>NC_089586.1:78242279-78898091 GCF_019320115.1 Miscanthus floridulus
CGCCATGTCACATGGCAGTCGCCCTGCCCTGCGTCTCACCTACCGCAAGCCCATGCTGCCACCCGCTGCGTCTGGGTCAACTGACCCTAGTCATAGGGTGACAGCGATGCCTCTTTGCTCATCCTGCCTAACTTGCCTTCACTAGCCGACGCCGGTGAGACCTGCTCGGGTCTGGCTGCTCCAATTCTAGCGCATTACGCCAAGCCCTCCCCTATTTCATCACCTGTGCACACATGCTCATATCGCAGCTATCGAGCGGAGCCACCCACCTTAATCTGCTCAAGCTCGCACATGTGCCCTCTCCACAACTACATGGCGTAGAGCCTCCACTCCTTTCCTCCTAGCGCCAGCAAGCTTCGCCGTATAATTCCTCTCCCTAGTGGGTAGCATAGGGAGTTAGCTAGGTGCCCCGTACTCACCAAGCTCAGTCATGGCCTATGGTGGTTGAATTTGGCTTCTCCTCACCGTTGGGCATGTGTGTCGCCGTGATCATGAATTTGGGGGTAAGGCATGCTGGAGCGGCATCAGTTCAATTGCTCATAACCCTGAGTTTGCCTTAACTACCTCCATCTGGTGCTCATACTATTTTGGCCAGGGTGCTCATCATCAGTGGGGTGACACACTGGTGTCCAACGTAGAGCACTACCGCCCTACTCGGTCGCAAGTGGCCAGCCCTGTTCAGAACGTCTCTGATCGAACCATCACCACGGGCAAGTTCGCTGTAAGCTCCTCATGCTCACTCGCTCAGGCGTTAGTCCTCTAGCGGCTCTAGCTCATCAGAATTGGCACACCGCCACCGTAGAGAGCCACTCGCTACTGCAGCTCACTGGCACAGTACGCGCTGGATCCCAAAACCGCCACCCCCATTTCCCTTGCGGGTTTAGCCCGTAATGGTGGGTCGCCCCTTTATTTCCCGATCGTAGGGGTAGTGGGTTTCCGTTTACCCCGGTATGTAACCACCATTGCCAATCGGTGTGGCTATCGCCGTCGCACACGGGCACATCAAGGACTGCCCTGTGGCAAAGGTGACATGTTCTAAGGTCCTTGGTGCAAAACGTGAGTCTGTGGTAATAGTGCTTCGCTGTTTCGATTAAATGTCTAAAAGCCCGAGCCCTCTTTTGTAAAGAGTCACACGCGCGTGGGCTCCCTGGCACTGGGCCATACTGGGCTACCGCGATGCGCGTGCAGCCACGCCTGTGCGGGGCTACTGGGCCGAATCGATGGCCACCGACCCTTTTTTCTAAAGCGTTTTCTAATTTAGTTTTTAAGGTAAACATGTAAATTCAATATAAATTTGTGTAGTTAACCAAAAATTGTGAAACTAAATTTGTTAGGTTTCGAAAATCATGATCTATCTACTAGTATAATTGGTTCACATAGCTTCATAAGTATTTTTAAGAGTGATCTAATTAATTTTAGGTGCTTAATATTGTTAAAATATAAACTTGTAGGAATTGTTGTGATAAAGTGGTGATAGTGTTGGCTCTAAAACTTTCACAGTAAACTCCTAACATTATTAGGTGCTCACGGTAATTTTTGTAGCTCCACAATAATCAGTTTGCTAAAGTAGCTAAATGAGTTCTAGTTCAAATATATATAAGTTTAATCGATAAAATCCCAAAACACCCTGGGATTGTAAAACTAGAACATTTTCTAGGAAATGACACCTTACTTGACAACATGGATAGATAGCCTAGTACGTTAGTCATTAGAGCTAGCTCATTAGCTTGTGAGGCGCAATCGTATTTTTAAGAGTATCGGTTGTTGTTGATTAATTACGCCTCTGCGTTGCATCCACGTATATAATAGGAACAACGATGGATTTTGGAGTCATTTGGAGTAGCAGAAAAGTTGGTGCCTTGGTGATCGTGTTGCCACAATGGAATGCTAACTTTTGGTTATATCTTATCCAGACAAGCCCTGGTGCATAACCCCTATTATTCTGCACTTTATCTTATGTTTGTGCATTAAGTTTCAAGGAGTTGAATGAAACCCACTTGCATATATATATATAATATATATATATTATATATATATATATATATATAATATATATATTATATATCCTTATCCTATGAGTCCTACTAGTATGTCAGGATCGTGTAGATTACTATGTTTAAGGATTTCGGTTGAAGTCAAGTGATTACCTATCACTCGCGAGGGATAGGAAATATATTATTGTTGTTATTATCATATTACTTTCACATGGAATATATATATTAGGATGATAATTAGAGACTGGGTGGAATGGTATTTTAGATCTGGACTTGGTTAGGCATTCGAGCGAGGCTCGGGTTGCATTTGTTCTGCCTATGTCAACTGAGGACCGTCCGTTGTTGTGGATGGTAGTCAGGTCATAGACTTATTATCCTGAGCACATACTTGCTTATGGGAGCAGGAAGGCTCATTACACTCTTGTCATGGGTTCCGGCTCTTTCCGAACTGACTTATTAGAAGCGGAGAAAGGTGGAGGTCTAAGCACCATAGTGAGACTGGGTCTCAAATGTGGGGGCTTGGTGTCTAAGTTTGGATGGGGACCTAGACCCCTCGATAGGAGTGTAATGGGTTGGTCTTGTTTGTGCCTAGGGTACAAGCAAGGCGTGTATTTTGGGGTACCCACCTAGGATACATTGGTTCATGAATCGTCATTTCCATGAGATGGTACGACTTGACTATAGTCTAGCACCATAGTAAGAACTGGAAGGTGATAAAATGGTTCTAATTGCTTATCCACATGCTTGAAAGTAGCATAGGCGCTTACCTAGAATGATTAGCTAAGTAACTAAAAACAACTGCTAAAACTTGGAACATAAGGATGCACCATTAGTAATGCTTCCTGCAAAGGCAAAAAAAACCAGCAAGCCAAATAAGCCTTGCATATCTTTGGAGTCTTTTATTTTCCTCCTGTTGGGTAAGTCTTGCTGAGTACAATTGAGTACTCAGGGTTTTATTTCCCCGTTGCATGTGATAGGTGGATGCCAGATGACTCTCGTGTGTGGAAACCTCCTGGTGGGCTCAGAGAGGATTCCTTTCGTGCTACGGTCGTAGTGTTGTTTATAACCCTCACTAAAGGTTTTATAAGAAAAGATGTAAAATCTGCTAGTGTATCTTGTATATAAATGGCTACTATATTAATGCTTTCCATATCATTAAATAACTTTCTTTTCCACTGAAACTCTGGTCACATGTTTAATTCCGCTATTGTATTAAGCAATATAAGAAAGAGCTAAAGATTTTGTAAGCTTTATACTCTCATTTATGATCCGGATGGAAAAATGTCGAGTTTTTAGTTCTCCCTCGGGGTGTGCTCGATAGAACGGCATGGTTTAGTGTCCTCGCTTGAGTACTCAGTGTCTAATGGAAGACAAGTACTCTTGAGAGAGCATTAGATTAGATGATGAACATTATAACGAAGAACATGAATAAGATGAATACTAATATTGTCATAACAATTGTATCTAGCATATAAAAATAATGGAGGTATAAAAGAGAGGAGGTACAAAGATTATACCAAACCACGCTCTTGATAAAATTAGGAATTCAAGTGAAGCCTGCTTGCCTCCCTCTAGACCTAGCCTAACTAGCTATGCCCTAGAATATGATGGAGCTCTAAGGATGATTAAGGTTTCTATCTTCTCAAATAACTTAAGTTTATCCCTGGGGGTGGCAGGGGTTGATATATATAGCCTGAAGCATCCAACATGAACCATTGGATCAAACTAACTTAAAGGATGACGTAGATGCAACCTAGAAGGCGGTGGAGAACCGGCATTTGAAGGATGGGCTGACATGTGGGCCTAGGGGGGCGAGCGGCCTACAGGTGGGGCCGGGGTAGCCTCTGGCTCTCTGCCTCGGCGCAAAGTCCTCTCGAGTCTTCTAGAGTCTTCTGGTGTCTGTTTCGCTATGGATAAGCATGATTAAATCTGACATGTAGGTCCACCTTAACAGTTTTCTGAATAAACCCTATAGAAAATACACATTCACCAAAACTCATGGAATTAGTTAGTTTAAACCCCTAAACCTTCATTGGTGATTATATTTATGCCCTTATACATGTTATATTGATAGTTTATAATGGTTATTTACTACCATCAACACATGCTGACAATTGAGCTTCACTAGCATTAAAATCAACCAAATATAGATTCTCATATCTAAAGCCTTTGAAGATCAAGTTAGAGTCATATACACTTATGATCTCTACATCATCTACCCCAAATATGCATTTGAATCCAAGATCACACAATTGAGCCACGGATAGCAAATTGAAGTTCAAGCTCTCAACTAGCAACACATTGGAAATGCTCATGTCATTGGATAGTGCAATCTTACCAAGCCCTTTAACCTTGTCTTTGCCATTGTCACCAAATGTGATACTATCATAACCATCATTGTCATTGGTATTGATTGAGTTGAACATTCTTGTATCACAGGTCATGTGTTGAGTGCACCCACTATCAAGAACCCAATGCCTTCCCCCAGCTTTGTAATTTACCTGCAAAAGAAGATCAATTCTTTTTAGGTACCCAAACTTGCTTGGGTCCTTGAAGGTTAGTTACTAAGCTCTTTGGCACCCAAACAGCTTTGTTCTTTGAGCCCATCCATGGTGCACTAATGAACTTAGCCTTCACATCATTAGTACCCTTAGTAAGCACATAGAAAGAATAAAGCTTAATTGAGGATAAATTGGCTTGACACTTCTTTTTCATGCACTTTTACTTTACATGACCAACTTGCTTGTAACTAGTGTAAAACCGACCATTGTTCTTCACAAAACTAGTCTTATAGGGAACAAAGGCCGTCTTGCCTTTCTTGGGGGTATAGCCTAATCTCTCTTTGTAGAGAGAAGCTCTTTGGCTACCCAAGCACATAAGCAAGTGGTCCTCACCACCATAGGCCTTAGCCAAGGTGTGATTGAGCTCTTTTACCTCCTTCTTGAGTGTCTCATTCTCAATCATTAGTGAGGCATCACAAGTGAAAACATCACTACTAGATGAGCTAGAAGTGAATGTGCTGCAAGAAGGATCGGTGGGAGCAACAATGATAGGCTTATAGAATGATTCATCAATTATATCACAAGTTAAGCCTTTGTCACATGTTACAAACATGCTCCTTCTCATTTTTTTCATTCAGTAGAGAGGAATGAGCTTTTTAAGCTTCTTGTGAGCCTTGCCAAGTTTCTCATGGGCTTCCTCTAGCCTCTCATGAGATGCATTGAGCTCATCAAAGGCTTGCTTAAGGGCTTTTAGTTCCTTTCGCAAGTCTTTGCATTCTCTTCTCTTAATGTCAAAATGTTCTTTAGCATCTTCTAACATGTCAATTAGTTTATTTTTAGTGGGTTCATCATCATTGTTTCTTTCACTTTCACTATCATTATCATGTTCCTCATCACATCATAAGTTTGTACCTTAGTGGCCTTAGCCATGAAGCATGATGGAGTGTCAAAGAGAGAAAGCTTCTCATTTATGGCAATGCTTGCAAGAGCCTTGTTCTTGGTGGTCTTATCATCGTCACTTGAGGAAGCATCACTATCCCAAGTGACCACATATGAACCACCCTTCTTCTTCTTGAAGGTCATCTTGTACTTCTTTTCTTTCTTTTCCTTCTTGTCCTTCTTCTTGCTCTTCTTGTCATCATCATCATTGTCGCTATTGTATGGGCATTGAGCAACAAGATGATCCTTGCTTCCACACTTGAAGCACCTTCTTGATTCTTCCTTGTTCTTGGATGAAGACTTCTTCCTTCTAGCATGGTATCCCTTCTTCACCATGAACTTGCCAAATCTCTTGACAAAGAGAGCCATCTTCTCATCATCATCATCATCATCATCATCATCATCATCATCATCATCATCATCATCATCATCTCATGAACTATCATCTTCACTTGATGTATCTTGCTTGGCCTTGCCCTTGGATGATGAACCGGCTTTGAATGTCACACTCTTCTTCTTCTCATCCTTCTTCTCTTTGTTCTTTTCTTCCTTCTCATCATCATCTCTATAAGCATCATCGGTCATGATATCTTCTAAAATTTGGTTTGGTGTCATGGTGTCTAAACCAGTCCTCACTAGCAAGATGACCAACATGCCAAATCTTGCGGGTAAGCATCTCAAGAACTTATGGGAGAAGTCCTTGTCCTCCACCTTCTCATCAAGTGTTTTGAGATCATTGACAAGCACTTCCATCCGATGAAACATGTCCAGCACACTCTCATCTTCCTTCATCTTGAAGCTTCATGAGCCATCTCAATGTATGCCTTTGCACCCTTTATTGCCTTGGTGCCCTCAAATGATTCTTCCAACTTCTTCCAAGCTTCATGAGCCATCTCAATGTTCTTGATTTGCTCAAATGTTCTCTCATCAATAGCATCATGAATAGCACTAAGAGCAATATCATTGTTTTGGAGAAGCACTTCTTCGACTGTGGTAGGATTCTCCAGATCGGCTATCTCAATTTTGGTCTCCACCACCTTCCACACTCTTCTATTGATTGACTTGATATGAGTGGTCATCTTTGACTTCCAATATGGATAATTTGTGCCATCAAATTGGGGTGGCTTCTTGGTGTTGTTGATTTGAGCCATGTTGACACCGAAGGTTGTTAAGTCTTAAATCATAGTGACCACGGCTCTAATGCCACTTTAAAGGTCCTAATGGCTAGAGAGGGTGAATAGCCTATAAAAATTTATACAATAACACTATGCAAAGTGGTTAGACAAATATGAGACAAAGCGAATGTTACGCTAGCCTTCTAAGAATGCAAGCCACTACCATAATTCTAGTTACTATTGTCTATAAGCACTCAAAGGCTATGTCACTACACTAAATTAGTGTGCTCTCAAAGACTAACTAAAGAGCCTTACTAACCACTAGACATGACTCTTGTTTGCCCTCAAAACTAGCTACACTAAAGGGCCAAGCTACACTAAGAAATGTAAATACGCAGGAAGGATGGAGTGTTATACCGCCGTATAGAGGAATGAGCCAATCACCAAAGAAGCCAATTAATCATAAGAATGAATACCAATGAAGACCAATCACCTCGGAATCAAATGATGACACAATGATTTTTTACTGAGGTTCACTTGCTTGCCAGCAAGCTAGCCCTTGTTGTGGCGATTCACTCACTTGGAGGTTCACACGCTAATTGGCATCACACGCCAAACCCTCAATAGGGTGCCATACAACCAACACAAGATGAGGATCACACAAGCCATGCGCAATCCACTAGAGTTGTCTTTCATGATCTCCCACGGGGAAGCACAAGAACCCCTCACAATGTCGACGTTCGGAGCCAGCAACAATCACCAATAGTCGCTCAACAATCCACCAATCACTGGGCCATCTAGGTGTTGGCAAACACTAAGAGTAACAAGAACTCCACCAGCCCAAATCACCCAACTAGTGCCACAAGATGCTAGAACACTAATCAATGCACTAGAGGCTCTCCAAACTCACTCAAGATGATGAAATTAAGTGTGCTAGTGAGTGGAGTGGTGTGATCAGCTCTCAAAGGGTGTATGCAGCTGTTAGAAGTGCCAAGAGAGTGGCCAAGGCTGGCCACTAGCTCTATTTATAAGCCCACAAGCAAATAGAGTCGTTACCCCTTTGTGTCAGCTTCTGCGGGGTCACCGAACATGTCGGTGTGGCACCAGACATGGGGTGGTGGTGCCCCCCGACCAACACCCCAAAAACCATGCTCTCTGAAAAAATAGGGCAGTGCATCACCATGGGGTGGTGGTGACCGTTGCGGTGCCCAATTCTATAACCCCTGCTCTCTGTTGAAAAGGGGCGGTGCCACTGGATAGGGGTGGTGGTGCCACCGGCGGTGCACCGTTGCACCTAGGGCAGTGTACACCATTGCTAGCGGTGCTAGCCCTAGCTCCAGCCCTTCTCGGCCATGTCCAGGTGGGCACTGCCCTAGGGGTGGTGGTACCCTCCAGAACACCTCCCTCTCGGTCACTACCACAGGGGTGGCGATGCACCATCACAAGGGTGGCAGTGCCCTCGGGCAGCAACACAAGCCTGGCTAGACCTCCTTTTCATCACCTTTTTTACCACCTTTGCAAATGTGCTAACACTCCAAGTGTTTCACCATCACATGCAAGTGTGTTAGCATTTTTCACAAACATTTTTCAAAGGTTAATCACTTCTCACCAAATGTGCACTAGGCCTAAAATGCAATGCAAGTATTTCAACACCTAGTGGCACTAGATGATTGAGTTGTCTGATAAGACCTCCCCTCTTAATAGTATGACCATCTATCCTAAATATGATCACACTCGCTAAGTGTCTCGATCACCAAACCAAAAAGCTCCTATTAAGTTTCACCTTTGCCTTGAGCTTTTTGTTTTTCTCTTTCTTTTTTTCCAAGTCCAAGCACTTGATCATCATGGTCACCACACCATCATCATGATCTTCACCACTGCTCCATCACTTGGAATAGTGCTACCTATCTCATGACCACTTTGATAAACTAGGTTAGCACTTAGGGTTTTATCCCATTGCTCCATCACTTGGAATAGTGCTACCTATCTCATGACCACTTTGATAAACTAGGTTAGCACTTAGGGTTTTATCAATTCACCAAAACCAAACTAGAGCTTTCACTCCGACAGTCACGTCTAGGCATAGGTCAGCACCCATGTCAATACCCAAACAAAAGAGTCGCAACAATTTGTTGTTGGGTAAAGACAAGTCTGGGCCGATGTGTATTAATGCTGAAAACCTAGCCCATGCTGCACCTATTGACTCCTTCTTACGCTGCTCAAAGCCGAGGATTGCCCTTGGTAGAGAGTCGATACAGGACATAGGAAAGAATGCAAGGTGAAACTTGTCTTTAAGTTCATCCTAGTCCCCATTCGTACTTTCTATGGCATGTGTGTACCATTGCTTCGCCTTCCCCATGAGAGAGAACTCGTGCAGATGATGGCAGGGGTTTTCATTATAGTACCTTGAGAAGGGTTGTGCTCGAACCATGGCTATTAAGCCAGGGTGGAGTTCATAGCCAGATGACTGGTTTGATTTTGAAGGTGGCTTAGGGAACTCCCCCTTTGAAGCTGGAAGGGTTGGATTTGGTGTAGGCTTCATGATGAAATATATTTTGTGTTTTTTATAAAAAGATAAGATAAAAATACAAATACAAGGACAAACTAGGTTCGAAGAAAATACGGCAACCGTTCACTGGCAACGGCGCCAAAAATGCTTGTTGGTATTTCTTAATGCATACAAAAATAATATGTAAGTGCACGGAATTACCGTTGTAGCACTTCACCTAGAAATATTTAGGGTATCATATTTTCCACAAGGAACAGAGGTACTCTTCTAGCTAGTTCATCCAAGGACAACACAAGGGTAGAATTAGCAGAGGTTGAAATGGATTCCTATGGTTTTACGATCTAAGGATAGATAAATACGACTCCTACTTGCTCACTTCGGGCACCAACTTACACCTGGTCTGCCAAGTGATATCGGCCTTCGCTCTACGTCGAACCCTGACATGGAGGAGTATGAGGGACAGATAGGGCTGTCACCACTTGCTGCCTACCCCTCAAACATGGGGAACAAAGCAAACAAAGATAGCTTCTAGCCTAGACAACATGTCTACGCTATCAACTATTACTCTAGCGTGCATGCAAGGGTTATTCGTCTCTATCAGAGCCCTTCTACTAGAGTACTTGCCACAAGGACGGACAACAAACCCATGAACAAGTAAGAGTATAGCTTAACTAGTCAAAGACTTTATACCAAAGGAACCATGAATACTCACTTAGCGGGAAAACCCGTTGAGGCACAAGTATCCGTTGAGGTACAAGGCGGGGAGACACCGACAAGCCCGTCTCTTCCCCAAACTCTCCCTCACATCTCTCCCTTATAACTCCAGCTAGCTACTAGGGTCTAAGCCCTTTGAAGTGTTGCTCTAACTCAAGTGAGGAGTGCTCTTCTTCCTTGTTGTGTTGTCTGTAATGAGGAGGGGGAGGCCTCCTTTTATAGGTGGAGTAAGGCGGTGTGTGCTATATTTGGCGTGAAGCCTGGTCTCCATCGCCTCTGCATGGCGCCATGTGACCGCCATTCGAAGGAGCGGTAGAGAGGCACCAGGGAGGGGGCGGGCGACCCCAGGGGTCGGTCGACCCCTGACCAAGCCCTCTCACCACTACCTTCGTTTGGTGGGTCTCTGGGGGTGTGTAGGCCATGCCCTTGAAGTTTTACGCCAATTGGAGATCATTTGATTTGGGTTTGGGCTCTCTTTTTCCACATGGCTAGGCCCTGATTTGGCTTGGTACTGGGCCTTCTTCTTCTGGGCTCTTTTTGCTTTGTACAATATTGTGTCATACTTTGTTTCTTTGCACAATTGGAATGTATTTTCCATGGATTCTACGAATGCCCTCCTGCAAATGGTCAAACACCAAAACTTGTGGAGATTGTTAGTTCTAAAACCCTATGTCTAAGCTTGGTGTTTATTTTAGCAGTTGTTATTTGATAGTTGGCTGTTAGAAATGTGAGTTAAGCACCGCCAATAGAGCTCTTAGTGAGTAGTGACTTAGCTCTTGAGTGTGCCTAGTGATCATAGCAACTAGAATTGTTGGAATATGTGGCTTGCAACCCTTGTAGAGCTAGAGTGAATTGCATTACGCCGTTTGTTATACTAATCAATTACTCTAGTGCTTTGTAGAGTTTTTAAATAGGCTATTCACCCCCCTCTAGCCATATTAGGACCTTTCACCTGCCACTACAAGCCATCCAGTTTAGTCCTATATAGTGCCTGTCAAAAGAAAATATACATAACAACTGATCACATAAAGTACTTTTATGCTTAGAAAAAATAAAAGAATTTTGCACTTATGGTAATCTGGGAGAAAAAAGAGTGATTCTAGTTCAAGCGCTACTGCATTGTTAATTAACGTAATCACATGCAGGAGGGTCTATGTTTTGCCATCCAAAAGCGCTACACAAAGACCAAAAATAAAATTTCTTTATATAAAATGCAAGCATATAAGCCAGAGATGTAATCAATCTTACATGACATGAGGGAGCTTAGTGAAGTGAAATTTCGTTAGTTTCATTTACTGTCTACAAGTCGTTTGTGTGATAAAAGGCGACATCACTGGCTTGCTTCTGATGTGGACATAGAACTGGAGGAGAGAAGACTAGATAGCGACAAGTAAATCGATGCTACATGCCTACATTTCATGCTTTGCATTTGTGCTGATTGCTTTTTTTTTATTGTGATAGGTTTCTAAACCACATTTATACATTATTAGAATGTTTTGGGAATTTTCTAGTTTTTTAGATTTTTTTTTTCATTTTTCTATAGCCAAATCTATTTTTTTGGAAGCATCTAGGGATATTTTCATGAGCTCTAAGTATTTTATTTGGATTTTTCATACCCTATTCTATCTTTAGAAAACTTTTCAGAATTTTTAAAACTTGGAGACATTTTATGTGGTTTAAAATCTTATCAAGTATTTACTGATTTTTAACTAAAAACGGTAAAACCACTGTAAAGTAGGATAAGAAGGTAATTTAAATAGTTTTGAGTGTTCAAGGAGTAAAAAGTCTAGTTTTGAAGTTCGGACTACAACAAAAGTTCATAGGAGTAGAATGAACTTTTTCCAAAATACAAAAGGGAAACACTGGCTAGTCGGAGACATATCCAGCCCATGTCGGCCCATGCGAGCCATCTAGTTTAGGGCCTCTCGAAAAGAAAGATATACATGAATTCTCGATCTTTCTTTCCCCGGCGTGGATCTCGCCGGCTTCTCTTCGCGTCCGGCGATCACCCGACACCGGAGGTGGAGAGGAGCCGGGGGATCGATGGCCGTTGTACATACCCACATCTAGTCTAGTTAGGTTAGGGTTAGTTTTCTTCGCATCAAGGTTGTCGATGTGGAGTCCAGCTGATCCCGGTGGCTCACGGTTGTGGCGTCCGGTTCTTTTGTCCCTCCATAACATCTCTGGCGGCTGCGGTAGTGATGGTGCGTCTTCCACAGATGGTGCTACTAGGTATGCTTACTCCTATATGGAGAAATCGGGTTGGATTATCCCTTCTGGGGTTGCTTTGTCGTTGTGTGATTTGGGATCGCCAGCAGTGCTTGTGGTGTTTGATCTCGTTTCTCTCGACGATGATATGGCCGGTGGCCATCATAGTTTGCTCGCGCGTTCAGTGCTCCATGTGCACATTGGCGAGTTCGGTGTGCCAATCATTGCGGCATTAAAACTGTATGTGTCTTCTTTGGACACTTCATTGAGGTGGGAATCGGCTTCAAGTTGCAAGCTCGGCGTTTCTCTCTTCCGGGGGCGGCATTTCGAGTGGTTTCTGGTTGCCGGTGACGAAGATGACCAGGAGACCTTTGCAAGGACTTGGATGTAGTTTTCTTTTTTATCAGTGCTGTCTTTGTTAGGGTGTTTGTGTAATCCATGTTATGAATAAATGAAATGCAACCCGGTTTTCTCAAAAAAAAAAGTTTTTTATGCTTGGAAGGAAAAAAAACACAAGAATCCTACACGTACGGTACTCCGAGATGAAAACAGAACTGTTTAAGGGCGGATGCGCGGCAATCACATGTGGGAGGGTCTGGTTTCATTTACCACTCACAAGCCATTTGTCGTCCCTTTTCTTCATTTGGAAATTCTCTTCCTGTGACTTTGCATTTCTCAAAAGTTAAAAATTATATGCATATATAACTTTATGAATAACCTTTTCTGGACAAACTTCTTAGCTTTACAAATAACTTACATGAGGTTTTCGTTATTCAACCACATCTAGGACGCCAGGACAAGTTATTACTCATAGGTTATTTGTTTTTCCACATAAACAAACTTGTGTAGAAAATTTTTAGAGAATTCATTTCTTTTTTGAAAAATAATACAACTCTAGCTACTGACTTTCCTAGAAAAACTTATCAAATAACTTCTAAAAAACCCCATATACCTTTTTGAATAAGTTTTTTTTGTTCAATTAAACTTAAAAAAATGTGTGTGTAAAAGGGAAAAAAGAAAAGAACGAAAAGGCAAAGGACACTAGCCACCCCTTAGTAAAACAATATTATGCTCTCTAGTGCTTCTATCATAAAGGCATTGTTTAGCGTTGGGCACTTCAAGTAAGAAGCCAGAGAAACCAAAGCTGAAGCCCTTAAAGAAGCACCGCCAAACAAGGTTGAAACTAGATTTCTAGTGCAAGACTGGCCTCTAGTACAGTGGTTAAAGCCTTAACGGCACGTGGGTTTTTGAGGCACCTCTACCCATACACTTGGATTGTAATCTTGCTGATTATTAAGCAATGATGTGCCTAATTCCAAAAAAGAAATAATGTTGCATGTTAATTTTCATTAGCAAGAGAGGAAGGAGAGTGAGAATAACCTGAAACTTTCAAAGGAATTTGTAACATGAGGTTTGAATTCCTCCAAAATATGGAGGAAACTTTCATAAGTTTCTTCGAAGCAATCCTTCAGTCTAAACATCACGTATGCACGTTTCCCGTAAGATTGATTTCTTTGTGCCAAAGACGTCCTACACAAGGGTCTCTGAGCCTAATAAGCTTTCCCACATGCTCTTGCTTCGCATTGGTGTTAATCTTTACTGCGTCGCGAAGTATTGGAGTCATGTTTTCCCGTAAAAGTATGTCAATCACCAATATGGGAAAATGTCGACTCATGATGCTCCTTCTTGAGTGATACTCCTTAAATATAATCTAAGACTGAATTCAAACATAAATGGTTCCATAGTGTAGTGGTTAGCACTCCAGACTTTGAATCTGGCGACCCGGGTTCGAATCCCGGTGGGACCTCTTTTTGTTTTTAATTAAAACGAGTATTAAGCTTACCTCTCGTCAACGGTGGGACCTCCTTTTGTTTTTATTAAAACACGAGTATTAAGCTTACCTCTCGTCAACTGTTCTTAGCTTACCTCTCTTCAACGGTTCAAATCTATACCCAGCTAAACCTGAGTACGTAGTCTGTCCTTCGTTTAGAGCAAGTTTAATAATACAGCTAGCAAGCTGGCTGTAAGATTTATTGTAGCCTTCTCTCAGCCCACTCATATAGTAGTTGGCTCTTTACAGTTAATACATGGCCCACTTATCTCTCTCACAGACTTTATTGGTTCTTGTGCCCAAGCCAGCTGTAAGCTTACAGCCCGCTTCTCCTCTTTCTCCTCCCCTCTCTCCTCCACCTCAGCATTTAGTCGGCTTACAGTCTGCTATTATACTTGCTCTTATAGCTCGTTTATTTATAGCGCACAGACAAACTGATTTGAGTTCAGAAGAATGTTTTAGGTGAATGTCTCCATTTGTGTCATTGTGCTTTAATTCCTGGTGTTCTGTTTCTCTTCCTGTACTAGTTTTGTCATTTTACGAGGATGGAAGTTGTGCGCACGATGCAAACACTTGCGAGTTGCAACTTGCAAGGGGGTCAATTACTAGAATAGCAAGTTTTTAAAAAAAAAAAACTAGAATAGCAGTTAATCGCGTCATCTGCTGATGGCCATTACACGTGTATATATAGCCATACTGAAACAACTCGTACTCATTCAGTATTGAAAACTATAGCATTTACTAAGCTCCTTGTGTTTCCCTCTAGAGGAGCAGTGCTGACTTGAAATGCATACAGCGAATCTGCAGTCACGAGCAGCCAAGTGGCAGCCAAACGACCAGAACCAGTATAAATCTCCTTGCTGCAACAAGGCATCGACAGCTGCATTCTTAACTTGTGCCTCGCAATATGAAACTCTCGTTTTGTACCTTCTCGATCGTTAAACGCACTCGGAAGATAATTATTGGATGACATTAACAGACCCAGCGGCAGCGGGGAACAGGGACGTGACGATGATCGGCTCCACATGCGCTAGCGCCTTCCTGGCCCATGAGGCCATGAGTA
Organism: Miscanthus floridulus; assembly: GCF_019320115.1. Classification (NCBI taxonomy): domain Eukaryota; kingdom Viridiplantae; phylum Streptophyta; class Magnoliopsida; order Poales; family Poaceae; genus Miscanthus; species Miscanthus floridulus. Next base: position 78,257,154 of record NC_089586.1, read on the forward strand.
TCTATTCAATCTCTAGATGTAATTAATATTTTACACATACAAGCTGTTCAATCTCTAGAAATCATTTCTCCAAGGGTCTCAGATATAACACATGAATGTTATGTTACAAAGTGCCGAATAATTACAATGGTATAAGCTTGAGGAAACCCAATTCTCAAGTGCAAGTCCAAAAATTTCAAGGGTGCAAGAGAAATACAGGGAGCTCATGCATAGCTCTGCAACAATATCTAAACCTCGACCCTGGGGCACGTGAAAATGAGGATAAGGAAAAATTTCTCATCAGATGTTATCCCCTCAAAATAACTCTGCAGCCTCAGGATCAACACCTTGAATTCAAGCCAGCTCAGATAGCTGCTATACTGTCAGTCCTCATGGGCTCTTCCTCTTCTTGGCTGATGATCCTCCTCGCCTTGCGCAGAAAAATACATCAAAACAACAAGAACGGCAACCAAGAAAACGAGAATGTATACCGCATTAAGGCCGAGCAGTGTTGGGGAACCACGACCCACTTTCTTCTTTATTGTTCTTCCTTCCCTATATCCATCTAGAAAACGACTAACTTGGGATCCATAGTCACCTTCTCTGAGACTCTCTGAACCCTCAACCTAAAAGGAAAAGCAACTACATTTCAATCTGTAGTAAATAGACAAGCGAGATGGAGATGTCAAGTTTATCTATGGCTAGGCATTTGAGTTGCAACTTGCAAGTGAAGAAAAAAGATGTATAACAGTGTAGCACATGTGATGCGTGTATGAACTGATACATAACAATGTAGCATGTTGAAACATAAATTACTTTTTCTATGTGGGTTCAAATATACAGTAGATAAAAACTAAAAGCAGTAAGAAAAGTCTACTTACCACTTCATACTCCTCTTTTGTGTCCCAGACAATAATCTTCGGCAGCTGCGGAACCTTCACATCAAAAGTCTCGGTGAATTCCTCCCATTGCTTGACTCCCACATATCCGAACACTAAATCATGGTTTGCATTGGCCGCAGACCTCAACACTTTTATTAGTTGTGGAGAATTTTCATCTGACTCATCCTCCAAAATTGTAAGAACAACTTTCCTCCCATCATCTTTCAATAACTTCACTGTCTCTCTATCTACGGGCACAGTTACAGGCAGTAGGGATTGCCTTATAAAATCTTCCAAAAATGTTCCTGCATCCAAAACAACTATTGATATTACCATCAAGCTGGAAAAGTTATGCACTGCAATTGATGATAGGAAAATCACATAAGTATATACACTGTGTCACACCAAGTCAATCACACATTTGCATCACTAGAAATATCAAAGAGTATAGGATAAACAGTAGGAATGACAATTGATGATTAAGGAAATAAACGATTTTTTTCCTCTAACCACCCAGTCACCCACACATCAGGAGCACAAAGAGAGTGTTATCCCATACCCTCAAATGGACCATAGAATACACTGTGCTCATTATATTTTGGGTTAACAGAAACCAATGCCGGAAACTTGTCAAAATCATACACAACCATCATATCCTCGGAGAAATCCTTGGCTATTGAAAACCATGCTTTCTTCTTGTACTTTGCTCCATATTCAACAATCAATGACTCATCCATTCCAAACCCAATAAACAATGGAAAATTGATGCCAGCTGCTTCAACAAAGCCTTTAATTGACGAGTCTGACTCAAGCACAGAAACATCAGGTGCAACAAGCTTCTTAAGGTTCTCAACTAGCAAATCAGCCTTCCTTGAACCTGTGTACTCTGAAAGTACTCCATGGTCAAAAAGAATCAAAGTAGGGAACCCACTGCATCCAGAGAAACACAAAGGTAAGACACCCTTTGCACACTCCCGTTTGGTAACTGAAATGCTCAAGTGAATCAGGTGACTTACTCTACCCCGTATTTAGAGCCGAGCTTCCTATATTTGTCGGCATTTACTTTAGCCACAACGACAGGCGTGCTCAGTCCAGCCAGCGCCACAGCAGCCTCATCTAACTGCAGAAGACAACCGTACGAATGGTCATCAGTTCACTTCAATTTCAACAGAAATGACCACAGCCATTGCATTACCCTGTTCCAATTTAACAGAAAGAAGGGGGTAGCAGATGGATGAGCTGATGACTCTGATTTGATCCGCAACCACTGGAGAATTCAGATGGCATTAGGAATCAATCGCTTATTTAGGGCGAACATAGTTCAATGATCTGCGTTTCCCGGCTCTAATCACACCTTGCCAAGATATCCCAAACGTTGCTATCAGCTAGGAAGATTCGGATGGTGTTGAGAGACGATTTACATCACTTTGCTACGCTTGGCTAGCGAACCACTAAGTAAGCAGGCCTTGAGTAGAGACGAGGCATCGGTTACCTGCGGGGCGAGGCGCTTGCAGTGGCCGCACCAGGGAGCGTAGAAATCGACGAAGAGGAAGTCAGCTGCGCGCACCGCCGCCTCGAAGTTGCTCTCGTCAAGCTCCAGCACGCTCCCGTCCCGAGGGATCTCGAACTCCGCCGGCTCCCCTCCGCCTCCGTTACTGGCTACGCAGCAGCTCTGCGGCCGCAGAACTAAGATGACGAGGAAGAGGAGGAGAGGAAGCAGCACCCGACGCAGCGCCATCGCCATGGGTACGCTCCGCTCCGCTTGATTCGATCTCGCCGCCTCACCTTTCGAACTCAACTGCGGCCTAACAGTCTATATAACGCAGAAGACGCTTGCTGCCGGAGAAGACGTAACTTCACGACTTGTAAAGCGCAAAGCATAGAGAGACGTAATAAAACCATAAAAGAGCATGTTCTCAGGCGTTACAGAAAAAAACAGAATGAAAAGTTTGCAAGAGTTGAGATCTGAGAGCTCACAGGGAGACTGTCAGCTCAAAATTAACTGCATACCATGCTGCTGCAGCAGATGTAACACATTCCATACATTCAAGAATGGAAAACCGGGGAAGCAAAATCAGAAAGGATAACAATATGCTTTCTGTGAGTTCCACATCTTGGAAAAGTTCAAGACATCGTATTATTAACAGATATATCGGTATTCCTACATCAAAATCCAATTAGCGCAGAGAGCAAACCTGCAGCAAGAGAAAATAGAGAAATGGCCAAGCAAAACTGAAGCTCCAGCCTGAACTTCTGAAAATGCTATGGGGCAAATGGGAAAAGAAATTTCGTGGACAGGTATGTTTTGATTATGCAGATGCAGTCTTCTTCTGCTGGAAAACAACTGCATACACAGGGACTCCAACACCAGTGCCCACCGCAGCCAGCACGGCGAGGGACACCTTAAGCTGCTGGTGCTTCATCCTGTGCAGGTTGTACATGTGCTTGGCGTGGACGTAGTATGGCTCATCATGAGCATGCGCCCCCATCCTCCTTACGCCAGTAGATTGGAATGCACGAGAAGCTGAGAAATACGACATGGTGTGAGAGAAGTAGAAGAATAGGAGCTACAGCACACAGGAAGGCTAGACGTACTGCATGAAAAGTTTTGAGATTGAGAATATGGAAACTCCAGAAATGTAATTATCAAAATGCATGTCACATAAAAGATTTCCATATCCAAAGAGTACACTCATGCTGCAAGTTGCTTTGCCAACTCTAATAATGTCGTACAGAGACAAAGGTAACCATTTCAACTTTCACACTGATAATGTAATGAACCAACGCTACCATATGATTAACATAATGATGGCCATTGCATACGGATTGGTGAACTTTAAAAATTTGTACACAGGTAATATGACTGATACTGCCCATGCATTTAAAGGCTGATGAAGAGTCCAGATTAGTTACATGGAGAAGAGAGGCAGTTGATCCCAATAACATGGCAAGTGGGCATTGTGACAGAGAAACAAGAATGTTGACAATGAATAGTGCGTTTGAAGTAATGCAAAACTGACAGTATGATTTGAATATTACAAATTTAATGTAATTTTCTTTTCCACATGATCTCGATCAACACATCCATACAAAATAGGACAGCTATAACTATTCTACACCACATTTGACAACATATAATCCATGGATAACGCATCATTGCAGCTGCTTTGAAGCTGGAGCTTGTGTGTTATATAGGCTCAGAAAATTCTAACCATTATTGGCAAAGGAACCCAATCAAACCTAGAACTATGAACTACCAACACCAACACGCAAGAGAATAACAAAAAGGTAGCAAGAGAGTTGGCAAAGCAAGACAAATGGTTATACAGGCTGTAGAGCTCCGAACAAATGCAAGACAACATATTCATTTTAATAGTAGCATTTGCCACCATTGTTAACAGGCAAGGGCACAAATTAGGCACCCATCCAATGCAACAATGCAAGCAGAAAACATCAGAGTTCGTGCAGTTCGATTCTGACAGAAACGAATTGCAATCTACAGCCATGTCGGGAATTAAACATGAACCCCAGAATCATCTCCGCGGCTGGAGCGTTGGAGCAATCTTGCTTTTTGCAAGAGCTCCGTATTTGCTCCAGATCAAAATACATGCTAAATTGCTAACCAAAACGGCTGCACGCTTCGCAAATGCTAGTCATATTTTCCCTGCAAAGTCGAAGCGAGCATCTAAACTTTGCCACGCAAATCTAGCACCGCGCGAAATGGATCCTTTCGGATGCGACGAATGCGTCAGATCTAATAGGGCAACGAGGCAATCGGATCGCATGACAGAAAGACCCCGATCGGATCGCGGCGCGGGTGAGCGGAGGGTAAGGGTGCGCGGGTCTTACCGGGTGCTGAGGCGGCCTCGGCGCCTGCGGCGAGGAGTGGGAGGCCGGAGCGCGCGCCGCGGCTGAGCGCCGCCGTCGCCATCGTCGCGTTCCTCTTGGTCGTCGCCGGCGGTGAGGTTCGAGGCCTCGGGAGACGAGCGCGTGCGCGAGCAAAAGGGAATGGACAAAAGTCAGAGCAGGAAAGTCAGTTTGGGTTGTGTAGCCTGTTGCATGGGCTGTGTGGGCTCTCTACCTGGGCCGGGCTAAACGTATTCAGCCTGTTCAGTTAGGGCTGAATCGTGGATTATTACTCCTGACTTCTAACTGAAAATTTACGATCGTTTATGACCATAACTTGGTTTGAGATCGTTTCATCACATAAATGGCCATGGTTTGTCAAGGTTTTATGTTGAGTGATTTTATCTTCAGGACCTGGTAGGACCTATGAGGCACAATTGTTATGAAATCTGGTGCTTTTCTTAGGTACCGTTTAGTTCATTTCCAATTTGCAAAATTTTTCAAGATTTCCCGTCACATCGAATCTTTGGACGTATGCATGAAGCATTAAATATAAATAAAAAATAAAACTAATTACATAGTTTAGACAAAATTCACGAGACGAATCTTTTAAGCCTAATTAGACTATGATTAGACACTAATTGTCAAATAACAACGAAAGTACTACAGTACCATTTCGCCAAAAAAATTGCAAACTAAACAAGGCCTTAGTTTCTAAGGTTGTCAAATCAAAGGTATTATATGTACGTTGACGTAGGCATGCTAATTGTTATGAATGTTTATTTCTTGTGGTGGCCTGTTTGTGGACATAACTGAATTATATGAGTACGTTTGGCTAGGTGGCCAACTCTTAGGCAGGCTCTAAGAAGCCACCTATGGAGTGTTGCCTGTCTATCCCGTTAACCAGGCCTCGATGGGCCACCGACCAGGCTGTATCCTGGCTAGCTGGGAACGTGGGGAGAGTCCGTTTCCAGCAAGCCTGGCTTGGCCAGCGCCTGGGGTCCGTTCGCGTCACCTCCCAGTTCGTGCTCGAGACGGCGCTTGGAGTTCCGGCGAGGGCGCAGGGAGCAGAGGCCGCCACCACGCGAGCTCCGGCGAGGGCGCAGGGAGCACAGGACGCCACCACACGAGCTTCCCGGCGCTGGAACTCCGCGATGGCCTCGAGCGCCGCTCGGCGGGCGTCGTCCAGGCCCGAGAGCGCAGACGGGGTGGCGCACCTCGCGCACCCACCGGTGGTGGTGCTCGGGCAGCTGGGGCGCCCATCGGCTGCCCGGCAGCGACGACGACGAGGCCGCCGTGCCCGTGATGTACAGCGCGCGCAGGATGTTCGCGGCGTCCGAGTGGCTACGCCAGGAGCTGCAGGAGCGCGACGACCTCGGCCGTGGCCCGCCCGTGCCAAGATCTGGGAGCTGCCGCACCTCCTTTCGCTCGGCGTGGGCAGATGATGCAGGGCTCACTGGTACCCCCCGCCCCGGCCTCACCATCGAGCGCGGCGTGGGCAGCTCGACGTCCGCCGGATTTTTAGGATTAGCAAATAGTTTTACCAAGTGTATATGAAATTTGTTATTTGCGGCGTATCCTAAAAATCTTTAGTTCCTTTCTAGTACTGTAATTGTCATCGGATTCTCCCTCGGCCTTTTCTGATCGATGGCTCCATGTGGCCAGGAGATACGGTGCTCGCGCCGATGGTGAGAGGCGCTCACGAAGTGTTTGATAAATTGTCTTCGAAAGGTGGTAAACTTATTGCAAAGAGAAGAGGTGACTCTATGACTAACCAACCAACCAAACCAGACTTAGATAGTATAAACAACCAAATAAGTTCATCTTAACTCGTTGCAGACAGTTTTAAGGTAGCCTGGCTTATTCCTAGCCAGATTAGAAGGGAGTCAGAGAACAAAACAGACCTTATATAACCCGTATCTTTTGTTCTCGCTTCTTGGCGGACATAAAACCTTTTAGAGCTAACACCCCTCATCTAAAACTCTAAACACTCGTTGAAGTCTCTCGCTTTTTCTTGTCAAGTACATAAGAGCATTGTTCTGGATGTCAATTGATATCAACAAACAGGATTTATATCTGAATGACAGTTCACACTACTACAGTATTTTTAACCGTGGCGAGTATTTTGGGTTAACCAATGCGGTTTTTGCAACCGTCTCGACCAAAAGGTCACGGTTAATCGTGGCTTAACTGAGACGGTTGTCCTAACCGTCTCGGTTAATCAATTATACGTGGCGGTCGGCTTTACACAACCGTCTCGGTTAATACATATTAACCGAGGCGGTTGTCTTAACATGCCCGCCTCGGTTAAGATTTTAACCGAGGCGGTTGATTAAAGACGCCCACTTCGGTTAAAGCATTAACCGAAGCGGTTGTTATTAAGTGCCCGCGCTCGGTTAATGGTTTCCATATTTAAAAAAATGTATTTTTAAATTAGAATTAGAATTTGAATTTGAATTTCGCTAATGCAAACACAAATAAAGCAGAAAATAGATGAAAAATATATATTACATCCATTCTTGTTCGAGGAACCAACATTTAAGTTATTACATTAGAGATGTCTTCGTCATTACAAACCCACATCATTCATACATGAGCAACTAAGGCCAGCCATACATATCAACTTTCATTGGGAAAGAGGTCCGGTAAAATGTAATCCGAGATTCATAACTAGTTGCTATAGTTTCTGATCCTCTCGAACTTCGGGTCCCACACTAAGTCGCCTTCCTTATTGAAGAACGTATTCCCTTCATGTGCGCTCTCTATGACAAACTTACATATGTCTCCTACTGTTTGCCTGAAGTTTTGATCGACCTTCTCCCTTCGCCACCATCCTTGTGCTTTCTTGAGCTGCCGCTGAATCCGTTGCACGTCCCCAGGTACTCGCAAACGTAGAATCCACATAATACTGAGCCATAATGTTGTTTAGCGCACTGCACGATATATAATACACAATCATTAAAGCATATATAGAGAGCAGTAGTAGAAGGACAATATAGTATAGGAGTAGTAGTGAGAGTAGTAGTAGTTATAGGAGTAGAGTATAGTAGAGTAGTGTAGAGGAGTTGTAGTAGGATTGGTATAGGAGTAGAGTAGAGTAGAGTAGTAGTAGTAATAGTAGTAGGAGGAGTAGGAGTAGGATTAGTAAAGTAGTATATCAGCAGGAGTAGTAGAGAGCATGCTCGATATAATAACATAAATGACTTTTGATATACTTATCGGGAACTCGTGCTTGAGTTTCAGTTTCATGCCATTCTTGATTTTTTTTCTCCTCGGATCTTCGGTCATAGGATTCGGGATCTTGCACGTACTTCTTATAATTGTTGTACAAAAAACCAATAGTGTCAACAACAATTTCAACATGTATGTTAACTGTAAATGAATAATTTTTGTCACTTACTATCTCAAACATCTTTCAAAGCGCTTGTACCCTACTTTGTTTGTTTGCCGTAAAGAGTCAAATATACAGACCCTTCCATCCTAAGGATAGATTATAAATGCAATCCAGTGGCCCATGATGCCCTAGCTGCACCATTCACACAATACAGATTAGAAATGTACAAATATGAGAAGTCATGAGCCTAGTACCTATATACATATGTTCCAAGTATCTTTTGGACTTACCCGAACTAGTGGGTGGCCATGATCCACCCATTTCCCTAGACCTTCTTCATGGCTTCATAGATGTACATTACCGCCCGATACTTATATTCGATTACCAGATCTTCCCTATATTTCTTTCTCTCCTCCGGGTTCAAGTTCACTAGCTTTTCATGAGTGTCTAGTATATCGTAACCCACGATGGTTGTCTCTGTAATAAGCATCAAAGAGAGATAGATAATACCCTTGCCCAATTCCTTGCTTACATAGGCCTGTATCCTGCAAGGAAAGGTCATCATGGCATTATTAGTTTGTTCCTAAAGTGCCTATAGCGATGTAGTGGTGTCAAAGTCGTAAGTAACTTACAGGGCAAGTAAGGTGACTTGGGCGATGTCGAGGTCCTTTCGCCGCAAGAGTCTATGCATGTTGTGGAAATCTACAATGACTTGACCATCAGTGGGCGTGTGGAAGTACTCCGCCGGAATCTTGATGACAAAGTTTTCCAGGCCAACTTTTACTGCTTCCATGTACCATAGATGGAACCTCCTTACCTCCCACTTCTCTTCAAGGAGGTTGCCCAAGGTCAACATAAACTTCCCATGCACGTAGTTTTCAGGGCAATCATCTGACTGGGGCCAAAACGACGGCAGTGTTTTCGGCCTACAACACTAGGGCTTGAGATGTTAGGGAGTGGGAAATGAATTATAGATTGACTATGCTTGCTAGTAGCATACCTTTCAAATGTAGTTGAGTATGGGTGCTCGTCAGCTATTTGATAGGCCACCCAACTCGACTTGGTGTGGTTTAGGGGTATGGCCTCCTCTTCATCTGTAGGCTTCCTTGGTGGGGGAAGACATTGGTTTGAGCCCTGCTTCGAACCACTTGTAGGCGGTGGTGTCACATTGCCTGATGTTGCCCCTATGCTTCCCTATGGATTGCTATTAACACGAGGCGGACTACCTAGAGGACTGTTGCCTAGGCTTGCCTGGGCCGCTAGCATTGTCGTTGTCATCGCTGCCATCATCATCATCGTCGTCACCCAGGTCATCCAAGGGAGACAATGACGGGTGTGAGGGCTGTGACATCGACGTCGGCATGTCCAAGACAATGTCGCTCGTGTTCCATAGAACGTGCATGCCGATAGTAGCGCCGATGAACCTGTACCCCTCTTCATTGGTAATGTCGATTTTATCCTTGTCAAAATCTTTGTTGGTCCACGTCAAGTTGACCCAAGCATAGTCGGGCGGGATTGGCTTGCCGTCGTACATGGCACCGCTTTTAGGCAGTAGTGCCACTCCCATGGCCACGTCCTTCTTCCTCTAAGCCCTACCAATGGCCACCTAGAGCGTGCAGCTCGTTGGTTCAATGATGTCGTCAATCGAGTACCTGGGGAGTTGTCCGGTTCATGGCACTATTTGCCCTTGTACGGTGGCTTGAGCCTATGGTAGCAGCATGCTAGCATAGCGAAACATTTGCATCTTCAGCTCCACCATCTTGGGGTTGGTGCTCGTGAAAGCGTCTTGTATCTTCCCCATGATCATGTCCTTGACTGCCTCATCACGGCCTTTCTGGACGAGCCCTTCCTTGTAGCTCTACCTCCTATGGTTAGAGTTGGCGTCAGATTGACAGGCCTCCACGTCCTTCTAGCTCTATGAAAGGTCCTAATAGCTAGAGAGGGGTGAATAGCTAATAAAAATTTCTACAACAACACTAAACAAAATGGTTAGACAATTATGAGGCGAAGCAAATGTTGCGCTAGCCTACTAAAATGCAAGCCACCTACCACAATTCTAGTCTCGATGATCTCTAGGCACACAAAGGCTATGTCACTACACTAAGCTAGTGAGCTCTCAATGATTAACTAAAGAGACTCACTAACCACTAGATGTGACACAAGCTAGCTCTCAAAACTAATGACACTAAAGAGCTTAGCTACACTATGAATGTAAATACACAAGTGGTTGAGATGTTTATACCGCCATATAGAGAGGTGTGCCGATCACAAGATGAAGCCAATCAATTACAATAGAGTCCCAGTGACAAGAGGTGACACAATGATTTTTTACCGAGGTTCACTTGCTTGCCGGCAGCTACTCCCCGTTGTGGCGATACACTCACTTGGAGGTTCACGTGCTAATTGGCATCACACGCCAAACCCTCAATACGGTGCCGCACAACCAACACAAGATGAGGATCACATAAGCCACGAGCAATCTACTAGAGTATCTTTTGACTCTTTGTCGAGGAAAGGTCAAGAACCCCTCACAATCACCACGATCGGAGCCAAAGACAAGCACCTTCCTCCGCTGGACGATCCTCGCTGCACCAAGCCATCTAGGTACCCAAACTTGCTTAGGTTCTTGAAGGTTAGTTACTAAACTCTTTGGCACCCAAATAGCTTTCTTCTTTGAGCCCATCCATGGTGCACCAATGAACTTAGCCTTCACACCATTTGTACCCTTAATAAGCACATAGAAAGAATCAAGCTTAATTAAGGATACATTGGCTTGTGGCTTCTTTTTTATGCACTTTTGCTATACATGATCAACTTGCTTGTAACTAGTGCAAAACCAGTCATTGTTCTTCACAAAACTAGTCTTATGAGGAGCAAAGGCCACCTTGCCTTTCTTGGGAGTATAGCACAATCCCTCTTTGTAGAGAGAAGCTCTTTGGCTACCCAAGCACATAAGCAAGCGGTCCTCACAACCATAGGCTTTAGCCAAGGTGTGATTGAGCTCTTTTACCTCCTTCTTGAGTGTCTCATTCTCAACCATTATTGAGGCATCACAAGTTAAACCATCACTACTAGATGAGGTAGAAGTGGATGCACTATAAGAAAGGTTAGTGGGAACAACAATGATAGGCTTATATGATGATTCTTCAATTATGTCACATGTTAAGCCTACTTCACATGTTACAACATGCCTCTTCTCTTTTTGCTCATTAAGTAGAGAGGAATGAGCTTTTTCAAGCTTCTTGTGAATCTTGCAAAGCTCCTCATGGTCTTCCTTTAGACTCTCATGAGATGCATTGAGCTCATCAAAGGCTTGCTTAAGGGCTTTTAGTTCCTTACGCAAGCTTTTGCATTCCCTTCTCTTAATGTCAAAATGTTCCTTAGCATCATCTGGCATGTTAAGTAGTTCATCTTTAGTAGGTTCATCATCATCACTATCACTTTCATTTTCATTTTCGTTATCATATTCCTCATCATCACACTCATCATCGGATTGTACCTTAGTGGCCTTAGTCATGAAGCATGATGGAGTGTCGAAGAGAGATGGCTTCTCATTGATAGCAATGCTTGCAAAAGCCTTCTTGTTGGTGGTCTTGTCATCATCACTATCATCATCATCATCACTTGAGGAAGCATCACTATCCCAAGTGACCACATATGAACCATCATTCTTCTTATTGAAGGTCATCTTGTCCTTCTTCTCTTTCTTTTCCTTCTTGTCTTTCTTCTCGCTCTTCTTGTCCTCATCATTATTGTCGCTATTGTATAGGCATTGAGCAACAAGATGATCCTTGCTTCCACACTTGAAGCATCTTCTTGACTCTTCTTTGTTCTTGGATGAGGACTTCTTTCTTCTAGCACGGTAGCCTTTCTTTACCATGAACTTACCAAATCTCTTGACAAAGAGAGCCATCTTCTCATCATCATCATCTTCCCATGAGCCATCATCTTCACTTTATGTATCTTGCTTGGCCTTCCCCTTAGATGATGTGGCTTTGAATGCCACACTCTTCTTCGTGTCATCCTTATTCTCATCTTTCTTCTTCTTTTCTTCCTTCTCATCATCATCTCTATAAGTGTCATCGGTCATCACATCTCCCAACACTTGGTTTGGTGTCATGCTATCCAAACCACTCCTCACTAGCAAGGTGACCAACATGCCAAACCTTACGGGTAAGCATCTCAAGAACTTATGGGAGAAGTTCATGTCCTTTATTTCTTCTCTAAGTGCTTTGAGATCATTGACAAGCACTTAAAGCTTATGGAACATCTCCAACACACTTTTATCATCCTTCATCTTAAAACTAGCAAACTTCTCCTTAAGGATGTATGCCTTGGCACCCTTCACGGCTTGAGTGCCCTCAAATGATTCTTCCAACTTCTTCCAAGCTTCATGAGCCATCTTAATGTTCTTGATTTGCTCAAATGTTCTCTCATCAATAGCATCATGAATGGCACTAAAAGCATTGTCATTGTTTTGGAGAAGCACTTCATCGACCGTGGTGGAATTCTCCAGATCGGCTATCTCAATTTTGGTCTCCACCACCTTCCACACTCTTCTATTGATTGACTTGATATATGTTGTCATCTTAGCCTTCCAATAAGGATAGTTTATGCCATCAAATTGGGATGGCTTCTTGGTGTTGTTGATTTGAGCTATTTTTGACATCGAAGGTTGTTAAGCCTCAAATCATGGTGACCACAGCTTCGATACCCCTTGAAAGGTCCTAATAGCTAGAGGGGGATGAATAGCCAATAAAAATTTCTAGAACAATACTAAACAAAATGGTTAGACAATTATGAGGTGAAGCAAATGTTGTGCTAGCCTACTAAAATGCAAGCCACCTACCACAATTCTAGTCTCTATGATCTCTAGGCACACAAAGGCTATATCACTACACTAAGAAGCAATGCACCTAGATTCACTCCCAATCTCACAAAGATGATCAATCTATGATAGAGATGAGTGGGAGGGCTTTGGCTAAGCTCACAAGGTTGCTATGTCAATGCCAATGGCTAAGAGGGTGAGCTTAAGCTGGCCATGGGGCTTAAATAGAAGCTCCTATAAAATAGTGTCATTGGGCTCCCACAGCAGCCCAACTCAAGGCGATCGGACGCACCGATCAGATGTGATCGGACGCATGCCTCAGCATTCGGTCATCTGATGTCATCCACGTGTCACACCCGTTTCAAATGCCAGCTACGCGATGCCTATGGCTAGTAGCCATTCTCGCGCTCTTTAAGTCATGATCGGACGCGTCATTGCGTAGACTAGACACGCCGGTGCCAAGTCAGCCATGCGCACATGCCACTACTACACCATGACTGGACACTCTGATGAGATGACCAGTCATCTACGTCTGGAGTCCGGTCACTTCTAGAGAGATTCTAGAGCGGCCAAATTATGACTGGACGTGTCCGGTGCATCTCGACCGGACCCTTCACAGCATCCGGTGCAATACCCTAGGTTACACTGCCTCGACCTCTACTGACCGGACTCACAAGCCAGTGTCCAGTCACTGCGAGAGCGACGTCTGGTCACTCAAAATCAGTGACAATCACCTTATTTACTTCACTAACTTCACTCTTGCTCAAATGTGCCAACCACCAAGTGTATCACCTTGTGCACGTGTGTTAGCATATTTTCACAAACATTTTCAAGGGTGTTAGCACTCCACTAGATCTAAATGCATATGCAATGACTTAGAACATCCAGTGGCACTTTGATAACCACATTTAGATATGAGTTTCACCCCCCTTAATAGTATGGCTGTCGATCCTAAATGTGATCACACTCACTAAGTGTCTTGATCACCAAACCAAAAAACTCCTATCAAATTTCACCTTTGCCTTGAGCTTTTTGTTTTTCTCTTTCTTCTTTTCCAAGTCCAAGCACTTGATCATCACCATGGTTACACCATCATCATGATCTTCATCATTGCTCCACCACTTGAAATAGTGCTACATATCTCATGATCACTTAGATAAATTAGGTTAGCACTTAGGGTTTCATCAGTTCACCAAAACCAAACTAGAGTTTTCACTCTGCCTCGAGGAAACCCCACGGATATGGCTGCGGTGCTCGAGGTTTCCCAGCGCCTTGGTTAGTACATCCCTCTCTTAGTGAGGTTCAAAGGACCCGCTCTTCTTGGTCGCAGAAACCTCCAAGATCCTCTTCTCCACCTCCTCGGTCTTTGGCTTGCTGTACTTGGTCCTGCCCTCCTTCACCTTTTTGGCCTACGGTCATAGAGGTAGTTATGTGACCTCACATCAACACCCTATAATGGATTCAGCTACCCAGCCTCAGCTGCCTCCCTTTCTTCTTGCCACCACTTCTCCATCTTAGCGGCGCACCCTATCATGCCTAAGTGGTGGTGGAGCTCGTTCCTCTTTTCAAGCTCAGAGAACTTCTCGCCCTTGTCCTTTGCATCTCCGGTCGATTGTTTCATGACGAACTCTTCCCAGACGTCATGTGTGATGAAGTTGTAGTCTTCGAATGGTGTCCTTCCTTTATGTACGTACTCCCTATTGAGCATGGACCTAAAGTTGCGAAGCGCTTTGCCTACAACAAATAGAGCATTCCCCCATGCACTTGTCTTCATTATAGCCCTCTGCTGGATACATGAACTGCCTCTTCACCTCTCCCCACACATTACCCTTGATGTCCTTGGGAACTTTTCTCCAATCATCATATGTGATAGTCACCTTCTCCATGACTATACAGGAACACTGGTTGCTGAAGGTGTCGATGATGGTGGTTGGCTCCAAGGGCTCTCCTTTCGGCCCTAACTTGTGTATCAAATGCACTTTGTTGCGTATCAGGTGCCTCCCATGTTGGCCCCTCTTTAAGTCTCACTTCTTCTTGCTACCGGTCATTGCATTTGAAGAAGTGCCTAAGGAGGGACCAAATGCTTCTCTCCTCTACCCCTTCTTCACCGTCGTCGGGATACTCCAAACAAAGAGGCACCAGTGGTATCTGTCGAGGACAAGAACTCACATTAGTTATATACTTGTGCAAGGCCCTCGAATGTTGTGTCAATTAACATACACTGCTTCATCTACGTACCTCGTGCCTTGAGTCTTCGGTATCATCTTCCTAAGGCACTCGTGGTGAGGTGCGAGAACCTCATGCCACATCCTTCAGATCAAAGTCTAGATCATCTTCTTCCTCTCCAAGAGGTCTCTTCACTGGCCTCGGTGTTAGATCCTCGCTCTCATATGAGGTGCACCCATCTGATGATGAGCCTTCATCATTGCTCGCATCAGGAGTAACCAATTTTCAAGAGCCTCCTTGGTCGACATTGATAGCTATGGAAAAGAGAGAGTTATAGGAACACAATGTTATATTCATCTCAAAACATATATAAACACAATGCTATATTCATCTCAAAACATATATAAAGGAATCAGTAATTATATATATTCATTTGAAAACAAGATTACATCCTTTTTTCATATACATTGGGTGTAGGGATACAAAAAGTGAAGAAAAGTACAAAATTGTACAAGAAAAGTACAAAACTATATAAGGAAAGTACAAAATTTAAGAATTTGGAGAAAAATCATGTACATAGTTGGCTTAGATTCGCCCCATTGTTATCACATCGCTTCTAAACTGGTTGCTTGTATACAAGCCATCCTAGTTTATGAGCTTATTACCAGTAGGGGGGCATTTGATCATCATAGCCGTTGCCTCAGCATAAAAGGGTTCACATCATTGCAAATGCCACTACCTCAGCACATTTTTAAAAGTTTAAATAGTTCATCATTGCATATGCCACAGAGAAGCTCAAATTCAATCAAAGCATAGTACAAGAAACTCAACCGAGGCGGCAAAAATGATTAACCGAGGCAGACAGTCCCATTAGTAGAGTAGACTAGTAGTAGTAGTAGAGTAGGAGTAGGAGTAGGAGTAGTAGAGTAGGAGTAGGAGTAGGAGTAGTAGGAGTATAGTAGAGTAAGTGTAGTAGTAGTACAACATGAGATAGTAGTTAGGACCAGCAAGTAGTTAGGACCAGCAATAATGTTGTAGTACTAGGAGCAGTAGTACAGTAGTAGATAGTAGGAGTAGCAGTCAACAGCTAGCAGCAGTAAGAGTAGGAGCAGCAGTCAGCAACCAATAGCTATAAGAGTAGAAGCTAGTGAATTTAGGCATCATAGCTCATGAACCGAGGCGGTCAGCCCACACCATAATATGAGTAGAGTAGTAAAATGCAAAAATCATGGGCATCATAGAAGTATAGCAGCCAACACCATAATAGGGGTAGAGTAGTAGAACAGTGGTGGTAGTAGTATAGAGCTGTGGTATCAAGACAGTGCTAATTAGCACAACTAGAAAAAAATCTTTTGCACAATGTTTCCATTTGGGGCTCGAAGGTAGTTGGCTTGGTTGCCCGCCTAGTAGTATAGGAGGAGTAGTAGATATAGGAGAGCAGAATAAATCCGATGCGATCACGGTCCGACTGGGAAATGTATTGCTTTTGGAAACCATTTTATTTCTCAGCCCAAACCATGATCACATCAGATCCACATCATGCATAAAGTACAGTAGTAGTACCAGTAGTAGTAGAGTAATAGTCTTAGGAGTAGAGAGTAGTAGGAGTAGATAGTAGTAGAGGATAGTAGTAAGAGTAGGAGTAGTAGAGTAGAGAGCAACAGCCAGCACCAGTAGCTCTAGAGAGGGAGAGAGGAAGCACAACAAGCACCAGACAGCACCAGTAGCACCAGAGATGGAGAGAGTAGGCACAAGCACCAGACAACACCAAAGAGGGAGAGAGAAAGCATGCCAAGCACCAGCCTTGCCCTATGCTAAGTCCTTCGGTCGTTTCAAATCAACCCCGAAGGGTTGCCTGAAGCATAGAAGAGTAGCCAGAAAAGAGCAGTTCATCAAATTGGAGTAGTATATAGTTGTAGGAGTAGATGAGTAGTGGTAGTATATACCAGTAGCTATAGTAGTAGTACATACTAGTACCAGTAGTAGTAGTATATACCAGTAGCAGTGTAGATGAGTAGTAGAGAAGTGTAGCATCATGGGCAGTGCATCAAGCACAGCAAGCACAACAAGCACCAGAGAGGGAGGGAGGAGGTGTGCAAGTATCAACAAGCACTAATGTTGCTGAAATTGTGTAAGAACAGTGGACAAGCAAGCAATAGTAGTAGCCAAATTGCATATAGTTGGTCAAATTTATCTCAATTTAGCCAAATTGCATATATTTGCAAGAATAGTGGACATGAGTAGTAGCTGAGTAGGAGGACAGTAGAGCAGCAGCAGCAATAGTAAGTAATAGGAGTAGACAATTTCACTTCAAAATCATCTCAAACTTATCCCAATTCATCTCTATTTAGTTAAATTTGTCCCAAACCATCTCAAATTAATGTCAAATTCATCTCAAATGAGTGGCAAATGCTCAGTTAACCAATACATTAGGCATCATAGGCACTGGCATTTGCATTGTGACAAAAAATGCATCACAAGAAGCATTTAATCAAAACTAGAAAATTGAAATGACAAATGCATCATAGGCATCACATATCATAGGCATGGGGACAAGAACATCACAGCCAGTGTACCGGGGAAGATGGAGCCAGAGCAGATGGCGGTAGGTGGCACGACGACCGGAGCTAAGGTTTTGACATGAGTTCGCGTCGGTGGACAAATGGCGAAGATAGAGCCAGGGAAGAAGGCACCGGGGTCATGGACGGACAGGGAGGATGTATCTAGGGAAGCAGGCCACGAGGTCGTGGATGGAGCGGATGGCGGCGGGTGGCATAGTGGCTGGAGCTAGGGTTTTGCCCTGAGTTCATGTCGGTGGCCACAGCTAGGGAGCTAGCCTGAGGTGGAGGACGAACGGGGAAGATGGCGTGGGGCACAGCTCGGAGCACGTGAGGTAGGGAGCGGGGGGTGGAGGAGCTCGGCGATGGCGATGGCGGCAATGGTGGAAAAATTGGGCAGCCTTTCAGGGTCAATTTGAAACCGGCAAAGGACTTAGAAAAATTCAGGGGAGAGGAGGCGATATATATAGACAACGATTAACCAAGGCAGGCCACTTATGGTGCCCGCCACGGTTAATATTTACCGAGGCGGTTGCTTTAAAGTGCTCGCCACGGTTAATAATTAACCGAGGCGGGCGACTTAGGATGACCGCCACCATTAAGATTAACCAAGGCGGGTGGCTTAGGGTGCCCGCCTCAGTTAATATTTTGCATTTTTAACATTTCATTCAATTCCTCGGCTATTTTGGTTTTACAACGTTTTAAAATTGAAATTTAATTTTAATGCTTTTTAAAATTCATAGTAGTAGTAGTGTAGGAGTAATGGAGTAGTGGGAGTAGTGTAGAAGTGTAGGAGTAGTAGTAGAGTTGTAGGAGTAATAGTAGTAGTGTAGTAGAGTTATTGGAGTAGTAGTAGAGTTGTAGTAGTAGTAGTAGTAGTAGTAGTAGTAGCAGTAGTAGCAGTAGTAGCAGTAGTAGCAGTAGTAGCAGTAGTAGCAGTAGTAGCAGTAGTAGCAGTAGTAGCAGTAGTAGCAGTAGTAGCAGTAGTAGCAGTAGTAGCAGTAGTAGCAGTAGTAGCAGTAGTAGCAGTAGTAGCAGTAGTAGCAGTAGTAGCAGTAGTAGCAGTAGTAGCAGTAGTAGCAGTAGTAGCAGTAGTAGCAGTAGTAGCAGTAGTAGCAGTAGTAGCAGTAGTAGCAGTAGTAGCAGTAGTAGCAGTAGTAGCAGTAGTAGCAGTAGTAGCAGTAGTAGCAGTAGTAGCAGTAGTAGCAGTAGTAGCAGTAGTAGCAGTAGTAGCAGTAGTAGCAGTAGTAGCAGTAGTAGCAGTAGTAGCAGTAGTAGCAGTAGTAGCAGTAGTAGCAGTAGTAGCAGTAGTAGCAGTAGTAGTAGTAGTAGTAGTAGTAGTAGTAGTAGTAGTAGTAGTAGTAGTAGTAGTAGTAGTAGTAGTAGTAGTAGTAGTAGTAGTAGTAGTAGTAGTAGTAGTAGTAGTAGTAGTAGTAGTAGTAGTAGTAGTAGTAGAGTTGTAGGAGTAGTAGTAGAGTTGTTGTAGTAGTGTAGTATAGTAGTGTTGTCGGAGTGTAGTAGTAGAGTTGCTTTCAACAAGTATCAAATTATTTTTAAAAATCAAACACTTAACACGTACAGATTACGATCTCCCACTTAACACGTATAGATTACGATCTCCCACGGTCATATATATATGTGTGTGTGTGTGATTCCATTACAATAATAATCAGTTACATAAAAGTTCTTATTAATCAATAAGTGACTTCATTATTACATATATGTGTGGCACACATGTCATTTTTTTGCTACAAGTGTTCCCACTACGGTCTTCTTCTCACCGTCGGGGCAGAACTAGGGCATCATCTTGGTCTTGTTGACGCGGGTCTTGACCAACTTGATCTTCTTTGGATGATCGGTAAAGAGCGAGAGCTCAACGTAGTTGTTGTATTCTTCGAGGCTCTAGATTCCATTAGCTCCCACAATCCTCTACTTTCCGAACACAACCACATGCCTTGTTGTCTTTGGGCACTGGCCAGTAGGCTACTTGTGCGTAGCGGCTTGCTAGTACCCACTGATCATCTTTGTAGCTAACACTTTGGAGCTCCATGGTGGTTAGTCCATAGTCGTCCACGACAACCCCCTTTGGTTTGACCCACTAGCACCGGAAGACAGCTAACTGTAGGTCATCGACGTAGTCAAGTTCCCATATCTTTTCAATTTGCCCAAAGTATGTATTGGTCTGCCCTATTGACTCATTGATGCCCTCATATTGAACACCACTGTCATGTGCCATGCTCTTCTTGTCATTCTCCTTTGTGTGGAACCTGTATCCATTGATGGCATATCCTTGCCACGTGGTGATTTGGGTGGATGGGCCGGATGCAAGCCTCGCTTCATCGGACTCTCCACGGGGTATGCCCTGCATCTCTTTGATCCATGTCGTGAAACTGATCTTATGTTGTATCTAGACCCATGCCTCCGTGCGTTGTCCATCATGAGCGGCGTGGATCTCCTCTAGGTGCTTGTCAACATATGGTTCCATAACCACTAGCTAATTGATGACGTTGTGATGAGCTTCTTGCACTGTTTCGTACTATACATCGGTGCATACCTTCCTCCCCATGCAACCCATTCCTGAGGTTCTACCTTCATGCTGAGGGATAGGTAGGCCAATTGGCCTTCCATCCCAGGATGTACCTGGTGTAGCAGTTAATGGCCTCCTCGGTTGTGTATGCCTTGTTCATAGAGCCCTCTGGGTAGGCACGGTTAAGGACGTATCTATTGAGGGTTGACATAAACCGCTCGTACGTCCACATCTATTGTAGGTACATGGGGCCTAGTTCCTGTATCTGATCAACCATGTGCATCATGAGGTGTGGCATAATATAAAAAAAAGACAGCAGGAAGCATATCTCGAGATAGCAAAGAGTCTTTGTGATGAACTATTTCAGGCCAGGCAGCTCAGATTTATCGATGACCTTCTGTGTGATGCAGTTGAAGAAGTAGAACATGCGTGTGATGACCATCTTCACATACTCTGGACCGATAGCCCTAATTATAATGGGAAGGAACATTGTGAGAATGATGTGGCAGTCATGTGCGTTGAAGCTGGTTAGTGTGAGGTCGTTCATCGAGACTAGGATCTTGATGTTGGAAGAGAAACCGGTCGGCACCTTGACACCCCTAAGCCACTAGCACATGGCCCTCTTCTGATCTCTCGTCAGGTTGTAGCTCCCACTCGGAAGGTCGACTTTCCCGCTCTGTGGCGCCAGTGTCGAGTGAATTTCGGTCCAGGCATCCTAGTTGATAAGATCCATCTATGACTTCATACCATCCTTCATCTTAGTCTTGATGTCTAGTAGTATGCCAATGGTGCTTTTGAAGATATTCTTCTCGAGGTGCATGCAGTCGATGGCATGGGGCGTATCTAACTTCTTGAAAGGAACGGGGGCGACAGGTGGTTCCTCCATCCTATCCCGCTTCCTCTTCTTCCTTATCATGGTCCCATCTTCCTCTTTCTTTTTCTTCCTGAACTCAATGTATATGCCCTTTACCATTTGAAACACCTTTTGCCCATACCTCGTCCTTTTCGTCTCATCAAGTTGAGGCTCCTCCTGGTTGTTGAAGTACTTATTCATCGTAGCTGCTTGGTACCTATGCTTTTTGACGAGGAATCACCTATGCCTCATGTACACCATCTTCTTGGATGCACTAAGGTAAGTGTAGCAGGTACCGTCAATGCAAACTACACAACCTAACTTACCTTTGATCTGCCCCGATAGTGAAAAAGACTAGGGTAATCGGTGATGGTGACAAAGATGATGGCTTTTAGAGTGAACTCCTTCTTTAGGAATGCATCCATCATCTTGACCCCATCATCCCATAGTATCTTCATGTCCTTCATGAGCGGCTCTAGGAACACATCTACATCATTGCCTGGCTGCCTAGATCTAGAAATAATTATGGTTAGTAAAAGATACCCGCGCTTCTGACATAGCCAGGGAGGTAGGTTGTAGATGGTGAGGATGACCATCCAAGTGCTGTGCGAGATGCTAAGGTCACCGAATGGATTCATCCCATTGGTACTCAATGCGAACCTTACGTTGCTCGCCTCATCGCCAAACATCGGGAACTTGGCATTGAAATGCTTCCACTGCTTGCCATCGGAAGGGTGCCACAACTTGCCATCGCCCTTTGTGCGCTCATCAGATGCATGCTAGGACATTAGCTTGGCATCCTTGGAGTTCCCGAATATAGCATGCAGGCGATCGATCACGGATAGGTACCACATCGATAGGGCTAGACTTTTCCTCTGCATGTAACCCTCTTCTTCCTCATCCTCAGGAGACGGGATCTACTTCTTCGTGGTACTCTTCTTGGTCTTCTTCTTCTTCTTTGGCCCTCTCTTGTCATCCGCATCCGCATGACAACCGACATTTCTCTTGTACCGACTCACGCCACAGTGCGGACAGCTCTGCAAGTTCTCATACTTGCCCCGATATAGGATACAATGGTTAGGGCAGGCGTGAAACTTTTGAAGCTTTATCACCACTGGTCAGATCAACTTCTTTACCCGGTAGGTATTGGCGGGCACCTTGTTACCCTCTAGGTATGTGTCAGCAAGGATATGTAACAAGTCGTTGAAGCTAGTGTCGAACCAGCCATGGCAAGCCTTCAGCATTAGCATCTAGAGGTTAAAACGCAGCGTCGTCCAGTGCTTCGGACAACCCTTATAGAGGGGATCAATTGCCTCCTGCTTCATCCCTCTAAAATTCTCTAGCCACCTCGAGCTACTAAACAGAACGCCGTCGTGGTCAAGACGGTTAGCGATTGACTCAAAAAGGTCCGTGGTCTCGGGATCCCTCACAGGCTCACCACCATCCCCATCATCACCGCCTTTACCACCATTGTCGCCAGCCGTGTCTTGGAGCAGATCATCTATCGTGATTTAATCATGATCTGCATTATTGTCGTCAGTAGCAGCATTGCCATGCCCGTCGGCCGTTGCTGGTGAGGTTTGTTGTTCTACATTCACCGCTATCATCGTCATTGTCGATGAGTTTCCTCCAGATGCACTGGCACTCAGATCCTCTGCTTCCCCATGAAACTTCTAGACGGTGTAATCCTTGATGAAACCATACCGGACCAAGTGAGATTTCACCACGTTATCTTCATGCAGTAGAAGGTTCTTGTAGCTCTTACACGGACAGACGGTGTGTTCCCGCTTCAGACCCAGACGATGCCTTTTCGCAACGGCAATAAACTTTATCACATGTTCTAGGTGCGAAGGATCCAGCCTCAATGTCTTTGTACATCCATTCCCTATCCATGACTGCTACACACACAAACAACGAAAATGGCGCATATAAGCAGAGCAGTATGGGAAAAAGCAGCTGGGTAGCTCTAAATCTGATTGTATCTCTCCAAATAGATATAGATCTAGATCTTGAAAAAAAAACACCCAAACCATGGAAAAGAGAGGATTGAGGGTTTGAGAGCGAGAATCAACCTCTTGCGGTGCCCCCTTCACCAAATCCAAGGGCAAAACCCCTCCCCCTAAAAATGGCCATTTTTAGGGTTTTGAGGTGAAAACCCGAAAAAATAGAGGAGAAGCCGTGGGGAAGAATGGTGGGTGAGGCTGCATTTATAGCCCAGACTTAACCGAAGCGGTCACTATAAGGAAACCGCCTCGGTTAATCGCTTGTTAACTGAGGCGGTTGCATTAGAGCAAACGCCTCGATTAATGGATGAACCGAGACGGTTACCCTAAGCCAACCGCCTAGGTCAACCGCCTCGGTTAATCCGCATTAACCGTGGTGGTTTCTTTACGACGTCCGCCTCGGTTAATGATTAAACGAGGCAGTTGCTGATCTGGCTGCCCTGCCTCGAATAACTGAGGCGGGCAACCAAGCCAACCGCCTCGGAGCCCCATTTTAAAACGCTGTGTAAAAGAATTTGTGTAGCAGTGTCAACTTCCATATAACCATTGATTCATAATTCATTCATCATGAATGGGGAACAAAGGAAGGAGGCTAGCCCTAGCCCTATCTATCTATCTTGTGCTAGCACGCAGCCTTACGATCGATGGGCACGATTCAATGCCGAGCATTTCGGTTCAGTTCCGTGCGTTGTGAATTCTTCATGCCGGTTGGTGGGTTTGGCGGTGAGGCTCCCTGGCTCCTCAGCTTGATTGGACGGCGGTACTTTGAACAGTTGGATCTGTGGCTACTACCGTCATGCAAGGCAAGCATGTACCATGTCCTAACTGCAATTTATGACCAGCGCATCAAGTCCAAAGTGTTGATTGTTGCCTCCGATCCATGCCCATGCTTCAACACTACTCGTACGGAGTTAGTGAGTTACTGTTAGGACTATGTTCCAATTGCATTATTGCATCTGCTGCTAGGACCAAGAGAGAACTGCTTGCATTCAGCAGTAAAGCATGTCCTTACTCCTTAGGCTTAGCCCTTATCTTATCTTATTAGGAATGTGCCACCTGAAAACCATTATCTCAATGCATGTATCTACTATACTGAAGCAGAAATCGATGGATCGATCAGCAGCAGCAGACTTGCTAGCTGTTGGTCAGAGGACAGAGGCATTTCCAACTTCAACTACTGCATAATAACTTTAGTCGATCTGGAACATATATAGGGTACTTAATTACATAGTTAAGGCTCTGGTGGGTTCTTTAGGCGCTCCTAAAATTCCTGTCACATCGAATGTTTGGACACATGTATAGAATATTAAATATAGACTAATTATGAAACTAATTGTATAACTTGCGACTAATTTGCAAGATGAATCTTTTAAGCCTAATTAGTCTATGATTTGACAACATGTTGCTACAGTAAACATGTGCTAATGATAGATTAATTAGGTTTAAAAAATCATCTCGCAAATTAGCCTCCATCTATATAATTGATTTTATAATTAATATATATTTAATACTTATTATTAGTATCTAAACATTCGATGTGATATGAATTTTAGAAGCGACTAAAGAACTAGACACCCCCTGATACTCGTGAGCTAGTGAGGGGACGTCTGAACCTTAGATAATAGAGTAATTCCTCGTGTGTGCAGAACCGGTGCATTTATATATAAATGCCTGGGGGTGACGATCGACATGACATCGTCTCCTTTCTTCGTGTATCGTCCTCTTGCTAATAACCTCTAGTATATATCCATCATCTCCTGTTGCGCTATCCACGTCCATCTGCCTATTGCTTACACACATGCAGTGGATTAATTATAAATTATATATATATGCCTACGTGATCGATCGACGTACCCAGCAGGTACGTGCAGAATCGCCTATCTATCTCTATCTATCATTGGAAGAAAGGAAGACGTTGTACGTACAAGATCAAGATGTAGCCCATGAATGTGTTTAAAGGCCGCGTATAATCGGATACAAAAGGAGCTACTACTCTGATGACATCGATCTAGAGTACGTAGTCGCGTCTGAAACTAAACACTAATTTATTGTTCCAACGTGAACGTAGTACTGCTCAGCTCTAACACTATTTATTAGTTCCTCGTGCCGTAGTCGCCGGCTTTCTTCGAAACCTTTGGTTACCTAGAGCTGAGCCGTTTGTTGTTTGATTTGGTGTTGTCTAATTCCTCTTAATGAAATACATGCTACATGACACGTTCGCTAAAAAAAATATCCCAACAACAGACAGGTGCAATTCCAAAGTATGATACTTGGTCCCAGTCCCATAGGGCAACCATGCATTTCGTAGCCACACCAGCTTTGCAATTGGGCAAGTAAATAGCAAATCAAATATTTTGGATGCATGTTTTCATCTTCATTACAGAAATAAATAACATTTGGGACATAACGTCCACTTTCATGTTATCTTTATAGTTAGGGAAGCATTAATTGTTCTGTGTAACAACCACACAATATATTTTGATCTTAACAAGAAGAAACTATTATTTCCTTTCCAGATGGGACAAATTATATTGAGGCGGCTCTCGCTGTGTTTTGTTTTCAGCTCATGTTTTAATCACCTGGCCAGTCGATCGATCGACAGCATCTAGATGAGCTGGCCTGTTTTGTTTGCGATGGACCTGAGTAGTCTAGCTTCGTTGTTTGTTTGAGTTTTGTGATTTTTGTCTTTTGACTTAAAACTGGCTTATATGGCTTTGGTTTCTGGACATTGGCATTTTTTCTATTAATTTTTAAATAAGTTTTTAGCTCTCAGGTATCTATCAGCACAATCAAAACCTAGTTTTTTAGTGTTTATTTAACCAGGTTTTCACTATTTCAAAGTTAGTTCAACAACTGGGCTGTTTGTTTGAGCTTCTAGCTAATAGAAGTCAGCACAAAGCTGAAACAAACACACCCTTAAAGCCGAGTCACTTGTGCTAGTGATTAAGCATATATAGGGCCTCTTTGCATTAACTAGGACTAGTTATTAGCAATAGCTAAAAATTAAACCAAATTAGCTAGAATTAGCCAGATAGTTAGCTAACAACTGGTTAGAGCCTTAGCTAAAAAAATAGCTTATTATATATTAGCTCCCTATTTACAAGAGCTAAGGCTAACGGAGGGTGTGTTTGGCAGGGCCTCAGATTCTCATAGAAATATTTCGGATCTAAATTCTCTTAAGAAATGTTTATGATGATGAATTGGAATTACTTTTAGAAACCGTTTGGCTGGTAGTCTAGATTCTAGTTAAAAATCATATAAATAAAAATATGTTCAAAAAATCTAAACTTTTTATGGACGGAGAATAACTTAAACACAAACCATTTTTATGGATGGAGAATAGCTTTGACTCTTTAGCTTAGCAGCCTGTGGGTCTGATGAGGTCGTACAATATATGATATTATGATATATGAAACGGGACAGGGACTGTTCTATTTTAATTTAATTGGCAAACTGAAGCCGCCACTCTAATTTCTCCTGTCAGTAGATTGTCCTCTAGCCATGTCCCATGTGTACTCGCTTATTATCATTGCCTGACCATGGCTTATTCGCTACCTGAAACCTCTTATAGTAGTACTATATATTTTAATCATCATATCAAGGACTTATTTCACATGGCTTATCCTCAGCCTCTGGAGGGGTTAGAGCACTTGAGGACGAGCCAACGGCTTGGACTTCTCTACTATTTGCCCCATTCTAAACGGATCCTAAAAATTAGATTGCTAGGCCCATACCACTTACTTCTCTAGGGGGCCGTGAAATTGTTGAGACGGCCTACAGGACATACGGCCTTAGGGGGCATGACTCCTCCATTGCTCCTTCGAAAGCTATTTTTTTTTTCAGCCGCTTGAGCAGCTGTGCTGCAGCTGCAGTAGTTGAAACGAACAGGCCCATTGATCTGCAAAGTGAGACACACGAGTGAACTGTATAAGAGTAGATGTGGGCTACTACACCAGGCTTGGAGCCCATATATAACGAGGTCATACATAGCATCAACCAAGTAATAATAAAGCAAGATATATAGCATGCAGGTCAACTACTTTTAGGGGCAGTAAAAGCTAATGAGGCCATTAATTTGGGAGAACGGTACGAGTAAAACAGGTGAGGATTATGCAGATTGAATTGCATAAGAATTAAACAGTCTACTCGGCATGCAATTACAACTTACAAGGACCACCTTGCTAATTAGTAGTTCATGATGACCAGCTAGGAGAGGAGGAAAAACTGAGATGCCAAGTAGAATCAATCGGTAAGGCTAGCGCTCGGACGTCCAGCCCCAGGCCCGCGTTCGGACGCAGCTCCCGTGCTTAGTGTCCGCATCGCATCTCACGCACCCCATCTTGTTCCGATCCCATCCAGCGCAAGTGTCTGAAAACCGCGCCTCGCACCAATCCCGTGCCTGCACGGTGGAACCGCGCCCCGTGACAATCCCGCGCTCGCATGGCGGAACCGTGACCCCGTGCGCACCTGCCCTACCTGCAGAGGCGTCTACTGGCCTCGGGCGCCAACACGCTAACCAAGGCAGCGCCCTCAACAACAGCAGTAGGTGGACGACGGCCTGCAACATTCGATCTACTTTTGAAACATCTATATGAAACATTTGCAACATAAGTCTGAGACAGATGAAACACTTGAAACATTCGCTTGAAACATGCGTGTGAAGCCATTGCAACATGTGCAACACTAAAATCTACTTTTGAAACATCCAGATGAAACATTTAAAACAAACATCTGAAACATATGAAACAATTGAAACATAGGCTCACAACATGCGTATATTGCCATTGCAACATATGCAACATCCCAGATCGACTTTTGCAACATTCGGATAAACCACTTCAAACAAAAAGTTTGAAACGCTTGAAACACAACGTACACCCGCACGGGCACGGCCTACCTGTGTGGAGAACTGTAGAACCGGCGGCGACCTCCTCCTGGTGGCGCGGTGCACGCCATGGCCGCGATAGGTGAGGTGGATGGAGTTGCAGCGAGGGACGCCCGCACGGCGCGACACGAGATTGGAACGGGCGTGACCTGGGATGGGGTGCGGCAGGGGATGGCTGCGGCAGGCAAGGCAGAGTGGGGTGAGTAGAGGCATGTCGTGAACGCGGTGGGCAGATGGCGCGTAGACATGTCCGCTATTGGTGGAGGGCGCGGTGGACGCGGCCGCTGCGAGCGGATGACAAGGTGAGAGCAGCCTCGATGATCGGGGAGTGGGGAATGTTCTGGACGACACGCAGACAAATAAGTTGGGAAGCGGAATCAGTTGAAGACTTGAATAGGCCGCAGGGATATTGGTGTTGAGCCCCGATGGCTGCTCAGGCCTAGAACGGGGCGTCCGAACATAGATGCTCAGACGGACGCACTGACAGGAGTACTATAGAAAAACAATTGCTGGATTTTGATGGGAAAACTAACTCTGACTGAGGTCTGAAGTAAACACCCCCTGTCTCTCACAACCTAAAGGCCTTTTTGGTTTCTGCAGTACCTCCTAAAATTCATGTCACATCGAATGTTTGGACATATATATGGAGTATTAAATATAGACTAATTACGAAACTAATTGCATAACTTGCGACTAATTTATGAGACGAATCTTTTAAGCCTAATTAGTTCATGATTTGACAACGTGGTGCTACAGTAAACATATGTTAATGAAGGATTAATTAGGCTTAAAAAATCGACTCGCAAATTAGCCTTCATCTATGTAATTGGTTTTATAATTAATCTATATTTAATATTCCTTATTAGTATCTAAACATTCGATGTGACATAAAATTTAGGAGCAACTGCCTAACCGAAGAATTTATGTCCTGCTAGATTACGAGCCAAAGCTAGCCCAGGTTGGGTCAGGTGTGCAGCATGCAGTGCGCGCCACATGGCTCGTATACAATGGCGAGAAAAATTAATTGCCCTGGAAGTGAGAGCGGAATCACCGCGAATTTCCGCGAAGTACTAGTAGTCGCCTAGCTCCGATCCCCCCGTCCTCTTTTTCAGGCAAGGCGACGCCAAACGCTACGAAACGGGCCATCGTTTTCAGGGGACTTCCGGGCCTTTTGTGATCTTGCCCTTGTCCGTTGCGTCCTGAAAACGCTCGCCTACTGGAAATCGGTGGAAACACATGGCCGTCTGTATCGATCGGATCGCAGCTGAAGACGCAGGGCAGGTTGCGTAGAATGGTGTTGAGATGTGCATGGCAGATTAGAATAGATTAGATTACATTACATTACATTAGTTGTGAGATGACGATGATTCCTGGAAATAAAAAAGAAAGCCAGCATGTGCACACACACTCCTTAATTAATAATGTACATATTTTCTTTGCAGTGACTATCACGCCTTCGTCCATTTCATGACTGCAAAATGTGCTGGAGGCGTGCAAACAAACTTGCATTGTGTGTGCTCGTACGTGATTTTTAGTTGGGTAAGAGTGAGGATGTATGTCTAAACCACCTAGGTTTAATTCCTAGCTTGTCGAGGCCACGTGTTTATAATGGGTGGCGCAGAGCCATTCTATCTGTGATACGAATTCTGTTAAGAGAGAGCAGGCGGACGACACGTGCATGCATGCGTGCTTGTTCACCGATTTATCTTCAACCACTTACACATGCATGCTTGAGTCGATACATAACTAAGGGCGGATAATAATGCAAGTAGAGAGGGAGCAACATGTGTATTAGAGGATTTAATTTGTTGTCGGTCTGTTCTAGTAAATCATCTGTGCTATTATGTTTGTATGAAATGGAATCATGTGTCGATCGGCTTGCTTCTGAAGGTAGAGATGTTCGTCATCATTGCCTTAAGCAAGAACAACCAGAGTCTTCCACAATCAAAACAAGCACATCGACACCTGATTACGTTTCATCCGGGGTCCGGGAGTGTGTGTTCACTCAGCATGGTAAGTTTCACAAGCTATATGCAACAATATTGATATCATCATTGAGATCACAGGGAAACACCATAACTCTTGTGAGAATTTCTAAGATTTTTTTCCTAGTGTGTCCTGTGAAGAGCATGGAGGCTCAATTGGGGACGTCTAGTTAGAATATTTAGATTATATTCTTTTTTGTAGCATGATATAGTTATATATGCTATTTTTCATCCCTTTCTGTGATCGACAAGATGACTATATATATTAGCTTTGAACTTTTCATCTTATTAGTTCTTGCAATCTTTTTATGCACTTGACACTCTAGTGCTTATTGCATGTTTCAGTATGTAGGCTACATTTTTTTTATATAATATACAAGGACACTCTTAATTACTGCAATATAAAGGCTACACTCTTAAAAATACTACAATAATGTATAGCATAAGCAATCATTTTAGGCTGTGCTGAATTTGCTATATCTAAGAAATGTGTGTAGTAGTATTGTTTTATAAAAATGTATAGTACTTAAAATTAAATGAACGGTTTTGATATGATATAATGCTTCAATTAAAACATATAAACTTATTTCATAAGCAATCATTTTAGGTTGTGCTGAATTTGCTATATCTAAGAAATGTGTGGTGTAGTAGTATTGCTTTATAAAAATATATAGTACTTAAAAAATTAAATTAACGATATTGATATGATGCAATGTTTCAATTAAAATATATAAACTTATTTAAAGTAACAACTAACAAAAATTTGGATTTCTTAGGGCGGATGACTTAGTTAACCGTCTTTGGAAATAGTTACCGAGCAAGTAACTTCATGACTTATTCAAACAAAGTCTTATGAAGACATTTATATCAAAATCTAAAACCTTATAGTTGATAGCTTTTTTATTTAAGATCGTTTAGGGACTTTGTGGGGTTGAGATGGCGGACTACAGGGGGTGAATAGTCCTTTCTAAAATTAATCACGCCGGCTAACCGAAATAAATGCGGAACTAAAACTAACGGTCTAGCTAAGACTACACCCCCCTATCTAAGTTCACAAGCACCTTATAAAGATTCTAATTAGGCAACAAAGGTGCCAGGCTAGCTAGAGCTCACCTAATCAATTCTAGAGCAAGGTCAAACAAACCTATGCACTAGTACTTTGGCAACCAGGAGAGCTCCTACATAATCTAGTAAGCAAAAGCACAAAGCTTCTAAGCTCACTAGCAAAGCTCAATAATAAGGCTACACAAGCCAAATTATAGAGCACAAAATACTTAGCTACATAAACTAAGCAATGCAACTAATAAGGCTACTCAAGCCGAATTAGTTACGCAAGAGAGCTACTTCTATGCTACACAAGTAAGAAGGTAACTAGCAAGCTACACAAGCTAACTAATTACAAGGGCAACTACACAAGCACAATATATAAAAAGTAAGTACAAGCTTGTGTAATGGGGATGCAAACCAACAGGAAGACAAGGATGACACGGTGATTTTTATCCCGAGGTTCACTTGGTTGCCACCAAGTTAGTCCCCGTTGTGTCAACCGCTCACTTGGTGGTTCAGCGGCTAATTGGCATCACCCATCAAGCCCACACGTTAGGCACTGCAAGAACCTACCCCAAAAGTGAGGGTAGCTCAATGACACGCTCAACTAGAGTTGCTCTTCGCGGCTCCCGCGGGGTGAGCACAATACCCCTCACAATCACTTTTCTGGAGCACCGCACAATCTTCTTTGCGTGCTTCGACGAAGACCATCACCAAGTCATCTAGGAGGTGGCAACTTCCAAGAGTAACAAGCACCATCGGCTTGCAACTCGATCACCTAGTGCCACTCGATGCAACCTCATGATGCAATCGCACTAGAATCACTAACTCGCAATAGATTCGCACTTCTCGCAAGCACAAGTAAGTTAGAGGCTTCTCAAACCAAGCATACACAAAGGCAACACATCCCCATGGTGCTCAACCTTAGCCAAGCCCGAGCTCCACCTCTATTTATAGCCCCCAAGCCATGGGGAGCAAGCGGATCGGAAGGATGTCTCGTTGTGGCCTGACGCGAGACGCTGCCCGATGGACTCGAGTAGATCATCTGACAGGCCGGATCTCCGGTCAGAGAGAGGTAGGGACCTTCTCTTTAGATTGGGAGGCTGAGCCATGGAAGACATATGAATAGACCCAAGGACAATTTTAGCAAGAAATAGCACAAGCAAATTCTAGAGATGGACTCATGGACCAGCCTATTATGCTAGGATTCATCTTGTTGTTATGGCAGTAGTATCAACGACATTTGATTGATTGCAACCTGTCCGATATGATTCCATATAGGATCGCTCATAATCCAATGCCATCTTATTAGTATATCTTACTACCTTATTATTACACTTCTATATCTATATATAAACCAGAGACGTACACCATGTTCATAGTTTATGTGGTTCTATCTATATAAAGGCGTTATAAACAGTAAAGCCTTCTTATATTTTATACGTTGCATATGAGCATGTATGTACCTAGCAAACACAGCTAGAAAAACATCTTGAAATTTGAAATGGAGGGAGCAATAAAAAGAAAAGGCAGGCCGCTGAAACACAAAGCACATGAAATTTAGCCCACAAATCCAGTATCCAACCCTAAAAATGGCCCAACGAAAATACAGCCCAAGCTGACCAAAATTCAAACCATCTTGCCCGTGTGATCACGCATTCTCTCTAAAAAAACGCATTCTCCCCCTCTCAAAAGGATTAACCGAGGTCACCAAAACCCCTCTGGTCGACCCGCTTCCTGGCCCACTGGTCAGTCTGTGCCGCAACAGCAGGATGCGTTGCTCGCATCGCAGCGGTAGCAACGCCCCCCTCCTGGCCTCCCCTCCCAACAATTCTTTTTTATATATAGGTAGCATGCATGTGCGTTGCTATGGGACAACAAAACTTTTGTACTAAAAACACATGGATCGTACGATAAGATAACAATATTCCAAAATTGTCTTTCTGTCAAAATATAAGTGGTTTCATAGTATCATTTTAATTTGACAAGTAAGGTCATTGCCGCATGTTTCATTAATGGAATTTGCTGGTTTACTGATCTTCTCTTTCTCTTAGCCTGATACCTTAGCGGCACATCAATTAGTCGTCATATACATGAATTAAATAAGAATAAATTTAAACCCAAATTTCCCAGTAGCCTGGTACCTTAGCAGCACATCAGTTAGTCTTCATATACATGAATTAATCAAAAATAAATTTAACCCCAAATAACCCAGACTGTCACCATGGTCGTCGTCATCGCCATTCTTGAACCATATCGTCACTGTCACTTTGTGAGGACAGTGGATCCTCCTCATCGGCGTCGTTCTTATCTTGACCACATCGAGCAGTTTGAACGTTGAAAGAGCATCAGGATTACTTTAACATGTTGTCTTAGCTCCATTTGGATATCAAATATCTACGGAGCATAAACGGAATCAATACAGAGTCATATCTATTGACTCACGATGGCTAAGACAAAATTTATATATACGTTGACTTATGTTAATGAACAGCTATACTCTACTTCTAATTCCTAATCTGATAGTGAAGATGTCGTTGAATGCCTTGCCACTGTTGATAAAACTTGATGATGACAACCTTGCAGTGAAGACTACCTCAAGTTGATTCAGTAAAAGTACAAAACAATGCATCTATGGTGCTAACAAAAATAGTGTGGCCATCAAGACCGATATCACTCTTATTATGTCCTGTAAAAAAATAGTTCAAAAATAGTTTGAAGGGTCGATTGTTCACAGTTCAGAAATAATTTTGACTCAAAAAGTAAAGATGCATAACACTAACAAGTTTTTCTATATGAGTTGACAAACTAACATGACTTTTATATCGGAGCTGACATTCTTCTTACTGCAGTAATCATTGATGTAGAAAACACACACATTAGACAACATTGATTTCAATTAGATACCCCGAATTAGGTGTCTTCTTTTTGCAGTTTTGGCACAGTGAATATCATACTGTATTTTCATATTCATAAGGTTGTCACGATATCAATTCATATGCACTGATCATAACTTAAGTACACCAAAATAAATCAAATACAAGGTATGTATTGGTTACTCAGTTAGTACTTGCAACCTGACACTTGCTAAAAGGAACAAAGAATTTCAGATGATAGCTGCAAGGCAAGTACTCACCGGCACGTGCTCGACCTCCGGGCTCTGGCAGAAGATCTCAATGTCCCGCAGCTTGGAGAAGTAGAAATCTCTTTAGAGCATCTAGTAAGTATTAACCTAAACAAGAAAAAAACTATTTTACTACAAAGTATAACAGCCTAACTCATGATTTGAATATTTCCAATGAGACCAACAAAATGACGCAGACAGCAGAGTGTTTCATTGTTCTCGTCAAATTCTAAAGAAACCAAACAACACGGCATGCAAAAATTTTCCACACAGTGAGTATGACATCATCAAACTGCTTTGAATTAGCAAAGGAATTGAGAAATATTAGGATCCTACAAGGCCTTAACACCACTAAAAACAAATTCTTGCACAAAAATTGAAGCTACTACATAGCATGTCCACATGTTAGTATGTCACATCACACAACTGGAATCAACTCTCATTAGCACTGAACATTCAGAGCACGAAACACAAGGGCAGCAAACTGGTTCAATCAATTTTAGGAAAAAAATCCCCACGCGAGCAGCACAAGGCAAGGGAGAGAAACTAAGCCGTGTCTCACCTTAGTGATCTTGAGCTTGTTGAACACATCCTGTAGGACCTTGTAATTCTGGATCATGTGCATCAGCATGGCACTAGGAT
This sequence comes from Miscanthus floridulus, assembly GCF_019320115.1. Taxonomy (NCBI): domain Eukaryota; kingdom Viridiplantae; phylum Streptophyta; class Magnoliopsida; order Poales; family Poaceae; genus Miscanthus; species Miscanthus floridulus. The sequence continues at coordinate 78,291,812 of NC_089586.1, forward strand.
GTGTCGCATCCATCAGTTTGCACGCAACCGCACCCGACGCCGCTTGCAGACCATGAAATCGACGAATGGGTTTCAAGGACTCAAAACTTGGACAGAACCCAACCGCTTAGCCCGCATCCTCCCCACAGATTCGCGAAACCTCTGCTGCACCACTAACGTGATCAACATAGATCGGCAAGAGGGACTCGGGCGGGCACTGCTTATCTGAAACAATACAAGGTAGGCTACGCTAGAACAGAAAAATTTCTACCACGTAAAACAGGAACACTGTTGTTATAGATCACGGGATTACCACTAGACACGTAGATGCGGAACTTGATGAAGCGCGTCGGGGCAGTGTAGTCGATCACCTTCACGTCAAACGTTCAGCGGCGTCCTCCTCGTGCAGCGGCTCGTCCAAGTGTTGCAGATGCAACACCTCCAAGGTATCCACACGTGCGGGGAGGAAGCATCGCAAACCAGACTGCTAGATCAACGAGTGCAACTCGGTGAGGGCGTGGGTGATGGACAGCTGATGGGCATGGGAGATGGACAGCTGCTGGGCATGGGAGAGCAGCAGCTGCGCCAAAAGGGTCCTAACCCTAAGCCACCCCTACCCCTCAATATATAGAGGTCCCTGATAGGCCTCTAGGTCCGAGGCCCATTAGTACTCCTAAATCTGGTCCAATTCGGATCAGATCCTCATTGGGCTTCTAGCCCCTTAAGTGTGTGACCCTATAGGTTCACATACATAGAGACATGACGTGAGTACTTCTACTCGGTCAATAGTTGGTAGCGTCCTCTAGCAAGACATGCCAACTCCTATACGCACACGAAGATCATATCAGACGAACCATCACAACATCATGTACATGCTATTCCCTTTGTCTCAAGATATTTGGTCTAGCTCCAAGCCGACCTCTCTTTCTCGATCCTGTGATTCAAAATCCCTTTCTAGGTTAACTCTTAACCTCACGTAGCATGGCCATGCATTTTCGGATTTGATCACTCGAGGGGCCTAGAGATATCTCTCTCAAGTAGAGAGGGGCAAATTTCATCTTGATTGATCATACCTCACAGCATGCTTTCTAACAAACTCAAAAGCTACCTTTATAACTACCCAGTTACGGAGTAGCGTTTGACAGCCCCTAAATAAGTCGATTCACATCTTGAGTGCATGCAACAATCTTAGGTCTAAGGACAAAGCGTACACATTGTGTAAAGAGAACTATGTAACTATATCTCGTGTTGGGTCGGTCCTATCACATGTCTCTACATGTGCCCACATTATTAGCTTGACATCTGCATGTCCATGACTTGTGAAACATAGTCATCAGCTAATACATGTACTAGTCTAATATTCATGTGTGTCCTCACATGAACTCCAACTAGGGACAACTTTAGAATAACCATACAAGTAAAGAGTTTCACATACAATTCACATAATTGCAAATCAATTCAAGTAGCCTTTAATGGATATTCAAGGAACACAATGAAACATGGATACAATGGAATATCATCATCTCTATGATTGCCTCTAGGGCATATCTCCAACAGTCTCCCACTTGCACTAGAGTCAATCTAGAAGATATCTAATACCCATAGCTCTTACATGCGCATCATGCTTAGACTGCGGGAGAGGCTTTGTCAAAGGATAAAAAATATTCAATTCTGTATGTATTTTGCATATCTTGATCTCACTCCGGTTAACAAAGTCTCGAATGAGATGAAATTGCCGCATTACGTGTTTATTCTTCTAGTGATTCCTTGGCTACTTTGCTTGCACAATAGCTCAATTGTTATCACAGTAGAGATTCAATGGGCTGGACGCATTCGGGAACACACCAAGCTCAATAAGGAAATTCCTTATCCAAACACCCTCCTTCACGGCTTCTGAAGCCGCGATGTACTTGGCTTCTGTCATAGAATCAGCCACCGTCTCCTGCTTGGAACTCTTCCAGCTAACAGCACCACCGTTTATCGTAAACACAAATCCTGACTGTGACTTTGAATCGTCTTTATCTGATTGGAAACTAGCATCGGCATAACCTGTTACAACGAGCTCATCATCACCTCCATATATGAGGAACATTTCTTTAGTCCTTCTAAAGTACTTAAGAATGTTTTTCACCGCTATCCAGTGACTCTCACCCAGATCAGACTGGTGTCTACTTGTCATACTTAGCGCATATGAAACATATGGGCGGGTACTTATCATTGCATACATGATAGATCCGATAGCCGAAGCATATGGCACTCTACTCATGCGATCCCACTCATCAGTTGTCGAAGGACACTGAGTCTTGCTAAGGTGTATGCCATGTGACATAGGCAAGAACCCTTTCTTTGCATGTTCCATGCTGAGCCGTTTCAACACTTTGTCAATGTAAGTATCTTGGCTTAATCCTATAAGCCTTCTGGATCTATCTCTATAGATTTTGATGCCTAGAATATATGCTGCTTCCCCTAAGTCCTTCATCGAAAAACTATTTTTCAGTGAGGTCTTGACGGTTTCAAGCATAGGAATGTTGTTTTCAATCAGTAATATGTCATCCACATATAATATTAGAAATACTACAGAGCTCCCACTAACCTTCTTGTAAACACAAGCCTCTTCTTCGTTCTTAATGAAGCCAAACCCTTTGACCACTTCATCAAAACGAATGTTCCAACTCCTAGATGCTTGCTTCAACCCATAAATGGATTTCTGAAGTTTGCATACCTTTCCAACATTTTTTGGATTGACAAAACCCTTGGGCTGCATCATATACACGTCCTTAGTTAAATTTCCATTCAGGAAAGCAGTCTTGACATCCATCTGCCATATCTCATAATCGAAATATGCAGCTATAGCTAGAATAATCCAAATAGATTTAAGCATCACTACGAGCGAGAAGGTCTCATCATAGTCAACTCCTTAAACTTGTCAAAAACCTTTTGCGACAAGTCGAGCTTTATAGATGTGAACATTTCAATCCATATCTTTCTTCTTCTTATAGATCCATTTGCACTCTATGGTTTTAACACCATCAGGCGGGTCAACCAAGTTCCAAACTTGATTGTCTCCCATGGACTCTATTTCAGATTGCATGGAACTCTGCCATTTTTTAGAGTCTGGGTCCATCATTGCTTCTGCATATGTTGTAGGCTCATCGTTGTCCAACAATAATATTTCCCGCAATTCGCGGAGCCTCGCTGACCTTCGTGGTTGTGGTGGTGCTTCTCTTGCCATGGGTATCTCAACTTGTTCTGCTACGCTAGCATCACTCGTTGATTCTTGCCCAATTGGCTCATCCCAAACTTCTTCAAGACGCACTGTCTTTCCATTCTTCTCCCCTTTGAGAAACTCTTTCTCTAGGAAAATACCGTTTCGAGCGACAAACACTTTGCCCTCTGATCGGTTATAGAAATAATATCCTAAAGTTTCCTTTGGATATCCCATGAAAATGCATTTATTCGACTTGGGTGTTATCTTGTCCGACTAAAGTCGTTTGACAAATACTTCACATCCCCAAATCTTTAGAAAAGACAAACTAGGAGTCTTTCTAGTCCACATCTCATATGGTGTCTTAACTACGGATTTAGACGGTACCCTATTAAGTGTGAAAGCTGCTGTTTCTAGAGCATATCCCTAGAATGATAACGGTAGGTCCGACTGGCTCATCATTGATCGAACCATGTCCAACAAGGTTCGATTACGTCGCTCGGAGACACCGTTTCTCTGAGGTGTTCCAGGTGGCGTAAGCTGTGGAACAATTTCGCAGCTCTTCAGATGATTGCTAAACTCGTGGCTTAAATACTCGCCTCCATGATCAGATCGTAAGGCCTTAATTTTCTTGCCACGCTGATTTTCAACTTCATTTTGAAATTCCTTGAACTTTTCAAAGGTTTCAGACTTGTCCCTCATCAAGTAGACATAGCCATATCTACTAAAATCATCAGTAAAAGTTATCAAGTATTGGAACCCTCCTCTAGCTGTTGTGCTCATTGGTCCGCATACATCGGTATGTACGAGTTCCAACAAGTCTAATGCTCTCTCAGGAAAACCTATGAAAGGCCCCTTGGTCATCTTGCCTAGCAAGCAAGCCTCACATGTCTTGTATGATTCAAAATCAAACGAGGTTAAAAGTCCATCAGAATGGAGCTTCTTCATGCGTTTTTCACTTATATGACCTAAACGATAATGCCACATGTAGGTAGGACTCAAAACATTAGGCTGAGGCCTTTTAGCACTTATATTATAGACAGGTGAATCATCAAGACTTAAAACAAACAATCCATTCACAATGGGTGCAAAAGCCATAAACATATTATTCTTAGAGATCACACAACCATTGTTTTCACTCGCAAATGAATAACCATCCTTCACCAAGCATGAAGGAGACATAATGTTTTGACTTAAACTAGGAACGAAATAACAATTATTCAACTCCATGATAAATCCTAACGGGAGGTGGAGTTGCATCGTCCCGACGGTCAACGCAACAACCCTTGCATTATTGCCCACGTGGAAATCAACTTCTCCTCTTTCAACGCTTTTACTTTTATCAGTCCCTGCATCGAATTGCAAATATGAGCAACCGATCCAGTATCAAATACCCAAGAATTAATAATTGTATCAGCGAGAAATATATTGTCTATAACATTAATAACAAGCGTACCTGAGGTGGATGTACTCTTACTTCTGCCATTCTTCAATGAAGCCAGATACTTCTTGTAATTTCTCTTCCAGTGACCAAGCTCATGACAATAAAAGCACTCTTTGTCTGGAGCAGGTCTAGCTTTAACCTTGGGCGCTGGTTTGGCTTAGAGTTCACATCCTTGCCCTTCTTCTTCCAAGAATTGCCCTTCTTTTTAAAGCTAGGCTTGTTCTATATTGCTATCACATGGCTACTGCCAGCATTTTTCTTAATGTCACTGTCGGGGACCTAATACCGGGGTACCCCAGAAGGTGGAACCGATAACCACCGAGCGTAAAAAACTTCTGGACGCATAAGGGCGCCATGTCATCCTTTGTTCGAATGACAGGAGTTCGGTTCCGCCTCGCCCGACACCCTTGGGACGGGCTCGGTCTCGCCCGAGGACCGAGGGATAAACTCCGTCTCGCCCGACGCCTTGAGGACGGGCTCGGTCTCGCCCGAGGGCTGAGGTATGAGTTCCGTCTCGCCCGATCCCGGAGGGGTGGGGTCAGCCTCACCCGACGCCTTTGTGGGATAACCCTGCCTCGCCCCAAAGGCTCAAGGCTAATCTCCGTCTCGCCCGACGCCTATAGGGCGGGCTCGGTCTCGCCCGAAGGCTAAGGGATAGATTCCGCCTCGCCCGATCCCGGAGGGATAGGGTTAGTCTCGCCCAAGAGATAGGGACTGGCCTCCGTCTCATCCGACGGCCCAGAACGAGCCTCGCCCTGATCGATATCTATCCTTGGTAACGATGGGTACAGGACGAGACAAGACGTTCGGGTCAACCATGACTCCAACGACCATACCCTGCGCCCTGACAGGAAGAGAACTGTCAGGGAACGACAGGACTGATGCTTAGACCCTTCCGGGCGCCGCAGAGCCCAAAAGGTATTACAGGTGCGTGCACCTCACTCTGTAGAGTTGTAGGCGCCGCCTTCAGCTCTGGGACACGGAACCCAACGAAGATATACGACAACCGCTACGCTCCAAGAACGGATTTGCTATCTCCACAAACAACGGATACTCCGTCACCACGCTATGGACCCAAGGGAGCGGGGGGCCCTCTTCCCGACCCCTCAGGTCCTCCAAGTCAGAGAGCCTTGGCCACGGCGCTACACCGGACCCCGACCCCGAATTCTCATCATGGGAACCAGAAGGCGTGAGGAGCAAGGCTGGGGGGAGGCCCCTAAGTCAAAACCACTGTACCACAACCCATACCCTGGGGGCAGCATGCTGTGACTAATCTGACATCCTATAGAGATATCGACAACATCGTAAGCACTTATCTTCCTGCGCACTCATCAGAATGGGGGACCTGACCAGGTAAACAGGAGCCACAAGACTAGGTAGTGTACGAAACACTGAAGCTCTCACCCTTGTAAAGCCAGCCCCTTCATCTATAAAAGGGGAGGCATGTCCTCCATCAAACGGACGGGAAAAAATAGGACCGAACAATAGAACGCACTCACACACATTCAAGCAGCTACGAAGCTCTTGACCACCTTTCAATCCTTCGATCAGAGACTTGGGACCAGTCCCTCTCTCGGCAGTTTGTATCCCTTACTACAGATCGTTTACGGTGCTAATAACACAAGCAGCAACAAACTGGACGTAGGGACGTTCCGCCCGAACCAGTATAATTCCTGTGTCCTTTAGCGCACCATCCGAACCTAACGCGCATTACTATAAATTTACTTGCCGGTGCTTGTACGAAACACCGACAGTTGGCGCGCCAGGTAGGGGCTTTGCGCGTTCCAAATCAGGTCTCGGATGGCCACCCACGCAATCACCTGGGCCCCGGGCGCACACGTGCGTTTCGGCGACCTGGATTTCATCATCACGCTAGGAGGAGAGCTGGCGCTGACTGATTCAGCCGCCCCCTCTCCCCCTTCCATCAACCTCAGCCGTCTCAGGCTTGAGGGCCCACCAGACAACTCCCGAGGAGTCCCGTCACCCAAGGGGGCTTCCCACGACGCCACCATGTATCCGGAAAGGTCCGTATGGAGCGCCCCGACAGCGTTTCCATTCGGTCTCCGCAACGCTGCTGGCGACCGCCGGCCGCCCTTGGGCGCTACGTGTGGTTCAATCACCCACGGACATCGAGTTCGTGGGGGTGATTGAGCGCGATACGGAGACCCTCTACGAGCTCCTCAACGAGAAGCCTGTATCGCTCTCCAGCTCAGATTCTAGTAGGGGGAGCCACCATCCTTCCCGAGAGTGCTACATGACGCAGACCCCCGAGGGTCACGTCGAAAGCGCCTCCAGGGAAGAGGCCACCCCTACAAACAATCCTGACGGCAGATCCGGGGAAGAGGGGACAGCCCCATCTCACCTGAGGATGGAGCAGCTAAGGGCTCGTCAGCAAGAGATCGATGAGGCCGGGCAAGGGCTCGCACGGGAATACGCGGACATCAATCGCGAGATTGAACGCCGCAAAGACGGGGGGCGCGCGCGCGCCACAGCCCGCACCGTACATCAAAGGATCCTCACCGACGATGGGGCCTTTCCTCACTTTGCCCGAGCCAGCCAGAACATCGCCGCAGCGACCGCTTTGCTGCATGGCCTTCCGGAGGCCGCGACGTCCGAGGATCGACACGCTTATCGGGAGATTCGCACGTTGCTCGAGCGTGCAGCAGCGCAGCAAGCGGAAAGTTCGTTGTCTCGACGACGCGAACCCGACACCAGCAAGCACGCGCCCTCAGTGCGTCCCACCAAGGACGCATCCGTACACCAAACACCGCCAGCCGGCGGGCAGCCCTCCGTCGTCCCTGTACATCAACGCCTCGGCCGTGGCCGCGACGTACGCAGCATCATCGACGCCCGGAGACGTGCCCACGGCGACGAGGGAGAAGCAGCGCGCCGCGGCTATCATCCCCGACGTGGAGGGCGCTACGACAGCAACGAAGACCGAAGCCCGAGCCCCGTTCTGCCCGGCCCTCAGGCCTTTGGCCGGCACATCCTCAACGCCGCGTTCCCCCTAAGGTATCGACCGCCTACGAACATTCCTAAATATTCTGGCGAAACAAATCCCGGGCTTTGGCTCGAAGACTATCGGCTTGCATGTCAGGCCGGTGGTGCGAGTGATGATAATTTTATTATTCGCAATCTCCCGCTGTTCTTGGCCGACTCGGCACGAGCATGGCTGGAGCACCTACCGTCCAATGCTATTCAGAGTTGGGCGGATCTAACTGAGATCTTCGTGGGTAATTTCCAGGGCACGTACAAACGCCCTGGAAACCCATGGGACCTCAAGAACTGCCGTCAGAAGGCCGATGAAACCCTCCGCGGGTACATCCGGCGCTTCTCCCGACAGTGCAACGAGCTCCCAAACGTCGCCGACGCCGACGTGATAGGAGCCTTTCTGTCCGGAACGACCTGCGAGTCCCTGGTCCACAAGCTAGGACGCAGGGGCCCGCGAACTACCAAGGAACTTCTGGACATCGCCACCAGTCACGCCTCTGGAGAAGAGGCGGTCGGAGCCATCTTTGATCGCTCCGACGGAAAGACAAGGCGGGACGAGGGCGCCAGCGAAGGCGCCTCCAACCGTCCCGCCAAAGGGAAAAGTAAGAAGCAGCGGCGCGACAACTCGCTCGTGGCCGCAGCCGACCGCAAAGGTGGCCGGAAACCCGCGGAGGGCACTCCGAACCACTTCGAGAAAATGCTCGAGGGGCCATGCCCAAACCACGCCTTCCCGGCCAAGCACCTATACAAGGAATGCGGCCTTATGCGCAAATACTTGGCCGGGGGCCTGAACAAGGAGGAGAAGGGGAAGGAGCCTGTTCCCACCATTGACGACACGGAGGAGAAGGACGACGCCTTCCCAACACCGACCGGTGCCCTCATGATCTTCGGAGGATCAGCGGCCTACGACTCCAGGCGCCGCCAGAAGGTCGCACGTCGAGAGGTCTATACCGCTGGACCGGCTATGCCAGCTTATCTCCGGTGGTCGGAATCCGCCATAACCTTCGACCGGTCCGACCATCCAGATGCCATCCCACACCCGGGGAGGTATCCGCTTGTCGTCGACCCGATCGTCGGTCCAAAGCGGCTCACCAAGGTACTGATGGATGGGGGCAGCGGCCTCAACATCATGTACGCCAAGACGCTCGACGAGATGGGCAGTCGACCGAACGCACCTCCGTCCCGTCCGAGCACCTTTCCATGGCGTCGTGCCTGGAAGGCAAGCTGTGCCACTAGGGCAGATTGACCTGCCCGTCACTTTTGGGGATCGATCCAATTACCGGACTGAGACCCTCACCTTCGATGTGGTGGGATTCCCGGGGACTTTCCACGCCATTCTGGGGCGACCATGTTACGCGAAGTTCATGGCCGTGCCCAATTACACATACCTGAAGCTGAAGATGCCAGGTCCCCGTGGGATCATCACCATCGGCACCTCCTTCCAGCGCGCTTACGAGTGCGAGGTCGAATGCTGCGGACACGCATCCGCGGTCATCGCGTCCGAAGAGCTCGCCACCCTCAGGGAGGAGGTCATTGAAGGGACACCCGACGCAAAGAAGTCGTCCGGATCGTTCGAATCAGCAGAGGGTTCCAGGGACGTCCTCTTGGATCCCAGTAGCTCCGAGGGCAAAAAAGTCCGAATCGGGACCGCGCTCTCCTCCGCATAGGAAAGCGCGCTCGTCGACTTCCTCCGCGCCAACAAGGACATCTTTGCGTGGAAACCCTCGGATATGCCGGGCATCCCGAGGGAGGTCGCCGAGCATACCCTCCAGATCCTCCCGGGCTCCAAGCCGGTGAAACAACGCCTGCGCCGCTTCGACGAGGAGAAACGCAGGGCCATCGGCGAGGAGATAGCCAAACTACTGACCGCAGGATTCATTAAGGAAGTATACCACCCAGAGTGGTTAGCAAATCCTGTTCTTGTCCGAAAAAAGAGTGGGAAATGGAGAATGTGTGTTGATTATACTGGTCTCAACAAAGCGTGTCCAAAGGATCCATTTCCTTTGCCCCGAATAGACCAAATAGTCGATTCCACCTCGGGGTGCGAAACCCTCTGTTTCCTTGACGCATACTCAGGCTACCATCAGATCGCGATGAAAGAGTCCGACCAGCTCGCGACATCTTTTATCACGCCCTTCGGATCATTTTGCTACGTTTCAATGCCGTTTGGTTTGAAGAACGCTGGGGCGACGTACCAGCGCTGTATGCTTAGTTGCTTCGGAGACCTCATCGGGCGAACCGTTGAGGCCTATGTCGACGACATCGTAGTCAAATCCAAGCGGGCTGACCACCTTGTCGCCGACCTTGAACGCACCTTTGCGAAACTCCGGGCGAACGGCATCAAGCTCAATCCCGAAAAATGTGTTTTCGGAGTCCCGAGGGGCATGCTGCTCGGCTTCATCGTCTCCGAGCGTGGCATCGAAGCCAACCCAGAGAAGATATCGGCCATCACGAGGATGGGCCCGATCCAAAACATAAAGGGGGTTCAGCGGATCACAGGGTGCCTTGCCGCCCTCAGCCGATTCATTTCACGCCTCGGCGAACGAGGACTCCCCCTTTATCGACTTCTGAAGAAAACTGACCACTTCGAGTGGACAGCCGAGGCTCAGGAGGCACTTGACATGGTTAAACAATTTTTAACTAAGCCGCCGGTCCTAGTTCCTCCACGCGATGGAGAATCTCTCCTACTATATATATCAGCCACCACCCAGGTGGTTAGCTCCGCCTTAATAGTAGAGCGAGAGGAGGAAGGGCACACCTTCAAGGTGCAGCGCCCTGTATATTTCATCAGCGAAGTGCTATCCGACTCCAAAACCCGCTACTCCCAGATCCAGAAACTCCTCTACACCGTCCTCATCACCAAAAGGAAGCTACGCCACTACTTCGAGTCACACCCCGTGACAGTAGTGACGTCGTTCCCCCTCGGCGAGGTCGTTCGTAGCCATGACGCTACGGGAAGAACCGCAAAGTGGGCGCTCGAGCTGATGGATCAGGGCATTTCTTATGTCCCCCGAACGGCGATCAAATCTCAGGCACTGGCTGACTTCATCGCGGAGTGGACCGAGGTCCAGATGCCACCAGCAGCCGTCGATCAAGAGTACTGGATAATGTACTTCGACGGATCGCTGATGAAGAAGGGCGCCGGAGCAGGACTAGTCTTAGTATCCCCCCTCGGGGTCCACATGAGGTACATGGTTCGGCTCCATTTTCCCTCATCAAACAATACTGCAGAATACGAAGCGCTCATCAACGGCCTACGAATCGCCATCGAGCTGGGCATCCGACGCCTTCGACGTCAGGGGCGACTCTCAGCTGGTCGTCAACCAGGTCATGAAAGAGTCGGCCTGCCACGATACCAAGATGGAGGCATACTGTCAAGAGGTCCGACGTCTGGAGGACAAATTCGACGGCCTCGAACTCAATCATATCCCCAGACGCCTCAACGAAGCGGCCGACACGCTCGCAAAAGCGGCATCCAGCCGAGAGCCGGTTCCAACAGGCGTCTTCGCTAGTGACCAACACAAACCCTCGGTACGCTACACGGGGTCGGAACAAGCCGACGATGGCCCTTCTAGTCCGACCCCCAAGGCCGATCCGCCAACTGTTCCTCCCGACCCCGAGGTCATGGAGCTTGAAGAAGACCCAGCAACGGAGTCCGATCCTCCCAATGACTGGAGAACGCTTTACATCGACTATCTCCTCCACGATGTACTACCAACCAACGAGACAGAAGCCCGACGGCTCGCGCGACGCGCCAAATCCTTCGTTCTTGTAGAGGGCGAACTCTACAAACGAAGTCACATCGGAATTCTTCAGCTTTGCATCCCTGGCGAACAGGGAAAACTCCTACTGAGCGACATCCACGGTGGGGCATGCGGACACCATGCCGCACCAAGAACCTTGGTTGGGAAGGCATTCCGACAGGGTTTCTATTGGCCCACCGCAGTAGCCGATGCCGAGCAAATTGTACGCACCTGCGAAGGGTGCCAATACTACGCTCGGCAAACACACCTCCCGGCCCAGGCTCTCCAGATGATCCCCATCACGTGGCCCTTCGCGGTCTGGGGGCTTGACCTGGTCGGGCCTCTTAAAAAAGCGCCCGGAGGCTTTACCCACTTGCTTGTCACCATAGACAAGTTCACAAAATGGATTGAAGCTCGGCCAGTATCCACAATCAAATCCGAGCAAGCTGTGCTGTTCTTTCTCGACATCATCCATCGCTTTGGAGTACCGAACTCCATCATCACAGACAACGGCACGCAGTTCACCGGTAGGAAATTTGTTCGTTTCTGTGACGAACAACACATCCGAATCGATTGGGCAGCCGTCGCGCACCCCCGGACGAACGGACAGGTCGAGCGCGCAAACGGCATGCTCCTTCAAGGCCTCAAACCCAGAATTTTCAACCGGTTGAACAAATTCGGCGCGCGTTGGCTCGCTGAGCTCCCGGCTGTGCTCTGGAGCCTAAGGACGACTCCTAGCCGGGCCACCGGCTACACACCCTTTTTCATGATCTACGGCTCCGAGGCCGTTCTCCCGACGGACCTCGACTATGGAGCGCCAAGAATCAGAGCATATGACGCTAAGGGAGCCGGGGCATCTCACCAAGACGCCATGGACCAGCTGGACGAGGCCCGCGACATCGCCCTCCTCCATTCAGCCAAGTACCAGCAAGCGTTGCGGCGGTACCACAGCCGACGGGTGCGGGGTCGAGCCTTCAACGTCGGAGACCTCGTCCTCCGTCTTGTACAGAGCAACAAGGATCGTCACAAACTCTCCCCGCCCTGGGAAGGGCCCTACATCGTCGCGGAAATACTTCGCCCAGGCGCCTACCGGTTGAAAACCATCAAAGGGGAGGTCTTCGCCAACGCCTGGAACATTGAGCAGCTACGTCGTTTCTATCCTTAAAATAAGCTTACACTTTTCCCTATCAGTTTTTGTCTTAACAGAACTTCCGATCCTTAGTAACTACCGACCCCTGCAAATCGCGAGGGGTCAGACCTCACTCGGGGGCTGGCATGTGATCGTAACATATGTCATGTGTAGTACAAGTATTACGCTTGTAAAAAATCCCTGTGTTATACTTGCAAACATTTTTCTAAGTTTTCCATTCGCCTCATAAACGAGTCTCGAGGGCTAAGATCTTGGGAGCTAATTCTGAATACAACTGGTAGGACTGCGAGACACCCACGCCCCAGCGGCTGCAACCTCTTTGCTCACCAGTTCAATCAGAATTAGTTTGCCCACGTTCCTAGCCTCCTATGACTTAGACCATGAGAAGAGTTGGAAAGCACTAAAATGACTTGCCACAAGCAAAGGATGTAGTTTTGTTCATTTTTTGCACGAATTCACCACTTACAAAGCGATGTCATTACAAAAAAGGAACAATATACCCTGAAGATTGTTTACTCGGGGGCTTCCCCACAACGTTATTTCATTACAGTCTCGGCTCAGCTCTACCACAAGTGCTACTACGATCGCCGTACCACGCTCTCCATCGGCGACGTCGAGGGCATGTACACGGGCCAGTTCGTCCACTGCGGCCGCCGTGCCACGCTCTCCATCGGCGACGTCGAGGGCATGTACACGGGCCAGCTCATCTACTGCGGGCGCCGTACCACGCTCTCCATCGGCGACATCTTCGCTGGACCCTCGAAGGCGCCACCATCTATGACGCCTCCGCCGGAGCGTCCGGGGACTACGCCATCGTCGTCAGCCGCAACCCCGGCAGCAACGCCACCGTCATGGCATCTGGGGACTACGCCATCATCCCCAGCCATAACCCTGACAACGGCGTAGGGGCAGGAAACGCCTCCAGCCAAGGGAGGAGCGCAGCGAACGACGGCGCAGTCAACGACGCACGACACCCACCGGCGCCTCCTTTCCTTCGGCAGCAGCGACTCCTCAGCAAGGGCCGCGCACACCATCTCATCTACGTTGGATAACCTCCGGCTCGACATCACGCACCAGAATCACGAGCAAGTTTGTAAGTTCTCTATCTCTCTCTGGCATTACTCTTCCTCACTCAGGAACCACCGCGACGCACGGACGCGTTGGACGGAAAGGAAGAAGAAGGAGAGATAGCGGCTCGGAGGCAGAAGGGGAGGTGGGATGAGAACTCCTCTCCCCCTCCCTATTTAAAGAGGAGGCGCAGTAACTAAGGAAAGGCGAAAGGTCGGACGAAAAACCCTCTCCCTTCCCCTTTTTTAATACGCAATCAATGCTGATTGATATCTGAGGGGACGCGCCGGAAGTGACGGGACGAACCCCGGTCTACGAAGCGTCCCTCTTTGGTCAAACTGAACACTGCCTGGGTATGGCCCGCCACTGACCCGCTCCGGACGCGGCGATTAAGGCACCCACATAGGCAGACAACTTTTTAGCCTTCCCATGCAGGACCACGGACGACCCGATGACGGGACCCTTCAGATCTCCTGGGTCGACCGTTCGGCTCAGAAGACACGACCAAAGAAAGATAAGCCTCTCAGCTTTCTCACTTTATACGTTAAAATTCGTTCGCAAGATTCCGACCCCGTCAAATAGCAGGGACGCGAGCATCACTCGGGGGCTGTCGAGGATGACTACCAGTCTAGACATCCTCTTCACCCGACCCCTCCGTACGCCCGAAACTAAGGGCGCGACATACAGGCACAAAGCTTTGAGTAAAACTGGACGAACTAGCAAACCCTACGCCCCGATAGCTACGGTGTTTTCTGTTTACCAGAAAAATCCTACTCAACGCCCCTCGCGTCTCTAGTTTCGACGTCGGCCCTCTCAATGAAGGGATCGGAGGGGTCCGCCTACAGAGTCTCCCCCAAAGGAGAAGCTGTCAGGCCGCCCAAGTTAATCGAACGGCTCGGATCGTCACCGAGACACGAAAACAAAGAATAGCAATTCTTACGCAGGTTTTTTCAACCTCGTCACAAACGTCGGGGCCCGAACCCATCTGCTAGGAGCTTTTCCGCCACTCACATCACCAAGGTAACGTTACCGACCCCGCCTTTATTTTCAATTAAATATTGCATTCAAAACATTCTCATTCGATATAGGCAACCATAGGCTGAGGTTCGAAGGCCGGCCCGCGAGGGCTCGAGGCCGCCTCACGCCAAACAGGGCCAGGGAGAGATAACCAAGACGAGCCCCAGCGGCCCTGCCCGATCCCGCTCAGAAGCGAACCGGGACGTCTCGACCTTCTCTCGTTCGATTCTAACCTCGAGCCAAACCCACAGAATCTCCATCGAGGAGAGGCCATCGGGCCCCCTGAGCTTATCGAACGACTCAGGCATCTGCCGGGAGGCGGGTTAAGAAGTTGTGGAGTGCCACCAGAGGGCTCTGCCGACCCCATCAGCAAATGATGGACCCGGATTCCGCACGAACGTACCCGTTAGCGAGCTCGTTGAGCGCGGTACTCAAGCCGTCGAGGCAAGTGTCGTTCACTCAGCCCCTCCGATTGCGAAAACCGAGGACGGGGTAACACGCAAATAACAACCGACCCCTATCAGACCCTAACAAGGCTCGGGGGCTCGGGCCAAACAATGCAGGAGCAAAGGCCCCACCTTGCCGAGCCCATAGAGTCCCCAGTTGGGATTTCTGTTGGAAGGCAGGGCAGGGATTATTGCGAGGACATCCATTGTCACCAAAACCACGATTCCGGTCTCCAGTAACACCCGACCCCAGGCAGGTGCGGGGGTCGGACCTTACTCGGGGGCTGTTAAGGTACGGCTACCTCCTCAATCTCCTCACATTATAATCAGCGGCATAATTCAGGGGAACATATTGGTAAGACCGTAAAAAATCAAATCGCAAAAAATCAAACAAAACGAAATTAAGACGCAAAAGCACGAAAGGCGTCCAGACTCGAAAAATACCGACACTTGTCCACATATTACATATAAGCTATTCTCAAAATTGTTCGACTAATTACTCCCGCGAAGGGAGAACCATTTCTTTCAGACTGTCTGCCAGGTTCTTCGCAAGAGGAGCGACCATCTTCTCCATTTCCTCCAGCTCTTCATCCTCGTAGGTGGACGGAAAGCCTTCGCTCATCACCCTCAGGTTTATTTCCTTCTCATAATGGGCGTGGGCGACGGTGAAGGCCTGGGTAATCCCGGCGTGAAAGGCACTCTCCTCAAGTTGGCCCACCCGAGCCGTGATACCTCCGACACGAGCCGCGAGCGGGCTGGTCTCCACAGGCTCCGTCACATTCAGGGCGTTAAGGACCACCCCGACCGCAGCTTGTAGAAGATCATGCTCATCGCTCTCCGCCTGAAGGGCCCTGCGCGTATAGGCAGCCTCTTTCTCCAGCTTGGCGGCGACGTTCTCGGCACTCAACTTTCCTTTCACCGCGTCATCAAGCTCCGCCCGGAGAGAGCGGACCACCCCGACGTCCTCATCCACCTTCTGCTGGAGGGCTGTGGCCCTACTCTCGGCCTTCTGCCGGAGGTCCCGCTCCATCTCCAGCTCCTTCAGGATTTCGCTGGCCTTCTCATTAGCCGCGGCATTCCTCTGCAGCAGCTCGTCTCGTTCTTTTTGGAGTTTGGCAATCTCCTCTCCATCCAGCTTGGACCTCGCCGACAGGTCCTCGAACATCCCGTGCGCCTCCTCCGCATCCTGACGCGCCTGGGCCTCCCGCTCTTGGACGATAGCAAGCTGGGCGGCCATGTTTGCTCGCAGCCGGGCCTCCTCGGAGAGGCGATCCCGCTCTGCCTTCTGCTCACGGAGGAATTGGGATTTTTTCCGGCTACGAGCAACAAGAATCTGAAGAAGAAGAAGACTGATATCAGAAATGCGAGAATCCACAAACACACGAAGAAAGAAAAAAGAAAGTCCAGAGAATACCTGAGAGGTAGGGATAATGATCTCACGAAGGGCTCCTCTGGCCTGGTCCAGGGCGTTCAGCATGGTCGAGAATCCCGATGTCAAGACCTTCTCGCTCCATACTCTCGGAATGATCATCGAGCGAGAAAAGAGCCGACGTCGGGTCCTGAGCAGCCATCCACTGGAGCGGCGGCTCCCCCCGCGCAGGGGAGCGGCTTCCTCCCGACAAGGGGGCCGGTGGCGGCTCCCTCCTGACCCTGTGTGGCACCACCGCCGCACTCAAGGACCCTCCGGATGGACCCTCCTCCGTCTGGACCGCTTCGGGCGCCACGGGCGGATCCACATGGGCACCTGGTGGCGCGGATTGCACACCACGCCCTCGGGTTGCCACCACGACCGCGCCCGGCTGATCCTGGCTCGGCGCAGTCACGATCACCTTCACCGGCGGTATGCGGTCCTCGGCCGCTCTTCCACGCCCGCCGCGGAAGAAGCCGCTCGCTCAGTAGCCTCCGCGGGCGTGGGAGCCACCATGGACGCCGTCGGTTCGGCCAACGCGGCCCCAACGTCGGCACCACCCCTGCCCCAAAATAGGGGAACTCCAGGCGACGCCGTCTGTCCCGCTGGAAGGGCGAGACTCTTCTTGGGCGCCAGCCCCAGGGGGTGACCCGTCCGCAAGAACCTACACAAAGGTAATAACCGTTAGTCAAAATAAAAATGAAAAGAGAAGAAAACAGAGGAGTCAGAGCTTACGTTGACGTCATCGGCCGACGGAAGCGTTTTGGGGATGGATCCCCAGACCCTTGCCCTGACTCGTCCGGGCGGGGACCGTTTCATGCCTGCCCCCTGCTCCGGGGTAGGGGGGTTCGTCTTGTCGGGCGCGGCACCGGAGTCACTCCCCCCCATCGTCTTGTCGGGCGCGGCTCTGGAGCCGTCCCCCTCCCTCGTCTCGCGGGGCGCAGCACGGAGCTCGCTCCCCTCCATCACATCACGAGGCGTGGCACCCAAAGCCGGGCACGGCTCCAATACCACCCCCCTCCACGATCGCCTCAGGGTCGCGACAGCAAGCTCGGTGTCCCCCATCCACCGATCCTCGGCCGGCGCGCCGTGCAAAGCGGCGGACTCGCCGGCCTCCACTGACCTCATTGATTCACTTCCCTCTGCGTGAAAAGCGAAGGGCCCCTGCACGGGTGGGTGGCCACTTGTCAGCGTTTCCTCGTCCGCCAGGACGCCCCAATCCACGTCGACGGCTACCTCGTCGTCGTCGTCGTCATCATCATCATCGTCGTCATCCTCGCTGCTCACGTCCTCTCCCCGGTCCCGTGCCTCCTACTTCAGCCGTTTCGCCTTCTTCATCTCCTCCTTCGCTTTCTTGTCCCGCTCGGCCGTGAGTCGATTCGCCGCCGCCACAGCCCTGTCCTTCGGCAGTGGAGCCGGACTATCCTTGAAGACTAGCCCCCTCGGCTAGCCCCAACATCACAAAAGCAAGTATTAAAAAGGGAGATTCAGGAGAAAGAAAGAGTGCAGGGGGAAGAGGGGCTTACGAATTCGAAGAACCCAGGCTCCCGGCCGCATTGGAGGATGCCCGGGCACCGGATACACGATGTCGAGGACCATGCCGGCAGAATCCTTCGTCGGCTTCGTCGCTTCCTTGACACGCTGCGCCATCTTCCGAATAAGGGAGCGCCTCGTCAAACGAGCACCGTTCCCTCGAACGACATCCCTGGCATCATCCGATGCAGGGGAAGCACGCGCGCCATCAGTGGCGCCACCCTCCTCGCGTGGTAAGCAACCGATAATCCCCGACCCCTTTACAAAAACACCCCGACCCTTCAGGGCATGGAGGGCGGAGAGAAGGTCGGAGATGTGCTTCTTGTCTTTAGTCTGACGCCCCAAGCCCCATGACGCCGGAGCATCCACAATAAGACGTCCAGGTGTACTTCGGTAGGGGGCACTCGCATCATCCCTACATAAAACCATTGCGAATGCCATCCCTTGTTGGATGTGGCCAGACGCATTACGGGTAACCCTCGATCGGGTATGGCGCAGGTGAATGCTGGCACACCCCATCGGCGTCTACTTCTTTCCCCCCATCTTCCTCCTCGACAGACTAACGCTAAAGAAATGCCGCCACAGATCAAAATGGGGATCGATCCCCAGGAAACCCTCGCACAGGGCAACAAACGCTGCCATATGCTGTATCCCATTGGGAGTTAGATGCTGCAGCTCTACCTCATAGTAATCTAATAACCCCCGAAGGAATCTATGCGCGGGTACCCCGAATCCCCGCTCATGGAAGAGGGCAAAGGAGACGACATACCCTTCAGGCGGCACTGGCTCACCCTCGTCGCCAGGAAGCAACCACTCCTAGACGACGGATTGTGGGCGGAGAAGGCCACGGCGGACGAGGCCCTCCAAACGCCAGGAAGTGATGCTTGTTCTGCCCCACAACTCCATTGAAGCAGTAGGGGGGAAGGGCAGGCACGAGCTTAACGGCGGCTGGAACACGAACGCAGGCCGATCGAACGGTGGCGATGCGGGCGTGAGAGGCAGGGAAGATTGGCGGCGGATGTCTCAGAACGCAAAGGAAGGGGAGCGAAATACGGGACCCTGGGGGCGAACCCCTCGGTTTTATAGGGGGCGACGGACACGAGAAGGGCAACCGTCCGCCTCGATCTCCGGGCCTGCCACACGCGCCCCCGCGTCGCGTCGCGGGACACGCGCCCGCAGTCCCTATCTTCTTATCCCAAAAATCTCGGCGGACGGTTCGCCTTCCCCAAGCGAATCCGGACTCTCTGCCCACTGGGGAAGCGCAAGCCACAAAGGCCTGTTTCTTTTCTCTTTGGCCCACCTAGGGTCCAGCAACTCGCCGGCCAGCCCAAATAAGAAGGAATCCACGAACGATCCGCCATCAGGGGCAGAAGCACCAGTTAGGACAGCCCCGAGTCAGTCCCCAGCGAACGGGACGCCACGACCCAGTCGAAAAAACACCCAGTTGATGAAAAAACTAAGTCCTTCAGCCTTACCCGCGAAGGGGCCGATACAACCCCCTGGGCGACTCTACTCGAGTCACCCGGGGGCTCGGGGGCTACACCCATCGGGTGCGCTCGCGCGCACCCTCCGGCAATTTAGCTTCGGCGAAATCGAAAAACACCCTCCAGGCGGTTCTGCCCGAATCACCTAGAGTCTCGGGGGCTACTGTCGGGGACCTAATACCGGGGTACCCCAGAAGGTGGAACCGATAACCACCGAGCGTAAAAAACTTCTGGACGCATAAGGGCGCCATGTCATCCTTTGTTCGAATGACAGGAGTTCGGTTCCGCCTCGCCCGACACCCTTGGGACAGGCTCGGTCTCGCCCGAGGACCGAGGGATAAACTCCGTCTCGCCCGACGCCTTGAGGACGGGCTCGGTCTCGCCCGAGGGCTGAGGTATGAGTTCCGTCTCGCCCGATCCCGGAGGGGTGGGGTCAGCCTCACCCGACGCCTTTGTGGGATAACCCTGCCTCGCCCCAAAGGCTCAAGGCTAATCTCCGTCTCGCCCGACGCCTATAGGGCGGGCTCGGTCTCGCCCGAAGGCTAAGGGATAGATTCCGCCTCGCCCGATCCCAGAGGGATAGGGTTAGTCTCGCCCAAGAGATAGGGACTGGCCTCCGTCTCATCCGACGGCCCAGAACAAGCCTCGCCCTGATCGATATCTATCCTTGGTAACGATGGGTATAGGACGAGACAAGACGTTCGGGTCAACCATGACTCCAACAACCATACCCTGCGCCCTGACAGGAAGAGAACTGTCAGGGAACAACAGGACTGATGCTTAGACCCTTCCGGGCGCCGCAGAGCCCAAAAGGTATTACAGGTGCGTGCACCTCACTCTGTAGAGTTGTAGGCGCCGCCTTCAGCTCTGGGACACGGAACCCAACGAAGATATACGACAACCGCTACGCTCCAAGAACGGATTTGCTATCTCCACAAACAACGGATACTCCGTCACCATGCTATGGACCCAAGGGAGCGGGGGGGCCTCTTCCCAACCCCTCAGGTCCTCCAAGTCAGAGAGCCTTGGCCACGGCGCTACACCGGACCCCGACCCCGAATTCTCATCATGGGAACCAGAAGGCGTGTGGAGCAAGGCTGGGGGGAGGCCCCTAAGTCAAAACCACTGTACCACAACCCATACCCTGGGGGCAGCATGCTGTGACTAATCTGACATCCTATAGAGATATCGACAACATCACTTATCTTCCTGCGCACTCATCAGAATGGGGGACCTGACCAGGTAAACAGGAGCCACAAGACTAGGTAGTGTACGAAACACTGAAGCTCTCACCCTTGTAAGCCAGCCCCTTCATCTATAAAAGGGGAGGCATGTCCTCCATCAGACGGACGGGAAAAAATAGGACCGAACAATAAAACGCACTCACACACATTCAAGCAGCTACGAAGCTCTTGACCACCTTTCAATCCTTCGATCAGAGAGACTTGGGACCAGTCCCTCTCTCCGCAGTTTGTATCCCTTACTACAGATCGTTTACGGTGCTAATAACACAAGCAGCAACAAACTGGATGTAGGGACGTTCCGCCCGAACCAGTATAATTCCTGTGTCCTTTAGCGCACCATCCGAACCTAACACGCATTACTATAAATTTACTTGCCGGTGCTTGTACGAAACACCGACAGTCACCCTCTGCTGTTTTAAGCATGCCACATAGTTCATTCAGATCCTTCTCTGCCCCATGCATATGGTAGTTTGAGATGAAGTTCCCATAGCTAGGTGGAAGAGACGAAAGAATGAAATCAGTGGCCAACCCTTGGCCTAGTGGGAAGCCCAGCTTCTCCAACCATTGAACATAACCAACCATTTTGATTACATGTGGCCCTACTGCTACGCCTTCTGCTAGCTTGCTTATCACAAAAGCCTTAGACACATTGAACCTTTCAGTCCTAGCCTATGTCTGGAACATGTCTCTAAGCGCCACGATCATATCGTACGCCTCATGATTTGTTTCAAACTGCATCTGTAGTTCGGGTTCCATGCAAGCAAGCATAAGGCAGCTTACTTTGAGATTAGCATCACATGCTTTCTTGTAAGCATTCTTAATGGCAGCAGGTGCATCATCAGCAGATTCTTCTGGTAATGGGGTGTCTAGAACATCTTCCTTTTTATCCTCCTTGAGAACAATTCTCAGGTTGCGGATCCAATCCATGTAGTTTGTTCCATTTAGCTTGTCCTTCTCAAGGACTAAACGCAAAGCAAACGGTGTGGTGTTGCTAGGTGCCATTTATCTATAGCAAATAATAATGCAAAATACTAAGACAAAAGTATCCATGACAGAGTAAATCACATTAAACTTTTAACAGACTCTACTCCCACTAACATCAATATCCCTCTATTGATACTTAGTGATTCAGGATCCACAACTAACAAGTCTACTAGTGAGCTTTAGCATCACCGCTAGCAGTCAAGGTAGATCAGTAAGCAACTCTTTGCTAATCATATCACATATATGACTCCTATTGTTGGGTGACATTTCATGTCTCGGCGCCCAACCTTCATGCCCCAAAGTCCTTAACCATTAAGATGACCTTGTTAAGCAAACCAACCCTTATGCGTGTAAGTATCTGATACAAACATGTCTAGTCAAGGAAAACTAGTGATACTCTAATTTCATAGACCCACCACCAATTGTACAAGACATGGGACGGTGCAAGTTTTAGTTGGGAGGGCATACATAACTTAAAATTTGCGAGGGATGGTTCTACTTCTAACATCACATCATGTAGAGTAAAACAAAATAGTAGCATTCACATAGTTGTGACACAGTATGGCCTGATTTCTAGTGGTGATCTCCATCTCCATAGAACCTATTCACCATGATGATCTCCATCTCCATGATCTATGTGCGCCATCCTCCTAGTGATGAGTCCTCCAAGAACTAATACAAGCTATTACATCTAATAAGCTAGTAAAGAAGGTTACGCAGTTGCTTGGATCATCACAGATTGACACACAGGTCATCAATTACATTAATTTGACAATACATATGTAGGGGCCATACTAATCACAAAATCCTGCAAAACAGAGTTAGGCGTTCTAACGTCCAAACTTAAAAGGCCCAAAACTCCATCTTCCAAGCCGATTTTGGGAAATCTAATTTTCCAAAAACGCCAAAGGCGTTGGATTTCATGTGTAATTTTTTTTTCTGTAGATCAATTTTCATATAAAATTCGCCTCGATCCAAGATCATACCCAAAAGTAACGGTCGTTTTATCGAAACACATGACCATGGTAAATTATCTGATCCAGTAGTAGATCCAATCGACTACTATGCATCATATGCATTTGGCATATGAATCTAGGTTTTGATTTGACCAATCACATTGATCTTCACTCGCTGCAACTGGCATTACGTGTATCACTTAACTCCGATGGCAGAATTCCGACCGGTAGGAGTACGTCGTTACACGACCATTGCAGCAAGATCACGAAACCATATCATAGATCAATCTGAAAACCCACATATCTCCATATGCACACATCCTGAATCCATAACTAAATAGCATCGGCTCTGATACCACTAAAACAATACGAGGTAGGCTATGCTAGCACAGAAAAATTTCTACCGCGTAAAACATGAACACTGTTGTTATAGATCACGGGATTACCACTAGACGCGCAGATGCGGAAGTTGATGAAGCGCGTCGGGGCAGTGTAGTCAATCACCTTCACGTCAAACGTTCAACGACGTCCTCCTCGTGCAGCGGCTCCTCCAAGTGTTGCAGATGCAACACCTTTAAGGTATCCACACGTGCGGGGAGGAAGCGTCGCAAACTGGACTGCTAGATCCATGAGTGCAACTCGGTGAGGGCATGGGTGATGGACAGTTGATGGGCGTGGGAGATGGATAGCTGTTGGGCGTGGGAGAGCAGCAGCTACGCCAAAAGGGTCCTAACCCTAATCCACCCCTACCCCTCAATATATAGAGGTCCCTGATAGACCTCTAGGTCTGAGGCCCATTAGTACTCCTAAATCTGGTCCAATTCAGATCAGATCCTCATTGGGCTTCCAGCCCCTTAAGTGTGTGACCCTATAGGTTCACATACGTATAGATATGACATGAGTACTTCTACTCGGTCAATAGTTGGTAGCGGCCTCTAGCAAGACATGCCAACTCCTATATGCACACGAAGATCATATCAGACGAACCATCACAACATCATGTACATGCTATTCCCTTTGCCTCACGATATTTAGTCTAGCTCTAAGTCGACCTCTCTTTCTCGATCTTGTGATTCAAAATCCCTTTCTAGGTTAACTCTTAACCTCACGTAGCATGGCCATGCATTTCCGGATTCGATCACTCGAGGGCCCCAGAGATATCTCTCTCAAGTATAGAGGGGCAAATTTCATCTTGACTGATCATACCTCACAGCATGCTTCCTGACAAACCCGAAAGCTACCTTTATAACTACCCAGTTATGGAGTAGCATTTGACAGCCCCTAAGTAAGTCAATTCACATCTTGAGTGCATGCAACAATCTCAGGTCTAAGGACAAAGCGTACACGTTGTGTAAAGAGAACTATGTAACTATATCTCGTGTTGGGTCGGTCCTAGCACATGTCTCTACATGTGCCCACATTACTAGTTTGACATATGTATGTCCATGACTTGTGAAACATAGTCATTAGCTAATACATGTACTAGTCTAATATTCATGTGTGTCCTCACATGAACTCCGACTAGAGACAACTTTAGAATAACCATACAAGTAAAGAGTTTTACATACAATTCACATAATTGCAAATCAATTCAAGTAGCCTTTAATGGATATTCAAGGAACACAATATGAAACATGGATACAATGGAATATCATTATCTCTATGATTGCCTCTAGGGCATATCTCCAACATTATCTCCACCTTGGAGAGGCCGAGCTGCAGCGTGGTGCGCCCGACGAAGTAGGCGCCGTCCATCATCGAGGCCGACCCGCAGATCCGGCCACCGTGGGCTGGCTGGCCCGGCCGGCCGTCGTCTCAGCTGGCCACCATATTCATGATATGGTTGTTACAGAACGTATTTGAAATATTAGAAAACGGAAAGCATAGACATAATATATTTTTGTCTCTAAGCCACCATAGTCATGCTATGGCTGCAGATAAAAACTTAGGAATTAGCAGACTGTTGAATGATTTAGAGTTTTTTTATAATATATATTACATATGTAAACTCTCAATTATGAACTACTGTTAGCCATTAAGGCCTGCTGCTAAAGAGCAGAGCTAATGAAAGTCCACTACATATACACAGGTAAATTAGGTGAAAACAAACTGACCCAGTATTTGTTTGCAACTACAAATGTAGATTCCCTGCAGGAAAAGAATGGAATTCAACAAAATACAGTTTCAAGATTATAACAATCACAGTCCATATTCAACTATTGTGAAAATTATATTTTAGACTACTTACTTAAGGAAATAACAATTTTAGCTACTAACCTTTGGACCAAGATTCGAAAGCAAAGACTCCAGCATTTCAATACCAACAGCCAACTGAATCAGTTGTCAAAGAAAAAAAAACAGCCAACTGAATCATATCTGAATAACAAAAAAATGTTGATTACTAACCTAGCAAACTGTTAAAGCTCAAGAAAGAAAAACATAACAAATAAATAAACCAACCATTGAATGTTGTCTCTGCAGTGACGCTAATTATGAATGTTTAAATTTCCTACTCTGTTCACATCTCTGCCTGGTCCAATCAACTTGATTATAACAAAATTCCAATGAGATAGCAATGAGGGTTGTTTTTATTTCACATACTCAGATGAATGATAGAAAACTTTGAATTCATAATATGTTAGTTACTGCAAAAGAAAAGCTCACAGGTCAAATTGCTTACCTTGTTAGTTACTGCAAAAAGAACACTGACTCCTCATTGAAACAAGCCCTTAATGGGCCAGTTAGGGTTTCAGCCCAGGGAAATGTGCCAGATGGACCATTGAGCGGTCCAGCCATAGTCCGTCTGGCCCAGGTATGTGAGCGGCGGCGCGGGGGAAGGCAGCGCGCGGCAGCGCGGGAGCAAGCAGCACGTGGCGGCACGAGGGCAGGCAGCAGCGCTCGACGGCGCGGGAGTAGGCAGCGCGCCACAACACGGGCGCGGGCAAGCAGCGCGCGGTGACAGCGCGGGGGAAGGCAGCACGCGGCGGCGTGGGGGCCGGCAGCACACGATAGGAGCGCAGAATGGCGAGATGCATACCTCAGCGCGCGTGGTAGACCTAGACGGCGGCGTGGTCCTCGATGCGGGCTCCGACGGGGAAGATGCCTTTGCGGATGGGCTCCGAGTGGCATGGCGAGACGGCAGGGCTTTGAGTGCAAGTCGGGGCTCTGAGGCGGGTGGGGCTAAGGCCGACACGGAGCGGCTCCGGCGAGGCGAGACAGCGGAGCCCCGAGGCGGGGCTCCTATGCAGGCAAAGGTGGGGATCCGGCGCGGCCGAGACGGCGGGGCTCCAAGAGGCGGGCGGGCTCTGGCACGGCTTCGAGGCGAGTGGGGCTCCGGCGCAGCGAGACAGCGGAGCTCCGAGGCGGGGCTTCAACCGAGAATTTTTTTTCGCACGGGCGAAGGCAGAGCGACCAAGCGAGCGAGGTATCGCACGGTCGTGGGCAGACGGACGAACCAAAACAAATGTTGCACCAAAAAATATCCACGCTTTGTTCTTTTTAGTTATAGGAGATATGATCAATAACGTAGTAGCGGATTGGAAAACCGCCTGTTGAAAATTGATTTTGATTGTGTTGTGGCGTAACTTAAGAGGAGCTAGTTAAGGCGCATAGTAGTATCGGAGTGACATGACACTAGGGGAGTGTAATTAATACCAATACACCGTGATCACGCGTGATCCGAGTGACAAGGACGACGCACACCAAAGTACTGTACGTGACGCGCCGCCATTCTGTAGGAAACACGCTAACACCGAGCTGCAGGCGTCAGGACATTTACCCCCACGACAGTCCCGTACGTCCAGCCGGCGGTCATCACTAAAATAAATTCAGAGACGAGAACGTATCCAGTGCTCCCATTTGGAAAAAAAGGACGACCTTCTAAATGTGTCAAAAAAAATTTAACAAAAATATGAATAGATCGATGATGAAAAGTCCTATATTCATATAAATTTGAAATGTAACAGAAATCTGTGCAGAAAGACAAAAAAAGTGAAATCACCCCTTGAATAGTTGTGGCACGTTTATCTACCTATGCCAATTGGGTCCGTGCCAAAACAGGTTGTGTCTAATAAATGGGGCCGCGCCGCTGCTGCCCATTTTCCTTCCATTATCAAGGCATAAATAAACAAAATGGCGCTGAAAATAAATGTACGACAATCTAGTTAATGTGTGGTATTCTCTCTAACTAAATTGTAATTTACTTTGACATTATCTTACGTCAAACTTTTGTAGCTTTGACCATGGAACACTACAAAAATATAGTCCATAGAGTATCTAATGAAATTAATTCAAAGTAGTAGATATTGGTGTTTTTCTATAAATTTAGTTATAATCATAGAATTTTGACGATGGCAAAGTTAAAGTGAACTATAATTTAAAATGGAGGGAGAGGATATATTTGTAATATGAGCCTCATTAATAAATCCTAAATGTTTCGTAAGGGATTTTTCGGTTAGCTCGAATCCCCTTGGGTTGAAGATTGACCGAGCAAGTTCTAAAATAGTTGGCGAGAACGTGACATAATAATATGCGGTGCTAGCTTTTTGCATCACATAGTCGGTTTTAGACAGCTGGACAAACAAGACAGCCTCCACTACAACTGCACGATATCTGTCCAAATCAAAGCATATATATACAACCGAAAGGGCATGCATACGCCGCATATATATGTGCAAAGTGCCATGCATGTACTGATGTACATATGGAAAAAAAGGGGAATTTTTTCGTGGATTTTTTAGGTTCAATTCGTAAAGGGGAGCGGGAGTAAGTTCATTATCAGGAGACGATGCACACATATGGACAAATCACACATATATGGAGATGATGGAGATGATATATATATGTATGCATTTATATTATGCGATTATTATTAATACTCCCTCCATACTTAAAAATAAAGTCGTTTTGGAGAAGGCTTGGGAATATAAATCATGAATAACTTTAAACTTGTTGAGTTTGGAAATGTGAAAGCCATATAAATAGATTTGTCTTGAAAACTACTTTCATAAAAACATACATATATCACTTTTTGATAAATGTTTTTATAAAAACAAGGAGTCAAGGTAATACTTTGGAGACCATGTCGCTATCCAAAATGACTTTATTTTTTAGTATAGAGGGTGTATAAGGTACTAGCACGCAGTTAAGATATGCACGCACTGCAGGTGCGCGGTAGAAGAAGAGTTTCTAGCTAGCTAGTGGACGACTAGCTTGCTCGTCCTTACAACCACGTACTACTGCGTGATTTGGTGGCTGCATGCTTTGTGCATGTAGCAGCACCAAACTGTCGGTTAACACAAAGCTAGATCTATCTATATGCACACACATCTCTTGTCACAGAAATTCGATCGTTTCCTTCTTGTCGCTTCCGGCGCTTGCATTGCGTGATGTAACTAGTAGTGCTTTCTCTAAGGAAAACATGCACTTGTTTTGCGTATAACCAGGCAGCAGATGTAATATATAGCAGCATTACCATGGGCTCCCATCCCTCCGTCTTTAATTTACTACTCCCTTCGGTTCAAATTATAAGTTGTGCTGACTTTTTAATTCATAGTTTTTACTATGAATCTATATATACATTATGTCTAGATACATATTGAAAACATATATATCTAGAAAAACTAAATCAACTTATAATTTGAAACGGAGGAAGTACTTATGATGGATTAAATAAGAGCTAGAGCACAGTCGTTGAACTTGACAATATTTTTTGTCTAAAAAGGAACTAGCACTTTGATGATAGTATATTTTATTGGACATTGGTCATGAACAATAATTTTATAGAATAATAATAGAGTCACAAATTTTAACTATCAGCATAAAAAAGTGATACTATTTTCCTAAAAAAACAACCTACAACCCTATATAGGTCTCTACTAGCTATATATTCATTTACATACATGCCACTCATCCCTGGTGGATAGATTTCATCACAAGTAATCTAACCAATATGCTAGTTATAATAATTTTATAATATATTTTACAGTTAATTATATTTGCAATTATTCTCTGGTCTAGTTTCTAGAACAGTTGGTGCAAACAGAAATTTTTTTACAACACATTTATTCCCGATACTTGACACCTATAAAGGACCTTCTTGTATCTAAAATAAGGTTACATAAAATTTAGGCGTTGCTAGAGTAGAAACCAATTGGGCAGAGAAATCCTTTAAAAAGATTAGGAGTACATAATTAAGTCATGTTGCCTGTACGTAGTATTTCTTACATATGCCAAAAAATAATCTGTATTTCTTCGAAGGCGCGCTGCTTAAAAAAATATAGGTCAAAGTGTAGCATATTTGAGGCGATATATATATATATATATATAGTATACACATATATATCCATGTCAAAAAGACCATACAACGTATGTCATGCTTACACACCTTCATCTTTTCACCATCATCAGCTTTTCAGGATCACACGCTTCGACTTTTGATGTCAGCAGTGGCCACCCAGATCAATATTTCAACCACAGGCTTAAAGTTCCCAGTGAACTTTGAACGTAAACCCAATAATGAATGATGAATGCTTACCACCACCAGCACCAATAGCACCAAAACATTTCATTGACTGCCTGCAATTAATGGTACGGCGGCGCCTCACGAATTATTGGCAACGCTAAATAAATACAACATGTACTCCGTATGTATCAAATGGAATCATATATATAGTCCTATTTACTGTAATATACTAGTAATTCGAGTAATTTGCAGTGAATTGTCATCGCACAAAATGCAAACGGCATCACGCACACCAATTAATATTGCTATCAACACAGCACACACGCGCGAACTGGGAGTGGGAGATCGAGATGGAGACTGAGAACTGGAAGTTGCAGCAGATTGCGGGCAACAACGACTTATCTCTCGGGCCTCGGCCGCTCAGGCCGCCGGCGACTTGGCCTTTGCGGCGAAGCAGGCGGCGGCGCGCTTGCAGGAGCGGTAGAGGCTGAGCATGGACAGCCACTCGGCGAGGGCGTCGCCGAGCCTGCTGGGCGACCGGCGCCGGGTCCGGCGCACGCGCACCCTCCAGCGCTTCGGCGGCGGGTCCATGGCGGTGGCGTACTCGGCCGGGACGACGGAGGCGTAGGGGTCGGAGCCGCCGGCGCAGGAGCGGGCGAGCAGCGACGGCGGGAGCGGGAGCGCCTTGCTGTTGTTGCCCTTGGAGTTGGAGCGGTTCCGGGCGGGCGTCTTGGGGATGCCCGGGCGGTGCTCCCACGAGAAGGGCACGGCGGAGGCGCGCAGCGGGGAGGGGAGGAACCGGTGGAACGGCGACGGCGACGTCGACGTCGGCGGGAACAAGGAGAACGGGGAGGCCGGCGCCGCCTGCAGGGACGGCGACGGCGAGTGGTGGTTGGGTTTCCCTGCCTGGAGGAGGCGCCGGCGCCGGCGAGGCGTGGCTACGGCGGAGGGCGGCGGCGTGGCCGGAGCCGGCGTGGGGCGCGACGGCGAGGCGGGCATCGGGGCCGGCCGGCCTCTGGTGACTGCTGGTGCCGTGGTGGTGGTGGCTGGTTGGGGTGAGCTGGGGTCGGTCGGTTGGTCGGGCTTTTTATGCTGCGCGCGGGGAGGAGCAGCGGCGCGGCGCGGCGCGGGTTTGGGCGTCGAGGCAAGGAATATTTTAGGACCCCGCGTCGGCCACGTGGGCGCTGACGTGCCTGCCCGAGTCGATGCTCCAGTCCAACGTGGTAACTGAGCACTGTGGTGCTTCAACCGGCTTTGAAGATCCATGGTTTTAACTTTTACTGTGAGTATTGTTTTGGCTCAAACAGTTCCCACCAAACTCCAGAAAAATGCACTATTTAAAAAGAAGATTTCTCGTCACATCAAACTTGCGGTATATACATGGAGTATTAAATATAAACGAAATCAAAAACTAATTGTACAGTTTGGTTGTACTTTACGAGTTGAATCTTTTGAACCTAATTAGTCAATGTTTGGACAATAATTCACAAATACAAACGAAACACTACAGTAACGCATTAATTATTTGGCCACTCCCAAATTCGGGAACTAAACGTGCTCTAAGTTTTGCCTTTGCCTATTTGGCCGGCCCCACTGGTCTTTATTATCATGTAGTGGGTGACTAGATGAAAATCTGATCCTAGGTGATGAAAGAATCGGCACCACTAACGCGGTCATGATCGATCCCCACTGACTTACTTGGGTCTGCTTTTGGCCTTTGCCCGTCGTGTCATCTGAATCGGATGGCCATTGAGTACACGGGGTCTAGCAGCTTCACGTCGTAGAGTGTGTGCAGGCGACCGATATCGGACGTCGCCTGGGCCAGGCAACTCCGACAAGGAGGAAACCAAATAGACCCTTAGTTTCGTATTCTTTTTCTAGTTATCTTTAAACTGTTGTGTTTCTGTTAAATTATTAATGAAG
This sequence comes from Miscanthus floridulus, assembly GCF_019320115.1. Lineage (NCBI taxonomy): Eukaryota > Viridiplantae > Streptophyta > Magnoliopsida > Poales > Poaceae > Miscanthus > Miscanthus floridulus. The sequence continues at coordinate 78,322,850 of NC_089586.1, forward strand.
ACGAGGAATGTCTCGGTTGGAAAAAAAAATACAGCCATGATCCAAATAGCCAAAAAGAAGTACGTGTTCATGTATCTCTAATTTCGTCTGGCTAACAAGATGTGTGGCGGCAACACGGCATGTGTGGTGAATGGCATGGATTATGGGGGTGTTTGGTTTCTACATGTCCTTCTAAAATTCCTATCACATCGAATGTTTAGATACATGCATAGAGTATTAAATATAAACTAATTATAAAACTAATTATACAACTTAAGACTAATTTACGAGACGAATCTTTTAAGCCTAATTAGTTCATGATTTGACAACGTGGTGCTACAATAAACATATGCTAATGACAGATTAATTAGGCTTAAAAATCGTCTCGTAAATTAGCCTCTATCTTTGTAATTGGTTTTGTAATTAATCTATATTTAATATTTTTTATTAGTATTTAAATATTTAATGTGACATAAATTTTAGGAACGACTAAGGAACGAACACCCTCTATATATTTGATGTGACATAACTCTTAAAGTCTCCTACTACCTAGGCACAGTTTAGTTCCCCAAAAATTTTGCAAAATTTTTAATATTCCCCGTCACATCGAATCTTTAGACGAATGCATGAAGTATTAAATATAAATAAAAAATAAAACTAATTACACAGTTTAGACGAAATCCACGAGACGAATCTTTTAAGCCTAATTAGACTATGATTGGATACTATTTGCCAAATAACAACGAAAATGCTACAGTATCCATTTTACCAAAAAATTTGGAACTAAACTGGCCCCTACCATCTTTGGTTGTGCCAGAGCCAGACCCCTTGGTCTCTGACTGCCACCAGATCCGAAGTACTCCCTCCGTCCCATTGAGTTTGTCGTTGGAAAACCGTGCCCCCCTCACAATCCCGCTTCCCGAGCGACAAACTCAATGGGACGGAGGGATTAGTTGATAAAGCAGTAACTCTGCTTCGGTACGTCAACGTTTGTATAAATCATGTCGTTTCTTTTTATCATGCTTGTTTTTTTAAAAGTTAATCCTCTTTGCATTGGTTGATGATGATGAAGCAAAAGTGAAAGGAATCGATGTCTACCTTATCGTTTCACCGTCGATAGATGTTGCGGAAAATTCATACTGCTGTTCATGGTATACGAATGCGATGGATGTTCATGATTTGGATGGTTGACGGTGAACAACTGAACATGCAAATAATGTTCATGAACCACACGGCGACTATCTTCTTATCGGCAGTAGATGGCAGGAAAATTAGTACTAATTCAAGTCGTTCTGGACAGAGTTTGGATCAAACATTTAGAATATAAATCACGGATAACTTTAAAGTTATTGAGTTTAGAGACGTGAAAACCATATGAATAGATTTATCTTGAGAAGTACTTTCATAAATATTTTTTATAAAAATAAGAAGTCAAAGTTATGCTTTGGAGATCGTGTCATTATCCGAAACGACTTTAATTACCGGCACGGAGAGAGTACTGTACTGTATTTAGCTGCGTGCTCTGGTTACCGGAGGTCCTTTTCTTACTCGGGAAAAGGAGACAGTGTGGTGTTGTAATAACGTAAGGCACCGCCTGATGAACCTTTCAGGCTTTGAATTGAAGAAAGTAAACAAGTGGTTACCTATTCCATTGCAATTTGAGGTTCGGCTGGTAATACGTCGTGCATCACGTTTGCCTCGAGCTTTTTGCATGCACGCACACGGCCACGCCAGTGATCGATGACCTAAGCTAGCTAGTCAGGTAAAAAGAAACCTACTACATATAGTACTCTGATTGTTGATCTTAATGATCATGATCCAGTGGAAGGGTACGTCTAGCAATCAAATGCTAACGCATACCAGCTAGCTAGATGGCACTCCAGTCTTTTAGCGCACACGTGTACACGAGACAAGGACGTACACACGGTTGCTGCAGTTCTAATGTTCGTCTCGAGTAACTTGCTATATAAGTAGGATTAGTATAATAGTACTATGTACTAGCTAGAGTATATAGTAGAAGAGGCTTATTGCTGACCCACGAGCAAGAAAACCCGAGGGGGAGATAATTTGGTGCATCTCGGGCCCTGTTTAGGTCTATTAGCACTAAAAATGAGGTAGCTAATAGGTGTTATCTTTACCGAGCTAATTTTTAGAGGGGAGTGTTTGGATCCACTGGCCTGCTAAGAGGTGGTTGGATAGTGAGTTAAAGGTACGTATAAACTATTTAGCACCTATTAGCAACTACGAATCTGCTAATAGAACTAATAGTTAGCAAACCCTCCAGCTAATAATTAGCATGTTATTAGCAGGTATATTTGGATCCATTAGTACTAACTTTAGCTGCTAATTTTTAGTACTAATAGATCCAAACATGCCATTGCACAGTTTATTGATAGTAATCCCCTGATTCACCTAGTAAAGAAGGGTTGCAGTACATGCAAGTAAGGAGGGCCTACTGGATCGAGCAACTCCTGCCGTCGTCACCTGAACGTGATGGACGACCCATCTCCGTATCCTATCTAATTAGCTGACGCATTCTATTACTGTGCTACTGATTATTATGTTATTATATATATATGTGTGTGTACATAGGTAACACGGTAGCTTCTCTATAGGAATATTAGCAGGGGTAAATTACACCATACGAAAGAAACACCGTAAAAATAAAGAACACGCTGGCTTACGCCAAGCAGGCATGCATCATATTCTTTCTCTGCCGGTCTACCCGGCCGGGTCTCTTCCCTTCCCTTGGCTTCTCAGTTTTATTTGGGGGAAGTGGCGCACGCACGCAGGTGCAGGCGTGCAGCGCAGTTACTTACACGTACCAACGCGATCCATCTCCATCTGCTGGCCGGGGCTCTCTCGCTGCCGGTTAAGACATGTTTGGTTTCTAAGTCAGGTGACTAAAAATTAGTAACTTATAAGTTATGCATATTTGATTGTAGATGACTTATAAGCTCATGTCTGTTAAATGAAAGGTGTGGACTCTACGCGGAAAATGGTGGCCTATAAGTTTTAAGCAGGAGTGAACCAGCTTATTTCTTATAAGTAGGGGTGACCTATAAATTGGTGATATTTGATAAAATTAATCACTTATTTTACTTTTTAACTTATAAATAGATGACTTATATAGAGCCAAACGTGCCCTGACTTACGCGAGGAGAAAGTACCTAGCTAGACAGGCAGGCAAGCAAGCATCGGCGAGGACGAAAACACCCGGAAAGCAAAGCAAAGCAACCAGTCGCTCTCCGGAAAAGGAACCCATCGAAAGAGAGCATACCTGCTAAAGTTAAGTGATGTGTATACGGTGTACCTCTTTGCTCTGTCTCTCTCTCTGTTTTTTCCTCCGGTCGATCCCCTTCAAACAACAAACTTGTCGACGCCCGGCCCTGAGCAGTCAGGAGGAAGTGGGCATAGATGTCAGTCGAGATCTAGCACTCAAATCGTGGTGGACCGTGGACCGATGTATGTGAGCAATGCCTACCAAATCAACGCCTAAATGGCCTATTCATTTGTTGGTTTCTGAACTAATAAACCTAATTGATGCTGGATTGTTGTTATAAAAGAATATTGTTAGCTGACTAATAAGCCCTAGCTGGAACCAACGAACGAACAGGCTAAATAATTAAACACACGCGTTGGATCGCCTGGAAGGCTGGAAACTCAACAAGGGAGCATGAACGCACGCGCAGACTTGGGCTACGAAATCTAGCAGTGTACTGTATTATGTTTGTATATTCCTTCCGTTGCAAAATACACGCTTATATAGTTCTATTTCATAGATCGTCGTCGTGAATATACTGCTATGTAAACTAAAAATAGTTGTGCGTACCTACTCCCTCTGTCCATTTTTAAGTATCGCTATTGATATTTGTACTGGTTAAACTTTTTAAAGTTTGACTAAATTTGTAGAAAATATTTACAATATTTGTATATCTAAAAGAGTTTATTATAAAATAGATTCAACGATTTATCTAATAATACTAATTTATGTACCATAAATAGTAATATTTTCTTATATATATTTAGTCAAAGTTGAGTACGTTTGATGGCGTATCATGAGTTTATCATATGAATTTTGGTGAAATCAACCTATTCTCTGTTAGGGTTTTTGTTCTGAAGAATCACCCTGCCATATGAGGTGGTGTAAACCAAATCAACACGAACATTAGCATAAGAAACCGTCATTTAACTGTCTAGGGACAGTTATTTTATTATGTCTATGCCTCTAAAAATGGTCAGATTTTCAACTGTAAATCGATTTCTAAGCTATAGTGCAACAAATGAAATAATCTAGAGATGGTTTTCTATATCACGAACACAGGAACATTAGCATAAGAAACCGCCATTTAACTGTCTAGGGACAGTTATTTTATTATGTCTATGCCTCTAAAAATGGTCAGATTTTCAACTGTAAATCGATTTCTAAGCTATAGTGCAACAAATGAAATAATCTAGAGATGATTTTCTATATCACGAACACCCCCCCCCCCCCCCCCCCCCCCCCCCCCCCGGGCCCCCCCACCCCACCACCACCACCACCACACACACACACACAAAAGGAGTAAGGCCACTAAAAAGAATTATATATGCGTGTGTACATAGGTAACACGGTAGCTTCTCTATAGGAATATTAGCAGGGGTAAATTACACCCTACGAAAGAAACACCGTAAAAATAAAGAACACGCTGGCTTACGCCAAGCAGGCATGCATCATATTCTTTCTCTGCCGGTCTGCCCGGCCGGATCTCTTCCCTTCCCTTGGCTTCTCAGTTTTATTTGGGGGAAGTGGCGCACGCACGCAGGTGCAGGCGTGCAGCGCAGTTACTTACACGTAAGGATGGCAACGGATCGGGTTTGGTGTGGATATCCGCGGGTTTCGGGTTCTGCGGGTTTGGGTTTGGGGATGGTTTTTCACCCACGGTTTTCGGGTTCGGGGCCCCGAAACCAATCGGGTTTGGTTTTCCACCCGTGGATATCCAATGGATATCCGAAATAAATCATTTGGAATTAAAACTCATGTTTTATAATATACTAATAATAATTTGTTTACTTAGATTATTAAATTTATTTAAAGTTGACTCATGAAAATATTTATTATTTGTTGCCTCTTGTTTATACATGTGAATATGTGTGTATATATCCGCGGGTTTCGGGTATCCATTCGGGTTTCGGGTATCCGTTCGGGTTTCGGGTATCCGCGGGTTTGGTTTTGGTGATGGATTTCCATCCGAATCGGTTTTCGGGGCGGATTCGGGTTTCGATTTCGGGTTTTCGCTTTTGGGTGTACGGAGACTCCACCCGATCCGAACCTGACCCGTTGCCATCCTTAGTTACACGTACCAACGCGACCCATCTCCATCTGCTGGCCGGGGCTCTCTCGCTGCCGGTTAAGACATGTTTGGTTTCCATAAGTCAGGTGACTTATTAAGTCAGGTGACTGAAAATCAGTGACTTATAAGTCATGCCTGTTTGGTTGTAGATGACTTATAAGCTCATGCCTGTTAAGTGAAAGGTGTGGAACCCACGTGGAAAATGGTGGCTTATAAGTTTTAAGCAAGGGTGAACCAGCTTATTTCTTATAAGTAGGGGTGACCTATAAGTTGGTGATATTTGATAAAATCAATCACTTATTTTACTTTTTAACTTATAAATAGATGACTTATATAGAGCCAAACGTGCCCTGACTTACGCGAGGAGAAAGTACCTAGCTAGACAGGCAGGCAAGCAAGCATCGGCGAGGACGAAAACACCCGGAAAGCAAAGCAAAGCAAAGCAGCCAGTAGCTCTCCGGAAAAGGAACCCATCGAAAGAGAGCATACCTGCTAAAGTTAAGTGATGTGTATACGGTGTACCTCTTTGCTCTGTCTCTCTCTCTGTTTTTTCCTCCGGTCGATCCCCTTCAAACAACAAACTTGTCGACGCCCGGCCCTGAGCAGTCAGGAGGAAGTGGGCATAGATGTCAGTCGAGATCTAGCACTCAAATCGTGGTGGACCGTGGACCGATGTATGTGAGCAATGCCTACCAAATCAACGTCTAAATGGCCTATTAGCTGATTGGTTTCTGGACTAATAAATTCGACTGATGCGGGTTTAGTATAAGAAAAAAATATTATTGAATGACTAATAAGTCTTAGACGAACAGGCTAAATAATTAAACACACGCGTTGGATCGCCTGGAAGGCTGGAAACTCAACAAGGGAGCATGAACGCACGCGCAGACTTGGCTACGAAATCTAGCAGTGTACTGTATTCTGTTTGTATATTCCTTCTGTTGCAAAATACACGCTTATATAGTTCTATTTCATAGATCGTCGTCGTGAATATACTGCTATGTAAACTAAAAAATAGTTGTGCGTACCTACTTCCTCTGTCCATTTTTAAGTATCGCTATTGGTATTTATACTAATCAAACTTTTCAAATTTTGACTAAATTTGTAGAAAATATTTGTAATATTTGTATATCTAAATGAGTTTACTATAAAATAGATTCAACGATTTATCTAATGATACTAATTTATGTACCATAAATAGTAATATTTTCTTATACATATTTAGTCAAAGTTAAGTACGTTTGATGGCGTATCATGAGTTTATCACATGAATTTTGGTGAAATCAACATATTGGGCGCGTTCGCTGGTCTGGTAAAACCAGACCAGCCGGCTGATCCTCCTCAGCGAACACTGTTCATCAACCAGCCGCTACAGTGTTTCTCTCTCACAAAACCAGTCAGTTTCAGCCAAGTTTCAGACCAGCGAACGGGGCCATTCTCTGTTAGGGTTTTTGGTCTGAAGAATCACCATGCCATATGAGGTGGTGTAAACCAAATCAACAGGAACATTAGCATAAGAAACCGCCATTTAAATGTCTAGGGACAGTTATTTTATTATGTCTATGCCTCTAAAAATGGTCAGATTTTCAACTGTAAATCGATTTCTAAGCTATAGTACAACAAATGAAATAATCTAGAGATGGTTTTCTATATCACGACCCCCCACCCCACACACACACACACAAAAGGAGTAAGGCGACTAAAAAGAATTATGCGTGTAAATTGTAGGATCCTTGTGTATACGATCGATCGGATTAGCTTAGCTAGCTTAATTTAATATTTAATACAAGTTGCGAGCCCCCTGTGGTTTGGTGGTGTAGGGGAAATGGATTCTCTGTTGCTAGTCAATCGGCGGCGTGCCGTCGTCGTCGTCGTTGCTCACCGGCGCACGACTTGTTGGATAAAAGCGGCCGCCGGAATTAATCCCACACCTACTAGTTACGTCGGTCGATCGCCGGCTAATTAGGCAGAAGCCAGAATGGAAGCAGCTGATGAGATGAACACGTACGCACTTAATTCTGACACATGCGCTTGCCCACCTCGGCCACATCGGCTCCTCTTGCAGAATGCGTATATGTTCTCATTCATTTAAGGACGCCGGGCTCGGGCGTCACTGACCCAGATGTGCATCAACGAACCAGCGGCCATGATCCTCTCCTCCCTCCTGGTGTTATTATTGCATTTATTTTGATGATTCTCCCCGGCCCGGCCCTCTTGATTCAACTTGCAGGGTTCATATCGGAACAACAACAACAACCGTGCTGTTCGCCCGAATTTTTTATTTTTTAGTCTTTTTTTTTTTGAAAGTTTCTTACAAATAGACCCGTGGAGAAAAGATTTTAGAATATAAACTCTTAGTTCGGCGCCATTGATGCTGGCGCCGAGCTAACACTTCTCGGCGCCAGCGTCTACGGCGCCGAGCTCAGCGTCGGCGCCGTAGACGCTGGCTCATCACGCGCGCTGGCGCCGAGCTCTGGTCACTGGCTCATCACGCGCGTTGCACGTTGCCTTTGGTAGCTCCCACGTTGCCGCACCAGAAAACTGACTGGCCAGTAGTGGCGTGTACTAAAACCTGACGGTGACTACAGCAACATGGGAGCGCAGCGCAGACAGCCCGTGGCCATGCCGTGCCCGTGCATGCGGCCGTGCCCGTGCGTGCATGAACGAGTTGCGAGGCTCGAGCAGGGGGCGTCGACGCGGTAGGCAATTATTAGCTGCTAGTGTATATATAGTACCATGTCATTTTTTGCTTTGTATATGGATGTAACTTTTCTGGCCCTTTATCAAAATAATAATAAACTTTCGTGCACATTTTTATATCATCGCAAGATTAGTTGAAAAACGAAGAATACGGCAACCTTTTTATTCTTGCCGAAAGTTGCTGGACCTGCAGTCATATGTAAACCGAATATAGTTCACTGCTCTTCTTCTTTCAATAATCGATCAGCTGATTGCCACGCAGACTGTCATTCTTTGGGGAAAGGTTCTGGATGGTAATGTTAGGCTAGCTAACTGTCATTTTGTACATGTACGCCAATATATTGCTACCCGCCCCTAAGAAGAATCGCCAGTGTATTACATTACTTTTATGATGATTGATGACCACAGGCATGCATGTATGCCAAATTAAAGGGGATATGCTTTACACACCAGCAGAAAATTAAAGAGTCCTCTTTAGAAATTGCTTATTTTAACCACTTGTCACTGATTAAAAGAAAGTGAGTTCTCGTTCACACTCCGGCACCGGTAATTACTGCACCAGAAGGTTCATACGAAGTTCTCGTGGTACAAATCCTGAGGCTATTACTAAACTGAAGCTAATGAACACTACTGGTAAGGCTGGCAAGTAGTCACAAATGATCCTTCTCTGGGCGTACCTTTGCATCAACATCGGCTAGTACCAAATTCGTAGAAAAGGATAATGTACTTAGCTACAAATTTGACTAAGCCGGGGACAATTCGAGCCATCTTCATCTCAGTATCATTGAAGCATGTATATTACTATTACTTTTTTTTCTGTCATCTTTGTTTTCCGGAACTGCATGCACTATGTCGATCCAAAGAAAAGGACGGCAGATATTCACGAGAACACAGAAGCCTGCTTCCTAACGTCATTTGGCAGTTTGGGGGAAACCTTGTATATTTATAGATCGTATAAACACGACTAAGAAACAACGGCGGTTAGACCACCCACAGTGTATCAAATATCGATGTTGAAACAAGGAGAGAGAATGTTGAAACGAAGAGAGAGAAGAATTCAGCATCGATGCAACACATTGCAGGGTGCGGTGCTAGAGCCAGAAAACTCAGGCATCTAGACATGCAGAAGCATCGGTGCTGAAACGAATAAAAAACTATTTCTCGAGCTGTTTCAGCATCGCTCATGTCGTGGACAGTCTTAGCGTATAATAACAAAGGAAAGCATAGCCATCTACATCCGAGAAGAGCAGTGAACTATATTCGGTTTACATATGACTGCAGGTCCAGCAACTTTCGGCAAGAATAAAAAGGTTGTCGTATTCTTCCATTTTCAACTAATCTTGCGATGATATAAAATGTCAGGAAAGTTTATTATTATTTTGATAAAGGGCCAAAAAAAAGTTACGTCCATATACAAAGCTCAAAAGAACATGGTACTATATATATATATATACACACTAGCAGCTAATAATTGCCTACCGCGTCGATGTCCCTGCTCGAACCTCGCAACTCATTCGTGCACGCACGAGCACGGCCGCACGCCACGTCGCTGTCTGCGCTGCGCTCCCATGTCGCTGTAGTCACCGTCAGGTTTTAGTACACGCTATTACTGGCCAGTCAGTTTTCTGGTGCGGCAACGTGGGAGCTGCCAAAGGCAACGTGCAGCGCGCGTGATGAGCCAGTGACCAAAGCTCGGTGCCAGCGTCTACGGCGCCGAGCTCGGCGCTAGGGACGCTGGCGGCGAGACGTGTTAGCTCGGCGCCAACATCAATGGCGTCGAGCTAAGGGTCCATATTATGAAATCTTTCCTCCAGAAGTCTATTTGTGAGAAATTTTCAAAAAAGAGCTAAAAAGTAAAAAATTTGGGCTGTTCGTTTGAGCTTGTTTGGCTTATAAGCCGTATTTTTTTAGCCAACGAATAATATTTTTCTCTCACACCAAATCAGCCAACAGTACTTTCAACCATGGCTTATCCGCCAAACAAACCCAAACGAACAGGGCGAACAACAACATTAGTAATAATAATTATTATCCCTCTAAAATACGCGGACACACCCGTTCGCGAAAAATATATAATCCCTCAACCAGAAACAAAATAAGGCCAGCCAGTGACTCATGCACTGTTCAATACTGATCATCGAGGTTTGTTCTACTGTGCGCCGCTGTTTAGTACTATCCTTTGTTTCTCGCTATATTCAGCCTTGTTTATTACTATTCACTTCTCTATTACTATTTATATGCACTTTGATTTCTTCATGTTTTTTCCTGCTGTTCATTAGTCCACGCAGCAGAGCGCGTGTTATGTGCTAGTAATGTTAACTTTGCCCTGGCCTAGAGATCTATATGGAAACTTTTTTTTTTTCTAAAATAAAGAGAATTATGTTAAGGCCCTCTTTAGGCATCCACCAGCTCTACCAAATTCATGTTAATTGATTTCTTGTTGGATATTTGTAGCTCGAAGAAAAATCTTGGATCCAGAGACCAGAGCTATAGGTGCATCAAGAGCATTTAGATGAATCATTTTGCTTATAGTATAGAGCACATAAACCATTTTTACTCCTGTCGTTCCAAATTATAAGTCCTCTATAAATACGTAGCTTTTCTATGCACTTAGATGTACTCTATGTTTATATATACCTAAAAAGCCAAATCGATTCATAGCTTGGAACGTAGAGAGTGATAAAAGTTTGGTCTCTATACAAGAGATTTGTACTCCTTCTGTCCCAATATAGATGACACTTTTGACTTTTAGATATTATATTTTACCATTTATCTTATTCAGTCTTTTTGTGTAAATAACAAAATAAATAAGTCATTATTAAAGTATACCTAATGATAAATGAAGTCATAACAAAATAACTAATATTTATAAAAAAATTTAAATAAGAAGAACAATCAAATAAGACGTCTAAGAGTAAAAAAAACATCATGTATTTTGGAACGAATGGAGTAAGACACACAGTAATAACAAATCAAGATGCATGTATGGGGCCTTCTTGAAACCCTGGCCCTAGATATGACTTTCATGGGTTTTTTTTTATTTCTGCAGTTTTTCCCTAGTAGTAGCTATATAAATCTGTATCTTTTAGCTTCTTTAACCACTATGAGAAAGAAATTAAAACTGTACTATATGATAACCAGCTAACTTTGGTTACAAATCTACTACTAATAAATAAGTAGTACAATTTCCGCGTTACACTCTACAAAGGTTTATTGTCGGTGTTTTCGGACCACCGATGAGTAAATTTGTATTTACGCGTCTAGCTCAGATGGTGTGCTCAGATGACACAAGGGTTTATACTAGTTCGGGCGGAATGTCCCTACGTCTAGTTCGCCGTTGCTCGTGTTACCGACACTTAGTTTGTAGTTGGGGTTACAAACAGACGAAAGAGAGAGGATCCCAAGTCTCTGGTGGAAGGAGTGAACGGGTGCTGAGAGCTCGCTTGCCGCTCAGCTGTGTGCTCGTGTCGTGCTCTTGTATTTTTATCCCCCGTGTCGAGATCTCGATCCATGGGGAGCCCTGCTTCCTCTTTTATAGGCGAAGGAAAAGAGCGGGCTACAGAGGAGGAAAAGGAGAAGAACGAGAGAGAGAAAAAGGCTTCCAGGGTTGTCGGGTCCTTCTTCTCCTTCATGCGGGTCCCACCGATCCTGTAGATGTCAATAGGGACGGCTCCATGTCGCGGCCTTGTTCGTCACTGGCACCATGCGCAGGCATCATCTGCCGGTCATGGCGTTCTACACCGTCCCGACGGACATCGTGGTGAACTGACGCGCCTGTCAGCGTCTGTACGAGGATTAGGCAGAACAGCACCGACACACCCGACACTGTTCTTGATGTGAATCCCCAGGTATGGCCCGTCATGGCCACGGGTTACATCGAGGCATACCAGCCTCTTCCCTGGCGTCAGAGTTTTGACTCAGGCCCATACGCTTGGACCTAGAGTGGTTGGCGGCGGTATGGGTTCCCGTCGAACGAGACGGAACCCGCGTCCTCAAGGTCGGGTGAGACGGAGCTCACGACCTTGGGTGAGACAGAACCCGTGTCCTTGGGGTTGGGCGAGACGGAGCCCGTGGCCTTGGGCGAGGCGGAACCCATGTCCTTGGGGTAGGGCGAGATGGAGCCCGTGGCCTTAAGGTAGGGCGAGACGGAGCCCACGACCTTGAGCAAGATGGAACCCATGTCCTTGGGGTTGGGCGAGATAGATCCCGCACCCTAGGGGTCGGGCGAGATGGATCCCGCGGCCTTGAGGTCGGGCGACACGGAGCCCACGGCCTTGGGCGAGACAGAACCCTGAAAGCTCTAGTTTGGTTTTGGTAAATTGATGAAACCCTAAGTGCTAACCTAGTTTATCAAGTGATTATGAGATAGGTAGCACATTCCAAGTGGTGAAGCAAATGAAGATCACGACATGATGATGGTGATGCCATGGTGATGATCAAGTGCTTGGACTTGAAAAGTAGAAAGAAAAAAAACAAAAGGCTCAAGGCAAAGGTATAAATAGTAGGAGCTATTTTGTTTTGGTGATCAAGACACTTAGAGAGTGTGATCACATTTAGGTTCGATAGCCATACTATTAAGAGGGGTGAAACTCGTATCGGAATGCGGTTATCAAAGTGCCACTAGATGGTCTAACTCATTGCATATGCATTTAGGATCTAGTGGAGTGCTAACACCCTTGAAAATATTTGTGAAAATATGCTAACACATGTGCACAAGGTGATACACTTGGTGGTTGGCACATTTGAGCAAGGGTTAGGAACTTCACCGGCAAAGTGTCTGTCCGTAGAGTGCGAACAGTCTGACGGTGCCACCGACGCCCTAGACAGAAAAGACGAAGGTCACTGTAAGTGACCGGACGCTGGTCTCGGTTGGACCAGCGCATCCGGTCAGTGGTAGCAGAGGGCGTGCAGCGTCGGTCTCTGACCGGACACTAGGTCACTTAGTGACCAGACGCTAACAAGGTGTGTCCGGTCCTGCTGACATAGCAGTGGACAGAGGAGTCATTGAGTGACCGAACACTAGGTGTGTCCAGTCGAGAATGACCGGATGTGTCTGGTTGTGAAAAGTCATCTTTGGATGCTTACTGGTAACGACCGGACACTGGGGTTCAGCTTCCGGTCACTTTGAGTTGCTATGTCCGGTCATCACTTGACCGTTGAGATCGGGCGATCAACATTTGAAGAGAGGGGACACATGGCGTGCATCGCACGACAGGACACTGAGGTCCAGTGTCCAGTCAATCTGACTGGTGCGTCTGGTCGGCCCATGTTCTATGCAGTGAGGAGCCCAACGACTCTATTTCGTGGGGGCTTCTATTTAAGCCCCATGGTTGGCTCAAGCTCAGGCTCTTGGCCATTTTGCATTGACATAGCAAACTTGTGAGCTTAGCCAAAGCCCTCCCACTCATCTCCATCATTGATTCATCATCTTTATGAGATTGGGAGAGAATCCAAGTGCATTGCTTGAGTGTTTGCATCTAGAGGCACTTGGTGTTCGTGTTTCGCTGCGGGATTCGCTTGTTACTCTTGATGGTTGCCACCACCTAGATGGCTTAGAGCAGCGAGGATCGTCGAGCGAAGGTTGGTGATTGTCTCTGGCTCCGATCATGGTGATTGTGAGGGGTTTTTGACCTTTCCCTGATGGAAAGCCAAAAGGTACTCTAGTGGATTGCTCGTGGCTTGTGTGATCCTCATCTTATGTTGGTTGTGCGGCGCCCTATCAAGGGTTTGGCGTGTGATGCCAATTAGTGCATGAACCTCAAAGTGAGTGAATCGCCACAACGAGGAGTAGCTTGCCAGCAAGCAAGTGAACCTCTGTAAAAAATCATTGTGTTCATCATTTGATTCCGAGGTGATTGGTCTTCATTGGTATTCATTCTTGTGATTGATTGGTTCCTTCCTCGATACGGTGGTATAAACAAATTGCTCACTCTTTTTACTTTACCGTAAACTAGTTGTCAAGCTCTTTAGTGTAGTTAGTTGTGAGAGCTTATTAGTTTGGTTAGTGTGGCTCTTTAGTTAGCCTTTGAGAGCATATTAACTTAGTGTAGTGTCATAGCTATTGTGTGGATAGAAACTATATAAACTAGAATTGTGGTAGGTGGCTTGCATTTTTAGTAGGCTAGCGCAACACTTGCTTCGCCTCATAATTGTCTAACCAGATTGTTAAGTGTTGTTGTTGAATTTTTAGTAGGCTATTCACCCCACCTCTAGCCATTAGGACCTTTCAAACCCGCGTCCTTAGGGTCGGGCGAGATGGAGCCTATACCCAAGGGGTCGGGTGAGACGGAGCCTGTGGCCTTGGGGTCGGGCGAGACCTTTTAATATGTCTTGAGCCATCTAGGAAAATCAGCGTGGGCGCTAACTTCCTTGCTTTGGGTATCCCTAATATCGATACTCGACAATAGCCTCCAAGCCTGTGGAGGAGTAGAATACTCCTTTGGAGGCTTTTCTGGATAGGAGGACTCTGAGAGCCTTGGACTTCTTTTTGTAGCCCATGACGTGTCCTAGTAGGATGGTGATTCCCTTTTGTCGCGATCGGTCTTCTTGGGGGCATGTAACCATAGGATTTGAGAGGTCGAAAAGAACCATAGGATTTGAGAGGTCGAAAAGATTTTTCTTGATTCCGGTCCTCTAGGATCCAATCGATCCGCCGTCGTCCTACGACCACATGTTCAATCTCCTTATGAGTACAACTTCCATCGAGCCCCCATGAGTAGTAGGGGTCCGGTCGAGGGTTGGCTCATCTTTGTGATTGTCATCCCAAAAGCATTTTTTCGATAAAATAGAGGGGCTAAGCCGTGCCATATTTTTTCTCGATGGACAAAAAATTGTGCTCGGTGAGCTATTAACGAGCTAGTCTGAGTGGGGCCCTAGCTTCCCTTTCTTGGGGGTCCAACATGGGTCAGCTGGTGACTAACTCCAGACTTTTGGCGGCCAATCCATATAGTTCTTGGGTCCATTCGGCTGGTCCCAAGGGCTTGTTGCCTTTCTTTGAGGAAAAACTATGGACTAGGAATCGACCTAGCCTCGAACATGGGCTGGTGTGCCTACGACGCTCATGCGCTCAGGTACTAGCCTCTAGTGGGCCCATCCCTTTCCACCCCTCACTCTAAGGGTGCCCCGGAGCGGCTGTGAACCCTTCAGCGGGCCAGCCTTTGAACTCCTGGTCCTGAATGGGCCGTAGGAGTGTTTTTAGCTCCGTATCCCTCCTTACCTATGACGATTCTTAGCCCATCAACCGGGCGAACCGTCATCCAGCATGTCTGTCGAGGCGTGGCCAGAGATAGCGTGCGCACAATCTTTGGAGGGAGGTGACGTGACATGGCGCAGCGGGCGCGTGAACCTAGGTGGATGGTTCTCCCTCTTGCCCCACTCCGTCCTATAAATAGCGGCCTCCTCCTTTACATTTCTGCACACCAAAACCATAGCCTTACCTTCTCCGTTTCTCCACCATCGCCGTTCGGATCTGCCATGCTTGCTAATCTACCGCTGGAGCCCTAGATCTATAGCTTCCGCTTCTTCACCATCGCCTTTGCTTCTCTGTAGCCGCCTCCATCCTCCATGGATTCGTGCTACCGCTCTAATGTTACCCATGCATGCATGGAGGGCCTCATCAAGCGTGGTCTTCTCCGTGGGAGGACCGATGTGGTGGAGTAGCTTGTGCCTGGCCAGGAAGATGTCTCGGCGCCTCCTGACGGCTACGCCGTCTCCTTCACTCCCTTCCACGAGCATAGACTCGTGGTTCCTCCTCACCCATTGTGGCAGAGTCGCCTAATCTAATGCCTCCTAGGAGTACTTGTCTTTCATTAGACACTAAGTACTCAAGGGAGGACATCAAATTACGTAGTTCCATCGGGCACACCCCAAGGGAGAACCCAAACATCCATATTTTTCCATTAGGATCATAAATGAGAGAATAAAGCTTACATCATTATTAACCAATTCTTACATCACTTTCCATGCCACATCAGAGTATAATATTTATTGTTCATATAAGTAGAATATGATCATGTTCTCAGAGTTATAAACAATTTAATTTAACAACGGAATTTAAACATGTGATTAGAGTTACAATGGAAATAAATAGCTATTCATGACATGATGAAGCACTAATATATAAACTATGACAACAGATTATTAAACTTATATTTATAAAAACATTTAGTGAGAGTTATAGATAAAGACTATGATCGTAGCGTAAAGGAATCCTCTCTGAGCCCATCAGGAGGAATCCACACACTAGGGTCAGCTCTAGCATCCACCTATCACCTGCAACAGGGGAAAATAAAATCCTGAGTACTCAATTGTACTCAGCAAGACTTACCCGATAGGAGAAAAGAAAAGACTTCCAAGGATATGCAAGGCTATCTGGCTTGTGGGTTTCTTGCATCTACAGGAGCATTACTAATCGTGCGTCCTTATATTCAATTTTATTAGTAGTCATCATTAGTTCATTAACTAATCATTCTATATAAGCACTTGTGCTACTTTCAAGTAGGTGGTAAGCAATCAGAATCATTTTACCATCTTTCATCTTCCATTTCTTACTACGTTGCTAGACTGTAGACAAGTCATATCGACACGGCAGCGATTCGAGAATCAATGAGCCTAGCTGGGTACCTCGAAACACACGCCTCGCTTGTACCCCAGGCACAAGTAGGACCAACCCATCACTCTTCTATCATGGGGTCTAGGTCCCCATCCAAACTTGAACTCCAAGCGCCCGAGTCCCAAACTCAGTGCGGTGCTTAAACCTCCACCATCCCCTCCTCCAATCAATCGGTCCGGAAAGAGCCAGAACCCACGACAAGAGAGCAACAAGCCTTCCCTGCGCCCATACCCAAGTATGTGCTCAGGATAATAAGTTTGTGACTTGCCTAGAACCCAATACAACGGCCGGTCCTTAGCCGACATAGGCGGAACAAATGCAATCCAAGCCTCGCTCGAATGCCAAACCAAGTCCAGATCCAAAGTACCATTCCACCCAGTCTCCAATTATCTTCCATATATATTCCAGGTGATAATACTGTAGTAACAACAACAATATATTTCCTATCTCTCATGAGTGACAGGCAATCACTCGACTTCTACCGGAGTCCTATAGCATAGCAATCTACATGATCCTGTTATACTAGTAAGACTCATAGGATATATATATATATATATATATATATATATATATATATATATATATATATATATATATATATATATATGCAAATAGGTTTCATTCAACTCCTTAAACTTAATGCACAAACATAATTTAAAATGTAGAAAAGTAGGGGTTATGCACCGGGGCTTGCCTGGGTAAGATATATACTAAAAAGTTAGTATCTGCATCTTCAGATCATCCACCATCATCTGAATAGAAAGCCCCTTGCATCATCTCCTAGAGAGAATACTATTACACCATCTTTAGATTCCCCATCATCCTTCAATTGATCCGTTCATCCATCATCGAACCTATATGATATGCATTGATGCGAATGATGCAACAGATAATTAACAAGGCAATAACAACTCTTAAAACAGAGTACATACTATGAACTAACAAGCTAGCTCTAATGACTACTTACTAATCTACGCATCAATATCGTCGAGAAAGGTGTCATTTCCCAACAAGTGTTTTAGTTATACAAATCCAGTTGTTTCGTTATTCCATTCTATCAGTTTAATCTTCATTCGAAATAGGGCATCATTATCTATCTAGCAATCTAATTATTCTAGAGCTACAAAAATTACAGTGAGTAGCTAATAATATTAGTACTTTACTGTAAAATTTTCAGAGTCAACACTATCACCGATTTATCATAGAAATTTCTACAAGTTAACATTTTAACAATACTAAACATTTTAAAATAATTAGGGCAACCCCAGAAACATTTTAAAACTAGATGAACCAATTACGCTAATAGATAGATCATGATTTTAGGAAGTAAAAATTGGTTTCATAATTTTTGGACAACTACATAAATTTATATTGATTTTACAAGTTTATTTCTGAAACTAAATTAACAATTGCTTTAGAAACTAAAAGGGCTAGCGGCCACCAAATCGGCCCACGTGGACGCGTGGCCTAGGCGCAGGCGGCACAAGGCCAGCCCAAGCGGAGCGCCGAGCAGGCCGCGGCCGTGGAAGCGCAGGGCGAGTGGCCCAACAGGCCGGCCGACGTGATGTGGCCCATGACCGGCGAGCATGGCCTAGGCGTACGGGCACAAATGGCCCAACAAGCTGGCCCACGTGGCCAAGGTAGGGTGGCAATGGTACTTTTGTGATGGGGCCCCTGAGTTTTCCTCAAATTAACCCACAGTACTCTACACTATTCAACACCATTAACATGAGTCACGTATTTTTCAATGAGAACCCTGGGAAAAGTTCTATTCCAATTCCCACCCTTCTCCAGCCATGGGCGAAGCAGAGGGGCAGAGGAGGAGCCAGCTTTGGCCAATTCCCACTGGTGGAACGGTGGCCAGGTGACATAGGAGCAGCATCAGACCCAGCCGTGCACGCGGGTGCTGGCGGCATGGCCAGAGGTGGCTCGAGGCACCCTAGCCATGCATGCACGTGGGCAGCCGCATCAGCGGCAATGGTGTGGCCACGGTAGGCGTGCTGCGGGCCCAGGAGCAGGGATGGAATGGCGTGGGGAGGTACGCAGACCACGACTAGACCCGGGCCTAGCCGTGGCCTAGACCAAGGCGGGACACAGCACGGTGGCCACACACGACCGCAGCAGGGGTGGCCCGACGCGGACGACGACAGGGACGTGGCATGGGGCAATGCGGTGGGGTAGCGACTCCAGCACGGGACCATGGGAGTTCACACGGGCACGATGGGGTAGATTGATCAAGCGGTGAGGAACACGCCACGATCACCAACAACAATGTCATAGCGGTCATGCGTATTGATGGCACTTGACTCAGCGGGCACAGTGAGAAGATGGACACGGCAGCGGCAACGGGACAGCCTGTCGAGAAGCGGCGTTGGTAGCATAGTTGCAGAAGCGAGGCTGGCGATGAGGCTAGCGCACAGCAAGGCAGCAACGAGGCTAGGCGTGCACACAGGCGTCCATGAGTGTGTTGTGCCATTTTCTTTCTTTTTCTTTTACCAAAATATATAAATAATTATGTAATTACAAATATGTCATTATTTCTTTATCACTAATATCCATACACACATGTATATATTTATTGTATGTTTAAACACATACTTATCTATAGAGATACACTCGGAAAGAAATAAGTTTGTACACTACTATAATTAATGTAGCAACATGCTTACCGAAACGAAATATGTGAGTGTATATATATACCTCTATATATATCTCTATCGGTTTACTAATTTAGACAATTAGCAACATCTAGCTACAAGAAAATTTTCAACAAAGGTTGAATTTAAATTAGATTCAAGAGCTATATATATCGTTCTATTTAATAATGTATTTTATTTCATTCTATTTTTGAGTTCTCTTCTACTCTAATCTTGCTCTAATTTATTATTAACAAGTTAATAATTACATGTTTAGCACTAAAAGGGCTCATGTAACACTGGAGGTGTTACAACCAACCCTTCTAAAAAGAATCTTGTCCTGAGATTCGAAGTAAGAATCGAAAGAGGGGAAAATGAGATTACATTTCGTAAATTGGAAAATGCACGAAAGATTACACGACATCGAATACTAAACCACATGGAGATTAGGGATACATTGCTGAGAGCAACCTAGTACACCCGAGGCTTAATCCAGAAGTCGAGATAGACGAGGGCAATGGAGAAACAACAAGATAATGATTATCCAAAACACAGCGTAGGACCAACAGATCCAGAAATAGGAGACTGAGAAGTCAAACATCATGAACCCTAAGACCAAACTAACCAATGATAGACTTGAACTCCTTCGAAAACTAGATCCTTCTTCTTCTCAGATTACACCCTCACCTCTGACTGACGAGCCTAGTTCCTCGGATGACGACTGGATTTCATAGCTCTGCTCTAAATGTGAGGGGAATGGGGATGAAGAAGAAGAGCAAGGACCAAGGGCATCTTATAGTGGCGAACAGAGGTGGGGCGCAACACACCGGAAGTAAAGGCAACATGGATGGGATACACAGATGAGTCATGCTGTGGGGATAAACTCAGCCATGGTGCACTCCCTATGCGAGCGACAGAGAGGATAAGAAGAGGAAAGGAGAGGGTTCACTCGATGAGGCAGGCGTGCGGGCGGCCATGTCCCCAAAAGAAGAAAGAAGGGAAAGTGAGGGGGAATGGGTGTGTCTGGCATGAGATAAAGAGCGTGGGGGTCAAGAGCTGACCGGATGCCAGGTGAAAGGTCCTTGTGTGGTTTTGGTAATTGAGTGACATCCTAGGTGGACTAATTGTGTTTATGTGAGATACATAGGTGATTAGTCCATAGGTACATATGTGTGAGCAACATATGTCATGAAGGTGAAAATGGCTTGGAGATGTTGCAAAGCTCACACATGTGATGATGAAGGAGCTCATTGCACATGAGACATGACATTGAGTCATGTGATCAAGGTGGAGAAGATCAAGACAAGACTTGGCTTGATGGACCGGTTGCAAGCGTGAAGGGCAAGTTAGAGGCTTTGGAGCAATAGACCGTGTGGCGGTGAAGCTTGAGCAAGACTTGGCGCTGATGGGCGAAGGCAATGGTGAAAAGCAAGTGATGTCAAGATCAATGAACCAATATGATCATGTGATAATATGAAGTGGATCATATCATTGTTGATTGTATTGGTGCATGTGTTGCATCGACATTGGAGGAGATGGAATGGAATGCGCAAGGCAAAGGTATAACCTAGGGCATTTCATTTCACCGGTCATAGGTGTGTAGAGAAGTTGATGACCGGGTTTAGGATAGATGACCATACTATCAAGAGGGGCAAACTTGTTTGCATATCGGTCATCTAGTGCCACTCGAGTGATGTAACTTTGCATCATCGCTAGGATTGAGTGGCGTGACAAGTTGAGTGGCTAACCCTTTGTGAAATGATTGTGAAAAGCTAACACACATACACATGGTGGTGTACACTTGGTGGTGTTGGCACATTTACAAAGGAGCAGAAGTTGGAGTTGATGTGGATCAACTCGGTGAAGAAATGGAGATGAGAAAGGTCCCACAGAGTGGATCGGACTCTGGTCACACAGTGACCGGACGCTGAGGCTCAGCGTCCGATCAATGGTAGTAGTTAGCGTGCAACGTTGGTCAGTCGACTGGACGCTGGCTCTGAAAGTGACCAGACACTAGAGGCAGTGTGCAGTCCTGTTGTTGGACGAAGCAGTGTCACTGGAGAGTGACTGGACGTTGGGGCTGCGTCCGATCACGTCCGACCGGACGTCCGGTCGGGGTCGGTACCTTACTCTAAACGACCAGACGCTGAGGGTCCAGCGTCCGATCAGTTGAAGCTGCTACGTCTGGTCAGAAGATGACCATTGAGATCAGAAGAATGTCGTTGAATGTAGGTGACACGTGGCTATCATCGGGCGACCGGACGTTGAGGTCCAGCATCCGGTCAACACGACTAGAGCGTCCGGTCGGCCTGATTTTTGCTCAGTGAAGGGGTAACGGCTAGTTTAGCCCTTAGGGGCTATAAATAGAAGTGGCCTTTAGCCATGGCTGGTGCTAAGCACCTTGGGGGACCTTGTGTCCATACTTGAGAGTGCTTAAGAGCCCTCCATCTCATACATACTTGATAGTGATCATCCGATTGTGTGAGTGAGCGATTCTAGTGCGATTGCATTGTGAGGTTGCATTGAGTGGCACTAGGTGATCGAGTTGGAAGCCGGTGGTGCTTGTTACTCTTGGAGGTTGCCACCTCCTAGATGGCTTGGTGGTGGTCTCCGTCGAAGCCCGCAAGAAGCTTGTGCGGCGCTTCGGAGAAGTGCTTTGTGAGGGGCATTGTGCTCGCCCCGCGGGAGCCACGAAGAGCAACTTTAGTAAAACATGTCATTAAGCTACCCTCACTTCCGAGGTAGGTTCTTGTGGCACCCGATGTGCGGGCTTGGCGGGTGATGCCAATTAGCCGCCGAACCACCAAGTGAGCGGTCGACACAACGGGGACTAGCATGTTGGCAAACACATGAACCTCGGGAGAAAAATCACCGTGTCAACCTTGTTCTTCCCATTGGTTTGCATCCTCATTACACAAGCTTGTAATTACTTTTGCATATATTGTGCTTGTGTAGTTGCTCGTGTAATTAGTTAGCTTGTGTAGCTTACTAGTTACCTTCTTGCTTGTGTAGCATAGAAGTAGCTCCCTTGCATGGCTAATTTAGTTTGTGTAACTTTGTTAGTCACATTACTTAGTTTGTGTAGCTAAGTATTTGCGCTCTCTAATTTGGCATTGATTGCCATGTTATTGAGCATTGCTAGTGGCATTAGGTGGCTTTGTGCTTTTGCTTAATAGCATGTGTAGGAGCTCCCTTGTTGCTTAAAGCACTAGTGGCATAGGTTTGTGTGACCTTGCTCCTAGAATTGGTTAGGTGAGCTCTAGCTAGCCCAACACCTTTATTGCTTAATTAGTATCTTTGAAAGGTGCTAGAGAATATAGATAGAGGGGTGTAGTCTTCGCCAGACCGATAGTTCTAATTCCGCACTTGTTTCAGTTAGCCGGCGCGATTAATTTTAGAAAGGACTATTCACCCCCCTCTAGTCGCCATCTCGACCCTTTCAATTGGTATTAGAGCCTGGTCTCTAATTTGTGGTCTTCACCAACCCGAGAGGATGGCAAACTTTGGGCTAGAAGTTGTTTGTGACACACACATTTTTGATGGCACACACTATGCACGGTGGAAACGTCATATGCTTGATCTCCGTGAATTGGGTCCCAAGGCATGGCGGATCATTGTTGTTGGTTTTTCTCGTGATGCCTTGGATAAGGATAACCTCACCCAAGTGCAAGAGGATTGCTTGCAACTTGATCATCGTGCTCTTTATTATCTAACATGTGCTATACATGATGATATTTTTAGACGTGTGTGGGACTTGGAGAGTGCTCATGATATGTGGCTAGCACTCCAAGCTTTTTATGGTGACTCCTCCACATGGGATGATGGTAAATTCAAGAAGGAGGATGAACCAAAGAAGGAGGCGCATGAGTGTGTTGAGCATAACCACAATTTTGTGATTGTGGAAGATTGCTCCACCTCATGGTCAAGTGATGATGATCGATCTACTACAAGTTCACTTGACAAGGTTGATGATGATGCCACAAGTGTTGCAAGTGATGATGCTACCCCATACACACTTGATGGTGATGATGGTTCATGCTCAAGCCATGATGAAGATGCTACTACAAGCTCTCCAACTACATCACCACATTGCTTCATGTCACAAGTTCACACCAAGGTAACAAATGATAATGTGGTTGATCATGTTGTTTCATATGATGAGCTTGTTAGTAGACTTACTAGCATGACCATGTCTTTAGAAAATGAGAAAGCTAAAACATTGAAATTAAAAAAATGAAAACTCATTTCTAAAGAACTCTTGTGAAGAACATAAAGACTTACTTGATGCTTATAAATCTTCACATTATGAGCTTAAATTGAATCATGAGACACTACTTGCATCTCATGATGAATTATTAGAACAACATGCTTCTCTCATTAAAATGTTTACAAAGAAACTTAAAAATAATGAGAGTTTATCACATGGGTCAATTGATCAATCACATATTGTTACTAACCCTTGTGATGTAGGCAAGAAGCATGTATCCACCTCTTGTGATGATTTATTAGCTATGCCATGCTCTTCACAAATAGATGCTTGTTCTACTTCTATGTCTTGTGAGACTAACATTTTGAAGGAGAACAATGAGCTCAATGAACAAGTGAAGAAATTGAGCAATAAGTTAGAGAGGTGCTACAACTCAAAAGTCACCTTTGAGCACATGTTGAAGACTCAAAGAAACTATGGTGACAAGTGTGGCATTGGCTTCAACAAGAGCAAGATCAAGGGCAAAAGATGGGGCAAGAGGAGATATGAAAGAGAGATGAAGAGGCAAGAACAAGAGAAGCTCTCTCATTTCATGTGCTTCAAGTGCCATGAAGTGGGTCATCTTGCAAATGGTTGCCCCAATGAAGAAAAGCTCAAGTTGAAGAAAGATGAAGAGAGGCTAAAGCATGTGAAGTGCTTCAAGTGCTATACTTGGGGTCATCTTACCGCAATGTGCCCAACCAAGCAATTGGTGAAGCAACAAGTGAAGCCTCAACCAAAGCTACAAGTTGAGCAAGAGAAGACACCCCAAAAGCAAATCAAGATCAACCATGAAGATGGTGGTGACTTAATGATGAAGAAGAAGAAAACAAGAAGGGGTGGAAAGGCAAGGCATCCAATGCAAACTCAAGATGCCAAGATGATGAGCAAGAATGAAGATGAGAAGAAAGATTATGCTCACATCAAGTGCTTCAAGTGTGGAAGTACGGGCCACTTTGCCTCTAAGTGTCCTACCAAGCTTGAGAAGAAGGCTCAAGCAATCCATGAGAGGCAAGGCAATGAGAAGCACCACATGAGCAAAGAAGAGAAGGCTCAATCAAAGAGAAAGTGATACTCATGCCGGGAAAGGGGACACATGGCACATTTATGTCCCCTAGGTAACACTCCTAAGCCTATTTCAATTGATGATGATTCTATGCTTAGGAAGGATGGTAATGGTACCTCTATGATTGCTATTGCAAAACATCCTGTTATTCATACTAAGGCTATGCCTAAGTATGTTGCACCTAACTTGAGAGGACCCAAAATTGTTTGGGTACCATCAAAAAGTGGATGATTGTTTGTAGGTACCATCGGCATTGGAGGCTTGGTTCAAATGATATTCATCTTGTTGATTATGTAGTTGAGCCAAGTATTGCTAAGTGATGATCATTGTCCTAATGTCATGACAAATTGAGTGAAGTCCAAATGTGCTACAACATACAAGTGTCAATTTCAAGTTGTTGGTGATTCATTGGATATATTTGATGACTTGCAAATAATTGAGTTGAAGCTTGCTAGTTGGATGATCATGAGCTAATCAAAGGTATATCTTTTGTTGATCATTTTATTTAGGTGCATATGAGTTGATTGAATTGGATAAATATGCAATGTTGCTTGCTATAAGTTGACAGAATGGATAATTGATTAGTAGTCAAGTTTGGATTGATTTGTGTTGGATAAATTCATGAGATGACTTTTAGTAAGTGGTTTGAATGGATATATGTCTTATGAAAGTATTCAAATAAGTTAGTTTCAAGTTTGATTCACATTTGATGAAGTATAGCTCAATTGTTGAAATCTGTCCTATAATTGAGAATCTGAGCTAGCTGTGATCTTAGCCATATTTGAGTAATCAAAACCTATTAGATTGGAATAAAAATTAGTGTACATGCTCTAGACTTATGGTATAAGATGCTGTACAATTTTCATGAGAATTGGATAAGAAATGGTTCGGTTTTGGAGTGGATCTTGTCAGCTATAGTCAGCAGTTTTTAGCATGTAGCAGTGGTGGAAGAATTGATATATGGCAGCAATCTAGAAGTCAAATAAAGATCAAATTTTTACAGCTGCTATATAACTTAGTTAATCACATCTCCACCAAATTTCGTGGTATTTGGATTTGTACTTTGGAAGATATGCTTATTTCTTTGAAGGGTACAAAATCTGTCTGAAAAGTGACAAATGTTGGATTGATCTAGAGTCACTTTGATTGAAAGGTCCTCAAGTTGGAAACATGTTTATAAGTGTTTGAGGCACCTAAGTTTAGTTTTGAGATGATCTAGAAGCATGACAAGATATGAGTACAAGGCCATTTGATTGTGAAGTGTACTTTGCACACCTTTGGTACTCAAGATGAAGAACAAGATCAAACTCAAGTTGAAGATGAAGTTTAAGTTCTAGTGACTATTGGAAATCATTTGGTAGAAAGAAAAGGACTTAAATAAGAAGAAAGAAAAGGACTTAAAGAAGGAATCAAGGTTATTCACCAAGTTAAGTCCATCACTTGGATCAATCAATCAAGTCATTTCAAGTGAGTATCAAGAATGATTCTTGGAGAGAGGTCACTTTTCCCTAGTGTAGGGGCTTGCCGCCTATGTGTAGGTAAACCAAGTGTGGTACTTGGTAGGCTAACATGGAAGTGGTGATCCGAGGAACATTTGAGATGCTAGTTGAAGCAATCAAAAGGGTTGATCAAGAAAAGCAAGCAACACCCAAAAAAGAGCTAATCATGATATTTCAAGTGATATTCTTAATTTGATGCTCTCATGCAAGCAAAGATCAAAAGATAAAACAAGCCAACCACAACAAGAAAGTGCACTTGATCATAAGTGGTATTCATTTCATATGGGTGAAGAATGGAATTCAACATGGTATCTATTGGTCTTCACCAAGCTTATAATTGGACTTCACATTGCTATTGAAGTAATGAATTGGAATCTATGTGACTATCCTCTACTCCAACATAGCAAAGGTATCATTGTAATGTGCATGATCATTTCATCCCTTACTAGTATGCGATTAGTGCTTATAGTTCATACTTCATAGGATCATGCATAACAAATGAAATGTTTAAATTCATAGCCTACCTCTATTGTTTGAATGATTACTTAATCTAGTGGTTAGTACATGAATTTGTTCATGAGCTAGTAAACCCAAGTACTTGACTCAATTTGGATTGCTAATAAGTGACAAGTACAACATTGGCAAGATAACCCTTGCAAGAGGTGTGAAGAAGCTTGTCATTGGTTCAAACCAGACTTGGAAGCTTAGGCAAATCAATTTAGTTCAAGTCAATCATAGAAGCTCATGATAGTGATAAGAGTACAAGCATAAGACAACAATGCAAATGATATCTAGTTTGTATGTTTCAAATGGTATCTAGACTCAAGTATTTCATCAACATTTCATAAGTGATGTCTAGATCAACTCACAAGTGATATCCTATAAGTGGTACTCATAAAGATAGTAAATATTCAAGAAATGGTCATTATTGATAAATCAAACAAGTGGTTCCATACTAGAAGATTCTTTCAAATGGTATTCACTTCATACAAGTGGTATTACATCTATATATGATATCAACCATGAAAGACGATGGTTCCACAAGTGATCCTCAACTTTAAGTGATCATCAAATGAAGAATGCATCCCTCAACTACAAGAGCTCAAGTGTATCAAATGGATGACCCATGCTATCACCTAGGGGGAGGTGTCCCACAAATTGATATCAAGATCAAATATCCTATGTGTGGTATCTCAAGAAGCCCCACACAAGATACAAGGGGTACAAGTTACAAGTGGTATCTATAAGTGGTGTCATTCCAACAAACAAGTAATGTCCATAAAAAAATGCAAGATTCAAGCCTCAACTGTAACAACCCGAATTTTTCTAGAAACCAAAAATACGAGCTTTCAAAAAATTTCTTACAATTGAGTGAAACATGTAATTGCTAGGTCAAACACAAGTCCAACTCGCTAACAAGACGTTGCATACATGTAGATGGTTTGTAGGTGATTGCTGGAGTTTTCGAGTTGTCCTGTGTTTGAGTCTCGTTTTGTGTTGGAGAGCACAAGTCCGTAGCGAATCCTTTTGACTCCTTCTGGAATCTCTCATGAACCCCTTGACCTAAATTCCATAATCAACCAACTATCTTTATCAACTCAATGCTCGTGAATTGCCAACCCTTGACATGGACCCCACTACCCCTAGTTGACCTCTAGTGGACCCCACTAGGAGGTGTACAAGTTGGCAACACATGTATACAATATAGGAGCCTTGGTTTATTTAGAAAATAGGAAAGCCAATCTGGCCCAAGCACATGACCAACCAGCCCAAGCAACAGAGTCGGCCCAGCTCCCCTCCTTGGCCTGTGACCACCTCACCTCCCAGCTGACCTCTCCCACTTGAGCTGGAGGCCTAACCCATCACCCCATTCTCTTCTGGCCCACGCGAAGCAGCAGCAAAAACTAGACCAGGCCGGCCCAGCTCCTCCCCTTTGGCCCGCTTGCGTGCGCATGGCCAAGCGACCCAGCAAGATCAGCCCAGCTGCCCCCTCGTGGCTGCCCCTCTCACCCCCCTCATGATGTCGCTAGTAGGTGGGCCAGCCGGCCCCCACCTGTCATCCCTTACCCCCTGGTCCCCCTTGCCTCCTCTGTTCTGGCACACAGCAGAGCACCAGCGCGCACCGGGCAAGGAGCACCCAAGGCCATGCCCCGCATCCCAACCGTCCAGACCTAACCACCAACCCCCATGCACACTTGGATGCGGCCACGCAAGCGATCCACGGCACCACGCCCTGCCCCAGGTCACGCCGCGCCTTGCGTGACGTCGTCGCCGTGGCCCATGCCCGCTGACGCCACCCGCCTCCACTTTTTACCGGCCGCCACTCCAAATTGGAGTCACCAAGACACCCACGATCGAACCACGATGCCCCAAGCCCTACCCCCAGACACATCCTAGCCCTTCGCGTGACCAAATCCCTGCATCCACCATTCACCGAGCCCCATGGCCGAGCTCGGCCTATAAAGAGCCCTGAGCGCGGAGCCCTAGGCCCCTCCTACCCTCGTCGCTGCTCAGTGCCTTCTAATTCGCCAATGTTCAAGCCAGACGAGAGGAAAGAGGAAGAAGGAAGGTAGAAGAAGAAGAAGAAGGAAGAGAGGAGAAGAAGAAGAAGAGAAGCCGGAGCCTTGCCGAAGTTGCCAAGTCGCCGGAGCCAGGGACGACATCGTGATCGTCTTCTTTCCCATCGCAGCCTGCACGGCACCGCACCAACCCGCCATGGCCCCAACGCGCCACCACACCACTACCCTACTGCCCCAAGCCCCATGGTAAGCCCCCATGCCGCCCCTATGCTCACCGTCATACTTTCGCCATGAGTGCCGTTGTGGTCTCCCCACTTGGGAGGCCCAAGGGTCACGCTGTTGTGCACCATCGAGCACGGCGCGCTCACAAACGCTTCCACGAGCCAAGATGCCATCCTGCCGAGCCTTGGATGGCTCGGGAACACCAGCGCCACCGCCCTATGCCCACTGCGCTCGCCATAGACCAAAGCCCCAAAGTGAAGCAGCAACATGAGCCTGATCCACATGGTCCCCCACGGACCCAGTGCGTGGTCCATGGACCAGCGCCTGCTGGTCCACCGTGAGCCGCTCCCACATGCATAGTCCAGACCTAGCCCATCAAGAGCCCAATAGCACCACGTGGATAGCCTACCTACCCGACACGTGTTTAGGCCGGGCCGGCCCGGCCCAACCCGGCCCATCGAAACTCATACTGGGCCCAGCCCCATTGACTGGGGCCACCTATCAGTGACCAATGCCGAGGACCCACCTGTCAGCCACTGTTACCGCTAGACCAATCCTACGCTGCCACGTGTCAAGCCCTGGTTCACCCCTTCCTTTTTCTTTTTCAGAAAATAGATTTAACTTCAGAAATTCATAGAAAATTCATACAACCTCAGAAAAATGTGAAACCAGTTCCCACATTTTTCTAAAATTAAGCTCTACATGGTGGACTTGTCCCCACTTGCTGTTCATGCTGCAAAACTCGAGAATGAGATCTGCCTCTCTTTTAGACTTGCAAATGGCCCCGACGCCTTGGCCGAATACCCTCGTCGCCAACCCTAGCTGTGTCCTCCAGCAGTAGCCACCCTCTGGCCACCTGCTACCATGCCCAGCCAGCAACAGCCAGCCCTTGGCCACCTATAGCATGCTATAGTTAACCATAGCTAGCCATAGTGAGCTGCAGCAAGCCACAGCTAGCCACAGTAGGCTATAGCTGGCCATAGCTGGCCAGAGGTAGCCATAGCCCTCCGAGACAAGTTACAACAGCCCTTGGGCCTCCACATCCTTGCTGCGAAGTCGAATCCTAGTCGAACGCCATTCCCAACACCGATGAAAGCCCCTTCCTGCTCATTCTTATACTTGTTCGTACACTTACAATACGTGATCTTGATCTATCTATATCTGTCTGCACTGTGCCCTTATGCAGGTCTACCCATCCCCCTCACTATGGATATGTGCTACTCCATTCATGTGGTCATGTCTTAGCTCTTATGTTGGGTTGTCGAGATTCTTGTTCATATGTTGTGCTTAAGGACCGTGACTTCAAGCTGGTCAAGGGATCGTATCTCATTCGGACGTTACGATCGCAGGATTTGTCTCGCCATGGTCATGATGCCGAGTGTAACTTGACCCCTCGCTCTTTAGTTGACTTCATAATACTATGAGTGTTAACTCCTACCTTCGGCCCTAGGACATGGTCGCGATGGATTCAATATCGATATCGATGTGGATATCACCCGCTCACATCGAGCCCTTCGTGACCTAGCCTATGGGAGATGACCTAGGAGATAACAATCGTGGAACGATGGATGCCAACACGTGTTGGTATAGCTTGTGGCCGTGAGTCTGCCTCGCCATGACCATGGAGCTATGCCTCTCTCTTTCATTTGCTTCTTCATGCCCAAGCCCTTGTGTGTTTGTACCCCATTCGACCATCGCGCTTCATCGATTCTCGTAGTAACAACCGCACTGCTATGAATTAGAAAGATGTCTTAGTGCCAGTGCACCTAAGTCGGGTACCCTACGAGTGGTTTGCGCACTTGGTGTTTGTCGCTTCCTTCTAATGCCCCATCTTTTGTCGTAGCGCAAGTGTTGGAAGAAGTAGACCTTGTCCCTTGTGGTTCTTGCTCTGGATGCACCGTTAGCCGCTCTGTTCGATTTCGTCTTGCCCATGATGATTGGATCAAAGACCGAACTATCCCCTTTGGGTTAGCGAAGCTATGGTCTATGTCATACCTCGGACCCATGCGTGTCGACCCGATCGACCGTCTAAAACCATCTTTCCCGAAGATGTGTCTGAGAACATGACATGGATGTGCCTAGCTAACCCCCGCATCTTTTGCCGTGTTGAGCTACCCTCTTCTCGGCTCCCGACATTATTGTGTCGTGTGGATCGAGGGGAACCGTTGATGGCCAATCTCTTTGCGCTACCGCTTTCTACCATAGCGGGTGAGCCAAAGTATGTTGGAGCCAAGTCACAATAGTGTTAATCGCTCTTGTATGCTACTCGTGTCCAATTGTGACTTGCGGGATAAGGCTATAAGAGCCGAACCCTGTCGTTCTTCTTTCTTGGGGCCCAACTTCTAATCCCCGTCAATTCAATGACACTGGATCGAAAGATCGTGAGCCGTGGTGTTTGCTCTGGATAAGCTCTGGCTTAAACTGTTTATCATAAAGCCATACTGGCTTGGCCATGACTTAAGCTTGTGCTCAGCATACCACCACTCGTGTTTCTTTGGCCTGAGGGAATCGGACAACCGCCGAGAGGGCTAAGCCGTGTATCTTCTATTGTCTCATTGGTGTTATTGGATCTTCCAGCGCCTTGTCATCTTTTTGGGCATCGAGTGTTCTCTTGCCTTGCGTGACACTTAGCAGAGTAGCTGGCGATCGGACCAAGAGAACGTGGACGACAACAAGGACTGCAGAATGGAGTCGACGCAGGAGGAGGTGACCTTGCTAATGGAACACCAACGAATGGAGAATTGTACCACTACTACCTCTACATCGCAGGTGTCATGGCAGCACCCTCTATTAGAGAATCCTATTAGACATTGCATAATATCTAGAACTGCTAGCGCTTTATAATTATTCCTTTGCTAGTACTTTGATGCATGCTACTACCTGAGCCATTATTACCCTAATGCAACCCACTCTACCACATCACCCTGCTTTGCGCATTCACTCGCTTATATATGCTTACTTGCCTGCTTGCTTGCATATTACACCACTATACTTATTATTAACTCCACTTCGCATTATATCGGGGATGTGATGCTGGTGGTGAACCCCCTGGGAATGATTTGACTTTGGGTGCTGGACTTGGTGGTGTGTGAGCGTGCTGCGTGTGTCTTGGGTGCATGGAGAGTGAGGGTTGTGTCGATCGAGCTGGAATAATGACGAGCCTAGGGCGAGTCTTGCCATGTGGTGCTACCTAGGCACTTGGATATGGAATACCTATGGTGGGTAAATGGTAATTGGAGGCGGCCTTGGGTGTGAACCTCGAGGAGGTGGAGCTCAGGGTAGAGGTGCTATGGTGGCACTTAAAATGAAAACCCTGATGAAGACATCCTAGCTTGGTCTATCCCTAAGGACTTACTAGTACTCAGACTCACCAGGAATCCTTTACATCCCACTCGCCCTATATGGTGCGGGACGATCGGACTACTTGGTAGAGCGATGCCACTACTGCTAGGCAAACGTGTGCAAGGAGGTACGGGGCACGCGGTTTTTCCCCACACCCTACCGAGACTTCAGGAGGCCATGTGGACCTGGCTCTTGACATTCGGAGAGCCTCGGCTCTGTCTATGACTCACAGTATCAGCCATCCCACACTAGACTTGGGATGTTCTAGGGCTGAGAGGTAGGGTGGCATCGGTCTAGGCTAGCAAGCGACCGGAATTCTGCCTAGGAGATACATGGCTCCGAGGATGGCTAATCTTGTGGGTATGTAAAACCTCTATAGAGTGTATGGTTGATCGATTGATACATATGCTGACTTGTCGGCTATAGACCTTTCCTGGGTTTCGCTTAAACTAGATAGGAGATGAGTCCTCCTTTCCTCCCTCTAGGGTTGGGGTATTTTCCGGTCATGAGCCTTGGGGCTACGGGCCATTGAGACAAGGCCGAGAGGGAGTTGGCCTGTCGATCTGAGTGTGTGAGATGAGATGTGGTGTGGTGGTGTGGAGATGGTTTGGGATGGATGGTTGGTGGATGGATAAGGATGGTGTGGTGGTGAATGTGTTAAAAATTGGATATTATTATTATTATATTACTAATGTTATTTACTTCTCATGCGCTAAGGATGCAAACCACAGCCAAATATTAGGATCGCTAGATCCCTTGTTTATCTTTTCCACTAAAGCTTATCGGTGCTGACCATGGCCTGCACACATCTGGCGGTGTGCAGATTTCCTGCTTCTCAGAGATGCTGACTTTAGAAGGATTAGAAGATCTCATGCCTACGCTCAAGTTTGGTTCATAGATGGAATCTACACTGCACTATGCCAACTCTGATGATGCCCATGAAGGAGGAGCCTTCACCCGATAGTCTTCCGCCAGATTAACTCTGTAATAGGTGTGCTCCCAGTGATGTAATATCTTGTATTCTTGTAATCTTACGATGTATGACTGTGACATCGACTAAAATATGATAATATGATGGAATCAGTTCTTGGTTTTATCATATTAAAATTCATTCTATGGATTTTCCCTTCAAGGAAAATTGAGGATGTTTTAGTTGGTATTAGAGCCATACTTGACCCTAGGACAAGACGTTTAGTACCAAACACTAGTGTAGAAGCCAAACATTCCATCTGTAGTGGAGTCATTGCTACTAACACTTGATTCCCCGTCTCTACCTTGAGTTCTATTATTAACTGACTATCCCTGATCTGAAAGTTGACCACTAGGAAATGATTCCCTTTGTTGCCCATGCAAGATCGATAGATGTGTGAGACTCAAAGGCTTAGGAGTCGCCTTAAGTCAACACTATGCATATAGGAGTTGTAATGCTGCTTGAGTGCTTGGATCTTTTTGCTTCTTATGCTTCTTGTGTTTATATTGCTTGAGTGAAGACTATAAAAGTATTTTATCTATGTGTGACTCCAGGCAAAAAATCAAGGTCGTAATATAACTAGACAAGTGATTTTGACCACTGGTTGGACATATTAAGCCGAAACATCATGTTTTTACTCGTCCATTTCAAAATCGACTTCAATTTTCAACTAGGCATGTTCAAAATACTCTCTCTCATTTGTTGAAAACTTCTCCCATTGCAACAACAACTCCATCTTAAATGAAAACTGTTTTAAAAACCCTCTAAAGCTACCAAAAGAAAGTGATTTCGACTCTTTCCAAACCTACCTTAAATTTCAAAAGCTTTAGGGAAAGCAAATTGAAAACCAACCTTGTTTCAAAAGTCTTCACCACCAATTTAAAACCCACTTAAAAAGAGCCTTTCTCAAATTTTCATAAAGGACTCTTTGCAAAAAATTAAAATTGTGACAAACCCTGATTCGATCCTTTAAAAGATCTCTCCCTATTTTATAAAAATGAAGTTTCTCCATTTAAAAAGTTGTATGCAAACAACTTTCTCCAAAAAGCTCCTCTTCAAAACTCCAACTATGAAACAAATGCATTGGTGCATATGACTTGACAACGAGGACCCCTCTTCTCTAGTGACACTAACCCCAAAATCTTGAGGATGAGATTCCTATAAGGAGGGTGGACTGTAACAACCCGGATTTTTCTGGAAACCAAAAATACGAGCTTTCAAAAATTTTCTTGCAATTGAGTGAAACATGTAATTGCTAGGTCAAATACGAGTCCAACTCACTAACAAGACATTTGCATACATGTAGATGGTTTGTAGGTGATTGCCAGAGTTTTGGAGTTGTCCTGTGTTTGAGTCTTGTTTTGTGTTGGAGAGCACAAGTCCATAGCAAATCCTTTTGACTCCTTCTGGAATCTCTCATGGACCCCTTGACCTAAATTCTATAATCAACCAACTATCTTTATCAACTCAATTCCCGTGAATTGCCAACCCTTGACATGGACCCCACTACCCCTAGTTGACCTCTAGTGGACCACACTAGGAGGTGTACAAGTTGGCGACACATGTATACAATATAGGAGCCTTGGTTTATTTAGAAAATAGGAAAGCCAATCTGGCCCAAGCACATGACCAACCAGCCCAAGCAACAGAGTCGGCCCAGCTCGCCTCCTTGGCCCGTGACCACCTCACCTCCCAGCCGGCCTCTCCCACTTGAGCTTGAGGCCCAACCCATCACCCCATCCTCTTCTGGCCCACGCAAAGTAGCAGCAAAAAGTAGACCAGGTCGGCCCAGCTCCTCCCCTTCAGCCTACTCACGCGTGCACGGCCAAGCGGCCCAGCAAGATCGGCCCAGCTGCCCCCTTACGGCCGCCCCTCTCACCCCCCTCACGATGTTGCTAGCAGGTGGGCCAGCCGATCCCCACCTATCATCCCTTACCCCTTGGCCCGCCTCGCCTCCTCTGTTCTGGCACACAGCAGAGCACCGACGCGCACCGGGCAAGGAGCACCCAAGGCCACGCCCTGCATCCTAGTCATCCGGACCTGACCACCAACCCCCACGCACACCCAGATGCAGCCACGCAAGCGATCTGCGGCACCACGCCCTGCCCTAGGTCACATCGTGCCTCGCGTGACATCGTCGCCGTGGCCCATGCCCGCTAACGCCACCCGCCTCCACTTTTTACCAGCGCCGCTCCAAATTGGAGTTGCCAAGACACCCGCGATCGAACTACGACGCCCCAAGCCCTAACCCCAGACACATCCTAGCCCTCCAAATGACCAAATCCCTGCATCCACCATTCATCGAGCTCCAAGGCTGAGCTTGGCCTATAAAGAGCCCTAAGCACGGAGCCCTAGGACCCTCCTACCCCTGCTGCCGCTCAGCGCCTTCCAATTCACCAACGTCCGAGCTAGAAGAGAGGAAAGAGGAAGAAGGAAGGTAGAAGAAGAAGAAGAAGGAAGAGAGGAGAAGAAGAAGAAGAGAAGACGGAGCCTTGCCGGAGTTGCCAAGTCGTCGGAGCTAGGGACGACATCGCGATCGTCTTCTTTCCCGCCGCAGCCTGCACGGCACCGCACCAACCCGCCATGGCCCCAATGCGCCACCGCACCACTACCCTGCTGCCCCAAGCCCCACAGTAAGCCCCCATGCCACCCCTATGCTCGCCGTCGTACTTTCGCCATGAGCTCCGTCGTGGTCTCCCCACTTGGGAGGCCCAAGGGTCACACTGTTGTGCACCATCGAGCACGCCGCACTCACAAATGCTTCCACGAGCCAAGATGCCATCCTACCAAGCCTTGGATGGCTCGGGAACACTGGCGCCACCGCCCTATGCCCGCGCGCTCGCCATAGACCAAAGCCCCAAAGTGAAGCAGCAATGTGAGCCTGATCCACATGCACCAGTGAGGGGAAAAGGGGACTGGACATGGTCCACCACGGACCCAGTGCGCGGTCCATGGACCAGTGCCTATCAGTCCACCGTGAGCTGCTCCCATGTGCACAGTCTAGACCTAGCCCATCAAGAGCCCAACAGCACCACGTGGATAGCCTACCTGCCCAACACGTGTCTAGGCCGGGCCGGCCCAACCCGGCCCATACTGGGCCCAGCCTCGTTGATCATTGACCGGTCAACGTTGACCATTGACTGGGCCCACCTATCAGTGACCAGTGCCGAGGACCCACCTATCAGCCACTGTTACCGCTAGACCAATCCTGCGCTGCCACGTGTCAAGCCCTGGTTCACCCCTTCCTTTTTCTTTTTCAGAAAATAGATTGGACTTTGGAAATTCATAGAAAATTCATACGACCTCAGAAAAATGTGAAACTAGTTCCCACATTTTTCTAAAATCAAGCTCTATGCGGTGGACTTGTCCCCACTTGCTGTTCGTGCTGCAAAACTCAAGACCGAGATCTGCCTCTCTTTTAGACTTGCAAATGGCCCCGACACCTTGGCCAAATACACTTGTCGCCAACCCTAGCTGTGTCCTACAATAGCAGCCACCCTCTGGCCACCTACTGCCATGCCTAGATAGCAACAGCTAGCCCTTGGCCACCTATAGCACGCTGTAGTTAGCCGTAGCTAGCCACAGCAAGCTGCAGCAAGCCATAGCTAGCCACAGTAGGCCGTAGCTGGCCATAGTTGGCCAGAGGCAGCCATAGCCCTCCGGGACAAGTTACAACAGCCCTTGGGCCTCCGCATCCTTGCTGCGAAGTCGAATCCTAGTCGGACACCATTCCCAACACCGACGAAAGCCCCTCCCTGCTCATTCTTATACTCGTTCGTACACTTACAATACGTGATCTTGATCTATCTATATCTGTCTGCACCGTGCCCTTGTGCAGGTCTACCCATCCCCCTCGCTATGGATATGTGCTACTCCATTCATGTGGTCATGTCTTAGCTCTTATGTTGGGTTGTCGGGATTCTTGTTCATATGTTGTGCTTAAGGACCGTGCCTTCAAGCCAGTCGAGGGATCGTATCTCATTCGGACGTTACAATCATGGGATTTGTCTCGCCATGGCCATGATGCCGAGTGTAACTCGACCCCTCGCTCTTTAGTTGACTTCATAATACTATGAGTGTTAACTCCTACCTTTGGTACTAGGACATGGTTGAGATGGATTCAATATCGATATTGATATCGATGCGGATATCACCCGCTCACATTGAGCCCTTCGTGACCTAGCCTATGGGAGATGACCTAGGAGATAACAATCATGGAACGATGGATGCCAACACGTGTTGGTATAGCTTGTGGCCGCAAGTCCACCTCGCCATGACCATGGAGCTATGCCTCTCTCTTTCATTTGCTTCTTCGTGCCCAAGCCCTTGTGTGTTTGTACCCCGTTCGACCATCGTGTTTCATCGATTCTCGTGGTAACAACTACACCGCTATGAATTAGAAAGATGTCTTAGTGCCAGTGCACCTAAGTCGGGTACCCTATGAGTGGTTTGCGCACTTGGTGTTTGTCGCTTCCTTCCAATGCCCCATCTTTTGTCGTGGCGCAAGTGTTGGAAGAAGTAGACCTTGTCCCTTGTGGTTCTTGCTCTAGATGCACCGTTAGCTGCTCTATTCGATTTCGTCTTGCCCATGATGATTGGATCAAAGATCGGACTATCCCCTTTGGGTTAGCGAAGCTATGGTCTATGTCATACCTTGGACCCGTGCGTGTCGACCCGATCGACCATCTAAAACCATCTTTCCCAAAGATGTGTCTGAGAACATGACATGGATGTGCCTAGCTAACCCCCGCATCTTTTGCTGTGTTGAGCGACCCTCTTCTCAGCTCCCGACATTATTGTGTCGTGTGGATCGAGGGGAACCATTGATGACCAATCTCTTTGCGCTACCGCTTTCTACCATAGCAGGCGAGCCGAAGTACGTTGGAGCCAAGTCACAATAGTGTTAATCGCTCTTGTATGCTACTCGTGTCCAATTGTGACTTGTGGGATAAGGCTATAAGAGCTGAACCCCATCGTTCTTCTTTCTTGGGGCCCGACTTCTAATCCCCGTCAATTCAATGACACCGGATCGAAAGATCATGAGCCGTGGTGTTTGCTTTGGATAAGCTCTGGCTTAAACCGTTTATCATAAAGCCATACTGGCTTGGCCATGACTTAAGCTTGTGCTCAGCATACCACCACTTGTGTTTCTTTGGCCCAAGGGAATCGGACAACCACCGAGAGGGCTAAGCCGTGTATCTTTTATTGTCTCATTGGTGTTATTGGATCTTCCTACGCCTTGTCATCTTTTTGGGTGTTGAGTGTTCTCTTGCCTTGCGTGATGCTTAGCGGAGTAGCTAGCGATCGGACCAAGAGAACATGGATGACGACAAGGACTACAGAATGGAGTCAACATAGGAGGAGGTGACCCCGCTAATGGAACACCAACAAATGGAGAATTGTACCACTACTACCTCTACATCGCAGGTGTCATGGCGGCACCCTCTATTAGAGAATCCTAGACATTGCATAATATCTAGAACTGCTAGCGCTTTATAATTATTCTTTTGCTAGTACTTTGATGCATGCTACTACCTAAGCCATTATTACCCTAATGCAACCCACTCTACCACGTCACCCTGCTTTGCGCATTCGCTCGCTTATATATGCTTACTTGCCTGCTTGCTTGCATATTACACCACTATACTTATTATTAACTCCACTTCACATTATATCGGGGATGTGATGCTGGTGGTGAACCCCCTGGGAATGGTTTGACTATGGGTGCCAGACTTGGTGGTGTGTGAGCGTGCTGCGTGTGTCTTGGGTGCATGGAGAGTGAGGGTTGTGTCAACCGAGCTGGAATAATGACGAGCCTGGGGCGAGTCTTTGCATGTGGTGCTACCTGGGCACTTGGATATGGAATACCTGTGGCGGGTAAATGGTAATTGGAGGTGGCCTTGGGTGTGAACCTCGGAGAGGTGGAGCCCAGGGTAGAGGTGTTGTGGTGGCACGTAAAATGGAAACCCTGATGAAGACATTCTGGGTTGGTCAATCCCTAAGGACTTACTAGTACTCAGACTCACCGGGAAGCCTTTACATCCCACTCGCCCTATATGGTGCGGGACGATCGGACTACTTGGTAGAGCGATCCCACTACTACTAGGCGAACATGTGCAAGGAGGTACGGGACACGTGGTTTTTTCCCACACCCTACCGAGACTTCAGGAGGCCTTGTGGACCCGGCTCTTGACATCCGGAGAGCCCTGGCTCTGTCTATGACTCACAGTATCAGCCATCCCAGACTAGACTTGGGATGTTCCAGGGCTGAGAGGTAGGGTGGCATCATTCTAGGCTAGCAAGCGACCAGAATTCTGCCTAGGAGATACATGGCTCTGAGGATGGCTAATCTTGTGGGTATGTAAAACCTCTACAGAGTGTATGGTTGATCGATCGATACATATGCTGACTTGTTGGCTATGGACCTTTCCTGGGTTTCACTTAAACTAGATAGGAGATGAGTCCTCCTTTCCTCCCTCTAGGGTTGAGGTATTTTCTGGTCATAAGCCTTGGGGGTTGCTGGCCGTTGAGACAAGGCCGAGAGGGAGTTGGCCTATCGACCTGAGTGTGTGAGATGAGATGTGGTGTGGTGGTGTGTAGATGGTTTGGGATGGATGGTTGGCAGATGGATAAGGATGGTGTGGTGGTGAATGTGTTAAAAATTGGATATTATTATTATTATTATATTACTAATGTTATTTACTTCTCATGCGCTAAGGATGCAAACCATAGCCAAATATTAGGATCGCTAGATCCCTTGTTTATCTTTTCCACTAAAGCTTATTGGTTGTGACCATGGCCTACACACATCTGGCGATGTGTAGATTTCCTGCTTCTCAGAGATGCTGACTTTAGAAGGATTAGAAGATCTCATGCCTACGCTCAAGTTTGGTTCGTAGATGGAATCTACGCTGCACTATGCCAACTCTGATGATGCCCATGAAGGAGGAGCCTTCACCCGATAGTCTTCCACCAGATTAACTCTATAATAGGTGTGTTCCCCAGTGATGTAATATCTTGTATTTTTGTAATCTTATGATGTATGACTATGACATCGACTGAAATATGATAATATGATGGAATCAGTTCTTGGTTTTATCATATTAAAATTCATTATGTGGATTTTCCCTTCAAGGAAAATTGAGGGTGTTTCATCAACCATCTACCCCAAACGTATACCTTTGCATCAATAAGAAGCTCACCTTTTATGGAAATTGATGGCAAAGGGGGAAAGATTATACAAAGATATGAAAGCTTAGAGATTGAGATTATACAAAGGGGAATGATAAGATTGTACAAATATATGAAAGCTTAGAGATTGAGATTGTACAAAGGGGAAAGATAAGATATAAAAGCTCAAAGAAGTAGAGGTTGGACATGGACATGGACAAAGAGGGAGCAACATTGAAGAAAAGAGATGGATCAAAATTCTTGGACAAGAGAAGCACACAAGTAGGGGGAGCAAGCTCATGAACTTTGATTGATTGCATTTGATATGTGCATATTCATGTGCTTGCTTGCATTGCATAAGTTTTTAAATTCAATATGCATGCTTGTGTGATGTACGCTAGTTATAGAACTTGAATGATGATTTGATAACTAGCATGCATAGGATGATAACTAGACACTTGGTATGCCATTCAAGTAATGCTAGTACCTTGCTTTTAATGTTGATCTCACAAGGTATCTAGTGCTTTTATTTCCATGTGATATCTAGCTAACCATGGTGCTAAGGATGAACTTCAAGGTGCAACTCCGATTGGTACACGCTTCAAAGGTTTATTCTATACACCTTAGCATCATTTGGTAGTAATTACTCTTCCACAATTTTAATCTATGCATCTGTGCGACCTTCAAATCAAATACTCTAGCACATATGTAGGGGGAGCTAATACTACCATCTCGGGTTTGTGGTACTTGTCCAAAAATCATTTTCACATGGTAAAATTGCTTGGGCAAGCAACATGAATCCAAAAGAGCTTAATTTCCATATCTTTGTAGAGTTGTCATCAATTACCAAAAAGGGGGAGATTGAAAGGTCCTAGTGTGGTTTTGGTAATTGAGTGACAACCTAGGTAGACTAATTGTGTTTATGTGAGATACATAGGTGATTAGTCCATAGGTACATATGTGTGAGCAACATATGCCATGAAGGTGAAAATGGCTTAGAGATGTTGCAAAGCTCACACATGTGATGATGAAGGAGCTCATTGCAAATGAGACATGACATTGAGTCATGTGATCAAGGTGGAGAAGATCAAGACAAGACTTGGCTTGATGGACCAGTTGCAAGCGTGAAGGGCAAGTCGGAGGCTTTGGAGCAATGGACCGCGTGGTGGTGAAGCTTGAGCAAGACTTGGCACCGATGGACGAAGGCAACGGTGAAAAGCAAGTGATGTCAAGATTGATGAACCAATATGATCACGTGATGATATGAAGTGGATCATATCATTGTTGATCATGTTGGTGCATGTGTTGCATCGACATTGGAGGAGATGGAATGGAATGCGCAAGGCAAAGGTATAATCTAGGGCATTTCATTTCACCGGTCATAGGTGTGTAGAGAAGTTGATGACCGGGTTTAGGATAGATGGCCGTACTATCAAGAGGGGCAAACTTATTTGCATATCGGTCATCTAGTGCCACTCGAGTGATCTAACTTTGCATCATCGCTAGGATAGAGTGGCGTGACAAGTTGAGTGGCTAACCCTTTGGGAAATAATTGTGAAAAGCTAACACACATACACATGGTGGTGTTGGCACATTTACAAAGGAGAAGAAGTTGAAGTTGATGTGGATCAACTCAGTGAAGAAATAGAGATGAGAAAGGTCCCACAGAGTGGACCGGACTCTGGTCACACAGCGACCGGACGCTGAGGCTAGCGTCCTATCAGTGGTAGCAGTCAGCGTGCAGCGTTGGTCAGTCGACTGAACATTGGCTCTGAAAGTGACCGGACGCTGGAGGCAGTGTCCGGTCCTATTGTCGGATGAAGCAGTGTCACTAGAGAGTGACCAGACGCGGGGGCTACATCTGATCACGTCCGACCTGACACGTCCGGTCGAGGTCGGTACCTTACTGTAAACGACCGGACGCTGAGGGTCTAGCGTTCGGTCAGAAGATGACCATTGAGATCGGAAGAATGCCATTGAACGTAGGTGACATGTGGCTGTCATCGGGCGACCGGACGTTGAGGTCCAACGTCCGGTCAACACGACCGGAGCGTCCGGTCGGCCCGATTTTTGCCCAGTGAAGGGGTAATGGCTAGTTTAGCCCTTGGGGCTATAAATAGAAGTGGCCTTCAGCCATGGCTAGTGTTGAGCACCTTGGGGGACTTTGTGTCCATGCTTGAGAGTGCTTAGGAGCCCTCCATCTCACACATACTTGATAGTGATCATCCGATTGTGTGAGTGAGCGATTCTAGTGCGATTGCATCATGAGGTTGCATCGAGTGGCACTAGGTGATCGAGTTGCAAGCCGGTGGTGCTTGTTACTTTTGGAGGTTGCCACCTCCTAGATGGCTTGGTGGTGGTCTCCGTCGAAGCCCACAAGAAGCTTGTGCGG
Organism: Miscanthus floridulus; assembly: GCF_019320115.1. Taxonomy (NCBI): domain Eukaryota; kingdom Viridiplantae; phylum Streptophyta; class Magnoliopsida; order Poales; family Poaceae; genus Miscanthus; species Miscanthus floridulus. The sequence goes on from NC_089586.1 coordinate 78,365,535, forward strand.
CGCTCCGGAGAAGTGCTTTGTGAGGGGCATTGTGCTCGCCCCACAGAAGCCATGAAGAGCAACTTTAGTAAAGCGTGTCATTGGGCTACCCTCACTTCCGGGGTAGGTTCTTGCGGCGCCCGACATGCGGGCTTGGCGGGTGATGCCAATTAGCCGCCGAACCACCAAGTGAGCGGTCGACACAACGGGGACTAGCGTGTTGGCAAACACATGAACCTCGGGAGAAAAATTACCGTGTCAACCTTGTTCTTCCTGTTGGTTTGCATCCTCATTACACAAGCTTGTAATTACTTTTGCATATATTGTGCTTGTGTAGTTGCTCGTGTAATTAGTTAGCTTGTGTAGCTTACTAGTTACCTTCTTGCTTGTGTAGCATAGAAGTAGCTCGCTTGCGTGGCTAATTTGGTTTGTGTAACCTTGTTAGTCACATTACTTAGTTTGTGTAGCTAAGTATTTGCGCTCTCTAATTTGGCATTGGTTGTCTTGTTATTGAGCATTGCTAGTGGCATTAGGTGGCTTTGTGCTTTTGCTTACTAGCATGTGTAGGAGCTCCCTTGTTGCTTAAAGTACTAGTGGCATAGGTTTGTGTGACCTTGCTCCTAGAATTGGTTAGGTGAGCTCTAGCTAGCCCAACACCTTTATTGCTTAATTAGTATCTTTGAAAGGTGCTAGAGAATATAGATAGAGGGGTGTAGTCTTGGCTAGACCGATAGTTCTAATTCCGCACTTATTTCGGTTAGCCAACATGATTAATTTTAGAATGGACTATTCACCCCCCCTCTTTAGTCACCATCTTGACCCTTTCACTGGGGCAAAGGGAAACACATAGTGCACGAAGACAGCGAGTGCATCACGATGCCATAGCCACACGAAAACGGGGTGCTAATGGGCCCAACACAGATAGTGTCCGCAGGGCATGCGGTGAAATAACCCAGCATGCATAGCATGGTCAAGCTAGACACAGGACTTGGGACATGACGTCCACTCAGGCTTTTACAATCACTCTCGACTACCCACGGCTAACTTTCCTTACTACTCTTCCTTTTTCTTTCCGTTCCTTGACCACATCCATCTTTCTTGTAAACTAAGACCATGTCATATGTTCTTCCTCCAAAACCACATTCTCTTGCTTACTTTGAGAGAACACTATTTCATCAACCTGTTGTGGATTTCCCGTTTGAGCACCCAAATATTTCCAAGAAATATTTTGTATCAAAAGTAGTATGGCGGTGTAACTTGGTAAAGGTACTTGGTCGACAACCTCGATACTAGCGTGTGCCGAGCAGTGTCACCATGTGGCAGCTATTTCATAGGGGCCCTCAGTTTTGTCACGGCACCATAAGCTATTAACCAGGCAACTACTACCAACTTACATGCAATGAAGGCAGTGGGGTCATAGACCACAGAATAAGAAGAGTATTACAAAAGAAAATTCAAGCAACAAGGGTTCCTTTCACAACAAGGGACAAGGAATTCAAATCCAACGACAGATTTGACTTCAAGAGATTCAAGTATTCTGCTGGGACATCCACAATTAGTTAGTATAGTGTCCTATGTTATCCAATCATGACTAGTCTGATGGCATCTGAATGGTAACTTCTCTTGTAACCCACTTAACATCACCTTCAGAGATTCTTAGCATGTCTCACAAAACTTAAGGGTAGATGGACACCATAAACCCAATGAAATAAATAAAACACACATTCCAATAGTCTTATATGGGTACAACATATAGGCATTCACTTTCCCCATCTCAACACATCATTCACCTTCCCTATGGCGGACGATCTCAACAACTATGGATGAACAACGACGGCAAGAGTACAATACCAGAGGGTAGCGACGAAAAGCACTACTACTATGGGTACAGCATCCCAAGGCAACTAATCTACTCTAGACCATGCATCTTCATTCCTAGGCTCGGTGGATTCTTCTACTGCCCTAGCTATGGATCTACCTCCTCTCTAGGCAAAGGCTGAGTGAGAGGAATCAAGGGCTCTACTTCTAACACTTTTGAGGGTAGAGGTGCTGGCGGCACTGCAACACCGATTCTCCTTCTTTCTGGTGGGTGGACAGGGATTCCCTCCATGATCAAGGGATCCTACCTTTCAGTAGCCAGCATCCTCCGCTTGGCCCTAGTGACCAGGTAAGCCTCCCCCAACTGATGGACATGCCAATCTTTAGCCTCCTTCAAAGCTTCCAACATGGCAGTCTCCCAACTCTCCACGGTTGTCGCACTGGCATGCGCTTTGGCAAGTTGCACCTAGAGCATTCTAGAGAAGATCCCAACTTCCTCGGCTCGCCAAAGGCACGTCCTCAGCTCTAAGGCTTGCCGGTCATACTACTCATTCAGAGCAAGTAGGTCATGGTCAAGTGCACCATGGTAGGACTATCTTCTTGCGCATCCCACCCTTGCAAAGCCTCCATGCGAGCCCTCCATGCCCGTCAATTATTTTCCAAAGGTGGAAAGAACCTCATGCGGGTACGAGCAATAGGCTCTTCATAGATCTAGCAAAGATATCATAAGGCTTTGTGGGCCACAACCTGGTAGCTGTCGACAAAGTGAAACCCAGTTGCGGTCACATTCTAGGCTTCGGTGATGTTGGGGAACTCTTTACTCTTCCTAATGTAGATGGTAACCTCATACCACTCGGTGCCATGCTTCTCATACTCATGGCCCTCATACTTAGGATGATCTTTGACTTTGAGCTTTTGTAGGGTGGCATGCAGGATTCTAGGAAAACCCTCAACATTCAGGCAGTAACTACTAACCTAGGCTCCTGCCATCCCTGGCGGTGGTTGTGAAGAAGGACTGAGCGAAAAGCTTGCTCAAAAGAAAAGCTAGATGAGCTAAAGTGCGCTGAGTGGTAGTACCAATGGCTAAGCCAGGCCCTTCTTATAAAGGCAGAGTGGTCAGGGGTCCTGGCGCGGTCCACCAAGGTTCCTGCGCGGGATCGCTATGAATGAATCGACCAAATTTTCACGCGTTCGAGGCGAGCGATGTCCGAGGCCATTACTGACTAGTATGATGGCAGGGCAAGGGTTTGACAATAGCACAGAAAAGAGTATGAGGAGACATGGGTCATGATAGGCGTGAATCATAGGCGAACACGAAGCACGAAGCCACTGTGCAGAAATAACTCCAGAACATGGACGGTTCAGTCATGGACAATACGACACGCGTGACACCTATGGATGGCGTATCCACAAGCAATATGGGCACTACAATGCATAAACAGGATATGCATGAATGCACGTCCTATATGTCCTTCTACTGTTGCCAACATATAGGGCAACCATTCTCAGATTTTTGACACATCGTTCTCTCCCTATAGCTAGTCGATACTATCAGACTATGCTCAGGGTCAGTGTACCTGTAGAAAATTGATTAAGCCTACCTAAGTCCGCAGAGTGCCATCTATCCTGGATACATAACTATAATAATAGGGCTACTTATATAACTTCGCATACAATGTCCTAACTTTTTGAAAAGAATTTGTTGTCAAGTTTTAATTTAGAAAGAGGTTCTAAAGCTTAATTTCCTCATTTATGCTCTGATACCACCTTTGGCAGAACCACCTAATCTAATGCCTCACAGGAGTACTTGTCTTCCATTAGACACTAAGTACTCAAGGGAGGACACCAAATTACGCAGTTCTGTCGGGCACACCCCAAGGGAGAACCCAAAAATCTACATTTTTCATCAGGATCATAAATGAGAGAATAAAGCTTACATCATTATTAACCAATTCTTACATCACTTTTCATGCCACATTAGAGTATAATATTTATTGTTCATATAAGCGGAATATGATCATGTTATCAGAGTTATAAATAATTTAATTTAACAGCAAAATATAAACATTTGATCAGAGTTACAACCGAAATAAATAGCTATTCATGACATGATGAAGCATTGATATATAAACTATGACAATAGATTATGAAACTTATATTTATAAAAAACATTTAGTGAGAGTTATAGATAAAGACTACGATCGCAGCGTAAAGGAATCCTCTCTGAGCCCACCAGGAGGAATCCACACACAAGGGTCAGCTCTAGCATCCACCTGTCACCTGCAATAGGAGGAAATAAAATCCTGAGTACTCAATTATACTCAACAAGACTTACACAACAGGAGAAAAAAAGACTTCTAAGGATATGCAAGGCTATCTGGCTTGTGGGTTTCTTGCATCTGCAGTAGCATTACAAAACGTGCATCCTTATATTCAGTTTTATTAGTAGTCATCATTAGTTTATTAACTAACCATTCTATGTAAGCACCTGTGCTACTTTCAAGCAGGTGGTAAGCAACCAGAATCATTTTACCATCTTTTATATTTTAATTCTTACTACGTTGCTAGACTATAGACAAGTCATACCGACACGACAGCGATTTGTGAATCAATGAGCCCAGCTGGGTACCTCGAAACACATGCCCTGCTTGTACCCTAGGCACAAGCTGGACCAACCCATCACTCTCCTATCATGGGGTCTAGGTCCTCGTCCAAACATGGACTACAAGCCCCCGCTCCTGAGTCCCGGACTCTGTGCCGTGCTTATACCTCTACCATCCCCGCCTCCAATCAGTCGGTCTGGAAAGAGTCGAAACCCATGACAAGAGAGCAACAAGCCTTCCCTGTGCCCATACCCAAGTATGTGCTCGGGATAATAAGTCTATGACTTGCCTAGAACCCAATACAACGGCCGGTCCTTAACCGACACAGGTGGAACAAATGCAATCCAAGCCTCGCTCGAATACCAAACCAAGTCTAGATCCAAAGTACCATTCCGCCCGGTCTCTAATTATCATCCACATATATTCCAGGTGATAATAATGTAGTAACAACAATAATATATTTCCTATCTCTCGTGAGTGACAGGCAATCACTCGACTTCTATTGGAGTCCTATAGCATAGCAATCTAAACGATCCTATCATACTAGTAAGACTCATAGGGTAAAGATATATATGCAAGTGGGTTTCATTCAACTCCTTAAACTTAATGCACAAACATAATTTAAAATGCAGAAAAGTAGGGGTTATGCACCAGGGCTTGCCTGGGTAAGATATATACTAAAAAGTTAGTATCTACATCTTTAGATCGTCCACCATCATTTGAATAGAAAGCCCCTTGCATCATCTTCTAGAGAGAATACCATTACACCATCTTCAGATTCCCCATCATCCTTCAATTGATCCGTTGATCCATCATTGAACCTATATGATATGCATTGATGTGAATCATGCAACAGATAATTAACAAGGCAACAACAACTCTTAAAATAGAGTACATACTATGAACTAACAAGCTAGCTCTAATGACTACTTACTAATCTACGCATCAATATCATCGAGAAAGGTGTCATTTCCCAACAAGTGTTTTAGTTATACAAATCTAGTTATTTCGTTATTCCATTCTATCAGTTTAATCTTCATTCAAAATAGGGCATCATTATCTATCTAGAAATCTAAATATTCTGGAGCTACAAAAATTATAGTGAGCAGCTAATAATATTAGTACTTTACTATAAAATTTTCAAAGTCAACACTATCACCGATTTATCACAGAAATTCCTACAAGTTAACATTTAAACAATACAAATAATTTTAAAATAATTAGGGAAACCCCAGAAACATTTTAAAACTAGATGAACAAATTACGCTAATAGATAGATTATGATTTTAGGAACTTAACAAAATTGGTTTCATAATTTCTGGACAACAACACAAAATTATATTGATTTTACAAGTTTATTTCCAAAACTAAATTAACAATTGCTTTAGAAACTAAAAGGGCCAGCGGCCACCAAATCGGCCCATGTGGACGCGCGGCCCAAATGCAGGCGACACAAGGCCGGCCCAAGCAGAGCGCCGAGCAGGTCATGGCTGCGGAGGCACAAGGCGAGCGGCCCAACAGGCCCGCCCACGCGGCATGGCCCACGACTGGTGAGCACGGCCAAGGCACGTCGGCACGAATGGCCTAGCAAGCCAGCCCTCACGGCTAGGGCAGGGCGGTGGTGGTACTTTTGCGATGAGGCCCCTAAGTTTTCCTCAAATTAACCCGCAGTACTCTACACTATTCAACACTATTAACATGAGTCACATATTTTTCAATGAGAACCCTTGGAAAAGTTCTATTCCAATTCTCACCCTTCTCCTACCATGAGTGAAGCAGAGGAGCAGAGGAGCTGGCTCTAGCCGATTCCCGCTGGTGGAATAGCGGCCAGGCAGCATAGGAGTAGCATCGGACCCAGTCATGTGCGCGGGCACCGACGACATGGCTAGAGGTGGCCTGAGGCACCCTAGCCATGCACGCACGTGGGCAGCCGCATCAGCGGCGATGGCGCCGCCATGGCGGGGGTGCTGCGGGCTCGGCCGTAGGGATGGAATGGCACAGGGAGGTGCGCGGACCACGACCAGACCTAGTCCTAGCCATGACGCGGACCAAGGCGGGACACAGCATGGTGGCCACGTGAGGTCGTAGCAGGGGTGGCCCGGCGTGGACGACGGTGGGGACGTAGCGTGGGGCAACGCGGTGGGGCTATGGCTCCTGTGTGGGGCCATGGGAGTACGTGAGCACTCGCGAGGGACTGGTGGCCAATGGTGTGGCCACGATGGCGGTAATCTGGGGCTCGGGTGGCTGCACAGCGATGGCGCGCGTACACGAGGAGGAGCGCACGGGTCGGTGTGGTGATGGCCTTGGCTTGGCGATGGCCAAGGCGGCCAGGTGGCATGAGGGCGTGTGACGTGGGGAGGAAGAGAATGGGGCACCAGTGCTACACACGGAGGAGCAACGTAGTGGGGCTACAGTCTAGCGCGGCCGTGCACACGCAAAGGGCCAGCGACGATGGGTGTGGCCACTGTGGTTGCTGTGGAAGAGAAAATAGTAGAGGCAAGCAAGGAGAGAGAAAGAGCAAGCAATGGCTCAACAACGCGATGCGACGTGAGTAAAGCGGATGATTGATTCTGAGTGGGGACGCACCACCATCGTCTAGCAGTCAGGACGGTAGTGAGGCGTCTTGTCGCCCTAGGAGCCAGAATTGACGACCACTACACAACGACTGCTAAGTGGCACGGATGCACAATGGGGTAGATTGATCAAGCGGCGAGGAACGCACCACGATCACCAATAGCAATCTCACATCGGTCATGCGTATTGATGGCACTCGACTCGGTGGACACGACGAGGAGACGGACACGGTAGCGGCAGTGGGACAGCCTGCCGAGAAGCGGCGTCGGCAGTGCGAACACAGAGGCGAGGCTGGCGATGAGGCCACCGCGCAGCAAGGCAGCAACGAGGCTCGGCGTGCACACAGGCGTCCATGAGTGTGTTTTGCCATTTTCTTTCTTTTTCTTTTACCAAAATATATAAATAATTATCTAATTACAAATATGTCATTATTTCTTTATCACTAATGTCCATACACACATGTGCATATTTATTGTATGTTTAAACACATACTTATCTATAGAGATATACTCGGAAAGAAATAAGTTTGTACACTACTTTAATTAATATAGCAACATGCTTACTGAAACAAAATGCGTGAGTGTATATATATATACCTATATATATATATATATCAGATTACTAATTTAGATAATTAGCAACATCTTGGCACAAGAAAAATTTCAACAAAGCTCGAATTTAAATTAGATTCAAGAGCTATATATATATATATATATATTTCTATTTAATAATGTATTTTATTTCATTCTATTGTTGAGTTCTCTTCTACTCTAATTTATTATTAACAAGTTAATAATTGCATGTTTAGCACTGAAAGGGCTCATGTAACACTAGAGGTGTTACACCCATTCTTCCGGGGTCAGCTGCACCACTATCAGATTGAGCTACAGTACTAGAACCCCAACGGGATCCATCACATCGTGGCCTTGATCGTGATGTGCGAGGGGTACCTGGGATCGAGCCCCACTTCGAGCTATGGAGATATTTCTTCTCCATCTCCTTGATCAAGAAGAAGGAGAGAGGCTGGGAGACCCCAGTGCCGATGGGATGCGCAGGCATCCACCTCCAAGGGCAGCAGGCGGCCAAGTACATGCCCTACCAGCTCTCTAGATCCAACAAGGTGTGGCACTCACATTGGTTCTACCTAAAGAATGACCCTACCACTCCCTTGCCGGTGTTCTCTAGGCGTCTGGTCGAAGAGGTACCACCATCATGGCCGTGGGGGGCCACCCGTCAAGGAGAAGAAGAGGATGCACGACCTCCTCGAGGCCATCACGTTCCTAAAGAACCACAACCTCTGCGGGCCTGGCATTATCGGGGGGTATCACATGAGGAGGGTGGCGCTGCTGATGGCGCGCATACTCCCGCTGTATGGGATGATGCATGGTGTGCAGCACATCGGGACGACGCTCGACTAGGGCTGCTCTATGATAGCGAGGTCGCACAGCGCATCAAGGAGGCCACGGGGAGGCCGACTCCATGTTCTTGATCCTGGGGCATCCCGTGATGCAGCTGGACATGGGCTTCATCGAGCTGCTGGCGGGGTTAGTCTTTTGGGACTCTGTCGCACCACTGCCAGGGCACGTTGCCATGGGGCAGCGAACCATGCTGTGGATGAACAAAGGAAGAAGAAGGATGATGAGGAGAAGAAATGGTGGTTGAAGCAATGAGTGAAGCTATAGCGAGGGAAGCGGCATCAAGGTTCATCGAAAGAAGAGGAGGAAGAAGAAGAAGAGGAGGAGGAGGAGGAGGAGGAGGAGGATGATGACACCGAATCACCCATCTCATGGGATGATCTGGCCACCAGAGACAAGGACCCACCATCACCATAGGCAGGGCCCTTCCTATGGCATGCCATGGCTCAAGAGGGGGAGGACGCGCCCTCAGAGCTAGCAGAATCAAACTGCCCCACCCAGTCCGGACCTTCGACGGTGGCCTCGGAACCAGCAAAATCAGGTTGGTTCGCCTTGTCTAGGCCTTCGATGATGGCCCCAAAGTTGGTGCAAATAGTTCGCCCTACTCCATCCGAGCCCTCAGCAGCACCTCTAGAGTCAGCGGGAGGTGGCCGTTCTAATTCATCCGAGCCCTTCGAGCCAAGGGAGGGCTTGAAGCGGCAACGTGCAGATGAGGAGTAGCCAGTGTCAAGCAAGTCAGCCCCAAAACGTCCTCGCATGATGGCGTCATGGTGAGTCAAGAGTTTTTTCATCCTTTTGTCCTAACAAATTTTTGCCACGAACTAACCACCATGTCCCTTGCACCATCAGAGGACGTGGGATGCTCCTGTGGCTCGCTCCAAAAAGATCCTCCTTCGACAAACGCGCTAGTAGCCGGCTGGCACTATGCCGGTGGTGAGCGTAAGTGGCGTTGGAGCGGCCACGGCGTCAATCGGGGAGGCACCATCGATGGCTATGTCTATGGGAGAGCAAGTGAAGGAGGGCGCATCCAGGGCACTTGTGGTCGACGCGGCGCAGTCGGTCATGTCCTCAACTTCACAGGTGGAGACAGCACGACCGGAGCCGTTGTCTATGCAGGTGGCCATGTCCATGGCATGGCAGATGGAAGGGGTGCACCCAAGGCATCCTTCATGGATGTGGCAATAGGCTAGGCCTCTGTGTCCACATCACTTGTCCCCTCTATTGCTAGAGGAGCCACTCTGGAGGAGCTTCTGTCGCAAGAGAGGTCAGCGCCGCTTGAGGTCAGCGTGGGGACATCCTGGTCTCTGGTCCGGGTGGCTGCCCTCGATGAAGCAGTAGAGGAGAGGGAATGGGGGAGCATCTATAGGGAGGTTGGGGACACGGTTAGCACCCTGAATACCATGCTAAGCTCGATGCATGACATTGTCACCCCAGTTGGCTAGGTATGATAAGACTATGCTTCCGACCCTCATGTTCTCTTTCTATGTCTCTAAGTCTTGTCTTCTTCATAGATCCTTATGGCCCATAGCTAGGAGAAGTCTTAGTTCCTTGCTGAGGAGACATGGTAGAGTTATGGGCTGGTTGCACAGCTTGCTGCTGCCCATCAGGAGGTGGTTGAGCTTGCCCCTACCAGCCGAGAGGTGGCCGACCTCTGAGTCAGGGAGAAGGATGCTTGCAATGACGCCCATGAGGCTGAGGAGAAGCTCACGGCCCTGATCAAGAGGGTGCACACAGACACCATGGAGGTTGAGCGGCTACGAAAGGAGCAGGATGATAAGCTCCAGGCCATACAGGAGCTTTGCACAGGGATTGACCTGGCTCGCCAGTAGCGTGCTGACGCTCAGCAGCGGATCATCCACCTCGAGGATGAGCTTCAGGGGGAGAGGGACCTAAAGGTTACAGCCAAGGGCATGTCCTCTAGGCTCACCACAGAGGTCGATCAACACCAACGAGAGGTTTGGCGCCTGGAGGCCGAGGTGACCTAGTAGCGAGATGACATGTGCAGGCTTCGGGTGGATGTGAATGGTAAATCTCCGGTTTCTCTTGTTGTCTTTCTCCTTAGAATTCATTGTAAGCCTTTTGACATAGTTGGTACATGACTTTGGTAGGTCTTGATGACAAGCTCAGGGTGGAGGTGGTGAAGAGCCATGGCCTAGAGAAGGAGCTCAGTGAGATGAAGGACACCCTCCAGAAGGAGAGTGACGATCATGACAACACATGCGTCGTCGTCTAGCTGGTCTGTGATGAGCTCAAGCTAGTCCTAGAGTAGGAGACAAGCTCACTCATAGTTCATGCCACCTGGATCATAGACTGGGCACGTTATATGTCAAGGGGTGCACTTCATTTTGGCATTCACCGATCATTCGTGATCGCCCGTTCTCATTACGAGAACAACGATCTGGCGATGATGAGCCAAGGCTTCACGCCCGTCTATACCGACACCAAGCTGGATGACATTGAGAAGGAGGTAGCCCCCCTGGCGCATGACCTTTGTACCAAGATAGAAGATGAAATCATCCCCCTGAGGGGTTAGTTTACGCAGATAGGTTAGGTGGCGCATTTGTAATAAGCGGACAAGTTTCAACCCTTTTGTTTTGTTTAAACAAGCTTGGTCTTTTGTTTTGGTTGGACAAATTTGTCATTTCTCCCTTTTTATGTGTAAAAAGGGTTAATGTGTTCTGACCCTTCCTCATGTTAAGACTGTAGAGCTCGAGGTGTGGGTGAAAAACTCTGATCATGCTGGTAAGCAAGAGTGTCGTAGCCACTGGGGCGTAGGTTTCTTACAGTCCGACCAGTTTTACTCAGTGTTCATTTCTACAAACCTTGCCTCTAGGTTTTTAATGTGAGAAAGGGTTGACCACGATGACTGTTTTAGAATGGATATATATAACCTTATCAGCCCCCGAGTGAGGCTCGACCCCTTGCCATTGCTGGGGTCAGGTTTCACTAAAGATCGAGGAGACGGTAGCGAAACTGGTAAGAGAAAGCATTTTTTATTTTAGAAATGTTGTTCTTAGTTTTTGTATGTTCCCCTCCCTAGGATCTAAGACATCATCCTATGACTGCGCATTGGGTCTCCTTACGAGTCCAACTTCCCTCGAGCCCTTGCACGTTGTAGGGGTCCGATCGAGGGGTCAGCTCATCTTTGTGATCGTCACCCTCAAGCTTTTTTTGATAAAACAGAGGGGCTGAGTCGTGCCACATTTTTCCTCGATGGATGAAATATGGTGCTCGGTGAGCTGTTAAAGTGCTAGTCCAACTGGGGCCCTGGCTTCCCATTTGCAAGGTCTAGCACGGGTCAGCTGGTGATCGACACCAGATTCTTAGTGGTCAATCCATATAATTCTTAGGTCTATTTAACCGATCCCAAGGGCTTGTTGCCTTTCTTTGAGGAAAAACCATGGACTAGGAACCGACCAAGACTCAAATGTGGGCTGAGATGCCCGCCGTGCTCGTGCGCCCGGGTACTGGCCGCAAGTGGGCCCATCCCTTTCCACCCCTCACTCTAAGGGTGCCCTGGAGCAGCTGTGAACCCGTCGGAGGGTCAACCTTTGAACTCCTAGGCCTGAATGGGCCATAGGAGCATTTTTAGCTTTGTATCCCTCCTTACCTATGACGGTTCTTGTGTCTGTCTACACTGATGCTGAGCTAGACGACATCGAGAAGGAGGTGGCCCTTCTAGCACTAGACTTACCTACCGAGATAGAGGATGAGATCACCCCTAAGAAATTAGTTAGGTAGATAATCCAGGTGGAGAACTTGTAATAAGTGGACAATGTAACACCCTAGGTGTTAAGCTTGCATAATTTGACTTGCATTGCATGAGCATGAGCATCGAGCATTCATATATAAGCTTTTACAATTGAAACATGTGATTGATACATATGAAACATGCTTGTTATTTTATGTTTCCTTGTATATATGCATATGATCATGAGTGAATACAGGTAGATGGTTGATGTGAGTCACTGAAACGTCATAGCTATACTTAGGATGACTAGTGGAACAATGTTCATGAAGGTCACTTTATATGATCAAGTCCTTAAGTGATATTATATATGTTGACCTGGAAAGCTTTATGTGTAACTCATATATGAAATGATTGTGTGAACTTGGGAATAGCTTAAACATGTTTAGAATGTCATGATGAATAACGTTGGTATTCATGGCTAGGGCTAATTTGTTCACTAAGTCATAGTTCAAGTATAAGTCATCATTTGAATGTAATAGGTTTGACCAAATTTGAACTGTATGATAGAGACCTTGCATGGATGTGTGCACTAAAGTAAAGTTGTAGTGTTAGATGAGAGGAACAACTTTTATTTTTGGGTCATAGGCTAGTTTAGCTCCTAACATACTTAAAAATTGCTCACAAGGATCCGCATTTCATTGATTTCAGCACTTAGGAAAAATTTTCTAAGTCTTGCGTGCTTGCAGTTTGACGGTCACTACTTTGAGTTGATTTTACTCTCTATCCATTGCAAATTAGACCTTGATTTCTATAGGAGTTTTGTAGCTGGTACTTAGGGCTACGAGTTCTGTTTAGAATATTTGCACTATGGAGCTATAGATTAGGAGTTTTATCGCCGTCATATCGTGTCGTCAGGCTCGGTTCGGGGCTCTAATGGCAAATTCATTCGGTCTTCAGTGGCTGACCGGCAACAGAGCATGGCTGCCGCATGGTGGAAGTGAAGCCGTGTGTCACCGCTGGTCTGAGCAGCCAGGCCATGATGAGCCACAGCGCACCTTCATCATCCCCAGCACTCGCCCGCTCCATCCCCGCGCTCTCATTTCGCTCTCTGCCTCTTCCTTCGCCCACCCGCAGCAGCCGCAACAGCGGATAGCGCCGCCGTCACATCAGTTCACCGCACCACCTCCGCCGAGCCCCGTGCCACCTCCATCGAGCACCGTGCCACCTCCGTCGAGCACCGCAGCCACTCCACCATCATCCTAGAGTCTCACCGCACCCACATTTGCTTACTAACTGCGCCCGGTAAGTCATCATGGCCGCACCGCCTCCGACCACCTTTCGCCGTAGCGGTTGGTGCTCTAGAACCGCTGTCGTGTGTAGCAGCTCGTAGACTCATTAGATTGAGTCGTCGCGGTCACCGCCGGTGTAGCGCCATCGTCCTGCTCTGCCATGCCGCCATTGACGCCATCGTCGTGCTTAGCTCCGGCAATAGGTCCAGCTTGTCAGCTCAATAGGTGCGAGAGGTCAAGGGGATCATGGTTGGGTCAGTACCATCGCCGGAGAGGGTCACCGTTAGTGAATGTCGGTTGTCCCGCGCCGCGCTCTGTATTGCCATCGCTGATGTGTGGGGTCGATTGAATCGAGGGCTCCAGCTGTTAGTGACTCGATTGAGAAAGCTAGTTCATTTGTTTTCAGATTTGATGAAAACTTTGAAAAAATGATAAGTGGAGTTGTAGAGATCCAAATCTTGTGAACCAAATTTTGTTGTATTCCTTAGGAAGTGTAGTTTTTTTATAAAAAATATGAAATGTGCATTTTTTGGTATTTTTCATGGCAATTTAAATATAGTTAAATGGGTGCTTTTTGTATGTTTTTCATTTTCACTAAAATAACCCTTGCTAGCTTGTCATTTTTGCATAGGAAGTTATACATGTGCAAATGGTATGAAATTTTCATAGTAGCATATTGTGAGCATTTGGAGTCCAATGTAATTTTCTAAGAATTTATTGTGCACATTTGGTGTATGTTTATTATTTACCCTAATTATTTAATTAAATTAATAAAGGCATTTAAATAATTAGATTGTGATTAAGCATGACATTTTCTATGATTCCTACGATGCATGGTAACTGTTGATGTCAATGGTAAGGCTTCAAAGCCATTGATGGTATGCAAATAACTAATTATCACTTTATAATTCAAATACAAAGCTGCATGCATAGTTTTGATTGTGTGGATAATTTCATATGGATAATGGTCTTTACTGTAAAACTTGTTAATAACAAAGTTGTAGTTAACTTACTAATCTACCTTTTGTTAAATTTTCACAGTCATAGGGCTTAGGGTTTTTGAGTTCTAGCTATTACAAGTTTGCTGTCCGAAATGTTTGCTTTCTGGATAGATTTTATTGAATGATTTGTTGGCCCTATATAACTCTTGAATCACAGTAAGAGTATTAAAAGATAGTTGTAGACAATTTTATAAGCTTTCCAGAAAGTCCAAGATCACAGCATTTAGATAAGTAGAACTTCTGTTATGAGTAAAACAATAGCTGTTGTTTTATGGTATAGTAAATAAATTGTTGAAGTGTTTGATTAAGTAATCAAGAAGAGATATTCACATACTCAGTAAAATATGATGCACTTGTTATTACTTTGACACCATGCTGTTAAGAATACTTACACGAATGCATTCAGCATGTGTCATCATACTATACTTGTCAGTATATATGCATTCATAATATCTTATGCCATATTCATGTATCTAGGATCGATAGAGGAGATAATGTTGCTGGAGTTCAACGAAGGAGAGGAAGGGGACCAGCAGGAGATTCCTCAAGCCGTAGCTCCCAAAGGCGAGGAGCAGACCCTAGAAGAGCTTCCAGAGTGCCCTGACCACCGCCCTACTTCTTTTTTGAAAAGGCAAGCCCCGGAGCTTTCTAAGTCTCCCAGTGTTTTACAAAATATTACTCGAGTCCTTTATGATTGATGCATTAGGTTATAAGAGTTTATTGGAACCACTTGATGCATATGATTTCCTTGTCCAAAAATATACCTTTAACCCTGTGTACATCCAGGATCGAATATATGCTTAGCCCTGCTTAAACCGGTAGAAGTTGGATAATTTCCTATCACCTGTGAGATATAGGTGGGTACCAAAGCATGGTTGGCTATATTTTCTATCGTGGAAAAGAACCATGGGGTAGAAGTAAATGGAGGCCGGGCGGAGTCTATGGTAGATTGACTCATATGATTCCATCTGTGTCGATTAAGGACCGTACCGTTATTGGCACTTCTGATAAGATTGAACGCATGCTTATCACTTAGCTGGCCGGATAACTCGTTCTGACCGTGAAGCCGAGTAGCTCAACTCAGGCCGAGCCCCGCTCCATAAGAGTGTGCACTCTGGATGGTAGTAAGGATGTGTGGGGAAGCCAGACATGAGCCCAAGGGCAGGATAGTCCTGAACATCCTAGCAGTTGGTTGTCCCTGATTATGCGGCGCTGGTCGAACCCGCGACATGTGGACTTGAGTTGTACCAAAGGTGACCGTTGATCTGGTCCACCTGGGTTTGTGTTAGGAATAAATTTCTAGCTGGTTGAAATCGATTCGAATCGCCGTCTCTCCCGGATAGTGAGAAACTTGGCTAGCCCCAACATCATAGTAATTGTATTATGGAATATGATGGTTCGGATAAACATGGAATTACTATACCTGCTATGGTTACTATTGCATGCTCTTAAAAAGATATACCACTTATTTGGCACAGGATAGTTGCTCGCTTTTTATGCAAATGTTGTCAAGCTATCTCCACTTATACAGCCTTGCATAATCCTTGGAGTCAATTTATTTTTGGTTTATGATGGGTAAGTCTAGCTGAGTACCTTCTCGTACTCAGGGTTTTATTCCCATTGTTGCAGATGGCACAGTTTATCATGGTTATTGCAAGAGTTGCTTCTATCCCGCTGTGAATGAGGAGTAGGCCTTGGGCAGGCTTCTTTATTAATCCCTCTACATGCTTTTATGGACTGTGATCGTGTGTTGGCACTATATTAAACTATGTTGGCAAATGCTACTTTTAAACTTAATTTGCTTCCGCTATTATCTATCAAACTTGGTTTGTAATAACTTGTTTTGTACTCTGATGATGGAAATGTATCTGCGAACTTTATGTAATATGTGACATATATGTTAAATCATGTACGATCTTGGTTGGTTGTGGATCGTTTATCGAGGCCCATCATGGTACTCGATAGACTACTGGGTTTATATGGGCTTAAGTATGACAGTGCGACCGCTTGTGGGCTGCCATTGCACTTATGCTCTTATGAATTGGTCGGTTCTGCGACAGCTGGCATCAGAGCAAGATTCAATGTTAATTGTCACATGTGTATTTAAAACAAAAGTTTTTGTTTTCCAAAACCCTTTTCTAGCAACTAATAGCTATATAAATAGGTATTTGAAATCTAAAGTATGCGAGTGATCACTTTCCTTATGCCCAAATTGAGGACTATTAGGTGGCTATTTAAGTACTAACTTGGGGGTTTTTAGTTTCGTCGTCCATACGGCGTGCTATTGTATGGATGCCATTCACTTGAATGGTAATGTATGGATCAAATGCCTCTACGCCAAGGTAAGAAGATAAGTTGAGGAGTGGCATGACCGCAAGATGTGAGCGTGCGGTCGGGGAGAGTTAGCTTTGGTATAGCTGTGTATGCATGCTTGCATGTGTATATGGTGTGTATTTAATTATGGGTATAAACTGTCATCGGGTAGCTTTGATATGGAAGTATATGTATGGGTGTACATATATGGAAGTATTTAGATTTATATTCTGCATATATTATTGTGGGGTTTGGGCTGAAATGAAACTCTTATGCCGGTACACTAACAACGAAATGTGTAGCTCGACTAGTTACGCTTTATATGAGAGAACATATGTATGCCACCGTGTATGTCATTAGAAATAATTTTTCATAAGTTTGTGAGGACGTACGGAACGTGCATGCATCATGATAATAATTAATCAATACTTGCATTGTTCCTCCCCTTATAAATTTCTTACTCGGTTATGTAACCCTTATCCATTAAGGCCTTGTCTCACAAAAGTTGCACATGTTGGTGGTACAGATGGCAGCACCAGTCGGATGTGAGAATTTTCTGATGGTGTTCGGAACTCCTGCTTTGCTTTGGAGAGTTTTGCACTTTGTGGGGTATCAGGAGCCACCTCTCTATCATTGGAATGTAGAGTACCTGGAGGGACAGCCATGGTATGAGGTGTAGCTAACCATACTAGCCCGCACACAAGCACCTTTCTGGCAGGAGTGGAAGGCGGATTCTGAAGGGAAAACTCCTTGGGAGGCTGCCCAAGTAGTGGCCTTTGAGGTTTTAAGTAGGATCTGTCAGCAGCATGGGGATGCACTTACCGGCAGTGCCGCTAGTATGTTTCCCCGGGTGGATCCATCCACAGCAATATAGGAACAACGCAACCAAAATGCATTGATCTGAGATCGGGATGAGCGGGCAAATAGCTCTAGTCCCGCTATGAGTGCCATGTTTGCGGTGATGAAGATGTTTTGTACACGCCATGACACTAGGAATTTTTGGTAGGAATCATACACCACTTGCATGGACAAGCTCATGAGAGCTGAAGCCACACAACACAAGCTCAAGAAGCATGTGCACAGGTATAAGAAAGCAGCAAGTGAAGCCCGATGGGAATCTGACCAAGCCTATGCAGCTTTGGGCAATCTCCATACCCAAATGGAGCAAGTGGATCAACAGAGAGCAGCAGCCCAAGAAGCAAGAGTTGATGATCAAGCATTGCTTGTAGGACTACAGGAGTAGTTGGAGGCTGCCCATACTGAGGCATCCATAGCTATGCGCCAGCGAGACACAGCAAACAACCGTGCTGCTGCAGCAAGAATAGAACGAGATAGACACCGTGCCATAAGTAACATGTAGGACCGTGTTGAAAGGGGCCTACGTCAGTAGCTTGCATAGGCTTAGCTTTGAGTGATGGACCTTCAGCATGAGGTGCACTATCTGAACAACCAGTTGAACCCAATCCTTGATGGGGAAGAAGATGGTCCAAATATGGAAGAAGATGACAATGAGGAAGAAGTGGAGCCAGAGGAGGGAGATGATCCTATCTCTGACCTCGATAGTGATCATAATGAGGATTAGATTGCTTAGTGACTAGTGGAAACACTAGATGTATCATCGCTATCTATGTTATGGACCTATAGTTTGAGTTTGGTGTTGGTGATTGGACTATCATGTAAAATTGGTATTCGCATGTTATCTCATGTTTGGTTAAATGCTAATGCAATTCCAGTTCATTTATCAGTGATCATGATTTGAATGTTAAGGCACTATGAGTCCGATAAGTGATCAAATTGGTGGTGTCATGTTGCGAGAATGAATTATTATGCCACTGTTTTTATTATATGAATTTGAGATTCTCTCCAGTAAATTCTATTTGGCATGATTACATAATTCATCTGCAATCTCCTGACATCATCCAATAATCACTTATTGTTGCAACTTTACAGATGACTCGCACCCATGCAGGAGCTAGCAGTAGCCATGATGGCAACGACGGTGACTTACCACCACTGCCACCGCTGTCTGCTCAGGAGTTCTTTGCCCAATTTTTGGGAAGTCAAAGAACTATGGAGGAAGCTCTACGCCTCATTGCATAGAACACAGCTCATGCCCACCCATAGCAATAAGGGCCTGAGCCAAACCAGCACAGTACCTTCAAGGAATTTCTGGATACAAAGCCTCCTATCTTCAAGGTGGCTGAGGAACCGCTATAGGTGGATGAGTGGCTCAACACTATTGAGCAGAAGTTTCATCTACTAAGGGTCACCAAGCACTAGAAGGTTGAGTATGCGTCCCATCAGTTGCAGAGACTGGCAAGGATTTGGTGGACGCATTTCTTGTCCTCTCTACCTGCTAATGCACGAGTAACATGGGAGCAGTTCAAGTTGGCCTTTTAGGGACATCACATTCCCCCAGGGCTGATGCGTATGAAGGTAGCTAAATTTATGAGGCTCACACAAGGGACTAAGACCCTCACTGAATACATGCATGCTTTCAACAACCTGTCCAGGTATGCCCCAGGTTTTGTTGATACCGAAGAGAAGAAGATAGAGAGCTTCAAGTGGGGTCTAAGCACAAAACTGATGAAGACTAGCCAATTCCAAGTGCACCACCTACAACGAGTTTATTTGTGATGCTTTGACCTAGGAAAACCATAACAATATGCATGCGGCAGCTAAGGGCCGCAAGAGGGCAATTGAGGCAGGTGCCTCTAGATCTTCACAGTCCAGAGCTCCTATAACAGCTAGACCATAGTTCCGCCCACCTACACCTAAGTTCAGGCCTCTGCCACCAAAAGCTCAGAACAATAGGCCTTAGAAGGTATTTCATAAGGCATTCACTATTGCCTTACCTAAAGGGAATGGCGGTCAAGGAAACTCCATAGGACCTAGGAGCAATCAACCTTGCTACAACTACAATTAAGTGGGTCATTGGGCCAAAGAATGCCCCCACCCTAAGAAGAATGGCAATCAGAATAAGAACAATTAGAGGCAGGTGAACTCAAGGGCATGTCCTAGATTCGTGCACTATACCGCTGTTGAGGAAGTGCCCGTGGAGAAGTTGTCACGGCTGGTATGTTTCTTGTCAACAAGCATCCCGCTATTGTTTTATTTGATTCAGGAGCTTCTCATTCATTTATGAGCCAAGCATTTGCATCTAGACATGATCAGAAAATAATTGAAGTAAGTAAGGGTGGTTATAATATAAGTTCAGCCGGGGCTACTATTTCTACAAATAAGATAGTTAGAAATGTGCTCATCTCTATACTAGAGAGGGAGTATACAACAGATTTGATAGTATTGCCCGGGTTATTCATAAGTGTAATCTTAGGCATGAATTGGATGAAAGATCATGGTGTTCTCATTGACACTAGCACTCGGACTATTATGTTGAGAGAACCCAAGGGAGGAAATGCTTTTCTAGTACCACTCTCCAAAAATTTTGAACTCCAACACTTAGCTTGTGCTATCCAAACCACTAACCTTTGCGATATCCCAGTGGTTTGTGAGTTTCCTGATGTATTTCTAGAGGAGTTACCAGGTTTACCACCTGATAGGAATGTGGAATTTAAGATTGAGTTAGTGCTAGATATGGCACCTATCTCAAGAAGGCCTTATAGGATGCCACCAAATGAGTTAGCGGAACTTAAAATTCAGCTACAAGATCTATTGGACAAAGGTCTCATTCAACCTAGTTCATCTCCATGGGGATGTCCAGCATTGTTTGTAAAGAAGAAAAACAAGTCCTTGAGAATGTGTGTGGATTATAGGCCACTCAATGCTATGACCATCAAGAACAAGTACCCGTTGCCTCGCATCGACATCTTGTTTGATCAGTTGTCCAAAGCAAAGGTATTCTCCAAGATCGACTTGAGATCAGGCTATCATCAGATAAAGATTAGGCTAGAGGATATACCTAAACCTGCTTTCTCCACTAGGTACAACCTATATGAGTATTTGGTTATGTCTTTCGAACTAACGAATGCTCCTGCCTACTTCATGTACCTGATGAATTCGGTATTCATGCCCGAGCTCGACAAGTTTGTGGTCGTGTTTATCGATGATATATTGATTTATTCAAAGAATGAGGCAAATCATGCGGAGCATCTGAGGATTGTTCTATCTAGATTGAGGGAGCATCAGTTGTATGCAAAGTTTAGCAAGTGTGAATTTTGGTTGAGTAAAGTACCTTTCTTAGGTCATATCTTATCAAGAGATGGGATATCTATAGACCCATCAAAAGTACAAGAGGTCATGGATTGGAAGGCCTCAACTTCGGTTCATGAAGTTTGGAGTTTTCTAGGGTTAGCAGGATATTATCATTGTTTCATTCTAGATTTCTCCAAGATAGCTAAGCCTATGACTAGACTACTTCAAAAAGATGAGAAGTTCAAGTGGACTCTAGAATGTGAAGCAGCATTTCACACCCTCAGGACTCTGTTAACTACAACTCCTATTTTAGCACAACCTGATATTGAGAAACCTTTCAATGTATTTTATGATGCATCGGTATAGGTTTGGGGTGTGTGCTCATGCAAGAAGGAAGAGTTATTGCATATGCTTCTCGGTAGCTGAGAAAACATGAAGTCAACTACCCTACGCATGATTTAGAACTTGTAGCAGTTGTTCATGCATTAAAGATATGGAGACATTATTTGTTGGGAAATATATGTCATATATATACTGACCACAAAAGTCTCAAGTATATCTTTACCAAACCAGAGCTGAACATGAGACAGCGAAGATGGCTAGAGCTGATTAAGGACTACAATTTGGAAGTGCACTACCATCCCGGGAAAGCCAATGTTGTAGCCGATGCACTTAGTCAGAAATCTCATTGCAACCCTATGGAAGCATTGTTGGAAGATGGATTTAATTTGTTACATCCTGTTATACTACACAATATCACTATCAGTTGTTCACTTGAGAGCAAAATCATAGAACTACAGAAGACAGATGTAGGTATATTTCACATCAAGAGCAAGAAACTAAGCATTTTAGATTAGATGAAAGGGGTGTGCTATGGTTTGAGGACCAACTTGTGGTACCGAAAGACCGTGAGCTTAGAAATCAAATTTTAGATGAAGCTCATTCATCCAAATTGTCTATCCATTCGGGCAGTAGTAAGATGTATCAAGATTTGAAAACCCATTTTTGGTGGACTAAGATGAAGGAGATCGCAGCCTATGTCGCTAGGTGCGATAACTGTAGTAGAGTAAAAGTTGTTCATATGAAATCTGCTGGATTACTTCAACCATTGCCTATCCTAGGTTGGAAATGGGAAGAAATTAGTATGGACTTTATCACAGGCCTTCCGTTGACACAGCAAGGTCATGATTCCACATGGGTCATTGTAGATCGTCTCACCAAGTCAGCATATTTTATACCTGTGAACATAAGGTATCACGTGGGGAAGTACGCTGAGCTGTATGTTTCTTAGATCATGAGACTACATGGAGTACCTAGGACCATAATCTCAGATCGAGGACCACAGTTTATAGCCCGTTTCTGGGAGCACTTGCACCAGGTTTTGGGAACTAAGCTGATTAGAAGTTTGGCATACCATCCACAAACTTTGGGACAAACTGAGCGAGTAAACCAGATCATAGAAGATTTGCTGAGAGCTTGTGTTATATCTTCCAAGGGTTCATGGGAGAAATGGTTACCATTAGCTGAGTTTTCCTACAACAACAGTTATCAAGCAAGCATCAAGATGGCTCCTTTTAAAGCCTTGTACGGTAGAAAATGTAGAACCCCATTGAATTGGATTAAGCCCGGTGAAAGGAGATACTTTGGTATTGACTTTGTCACTGAAGCTAAAGAACAAGTGTGTATTATTCAATAGCATATGAAAGCCGCTCAATCCAGACAAAAGAGTTATGTTGATAAAAGAAGAAGACCATTGACCTTTGAGGTAGGAGACTATGTATACTTGAAAGTGTCACCCATGAAAGGAGTGCAGAGATTTGGAGTGAAAAGGAAGCTTGCACCTAGATATGTAGGGTCATACAAGATTATTGAATGGAATGGGAATGTCGCTTATAAGTTACAACTTCCACCGGAGATGAGTGCAATATTCGATGTCTTCCATGTTTCTCAGTTGAAGAGATGTCTTCGTGTACCTAAGGAAGCTATTACACCCACCAACATAAAGCTTCAATTGGATTTGACCTATGAAGAAAAGCCAATCCGAGTGTTAGAAGAGATGGAAAGAGTAACATGGAGTAAGATCATTAAGTTTTATAAGGTGGTATGGAATAATCATAGCGAACAAGATGCCACATGGGAAAGAGAGGATTACTTACATGAGGTTTATCCCGCCTTTTTCCAAGAATGGTATGTCTTGCAAATCTCGGGATGAGATTTTTATAAGGGGGAGGGCTGTAACACCATAGGTGTTAAGCTTGCATAATTTGACTTGCATTGCATGAGCATGAGCATCGAGCATTCATATATAAGCTTTTACAATTGAAACATGTGATTGAGACATATGAAACATGCTTGTTATTTTATGTTTCCTTGTATATATGCATATGATCATGAGTGAATACAGGTAGATGGTTGATGTGAGTCGCTAAAACGTCAAAGCTATACTTAGGATGACTAGTGGAACAATGTTCATGAAGGTCACTTTATATGATCAAGTCCTTAAGTGATATTATATATGTTGACCTGGAAAGCTTTATGTGTAACTCATATATGAAATGATTGTGTGAACTTGGGAATAGCTTAAACATGTTTAGAATGCCATGATGAACAACTTTGGTATTCATGGCTAGGGCTAATTTATTCACTAAGTCATAGTTCAAGTATAAGTCATCATTTGAATGTAATAGGTTTGACCAAGTTTGAACTGTATGATAGAGACCTTGCATGGATGTGTGCACTAAAGTAAAGTTGCAGTGTTGGATGAGAGGAACAACTTTTATTTTTGGGTCATAGGCTAGTTTAGCTCCTAACATACTTAAAAATTGCTCACAAGGGTCAGCATTTCATTGATTTCAGCACTTAGGAAAAATTTTCTAAGTCTTGCGTGCTTGCAGTTGGACGGTCACTACTTTGAATTGATTTTACTCTCTATCCATTGCAAATTAGATCTTGATTTCTACAGGAGTTTTGTAGCTAGTACTTAGGGCTACGAGTTCTGTTTAGATTATTTACACTATGGAGCTACGGATTGGGAGTTTTATCGCCGTCAGATCACGTCGTCAGGCTTGGTTTGGGGCTCTGATGGCCAACTCGTTCGGTCTTCAGTGGCCGACCAGCAACAGAGCATGGCCCCTACGTGGTGGAAGTGAAGTCGCATGTCACTGCTGATCTGAGCAGCCAGGCCATGTTGAGCCACAACGCGCCTTCATCATCCCCAGCACTCGCCCGCTCCATCCCGCGCTTTCATTTCGCTCTCTGCCTCCTCCTTTGCCCACCCGCAGTAGCCGCAGCAGCGGACAGCGCCGCTGTCACCATTATCGGCCACCCCTCTCGCCTTGCGTCGTGTCACGTCGCTTCACCATGCCACCTCCACCGAGCACCATGCCACCTCCACCGAGCACCACAGCCACTCCACCGTCATCCTAGAGTCTCACCGTGCCCACATTTGCTTACTAACCGTGCCCGGTAAGTCGTCGTGGCCGCACCGCCTCCGACCGCCTTTTGCCATAGCGGTTGGTGCTCTAGAACCACCATCGTGTGTAGCAGCTCGTAGACTCACTAGATCGAGTCGTCGTAGTCACCGCCAGTGTAGCGCTGTCGTCCTGCTCTACTATGCCGCCATTGATGTCGCCGCCGTGCTTAGCTCTGGCAATAGGTCCAGCTTGTCAGCTCAATAGGTGCGGGAGGTCATGGGGATCATGGTTGGGTCGGTACCATCGCCGGAGAGGGTCACCGTCGACGAACGTCGGTTGTCCCATGCCGCGCTCTGTATTGTCGTTGCTGATGTGTGGGGTCGACTGAACCGAGGGCTCTAGCTGTCAGTGACTCGATTGAGAAAGCTAGGTCATCTGTTTTCAGATCTGATGCAAACTTTGAAAAAATGATAAGTGGAGTTGTAGAGATCCAAATCTGGTGAACCAAAATTTGTTGTATTCCTTAGGAAGTGTAGTTTTTTATAAAAATATAAAATATGTATTTTCTAGTATTTTTCATGGTGATTTAAATATAGTTAAATGAGTGCTTTTTGTATGTTTTCCATTTTCACTAAAATAACCCTTGCTAGCTTGTCATTTTTGCATAGGATGTTATACATGTGCAAATAGTATGAAATTTTTACAGTAGCATATTGTGAGCATTAGGAGTCCAATGTAATTTTCTGAGAATTTATTGTGCACATTTGGTGTATGTTTATTATTTACCCTAATTATTTAATTAAATTAATAAAGGCATTTAAATAATTAGATTGTGATTAAGTATGACGTTTTCTATGGTTCTTATGATGCATAGTAACTATTGATGTCAATGGTAAGGCTTATAAGCCATTGATGGTATGCAAATAACTAATTATCACTTTATAATTCAAATACAAAGCTGCATGTATAGTTTTAATTGTGTGGATGATTTCATATGGATAATGGTCTTTGCTGTAAAACTTGTTAATAACAAAGTTGTAGATAACTTACTAATCTACCTTCTGTTAAATTTTTACAGTCATAGGGCTTAGGGTTTTTGAGTTCTAGCTGTTACAAGTTTGCTGTCCGAAATGTTTGCTTTCTGGACAGATTTTATTGAACAATTTGTTTGCCCTATACAACTCTTGAATCACAATAAGAGTATTAAAAGAGAGTTGTAGATAATTTTATAAGCTTTCCAGAAAGTCCAAGATCACAGCATTTGGATAAGTAGAACTTCAGTTATGAGTAAAACAATTAGCTGCTATTTTATGGTATAGTAAATAAATTGTTGAAGTGTTTGATTAAGTAATCAAGAAGAGATATGTACATACTCGGTAAAATGTGATGCACTTGTTCTTACTTTAACACCATGCTGTTAAGAATACTTACACGAATGCATTTAGCATGTGTCATCATACTATACTTGTCAGCATATATGCATTCATAATATCTTATGCCATATTCATGCATCTAGGATTGACAGAGGAGATAACGTTGCTGGAGTTCAACAAAGGAGAGGAAGGGGACCAGCAGGAGATTCCTCAAGCCACAACTCCTAAAGGCGAGGAGTAGACCCTAGAAGAGCTTCTGGAGTGCCCTGACCACCGCCCCACTTCTTTTCTGAAAGGCAAGCCCCAGAGCATTCTAAGTCTCCCAGTGTTTTACAAAATATTACTCGAGTCCTTTATGATTGATGCATTAGGTTATAAGAGTTTATTGGAACCACTTGATGCATATGATTTTTTTGTCCAAAAATACACCTTTAACCCTATGTAGGTACAGGATCGAATATATGCTTAGCCCTGCTTAGACCAGTAGAAGTCGGGTGATTTCCCGTCACCTGTGAGATATAGGTGGGTACCAAAGCACGGTTGGCTATATTTGCTATCGTGGAAAAGAACCATGGGGTAAAAGTAAATGGAGGCCAGGCGGAGTCTATGGTAGATTGACTCATATGATTCCATATGTGCCGATTAAGGACCGTACCGTTGTTGGCACTTCTGACAAGATTGAACGCATGCTTATCACTTAGCTGGCCGGATAACTCCTTCCGACCGCGAAGCCAAGTAGCTCAACTCAGGCCGAGCCCCGCTCTATAAGAGTGCGCACTCTGGATGGTAGTAAGGATGTGTGGGGAAGCCAGACATGAGCCCAAGGGTAGGATAGTCCTGAACGTCCTGGCGGTTGGTTGTCCCTGATTGTGCGGCGCTGGGCGAACCCACGACATGTGGATTTGAGTTGTACCAAAGGTGACCTAAGGTGACCATTGATCTGGTCCGCCTGGGTTTGTGTTAGGAATAAATTCCCAGCTGGTTGAAATCGATTCAAATTGCCGTCTCTCCTGGATAGTGAAAAACTTAGCTAGCCCTAATATCATAGTAATTGTATTATGGAATATGATGGTTCGGATAAACATGGAATTACTATACCTGCTATGGTTACTATTGCATGCTCTTAAAAAGATATACCACATGTTTGGCACAGGATAGTTGCTAATTTAGAGATGGATAGTTATAAATAACTTGATAACGGAATTATAATTGTATAACTAAGTTACTCGCTTTTTATGCAAATATTGTCAAGCTATCTCCACTTATACAGCCTTGCATAATCCGTGGAGTCAATTTATTTTTGGTTTATGATGGGTAAGTCTAGCTGAGTACCTTCCCGTACTCAGGGTTTTATTCCTATTGTTACAGATGGCATAGTTTATCATGGTTATTGCAAGAGTTGCTTCTATCCCGCTGTGGATGAGGAGTAGGCCTTGGGCAGGCTTCTTTATTAATCCCTCTACATGCTTTTGTGGACTGTGATCATATGTTGGCACTATATTAAACTATGTTGGCAAATGCTACTTTCAAACTTAATTTGCTTCCGCTATTATCTATCAAACTTGGTTTGTAATAACTTGTTTCGTACTCTGATGATGGAAATGTATCTACGAACTTTATATAATATGTGACATATATGTTAAATCATATATGATCTTGGTTGGTTGTGGATCATTTATCGAGGCCCGTCGTGGTACTCGATAGACTATCGGGTTTATATGGGCTCAAGTATGACAGTGCGACCGCTTGTGGACTGCCATTGTACTTGTGCTCTTATGAATTAGTCAGTTCTATGACAGACAGGCTCTTAATTTTCATTATGGCCAAATAGATTTTTAGCTCTTCTCCCCTTTTTTTAGAAAAAGGTTAATGTCTTTTGACCCTTTTCGTTGTTAAGGCTATAAAGCTCAGGGTGCGGGTGAAAAACTCTGATCACGCTGGTGAGCAAAAATGTCGTAGCCGCTGGAGCGTAGGTTTCTTGCAGTCCAACCAATTTTACTCAGCGTTCATTTCTGCAACCCTTGCTTCTAGATCTTAACGTGAGAAAGGGTCGGGCACAGAGAATGTTTGCTGGGTAGATATACTCTTTAATGCGTTCTGATTCTTTCCATAGTTAAGGCTAAAAAGCTCAGGGTGCAGGCAAAAAACTCTGATCACGCTGGTGAGCAAAAACGCTATAGCCACTGGGGCGTAGGTTTCTTGCGGTCCGACCAGTTTTACTCAGTGTTTGTTTCCGTTCTAGATCTTAACATGAGAAAGGGTCAGGCATAGAGAATGTCTACCAAATAGATATGCTCTTATCAACCCCCGAGTGAGACCCGACCCCTTGCCGTTGCTGGAGTCGGGTGTCACTAAAGATCGAGGAGACGATAGCGAAACCGATAAGAGAAAGCATGCGTAGATTAAGGGTAAAAGCGATGTAGCTATTCGATGTTCATGGTGTTGATGAAGACTTTGTCGTTGATGGTCTTGAGCTTATAGGTGCCTGGTCAGAGCACCTCTATGATGACATATGGTCCCTCCCACGGCGAAGAGAGCTTGTGGTGGTTCTTGTTGCTCTAGACGAGGCGGAGCACCAGGTCCCCGACCTTGAAGGCTCGACCCCGCACTCAACAGTTGTGGTACCGGCGCAACGCTTGTTGGTACTTGGCCGAGCGGAGGAGGGCAACGTCATGCGCTTTATCTAGTTGGTCCATGGCATCCTCGAGGGACGTCTTACCTCCCTATTCGGCGTACATCTTAACCCTCGGTGCTCCATAATCGAGGTCAGTTAGAAGGATAGCCTCAGAATCATAGACCATGAATAATGGCGTGTAGCTGGTGGCCCGGCTAGGGGTCATCCTCAGGCTCTAGAGCACCGTGGGAAGCTCTATGACCCATTGTCTGCCAAACTTGTTCAACCGGTTGAAGATCCTAGGCTTGAGGCCTTGTAGGACCATTCCATTCGTGCCCTCGACCTGCCCATTTGTGCAGCATGTGCCACGATGGCCCAATCGACATGGATGTGGTATTCATCGTAGAATTGGAGGAACTTTTTCTCAGTGAACTATGTGCCGTTGTCCGTGATAATAGAGTTTGGGACTCCAAAGCAATGGACGATGTCAAGGAAGAATAGCATGGCTTGCTCAGACTTGATCGTGGAGATCGGTCGAGCCTCTATCCACTTTGTAAACTTGTCTACGGCGACAAGCAAGTGCATATAGCACCTGGGCGCCCTCTTGAGAGGTCTGACCAGATCAAGACCCTAGACCATGAATGGCCACGTGATGGGGATCGTTTGGAGTGCTTGGGCTGGCAGGTGGGTATGCCGAGTGTAGTATTAACACCCTTCATAGGCATGCACAATTTGTTCAGCATCGGCTACTACAGTCGGCCAGTAGAAGCCTTGTCGGAACGCATTTCTGACCAGGGTCCTAGGTGCGGCATGGTGCCCATAGACCCCACCATGGATATCACTCAGCAACTGCTTTCCTTGTTCAATGGGGATGCAGCGCTGTAGGATCCCAGTATGGCTTTGCCTATAGAGGTTGCCCTCAATAATGACAAAGGACTTGGCATGACATGCGAGCCACCAAAGCCTCTGTTTTGTCCATCGGTAGCACCTCATGGAGGAGGTAGTCAAGGTAAGGCGTCCTCTAGTCGGCTAGAGGGTCGGCCTCTATCACTGGATCCTCGTCAAACTCCATGACTTTGGGGTCAGATGGAGCCATTGGCTGGTTAGACCCTAAGCCTAGGGCAGGCGGCCCATCACAGGTCTATTCTGGTTCCATGTAGTGGACCCAAGGCTTGTATTGATCATTGGCGAAGACACCCATTGGCACCGACTCTCAGCCAGACACCATTTTCGTCAACGTATTGGCCGCCTCGTTGAGATGCCTCAAGATGTGATTGAGCTCAAGACAGTCGAACTTGTCCTCCAACTGGCAGACTTCTTGGCAATACGTAGCCATCTTGGCATTGTGGCAGCTTGATTCCTTCATGACTTGGTCGATGACCTGCTGGGAGTCGCCCTAGACATCAAGCCATTGGATACCCAACTCGATGGCGATACGCGGGCCATTGATGAGTGCCTCATACTCAGCCACATTGTTGGAGGGGAAATAGATGTGAACCATGTACCTCATGCGTACCCTAGGGGGTAAAACAAAGAACAGCCCCATGTCGATGCCTTTCTTCATCAGCGATCCTTCAAAGTACATCGTCCAGTACTCTTGGTCGATGACTACTGGTGGCATTTGGATCTTGGTCCACTCTATAATGAAATCAACCAGCACTTGGGACTTGATGGCCATCCAAGGGGCATATGAAATGCCTTGACCCATCAGCTTGAGTACCCACTTTGCAATTCTTCCTATGGCATCCTAGTTTTGGATGACCTCATCAAGAGGGAAGGATGTCACGACCATCACTGAATGCGACTCGAAGTAGTGGCACAACTTCCTCTTGGCGATAAGAATGGTGTACAGGAGTTTTTGGATTTGGGGGTAGCGAGTCTTGGAATCGGACAAGACCTCACTAATGAAGTACATGGGACGTTGCACTTTGAGGGCGTGTCCCTCTTCTTCTCGCTCTACCACTAGGGCGGTGCTGACCACTTGCGTGGTGGCCACAATGTAGAGTAGAAGCGGTTCCCTATCAATTGGGGGGGACTAGGATCAGGGCCTTTGTCAGGACCTGGTTGACCTTGTCAAGTGTCTCCTAGGCCTTGGGCATCCATTCAAAGTGGTCGGCCTTCTTCAGAAGACGATAGAGGGGGAGACCACATTCGCTGAGGCATGAGATAAAGTGACTGAGCGCGGTGAGGCACCCTGTAACTCGCTGTACCCCCTTTATGTTCTAAATCGGGCCCATCCTAGTGATGGTCGAGATCTTCTCTGGGTTGGCTTTGATGCCACACTTGGAGACGATAAAACCTAGCAGCATACCCCTTGGGACCCTGAAAACACACTTCTTGGGGTTGAGTTTGATGTCATTTGCTCAGAGTTTCATGAAGGTCTACTCTAGGTTAGCTACGAGCTGGTCAGCCTATTTGGACTTGACCACGATGTTGTCGACGTAGGCCTCGATGGTCTACCCGATGAGATCCCTGAAACACTTGAGCATGCAGCGTTGGTACATAGCCCCTGCATTCTTTAGGCCAAACGACATTATGATGTAGCAAAATGATCCGAATGGGGTGATGAAAGATGTCATGAGCTGGTTAGACTCTTTCATTGTGATTTGATGGTACCCGAAGTACGCATCAAGGAAGCAAAGGGTTTCGCACCCTGGGGTCGAGTTGACTACTTGGTCTATGCATGGCAAAGAAAACGGATCCTTTGGACATGCTTTGTTGAGACTCGTGTAGTCAACACATATTCTTTATTTCCCACTCTTTTTTTGTACAAGAACGGAATTGGCTAACCACTCAGGGTGGTATACTTCCTTGATGAACACAGCCACCAAAAGCTTCACAATCTCCTCACCAATGGCCCTACGTTTCTCCTCATCGAAGCGACGTAGGCGCTGCTTCACTAGCTTGGAGCCTGGCCTGATCTTCAAGGCATGCTCGGTGACTTCTCTCAAAATGCCTGGCATGTCTGAGGGTTTTCACATAAAGATGTCTCTGTTGGCACGGAGGAAGTCGACGAGTGCGCTTTCCAATTTGGAGGAAAGCGTGGTGCCGATGCGCACCACTTTGCCCTCAGAGCCGCTAGGATCTATGAGGACCTCCTTGGCGCCCTCTATAGGCTCAAAAGACTCGGCCGACCACTTGGGGTCGGGTGTTTCTTCAACAACCTCCTCCCTGATGCCCTAGAGCTCTTTAGAGGCGACAATTGCCGCTATGTGTTCGCAGCACTCAACCTCGCACTCGTAGGCATGCTAGAAGGAGGTGCCAATGGTGATAACCTCGCATGTCCCTGGCATCTTCGACTTTAGATAGGTGTAGTTGGGGACGGCCATGAACTTCGTGTAGCATGGACGTCCTAGGATGGCGTGGTAGGTCTCGTGGAACCCGACCACCTCAAAGGTAAGGGTCTTCATCCTATAATTGGTTGGATTCCCAAAGGTGATGGGCAGATCGATCTGCCCAAGTGGCATGGCCTACTTTCCAAGCATGATGCCGTAGAAAGGCACCCCAGTCGACCGGATGCGCGATCGGTCGATGCCCATGGTGTCGAGCATTTCAGTGTACATGATGTCGAGGCCGCTACCTTCATCATTTAGCACCTTGGTGAGCCGCTTCGTGCCGATGATCAGGTCGACCACGAGCAGATATCTTCCTGGCTATGGGACAATTCCGGATGGTCGGTCTGATCAAAGGTTATGGCGGACTCTAACCATTGGAGGAAGGAAGGCATGGCTAGCTCGGCCGTATAGACCTCACGGTGCACAAGCTTCTGGCGACGCTTGGAGTCATGGGCTGTCGACCCTCTGAAGATCATGAGGCAGCCATCCATCATCGAAAATCCACCATCCTTCCCCTCG
Organism: Miscanthus floridulus; assembly: GCF_019320115.1. Lineage (NCBI taxonomy): Eukaryota > Viridiplantae > Streptophyta > Magnoliopsida > Poales > Poaceae > Miscanthus > Miscanthus floridulus. The sequence continues at coordinate 78,397,624 of NC_089586.1, forward strand.
GAGTTATCTGCGGCCGACTTGGGCTCCTTCCTATGCTCCCCCTTGTTGGAGCCTCTAGACAAGAACTGCTTCATGAGGACACAGTCCTTGTATAGGTGCTTGACGGGGAAGGCATGGTTCTATCATGGCCCTTAGAGCAGCTTCTCAAAGTGGTTCGGGGTACCCTTGGCGGGCTTCCAACCCCCTTTGCAGTCAGTAGTGGCCACGAGCAATCACTCGCGCTGCTGCTTGTTCTTCTTGTTGTTGGGGCGGTTGGAGGCACCTTCACCAGCGTCCTCATCACATTTTGCCTTGCCCTTGGGGTGATCAAAAATCACCCCGACCACCTCCTCGCCCGAGGCATGGCTGGTGGCGATGTCGAGGAGCTCCTTGGTGGTTCGCGGGCCCTTACGTCCCATCTTGTGAATTAGGGAATCAAAGGTGGTCCCGGATAGGAAAGCTCCTATGACGTCGACATTGGCGATGTTAGGTAGCTCGTTGCACTATGGAGAGAAGCGTCGGATGTACCCACGAAGAGTTTTCTCGGACTTCTATCGATAGTTTTTGAGATCCCATGCGTTCCCAGGACGCGCGTATGTGCCCTGGAAGTTTCCTACGAAGATCTCTTTTAGGTCCGCCCAACTTTAGATTTAGTTGGGCAGAAGGTGTTCCAACCACGTTCGCACTAAATTGGTCAGGAATAATGGAAGGTTGCAGATAATGAAATTGTCACAATCCGCTCCACCAGCTTGGCAAGCAAACCGATAATCTTTGAGCCAAAGTTCGAGGTTTGTTTCCTTGGAGTATTTTGGGATGTTGGTCGGCGGTCGGTACCACGGTGGGAAGACATCGTTGAGGATGTGTCGGCCAAAGACCTGAGGTCCCGGCAAGTCGGGGCTCAAGCTTCGGTCCTCGTTGTGGTCGTAGCATCCACCACGATGAAGGTAGTAGCTACGGCTAGCCTCCTCCCTCTCATCACCATGGGCATCTAGGGTGTTCCACACGTCACGGTGGAGGCCGAGACACTCATGCACTAGGGCCACGGTGCACGGCCTACCACCTCGCTATGCCTGGTGGACTGACATGTCCCTATCGGGTCGCTCTGAGGGCAGGCACTGGCTGGCATCGAGCTCATGTCATCGGGACAACGAGCTCTTGGCCTGCTATGCCACCGCACGCTCGAGTAGTGTGCGAATCTCGCAAATGAGCCCAACGATCCTCGGGTGTCACGGCTCTAGAAGCCCCTAGAGCAAGGTCACCGCGGCAGCGATGTTCAAGGTTGCCTAGGTGTAGTGTGGGAGGGCTTTATCTTCCTTGATGATCCTCCAGTTCATGTCGTGGGCCACGGCGTGCGCGCCCCCCTCTCCATGGCTTTCAATCTCTCGCTCGAGCTCCACACGTTCCTGCTCGAGCTAGAGTCATGCTTCTTTGAGCTCTTGGTGTCACGCCCTTAGCTGCTCTACCCACAGGCGAGACGAGGCCCTTGCATCCCCCTCAACCTCATCATCGAGGTCATCTATTGGGGTAGCCCCTCCCTCGTGGATGCTTTTGATGTATCCCTCGAGGGTACCTGCCATGAAACATTCTCACGAGGGGTGATGGCTCCCCCTGCTGGAGTTAGAGTCAGAGGGCGACTCTGATTCTCCCGCAAGAATGTCATGGAAAGATTCCGTGACGTATTCGATCATCCCCATGAACTCGTCGTTCGTAAGGGATGGGGCACCCGCTGCGCCACAAGGTGGCCAACGATCTCTGCGGCGTTGTGCAGACCAAACAGGAGCGCTGTCGAGGTGCTTCGGATGAGGTATTCCAGGGAGAGTGGCTCTCCTTCGGCAAGCTATGTCATGACGTTGGCGAACGAGAAGGTGAGGCAGCGCAGGTCCTACCGAGACGGTCGGGGTCCTAGGAAGGCGCCGAACTGGCGCTCTAGCCTCCCATAATCGAAGCCAAGGAGCTGGTCGCTCCTAGGGGCGCAGGCCTTTGGTGCGTGCAACTACAGCTCCTCAAGTGCCTCAGTGATCACGTCGAGGCCAGCGAAGTGGAGAGGCTGGACAGCGGCGGGAACCTGCGCCAACTCTTCCTTTGTCGTAATAATAAAGTCTAGGTTCCCAAAGCGCACGTGCGTGCCCGGGACCCAGCTGACACCATGACTAGCCCTCTGAGGCCTGATGTGAACGTCGAGACACGCAAAAAGCCCCTACCTGGTGCACCAACTGTCGGTGTTTTCGGACCACTAACGAGTAAATTTGTATTTGCGCGTCTGGCTTGGATGGTGTGCTCGGAGGACACAAGGGTTTATACTGGTTCGGGCGAAACGTCCCTACATTTAGTTTGCTGCTGCTCATGTTACCGGCACTTGGTTTGTAGTAGGGGTTACAAACAGGCGAGATAGGGAGAAGATCCCAAGTCTCTGGTGGAAGGAGTGAACGGGTGTTGAGAGCTCGCTTGCCGCTCAGCCATGTGCTCATGTCGTGCTCTTGTATTTTTTATCCCCCGTGTCGAGATCTCGATCCATGGGGGCCCTGCTTCCCCTTTTATAGACAAAGGGAAAGCGCGGGTTATAGAGGAGGAAAAGGAGAAGAACGACAGAGAGAAGAAGGATTCTAGGGTTCCCAGGTCCTTCTTCTCCTTCATGCGGGTCCCGTCGATCCTATAGATGTCAACAGAGACGGTTCCATGTTGCTGCCCTGTTCGTCACTGACGCCGTGCGCAGGCGTCATCTGCCGGTAATGGTGTTTCACTCCAACCCGGCACACGTCGTGGTGAACTAACGCGCATGCCAGCGTCCGTACGAGAATTAGGCAGAACAGCACCGGCACGCCCGATACTGTTCTTGATGTGAATCCCCAGGTATAGCCTGTCATGGCCATGGGTTACATCGAGGCGTACTAGCCTCTTCCCTGACGTCAGAGTTTTGACTCAGGCTCATACGCTTGTTTGTGGCGGTATGGGTTCCCGTCAGACGAGATGGAACCCATGTCCTCAAGGTCGGGCGAGACGGAGCCCGCGACCTTAGGCGAGACAGAACCTGCGACCTTAGGGTCGGACGAGACGGAGCCCACACCCAAGGGGTCAGGCGAGACGGAGTCCGCGGCCTCGAGGTCGGGCGAGACGGAGCCCGTGGCCTCGAGGTCGGGCGAGATGAAGCCAGCACCCAATGGGTCGGGCGAGACGGAGCCCGCGGCCTTAGAATCGGACGAGACCTTTTAATATGTCTCGAACCAAAGACAGTGTGGGCGCTAACTTTTGATATTCCTAATATCGATACTCGACACTTATGTTCTTAAACAACACGTTTTAATGCACAGGCACTGTTGCACTTACTAGTTGGTTTTGGTCAGAAATTAAAGTTGCGCGCCAATGGGCGACACACCCTTCCTGTTGTCGTCACTCGACGTTTGCACTTTTGCCTGAAACACATGGAGTCGTAATAATATATCTTGTGCTGACGCGTCCTCATCGCTTTCCGTTAGTTAATCATCGAGCGAGAATACATGGAAGATTTTTGCATGTACACTACTTTATTATTTTGCAATCTCCAGCAAATAAATCGACATCATAGCTTATCTCAAAACTAAATTTAAGATTTTTTTACAGTATTATTTCCATTGTTATTGGTTAGGACATCTCTTCTCATATCATCATAGTAATATATTACTTATATGTATCTTCTAAATAAAAATAAACAAACCTTTGATTTTGGAACCGCGGAAGCGTGCTATTCCTGCTCATGTACTTCCACCAATACAATATCTGTACACATCACTCTTTGCGAAAAAGTGAGCGTGCGTGCGTGCTGTGGGTGTCACATTGTGCGGTGTAATTCTAAAAAAAAGTACGAGCATGTGGTTCTTTTTTTTTGAACGAAAATTGAGTAACTTTGGCAAGGCAGTGGCCGTACGTAGGTATAAATACTGGTATTCTAACGTCTACGTCGTCCAGCTTGCCCGCTTCTTTCGGTATGTTGCATTTGGATCAACTTTGATGGAGGCGCCTGTGGACCCTATGGCTGGACTTCCTGCGGGCACCGGGCACGTAACCTAACCTTCATTTGCTAAAAAAAAAAACGTAACCTAACATTCACACCATATATACGATGTGTGGAACGGGTGTTGAAGCGGCTGTTTACGAAGGTCAATCGGCATGGTTCGGTTTATTTCATATTCGGCTTGTTTATTTTTTTTTTTAGTTGAAACAGTGTTTTTCTCTCACAATAATTTAGTCGGAACGGTGTTTTCAACCAGTTTCAGACAAGTGAACGGAGCCACGCTTGCTTGCTTGCTTCTGGTACTACTCTATTGCAGTGCAGTCACCACTCACCAGGCAAGGCATGGTGGCAGGAATAGCCATCCACAACCCGTTCATTTGGCTGAAATTGGCTAAAAAATACTGTTTCGCTCTGAAAAATCAGGCTGAATAGTGCCGCTTTTAAGGTGAGCCGAACGGCTTCGTCTCCTGGCCTACGGATCTGTGATCTGGCGATGCATACACGCCGCAGCAATCTTGGATGGCTTCCCAGCAATGTCAACAAGCCCAAAGCAGGAGCATGCTTTACGGCTTTACTACTCAACTTGCACCGGGAGTGCATGCCTACTGCATTTTCGCGACTTGTATGTACAATAATATATACAGTTATTACAGCTTACAAGCAACAGAGTTTGTTTGGCCTGATGATTTGGCACGGTACATATACAAATACTGACCGCCCGAGAGAAAGACAAACAAAAAGGAGAAAAATCTTACCTATGATGCGCTATCCATCCTGCAGTGTTTCTGCAGGCATTATGTATGCTAATATGCTAGTAATCCTGATGATCACTCACGAAATCTTGGTTTCCCATTCCTAAACCTCGCCTACTACACCTCTCCCTTCCTTCCCATCAACACTTCACACTCACAAACATCCACGCCATGCATACTACGCTCACACTTCACTGCGTTTCTTGAACGAGACACGCATGCAGTGACCAGCCTCACGGTTGCTTCTGCTGCACATCCACTCTGTCCATCACGTCCAGCGCCAACCTGATCCGGTCGATGTCGAAGCCAACAGCCACGGGCGACGACGAGGCGGGAGACCTGCCCGTCGCCAGGGGGGACACCCTGCCGCCGCCGTGCTCCCGCTCCCGCGACGCCGACGGGCAGCAGTGGCTGCCGCTCTTGCTCAGCCTGTCGTTCCTGCTCAGCGCCAGCCTGTGGCCGCGGCCCGCCGCAGCCGCCGTGGACAGCTCCTGGCTCTTGCTCTTCCCAGTCGTCCCAGCGGACCGTCGCCGGGTGTATGCGTCCTGCAGCATCTCGCGGTCTTCTCGGGTGAGCCCAGGAGCAGCTGGGCCCCTGGACGATGCTGCTGCTGGCACCGCCGGGGCCACGCCCAAGTGCACCGGCGAACGCACGGGGGATCGGCTCGGTGACCTGTTGTTAGGCGGCCTGCTGTAGCTGATCAGGATGTGGAGCCACACCACCAGGTCCAGTATGCACGCGTCGGCCTTCTCCTTGTCCGCGTGATACAGGGTCTCGATCCTCAGCGCGTCAGGTTGACCAGCCTGTTTCCGTGACGGATCATTCCTGCACAAGCACGAATCGGAGAGTTCTTCAGTTTGGGGACACACATTTAGCTTAGTACTTTGAGAATAGTAATTACTCTTGAAAAAGAAGAATTGATGAGTGTCTTATCTTACCCTGTGTTCGCCCACTCGCCAACCCATCCGAATCCATGGTGCGCTCTGGTTCATAGCATTACAAACAAGGGTTAACATCAGAGTCGATTCTACTTTTTTTTTTTTTGGTAGCTAAAGCAATTCAATTTGAAGTACCTGGCCGTATTATTGGCAACCGGGACAATCCATTGCAAAGTTTTCTCCGTCGAACTCCTGATTTTAGTGATCGGAACCTAACGCAGCAGGAAATAATGTTTAAAAAAATAAAGCTCCCGTGTGGATGTTATCAATGTGGATAATGGAGCATCATATTCCACAGCATCAGAGTACCTCTTCAGATTCTGTGGAAGTTAGTAGTCTTGTTCGAAGAGCAGACTTGACATTTGGGGGCAGACCTTGATAGAGTGCATCTCTTGTACTTTGAGGGGGGACAGAACTTCGGGAAACCTTAAGCAGCGACGCGAATATCAGTCAGTAAACAGTTCCCCAGGACTGTTCAACAAGTATTTTGTTGAAAATATGTTCCAATTATGCATTTATGCTCATTGGTAGCATGAGATCTGTAACTATGACAACATTCCTTTTTTTTCCAGAACAAAAGTTGCAAGATTTCTGTATGATGACCGATTGGCTGTAAAAAATAAAAATAGCACTTCTAAAGCGAAGATCTCGAAGTTTCAGAATGTAGTAACCCAATCGGCTTTTTGAACCTTATCCTATAACATCATTGACCAATATGGCTACAGGTTGTGGACTGTAGAACAAAATATCTAGAGAATATATACAGCATATTTGGTCTGTTAGTTTCAGCATAACCTATTGATAATTTGAATATGAAAAATAAATGTAGCTGACCAATGTGGACACATGCAAAAGAGAAATGAGGTAGCAAAATATATTTGAGTAAACACGAGACACTTACAATATTGTCAATCTGAGAAATGATATTAGCATAGTGAAGAGAGAGACCAGCAGACCCCAATGTTTGATGGCTCTCTTGCGATTCGTTTGACTCTCCATCTACAAGAACAAAAGAACACAAAAAAGGCAAGTTAGTAGTAATTACTAGGTGGTAACCGTGACTGGTTTGATGACAAATATAGAGTTGGCGAGCAACCTTACCACAAGGCCCAAAAGTATCTCGAATCTCGACATGTAAGAACTGGACAATATCTACAAGCTTCTCCATGACCTACAAATAGGAGGTACAATTTGCATCATTCATCTTACCCGTTAAAAGCAGAAAATTAGAAAATTTCCATCTGTGTACACTTCATCTTGTGCATGATTTGCATATGAACTACTTACACCATCAAGAGACTTAGACCAAAGAGACTTTTTCTTCAAATTATGTACATGCTTCCTCTGGCTCTTCAGTTCTTGTCTGATAATCTGAACAGTGTCCCCTGTTCATTCATGGCAGTCAGTTATAAGTGTGATGAGGATCAGGGAATTGGACTGGCAGCAAAATAGCATCTGAAACTACAAGGGCGATACATGGATGAACATCGGCATACCCCTTTCAAATGTAACTGATCTTTTCTCTTCCTCCAATTTACGGCGATAATCTTGCTCAAATCTATCTAATGCATGTAATTCATGGTAGAGATCCTATGGGACAAGTAGTGAAATAGCAATCAAATCAGAAAAGGCTAGAGGAATCAAATGGACTGCATGATCTGCAAAGGTTAACAAAAACCAAAGAAATGTAATCAAACACAGTTTGTTTTCTGTAAGAACACTAGAGACTTTGTCAACGTATGTAATACTCACACCAGTGTGTCGAACAAGGGTCATCAGTTGCTGCATATGTGCTTTTGCCGTTTCTTTTAATTCTGGTTGGGGTGTAATTTCTGACCCTAGCCTGGAAACAAACACAAGGACTAGTGAGATCATTACACTAGGAATCAATCATTAAGCCATGTTTACGGTGGGAACCTACTTGGAGAAATAACGATCTAGGTTGTGCCACTGAGGATCTTTGCAACGATTCCCAAATCTTATGACTTCTCGTGAAAATATACTCAGCTCTTGCCTGCAAAGAATATGAAACCTTTTATTATTTAGGAACGTTAAAGTTGGGTTATAACATCTGCTAAACCATCACAGAGTTAAAATGCTAATATATGTGTTGGCAAACCTCTTGTCGGCTGCAGCAATTCTCATCAGATCATCCATGTCGCTTGAAACTAAACGTTGTACACCTTCTGATAGTAGGACCATGTCCTTCAAATAGTTCAGGCTTTCTTTGGACAAAGACTGCATGAGGCTCATGCCCTTAACTATTGTGTTTGCAACCTCGAATGCAAGGATTGATATTTTGTTCCCCTTTGTCGTTGGTCCCGCCACAAAACCACCTCCAGGGCTCAAACTTGACATGCTGCTGCCCAGATTATCTAGAACCTCTACTGCTTTCCCAAGTCCAGAGGTACTCTTTCTACCAAGCGCTATGCCTATGTCTGAAACCTGCAAGAAGAGTTGAGAAAAACAGAAGCATTACGAAACCTGGCAAAACAAGCTTCTTCGAAAGATTGACACAAGGTTCATGCTACAATGTCAGAACTTAGCTCCTCTCATTACCAATAAGATCACAAAGTAACATTATCTTCAGCAAAATTATTGTCATTACTCATTACATAATGTAATGCAACACCTAAGTCTTAATGCAAGATCCAGCATTTTTTTCCCAACAGTGAACTTATCAATTTGGATGCGCAATTATACAAGCACATGTAAATCCAGAAGGAAAGACTTGCCTTGCTCGGACCGGCCTTGCCGGAGGTGCTTCTCCTAGGCTTGCCAGCCTTGGCCTTCCGCGATTCGGTATGCGTCAAATGCGGTTCCTTGGAGACCGAGCGACGAGTCTTGGCGCTCGTGGACGGCGGCGAGACCTTCTCCGACAGACGAAATGACTGATCGCTCACCTGGTTAGGATCCACCGCCTCCTCGACGGGCGCGGTCTTGTTATTGCTGGCGGCTGAGAAGGCCCTGAAATCCTGCTCCACCACGAACCCCATCGCTCGGAACGAGAGCTCCGTCGGCGATTTGTCCCCGGCGATCCCCGCCGAACACACGCTGCCCATGATGACCAATGCCGACGCGACAAGTAGCTCCACCAGCCGAGCACCTGTAAGATGCGAAATTGGCCGTGAATATCGCTCAATCCCACCCGACGCCGGCGTCCGTCGCCGGCGATAACAACGAAGTAAATGGACACTGAAAAGATGGAACGAATCTTACCCGCTCGAGTCGTCGCGTTGACGACGCTCCCGCCGATGAAAAAAATCAAAGCAGGAAGAAGGTGACGACCTCCAACAAACCAAGAACCAAGTGAGAAATGCTTCCTTTTGAACACCAAACAAGGGAAGGGAATAGAAGGTATCAACCACCAGGCAAGTACCGATGGGGAGGAACAAGACAAGGCAGCCAACCCAGGCCGCGAAATTCCGCCGCCGATTAGTCAAGAAAGCCGGCTTCAGAGAGACGGGAGGATTAGATTTTTTTTGACGGGACCCAACCGCCGTTGAAAACTGCAGAACGAGGGGAGGGAGGGACGCTCCGGGCCGGAGCCAAGAAGCGGCGACAGGCACCTCCCACCGGTGGTGTTGATGGCGGCGGCCGGACGGGTAGGAACCGCGCGCTTTTCAGTGGTTGTTCCGATGTGGATTTGATCGGAGAGGAGACACCCGTGACAGTCGCGCTTGCTGGCTTTGCTTGTGTTTTGGTCTTTTCAGTGCCAGAATTTATTTTATAAAAAATAAAATAAAGGGGGCATTGGCAAAGTCCACGGTTCAGAGGGGTTTATTAAATGCAGGGTCTGTCAGCCCACCGCAGCACTGACTTTTGTTTTTGTGTGTGGGATTTGACTTTGCGCTCTTTGTCGACAAATCCACCGGTTTTCAAGTCCCTGATTAACTCTGGATTTCCTTTTGGTGGACATGAAATTTGGAGATAACGTACAGAAGTTTTTAAATATTTCAAATCCCCATACTCATTTTTCCACATTTGTCTTCTTGTGTTGACCATCCATTTGATGTGCGTCACTTTTGTACTCCGTAGCTTAGACATGAATTCAACATGCATTCTATTGTGGGAAATCAGTGGGTGTAGATTGAAATATACTAGTAATCGTTAATAAAAATAGAATAATATAACTGAAAGAACAACTAAATATATTCTTTTTTGTTCTTTTTAAGTTTCACCTAGATTTATGTGTATGTCAAACCTTCTTAACAGGATCTAATAGAAAATATTAGTAACATGTGCATCTCTAAATAAGTGTATTATAAAAAAATATTCAATGATTAATCAAATGATACTTATTACGCACCATAAATAGTAATCTCTTATATATATTGGTCAAAGTTGAATATATTTAACTCATCGATACGTGAAAACGACACTTAAAAGGACCATAGAAAGTATTTCTTATATTATAGAGTGAACCCTCTATATATATAGTTATATACTCCCTTTGTCATTAAAAGAATAGATTTTTATACAAAAAATTTGTCCTAGAATAAATTAACTTCTAAGCCCTCACATCCATCAGGCCCATTTATTTCCTCGAGCCTCCAGCACACAAATATTCATGAATACTCTACAATAAATTTATCTTTTAATGAGCGTCTATGTTGTACTGTGTAATCTTAAAACTATAGGGCGGTGTGCGTTTTGGGTAGGTTTAACCCTGTTAGCAGGAGCTAGGTTGTAGGCCAAGCATGCAAATTCCAACACTAGGCCATCATACCAAAACTAGACAGCTCCAGCAAGCACTAAACCGGCTTTTTAGGTTGCCACCTTGGCCTAGGGACTGTTTGCTAGACATTCAAGGATCCAACTCATGGGAACACTGCCTAAGCAAACAAACACCGTAAACCAAACAGGTTAATGGACCGTAACTAAATTGTTCAGATTCCAAAACTGACGATTTCATTCTAACCCATCCATTTTCGGAAACACTTCCTGTAGGGCGTCCGTCCGTGAATGCGTCTGGATGTGTCTCCTCAGGAGCGGGTCCCAAATAAAAAACAAAACCACATTCCCTTGTGCTTATCGCCCGTTCCCCTGAGCCCACCCACCATTCCTTCGTGCGTATCCGCCCGGCCTCAAAGTAGCGTGGATGCTCATCCGTCCGCCCCTTCTCCAACGTGTGCTCGTCGGGCTCCGCGCCATTTCCTTTTCCCTTCGCCGGCCGCGTCGCGCGCCCTTGCTCACCTACATCGCTCGCTCCCTCGCCGTTCGTCCGTCGCCCATCGCTGTTGGCCGTGCCGCTGATCCCGCCATGGCCGTGGGGGCACAAGTGCCATGGCACCTCAGGTCTTCCCCAGCCAAGCCAAGGGACCCACAAGCGTGGCCGGTGCTGGTGGTACTCGCGCGCCGGCTCCCACCCTGACAGCCGGAATCGACTGGCCTGGCCTTGCATCCCCTGTGTTGCATACTTGAGACGTTTTTAGATGTATGTTGCAATTATTTTCGTCTTGATGTTGCAAAAGTAGATAGGGGGTGTTGCACATGTTGCAAGTGTTTTAGAGGCATGTTGCATTCATCTGTTTCCAAACGTCTGTTGCAACCTTTTTTTATCTGGATGTTGCATATGTTTCAGACATATGTTGCAACAGTATGTCCCAAATGTTTTAGCTGTTTCAATCTTATATTGCAGCAAGTGGTTTCACGTTGCAAGTTGCAAATCTAGATGTTTCATGTGTTTCACACACATGTTGCAAGTGCGCGTTGTTGCTTTCAAATGTTTTTCATGTTGCATTCAAATGTTTTTCATGTTTCAAATCTACTTTCAAACGGGCCGCTGGAGGCCAGCAAACGGTGGTGCTACAGTCAGGGCGTGCTCGTCCTCAGTTGCATCCTGGCTCGTGTTGCCCATGTGGAGAGAGAGGAGGGTCAGGGGCAACCAGCAGGCATAGAGACAGGGTTAAGTGCATGTGTGGGGAAGAGCAAAAAGCGGGGTCAAGGTGAAGGCAGATGGGGGTAGGTTGCGCAGGGGTAGCGACGCCCATCCATTTTTCCCAACATGACCAGCCCATTTATAGAAAAGATTCACAACTTATGTTTTTGCATAATCCCATATTCTAGGAAAAATCTGATATTCATCCTAAATTTATCCTTGCCGGGATAAGCCCTTGTCCACCCTACTCCCTACCCAAGAGGCCGGCGAGGCAAGGCAGATAGACAATAGTCCTAACAACGGCAGGATGTTGACGATCGTCCATCATGGTGGCTAGCAACCCCAAACGCCGTATGCCAGCGCTCCCTCTAGTATGACAATTATAGCGGTTCACATGATGTCTTCATGTCATAATTTACATGAACAATCAGCTACTCTGAAACGTAAGCAGGATAATGAATAGTGACATCATCTATCCTGTTTGCAGTATAAGGAGTTATATACATCTTCACTCAGAGCCTGATGGTCCTAGGTTGAGTCCAACGCAAAACATCCATGGGTCCTAGCTACAATGCAGCTCATCCTTGGCCCTTTGGTAGCTTCTTTGTTCCAGCTGTGGAGGAGAAAGGAAGAGGCATGTAAGCCATAGTTCATACAACAAAAACTAGGTTGAGCGATTAATGGCATCACAATCAAGACTTACAGTCTTCCACGTCCTTTAGTTGGTAATAATGTGGTGCTATCTCTGCCAGCCATTTAGGCTTCAGTTCCGTCACCTGCAGTGCCACAGAATGTCAATTGTCTTTTTTGACGGCAAAAACTATGGGGGAGATCCCTACAGTGTCAAAGAACTTTTTATAAAATTAAAGGACTCCAAGATACTTACAAAGGAAATTAACTGAGATTATCTAACCAAAAGCAAAAAGCCGACCTAAGGTCAGCCTTGAATCTAACAGACCGGAGAAAACATTGATTTTTTTATTTTTGAAATTACAAAGCCATCTGGCTTGACACGGCTCCCTTCTTTCAAACACCTTGTAATTGCGCATTTTTCAAATTTCCCATGCAGCAATCAATGAAGCTTCAGTAAAGAAACTTTGTCCGTGGGACTATCTAGCTTGAATGAACCGATCCTGTAGGTTGATTGAGTGATCCCAGACAAAGTTGATTGAGGCCCAACATTGGCTTGCAAAAGGGCATGTGAAAAAGAGATGCTTAATGGTTTCTTCTTCCTTGTCTCACACATGACACAAAAATCATCATCATGAACGTGGAGGTGCCTTCTTGTTAACATTGTCTCGGTATTGAGCCAATCTACCAGGACAAGCCAAGCAAAGAATTTGATCCTCGAGGTGATGAAGCCAAGCAGGACCTCATTTACACTTACTACCACAGCATCATGGGTACGTCGTTCATGCGATCGCATGGGCTGGTTCTTGATGGACTGCTGCCACGGCTCGACCTTACAGGCATCGATGCCTGCTTCACTAAACAAGAGATTTGGGAATCCATCAAGGCTATGCCGCTGGACCGGGCACCCGGGCCAAATGGCTTTTGCGGGGCATTCTATAGGGCCTCATGGGAGACCATCAAAGTTGACGTCGTGCACGCGTTTAATGCGCTTTGGTCGCTGGATGCACAGAGCTTCAACCTGCTGAATGACGCTCTGATGGTTTTGCTTAGGAAGAACTCGGCACCGACAAGACTAAAGGACTATAGGCCCATAAGCCTAATACATAGTTTCAGTAAGCTATTCGCCAAGGGTTTGGCGAGGAGGCTAGCACCAAGGCTGGGACATATTGTAGCGATGAATCAAAGCGCGTTCATCAAGGGAAGATCCATCCACGACAACTTCAGATCGGTGCAACTTGCTTGTCGATGGTTGCATAGCAAGAAATTCCCAGCAGTGCTAATAAAAGTCGATATTGCCAAAGCCTTCGACTCAGTGGCTTGGCCGTTTCTCTTACACGTCCTCGAACATGTCAGCTTTCCTCGAAGATGGACTAATTGGATTTCGATCTTGTTGTCTACTGCTAGCACGAAGGTGCTGCTCAATGGTCGCCCAGGAAGGAGAATAGCACACGCGCGGGGGCTACGGCAAGGGGATCCCCTCTCGCCCCGCTGAATGCATTGATTTGGGAGGCTGATCGTCTCCGCGCGTTCGCTCCACTGCCAGGAAGATCCATCAAGCATAGGGCCTCGCTCTACGTGGATGATTTAGTTGTCTTCGTCACGCCGGCTGCTGAGGACCTCACCTGCCTTCAACAGATTATGCTGCTATTTGCGGGGGCGTCTGGACTAATAGCCAACATTGATAAGTGTGTCGCCTCGCCGATTCGCTGCACTAAAGAAATGATGTTGGATGTGCAAACGGCCTTCCCATGTGTTGTTGCCCTGTTCCCGTGCAGGTATCTGGGCATTTCGCTATCGCTAAAGAGGCTAAAACGTGCAAAGGAGCAAGCATTGGTGGATTCAGTCGCCGCGAGGATCCCGACTTGGAAGTCAGGACTGCTCACGCACGCGGGACGAGTGTTACTGACCAAGGTCACGTTGTCGGCGATCCCAGTGCATATTAGCATTGCGTGTTGCCTCTCGACCTGGGCCATTGAGCAAATTGATAGACGTCGCAGGGCTTTCCTCTGGTGCGGTACTGACACAGCGCTAGGAGGAAAATGCAAACTGGCCTGGACTACTGTCTGTCGTCCGACATCTCTAGGCGGCCTAGGTGTTTTGGATCTCAGGTTCTTTGAGCTGGCCCTCAGGATACGTTGGGAATGGCTAAGCAGAATTGAGCCTGATCGCTGCTGGGCTACACTGCCGGCACGTGCTGAGAAGAATGTAGTCACAATGACAGACGCCAGCATGACTGTGATCATCGGCGATGGGGCCTCAGCAAAACTGTGGATGGGCAATTGGTCCAATGTTGGTTCGCTATGCTCATTTGCGCCTCAGTTGTTCGCTGCCATCTCACCGAGAGGAAAGAAGATGTCTCTGAACGATGGTCTCTTCCAGAACCGGTGGGCGCGTGAAATTCATGGTGTGGACACTGTGCAGGTGCTCCTTTAGTACCTGCGTGTGTGGGCAATCCTACGCACCGTCGTTCTCGATCCGCATGTGTCGGACCGATTCACATGGAAGTGGTCGCCTGATGGGAAGTGCAGTGTGTCGTCGACCTATAGAGTTTTTTTCGAAGGATCAACTGCGCTCCTTGGTGCCAAGGAATTAGGGAAGACTAAAGCTCCACAGAAGGTCAAGTTTTTTATGTGGTTGGTGCTTCACCGCAGGATCTGGACTGCAAATCGACGATTGCGGCATGGCCTACAGGATTCAGATGACTGCAACCTGTGCAGCCAGGCATCCGAGACATGTGATCACTTGTTCGTGGGGGTGTGTGACTACCAGGCAACTCTGGTATAGGTTGCTTCTACCTTTGGGGTTACAGGACTTGACGCCGCTGATAGAGGAAAGCTTGGGAATTTGGTGGCTGAGACAGAGAGAACGGCTGAGTGCTGACAGCCGGCCACCGTTCGATACCCTGCTACTACTCATCACCTGGACAATCTGGAAGGAGCGGAACAATAGGGTCTTCAACCGAATCATGTCCAACTTGGCGGCAATCGCACAGGAGGTGATCAGAGAAGCGCAATGCTGGTGCGAGGCAGGGTACTCTTCGTTGGCTCACTTGATTAGCTTATGGTCGCAGAACTAGGTGGTCTTGTAATACGACTTTTGGTAATCCAGTAGCTAGGCTGCGGTTTGCTTTGGTGATGGTCTCTCGCCACCATCAGCTAACGGCTTTATTGTAAGGTCTATTGACCATTCCCGTCCTCTTAATGAAATTCGAGCATATATGCCTGCATGTGAAAAAAACAAATCAGCTTGAACTTATCAGCCTGGCTTTAGTCCATACCAAGGTAATTGCAGAAAAGGAGATAGGTTATAGATGTCTTTGCTGCACATATCTAAAATATCAACATGACATAGGTGTGAATCTGATTACTCTATCCAAAAATGGATTCCACCACTAAATTGGTGGTTGATGATCAATGTTGATGCATGCAGCAATATTCAAAAATCCTTCCTGCATGGGGTTTGGAGTAGCGGTATGTGATCACAAGGGTGCTTTCCGTGAGGATCCTGTTCCTGATTCCTGAACTAGTTGAAGCAATTGTAGACAGAAGAGTTGTTTCCTTCGCTGCGTAGCACAATCTCAGATAGTTCACTGTAGCTTCTGACTGTCGAAATGTTATTAAGAAGATAAACTCCAAGGGGATTGATACATCTCATGTTGGAGTCCTCATTCATCAGGATGTTAAAAACCTTTTTTCCCCGAAAACTGCTGGCAGGACATCTGCCAGTCAAATATATTAATACAGGAGAGTTAAAAACCTGATTACTGTAAATCCTTCTATTTCTTTTGTCCATGCCAGTAGGATGTTGTTATGACCGGCGTCACATATACCAGGCGGAGGCCCATTAGTGGCTGAGCCTGTGCGCCGGCATTAGGGGGCTAACAGCCCACATTATCTATTATTTAGCCTATTTATTAGATATATTCCTTATTTGTGAGAACTATATATATGGCTTGTAAGACATTTGGATAATTAAGCAGAAACAAATCTATTGTTCCCGGCTTCCCCTGGGAGCCGGGAGTTCCTAACCCTAGCCGCCTCTACTGTTCACGCGTGAACAGTGTCGCATTTACTGTAGCTACGCGAGGGTTATGGCTACGGCCGCAGCCGCCATCCTCCACCATGGCGTCCAGCCGCCGGCAGCGAGGTTCCCAACCTGCTCCACCTCCCTCTCACCCCTACAGACTCCGTGATCTACGCGGTAGGATCCGTAATCCTATCAGATGTACTGTAACGAGGTAGCTCATCTTTTAGTTAAGATGTTCACTCAGTTCAATGGTGTAACGAGGTTTAGCTCATCATGGTTGTAATCTGTAACGAACAGTTGTTGCCTTGTTTTAAAAAGAAAAAAGAGCAGAAGCAGTAGGTTGTAGGTAGTGCCGACCATTTGCACTACAGGAGACATCATCCAGGTGGAAGGATCCACAAAAGAGCCAGCTGCAATAGCAGATCCACATGGACAACGCTGCCAGCCACGCTTTTTATTTGCACAAATGGGTCCATCCTCCTACTCCTAGCATCAGAAGTATGGAAGTGCGGACATTCCTTTGTCTAGCTAAATACTCCTACAGACCTACATGACGGACGATTTGGGAGGGAGCAGAAAATGGCACTGTCATCATCACCGATCGTAGACGGTTAGGATCCTGATCTTTGTGGTCGTGACAAGTACCAATCCAGACGTTCTGATTTTCAGTATATGTTACACTGCTGCTTCTGGTGGTGAATGCCAGAGTTTGTACAGTAGGCTAGGTAGCTGCATAGCATCAGCATATGTCGCCCTAGGCCGTAGCATGTCTGATCTGTAGGGCCTCTCTTCTGTCGGCATTGGCATAGCAAAAGGCCAAAATAAGGAGAGGCGTGCTGTTACACGGCTGACGGCTTATTAAGCATGGATGCTTGCTTGCCCTGAGAATCAATATGATGCAACTCGTGCGAGCAACAGAGCATCACAGGTTTCCTGTGATCGATCACATTGGCCTGCTGGTCTACTATATATACTGTCTCGTCAGTGATCCTTGGGCGTCGCGTCTGCAACACCGGCACGTACTCTGATCGACGGCGACGACGACGGTAGTCCATCACGTACGTACGCCTTCATCGATCAGTCATGGACGCCGCCGGACGACGCGCAAAGAAGGTGGACGCGGCGGCCCTGGTGGCGCTGGGGTCTTCGGTGTTCGTGCACGCGGACGCCGTCGACGTGGCCCTGATGGTGCTAGGCCTGGTCGGCGCCGTAGGCGACGGCATGGCCACGCCCCTAAGGCTGCTTGTCGCCAGCCGCATCGCCAACGACCTCGGCAGCGGCCCCGATCACCTCCAGCATCAGTCAACCTCCAAGATCAACGCGGTAGGCCGGCCGTAGGCGTTCACTTCCAATCCATCCAAGATCAACGCGGTAGCCTCAGGAAGGGGCTCGCCAAGGGCATCGCCCTCGGCACCAACGGCATCGCCTTCGCCATCTACGCCTTCAACATCTGGTACGGCGGCTGCCTCGTCATGTACCACGGCTACCCGGGCGGCACCGTCTTCGTCATCTCCTCCCTTATCGTCATCGGAGGCGTGTACGTGACTACTAACTTACTACTGTCAGATAGGGGATATATACTTAGAGATGACAACGTCACTAATAAGCACATGCAGGTCGCTGCGGTCGGCACTGTCGAACGTCAAGTACTTCTCGGAGGCGACGGCGGCAGCGGACAGGATCCTTGAAATGATACAGCGGATGCCCAAGATTGACTCCGAGAGTGGCGCCGGCGAGGAGCTGGCCAACGTCGCCGGCGACGTGGAGTTCAAGAACGTCGACTTCTTCTACCCATCGTGGCCAGAGAACCCCGTCTTGGCCAACTTCAGCCTGCGGGCCGGCTGGGCACACGGTGGCGCTCGTCGGCCCCAGTGGGTCTGGAAAGTCGACGGCGATCGCGCTGCTGGAGCGGTTCTACGACCCGTCGTCCGGGGAGGTGGCGCTGGACGGCGTGGACATCTGCCGGCTCCGGCTCAAGCTAGTGGCTGCGCGCACAGATGGGGCTCGTCAGCCAGGAGCCCGCCATGTTCGCCATGTCAGTGTTGGAGAACATACTGTTCGGCGAGGAGGATGCTACAGGGGAGGAGGTCGTCGCCGCAGCAATGGAGGCCAACGCCCACAGCTTCATCTCGCAGCTGCCGCAGGGCTACGACACGCAGGTAACAACCTGTATGATGAATTGATGACAGCTATCTAAACTTGGACTAATAATCACTGACTGAATTCCGATACCGATACTAATCATGTGTGAAACGAAAACAAAAACAGGTGGGTGAGCGTGGTGCACAGATGTCTGGAGGGCAGAAACAGAGGATCGCAATTGCTAGAGCAATCCTGAGGTCACCCAAGATTTTGCTCCTTGACGAAGCAACGAGCGCACTGGACACCGAGTCCGAGCGCGTCGTGCAGGAGGCGCTTGACGCGGCCTCCGTAGGCCGGACTACCATCCTTGTTGGCTTGTTGCACATCGCCTCTCCACCGTCCGAAATGCCGACAGCATAGCTGTCATGCAATCTGGGGCAGTCCAGGAGCTGGGGCTCCCACAGTGAGCTCATTACCAAGAATTGTTATGAACGACGTATAGGAATATGAAGTAAAGAATCAAACCACAGAGGAGACACACGATTTAACGTAGAAAACCCCTCCGATGTGAAGGGGAAAAACCACGGACACCAGCCAGCAACAATCTCACTGTCTCAAGAGTTTTGGGTTACACGCCTACGGCGGCTTACAAGAGAATCAAGTCTCCACGAAACCCTAGCAAGAGTGTATATACCGTACCGTACCGCGGGGGGCTCCGCCCCCCGCACCCCCCGAGCACAGGGGCAAGACCTGATAGGCCGACTTCAGACTCCGCTTCGCTCCGTCAGAAGCCCGGCCTATATCCTGGAGTGAATTTGGAACAACTCCAACAAGAATGGCATGTACTCATCTCTTGTCCATTTTCAGCCATCGGATCCGTTCGCTTCGCTGAAAAAATAAGCCAAAACACTGTTCCGATTGATTTGATATGAGAGAAAAACACTGTTCCGCCTAAAAAAAACAAGCTGAAAAGTACGGATTATAAGACAAACGAACAAGACACCGCCGAGGTTGGCGGAACTTGTGGTGCATCTCCTAGTGCAGGGCAATGCAGCAGCAGCAACAATATCAAGATGGGCTCTTCAGCTAGCTGCAGGTCAAGTTCAGCATGCTCCATTATCGGTGATGCAAGAGATGGCGAGAACGCTGATGAGAAGCCAAAGCCTCCTGTGCCATCCTTCGGAAGGTTGCTTCTCCTCAATGCACCGGAGTGGAAGTTTGCACTGGTGGGGAGCTCATGTGCAGTCCTATCTGGGGCAATCCAGCCTATTTTTGCATATGGCATGGGGTGCACATTGTCCATCTACTACTCGACCGATCATGAGGAGATCAAGGACAAAACAAGGATGTATGCTTTCATCTTCCTCGCTCTCGTTGCGCTCTCATTCATGCTCAACATTGGACAGCACTATAGCTTTGCTGCCATGGGAGAATGCCTGACCAAGAGGATCAGGGAGCGAACTTGCGAAAATCCTCACTTTTGAGATTGGATGGTTTGACAACGATGACAACTCCACTGGCAATATATGCTCACAGCTCGCGAAGGACGCCAACATAGTAAGTACTGTACTCAGAAAAATACTATGTACTATAGCTTATGATCATACTTGCAAAAGTATAGTCATACATACATGTTCATATATACATGAACATATATTTGTGTTGCAGGTAAGGTCACTGGTGGGTGACACTACTAGAAAACAGACCTTTCATCCCGTCTCTATTTTTGTCTTTAGTCTCAGTATTTTTTGTGTTCGGGACTAAAGGGACTATTAGTCCCGGTTATATCCTCAAACAAGGATACAAAGTTCCTGCCCCAAGTGTGTGGCGACGGCAGGCAACAATTAGTCCCGGTTATAGCCCAGAGCCGGGACTAAAGATTATCCTTTAGTCCCGGCTGAACCCTCCAACCGGAAATAAATCTTTACTCCCGGCTTGAGGATCCAGCCGGGACTAAAGGATGACCTTTAGTCCCGGCTCTGGGCTATAACCAGGATAAAATCTTTCTTGATAAAATAATACAGTCCCGACGCTGGACAAAAAAAATGGGGCAGCCAGGCATTGAACCCATGACCTCATAGCCAAGGTCCAAACCGCAGCGCACTAGCTAGCCATCTGAACTAAGTCACTTTCTCGACAAGAAAGCACCCAAACATTTATTTAATAAGAGAAAAGACCCTTTAATTGATTATATTCTTTTATTAACTATACTTTGAATTTTCTGGTCCATGTGCTTTCTAGTGCCGGATTGGTCTGAAACTTTTTCTCAAGACTTCAAATGCCTTATGTGTAGCCACCACCAAATTTGAGATTTTTCTGAGGTGATTTGGTACTTTTTTAACTTTAATTGAATTTCCGCCCAAACTCACCGATTAATTATACAATGATTAATGAAGAACCTAAAGATTTACGTTACAATTACGTGAAAACTAATTTCCTGTCGAAAACCAATAAATTTAATAATTTCAATTAAAGTCTACATTTTTACATTAACGAAAATAGTGAGTATTAGTTGCATTATGTTCAACATTTATAATAAAAAACATAATAGTTTAGGTCACATATTTTTTTTGTGCACTAAATGAAAATAAAGTTTATTACTTTTTCTAAAAAAAATTTATGCCTAGTATTGAATTTACTGCGCAAATAATAAGACTTAAACATTTAAATACAAAACATATATAAAATAAACTGATCTGCTTAAAAGTTGGCTGGAATGAAAATGTAGCACACCTTTAGTCCTGGCTCCTGCCACCAGCCAGGACTAAAGGTGGGCTGCATTTGGCGGCCCGCCAAAAAATTCTTTAGTCCCGGGCGGTGGATGGAGCCGGGACTAAAGGTCCCTCTCCTATATACCGCCGCCTCCCTTCTCTCTTCCTCCTCATCGATCGTCTTCGTCTTCAGCGCGTGCCCAGAGCTCCGCCGCCGCTGATTCGCCTCCCCAGCCACCCCCGACGCCGCCTTCCTCACCGGAGGGCACCCCGAGGCTCGCCTACCTCGCCGGAGTAGCCCCGACGCCACGCCCCTCACCGAGGAGCCCTCGGTCGCCCCCGATGCCGCGCGCGCGCCACGCCACCGCCGATTTCGCCTTCCCGGCCACCTCCGACGCCGCCTTCCTCACAGGAGGGCACCCCGACACCCGCCCACCTCGCCGAAGTAGCCCTGACGCCGCGTCCCTCAAGGAGGAGCCCCTGGCTGCCCCTGCCGCCACGCGCGCGCCACGCCGCCGCCGTTTCGCTTTCCCGGGCCGCCCACCCACACCTCGCCGGAGTAGCCTCGACGACGCCACGCCCGGCCATGAGTCCCCATGGCCTCGGATCCAGACCGCTGTCCACCACCGCCCGTCGCCAACACTCCATTCTAAACCGCCGGTATATATATATATATATATTATATTTATTATATTTATGAATTATATTGACGAAATGTGTATTAATGTATATATGTATGAAATTATATATGTATGAAATGTGTATATATATATCAATTAATGTATATATGTATGAAATGTGTATATATATATATCAATTAATGTATATATGTATGAAATTAATGTGTGTATATATATATATTTATCAATTAATGTATACATGTATAATTTTTTCCTTTGGAAAAAAATCAATTGTGTTATATTCTGATACCATGTGGCCTATACCCTAAACCCTAAACCACCCTAAACCCTCCCCGGCCACCGACGCTGGCCGGCCGCCCTGCGCAGGCACCACCGCCTCGAAATGTGTATGAAATGTCTATGAAACCCTAATTGCATAATCATTGTTTTATAATTGTTTAGGCTCTCTATGACCGACCCGAGAGACGATGACCTGGAGGTGGAAATGATGGATATTATCAACGTCGGCACTGAACATTGTGTCGATGTTGATAATGACCAGCAGAAAGACGACGGGAGTCAATACTTGAATCTCAATCATATTGTTGAGGAAGTTGTTCATGAAGATAATTCCGGCGAGGTATATATTTCTCAATATCTAGCTCTCATTTATTTATTATGCATACATGTAGCCCACTGGATCAACCTTCGTTTTATAATACTTTTTGTGTTTCTATGTGTACATAGCCATCTGGATCGACGACGACGACGGGGAACACAAAGAATGTTCGAGGGGCCAAAAAGCCGTTGGAAGGCTGCTACATCATCTCAGAATTCAACGTGGCTACATACGAACAACTAGGACAATATGCATAGAAATTCATGTACCACTGTGGGTACCTTGTAAGGGACAAGCTCCCGATCAATGCCCATGAATGGGAAAAAATAACAATGCTCCTCATATTAGTTATGTCTCTGATAAGGACAAGGAGCTGATTTGGCAAGATGTTCTTGCACATTTCACGCTCCAAACAGATGATTATCATGAAGACATCACCCATGAAAGGTTGACGGAGCGAGTTAGGCACTGGACAATGAAGAAGATGGCCACCCAATTCCAATGTTGGAAGAAGCAGCTGTACAAATCATACGTCAAGAAGAACAAGACTCCAAATTGGAATGATAAGGGCCCAATCGTGAAGGCAAGGCCCTACTAGGAGGAATTTGTACAGTTCAAGACATCAGAAGAGGGTGCGGAACGGGCGAGAAGGAACCAAGAGAATTCCAGACAAAAGCAATACCACCATAACATGGGATCAGGTGGCTACGCGACTTCCGTTCCCAAGTGGCAAAAAATAGAAGCAGACCTTATTGCCAAGGGGGTCGTACCTGAATCAGCACCGTGGCCTGAACGCACAAAGCGTTGGTTTTTAGGTCATGGGGGAGGATTGGACCCAGTCACCGGGAAGCTCGTCCATGGCACAAAACTCGAAAGAGCAACAGAAAGGTTGATTCAAATTCTAAAAGCTAAAGATAGTGGACTATTCCGGCCCAATAGAGAGAAAGATAAACTGACATATTCCATCGTGACTGCTGAGCATTATGGATGAACTAGAGGCAAAAGGTCTGTCAGGAACACCATATGAAACGTAAAGTGCCACTAAAAGTAGTGCTATACAAAGTAAGTACTATATACCTACCTTAGTTCAATTTCCCTATGTTCGGATGATGACGAATCTTTTTCTCGTAAAGTGGGTTTTGCTGCAGCCCCAGGGGACCAATCTATGTGGATACTATGTTTGTGAGTTCACGAGAGTGTGCTAAAAAAGAACTAGTCTAGAGCAAAAAAGGGTAAGTGTACACATATATATATATATTCTTCATACATATATTTTTTATATATATATTCGTGATAGATACAATTTATTTATCATTATTCTTGATACATATATATATATACTAATATACTTTTTCTTTATCTCATATCTCAAATTGAAGACTCGTTGGTTGAAGGAAAAAACCCTGGACACACACCATCTCAAAGCAATCCAAGAGACAATAGGTGGATTTCTGAATGATCAGGTCTTAACTCCCGGCGGTGAGTTTTACTATGACCCAAATATGTGATGATAAAAGCCAAATTTCATATTGATCCAAAGAACATGTGATGATGAAATGTATAATTAATGCAAACTTTACATGTGATGATGAAATGTAATATTATGTTTTAGTTTACTTTTACTTGTGTTGCTTGCGTGCATTGATCGAGCGAAAACTTTACAGTATGCGCGCATATACGTATATTACTTTGCAGCGAATAATGCGTATTTAAAAACCAAATTAAAACAAAAAAGAATCATCAATTGAAATAAGCAGGAAAAAAAAAAGACCCTTTAGTCCCGGTTGGTAATACCAATCGGGAATAAAGGGGCCAGCCCAGGCGCTGGCGTGGCTACCTTTTTAGTCCCGGTTGGTATCACCAACCGGGACTAAAGGTCCACTTCTATTCCCGGCTACTAACCCTTTATTCCTGAACTCCTATTCTCGGCTGCATAACCAGGAATAAAGGGGGTTGGCAGCCAGGAATAGAAGCCCTTTTTTACTAGTGTGACCGAATGGCTCTGTTGATCCAGACGGGTTCCATGGTGGTCATTGCTTTGCACCATGGGTCTTGTCATTTCCTGGCGGTCGGCCCTTGTCATGATAGCACTGCAGCCGTTTATCATTGCTTGCTCCTATGCTCATCGTGTCTTGCTGAAGAACACGTCCACGAAGTCGATAGAAGCCCAGTCCGAAACTAGCAAGCTAGCTGCTGACGCTGTCTCCAACCTCCGCACCATCACCGCCTTCTCATCCCAGGGCCGCATCCTACGCCTCTTCGGCCAGGCGCAGGATGGGCCACACAAGGAGAGCATCCGGTAGTCGTGGTTCACAGGTCTAGGCCTCGGCGCCTCTATGAGCCTCACCATATTCTCATGGGCCCTCAGCTACTAGCATAGTGGCAAGCTCATGGCTGAGCGGCTCATTGCTATGGAGGCGGTCTTCCAAACCAGCATGATTCTAATGGACTTGACAGGATCCACTAGTCATAAATCTAGCATATATATTGATATTTGAGATAAATAGCAAGCCCTAGAATATGAACTAGTACATGATTTAGAGATAGAAGGAGAGAGGTTTGAAGATGCAAACCATCGGCTTGGAGGAAGAGGAGGAAGCCATGCCGTCGGTGTAGTGTCCCGACGGCGGTGTCGAACGGCGTGGTGGAGGCACCGTCACAGAGGCGACCGTGCAGAGGCGGTGGTGAAACCGGTGGCGGTACTTCCCGTCTCTAGCAACGCCCCCTCTCTAAATCGGCTAGGGTTAGGAGTGTAGGTGGGGTTTCTGGTAGTGCAGGTGAACCTCGTGCCTTGTGCCCCGGCCCCCACCTCCCTTTTTATGGCGTTGTGTGACAAGGGCCCACCAACCATAGTTAGGGTTGGCCGCCCCTGATTAGGGCGCGAATCAAGGCCCAATTGACCGTTGGGCCAAACTGGTGGGATCAATCTAACATTCCCCCCTTGATATCACCTTATGACTTAAACTTAACTTACTTTATTTTGTTCTCATTCCATCACAGATTAGAGCATAGAGCATCCCTCATCGTCACGGTCTGTTGCTATTAGATTAAATAGCTACAAATGCACCTCTCTGTTTTGAAACAGATTCTCAACTAGGCCCTCATTGTCCAGGAATCATATGCTTTCCCTTAAACCCATGCCGACTAAGTGTTCTCTGAACACGCTGGGTGGTAAGCCTTTTGTAAGCGGATCTACGAGCATCTTTTCTTTTCTTATATGCTCAAGACTAATTATATGATCCTAGAATTTATCTTTCACAACATAATATTTTATGTCAATGTGCTTGGCAGCACCACTTGACTTATTGTTGTGGGCATAACATACTGTTGGATTATTATCGCAGTATAACTTGAGTGGCTTATCTATGTCGTCTACCACTTTCAACCCCGACATGAATTTCTTTAGCCAATTCACCTACCCTATGTCCTCATAACATGCTACAAACTGGCATATATTGTGTACGATATAGTGATGGTTTGCTTTGAGCTTTTCCATGATATAGCTCCTCCTGCGAGAGTGAATATGTATCTTGACGTGAATTTTCTGTTATCTCCCGCATAATCAGAATCTGTATAGCCCTCTATGTGTAAGAAATCAGATCTTCTGTACGTTAGCATGAGACCCTTCGTACCTTACAGGTAACGCAAAACTTTCTTTACTAATTTCTAGTGCTCTATTCCTGGATTACTCTGATATCTGCCAAGTAACCCAGTAACAAATGCTAAGTCATGGAGAGTACATACTTGGGCATACTGTAAACTTTCGATAGCTGAATTATATGGAACCGCTTTCATTTAATCGATCTCATATTGGTTCCTAGGACATTGAAATTCCCCATATCTATCGCCCTTGACTATGGGAGCAGGTGAAGACTTATAATTTTGCATACTGTATTTCTTTAGAACTTTTTCTAAGTATGCCTTTTATGATAATCCTAAAACCCCCTTTTCTCTATCTCGGTGAATCTCTATTCCTAGGACGAAAGAAGCTTCACCGAGATCCTTCATATCAAACTTCGAAGATAAGAACTTCTTTGTTTCTAGTAGTACATTAACATCACTGCTAGCGAGCAAGATATCATCCACATACAAGACTAGGAAAATGTATTTCCCATTCTTGAACTTTGCATAAACGCAATTGTCATCTACATTTTCTTGAAACCTAAGCTTTCTTATTGTACTATCAAACTTTAAATACCACTGTCTTGAAGCTTGTTTTAATTCGTAAATGGATTTCTTCAGGCGGCATCCCATATGTTCTTCTTCTTCCATAACAAAACCTTTTGGTTGTGCCATGTAAATATTTTCCTCCAGATCCCTGTTTAGGGACATTGTCTTTATATCCATCTGATGTAATTCTAAATCATAATATGCTATAAGCGCCATTATGATTCTAAAAGAATTCTTGCATCAGACTGGAGAAAATATCTTATTATAATCTATACCTTCTCTTTGCGTAAAACCTTTTGCCATAAGTCACGCTTTGAATCTTTCTATATTCCCTTTGAAGTCATGTTTGGTTTTGTAGACCCATTTACAGCCTACTGTCTTGGCTCCTTTAGGAATTATTTCTAAGTCCCAAACACCATTGGTTTTCATTGATTTTATTTCATCTTCTATGGCTTCAAGCCACTTTGATGAGTGAGCGCTTCTCATAGCTTCTTCAAATGAGGTGGGATCATCCTCCATTTGAAATTCCTCACAGTCATAAACTTCAGTCTTTAGGACTGACTGATCTCCTGACTCTGAGACCTTCTAGGGGCTTCGTTCGATGACGCTTGTTTTATATGAGGCTATTGTTGCTCCTCCTCATATGTGACAATGGGTTCTACGGGATCCTGAAGGACAGGTTTCTCATGTTCATTCATTGTTGTCACAGGAGAACTAACAACATGTGCTATTACTATAGTGTCTTGCACTATTGGTACAGCAACAACAGGTACCCTGAAGTATGGCTCCTGAACCAACAGAGTGGGCACGTATACCCGCTTCTCTTCAAAATTAATTTCTCAAGCTACCATGCTCCCCCTGATTATATAACATCCTTTAAGAACATAGCATGTCTTGTTTCTACAAACTTTGTTTGTTTATCAGGACAATAGAAGCGATAACCTTTTGACTTTTCTAGATAGCCAATAAAATAGCAACTGACTGTCTTGAAGTCTAGCTTCCCTATGTTTGGGTTAAAGACTTTAGCCTCAGTTGGACAACCCCACACATGTAAATAGTTAAGTGAGGGTTTCTTTCCTATCCACAACTCATATGGTGTTTTGGGCACCGACTTGCTTGGCACTCGATTAAGAATATGAATGGCGGTTTTTAACGCCTCCATCCATAAACTTATTGGTAGAGTAAAGTAACTTATCATGCTTCTCACCATATCCATTAAGGTACGGTTGCGTCTTTTAGCTACTCCATTCTGCTGAGGCTCGCCTGAAAGGTCCTAATATGGCTAGAGGGGGGGTGAATAGCCTATTTAAAAATCTACAAATCAACTAGAGCAATTTGATTAGTATGACAAATAGCGTAATGCAAACTTGCTCTAGCTCTACAAGGGTTGCAAGCCACCTATCCAACAATTCTAGTTGCAATGAATACTTAGGCACACAAACTTGCTATGTAATTACTCACTAAGAGCTCTCAACCTTGCTACTCTAAAGAGCTCAACTAGATGAATGTAAATAATAAAGCAAGCTCTCAATTCTAATTACACTAAAGAGCTTGTATCAACTAGTTTGCAAGAATGTAAATGAGTGAGTAGAGTGATTATACCGACGTGTAGGGGATGAACCAATCACAAGATGAATATATAGCCAATCACCAGGAGAATGCCAAAGAAGAGAGACAATTGATTTTCTCCCGAGGTTCACGTGCTTGCCAACACGCTATGTCCCCATTGTGTCGACCAACACTTGGTGGTTTGGCGGCTAAGAGGTGTTTCACAAACCTTGTCCACACGATAGGACACCGCAAGAACCAACCCACAAGTGAGGTAACTCAATGACACGAGCAATTTACTAGAGTTACCTTTCGGCACTCTACCGGGGAAGGTACAACTCCCCTCACAATCACCGAAGGCGGCCACGAACAATCACCAACTCGTGCCGATCCTTCACCGCTGCTCCAACCGTCTAGGTGGTGGCAACCACCAAGAGAAACAAGCGAAATCCACAGCGCAACACGAATACCAAGTGCCTCTAGATGCAATCACTCAAGCAATGCACTTGGATTCTCTCCCAATCTCACAAAGATGATGAATCAATGATGGAGATGAGTGGAAGGACTTTGGCTAAGCTCATAAGGTTGCTATGTCAATGAAAAATGTGCAAGAGTACTCCCTTGAGCCAGCCATGGGGCTATAAATAGAGCCCCCATCAAATAGAGCCGTTATACCCCTTTACTAGGCAAAACACGCTCTGACCAGACGCTCCAGTCATACTGACCAGACGCTGGCCCTCAGCGTCTGGTCGCCCGATGGACGCCATGCGTCACCAGCTTCAAACACTATTCGTCAGATTTCAACTGCTGCGAAGCTGACCGGATGCTCCGGTAAAACTGACCGGACGCTGAAGCCCCAACGTCTGGTCATTTCCAGTAAGCTCCCCGAGGCATATTTTTTCGATCGGACACGTCCGGTCCACCTTGACCGGACACAGACCAGCGTCCGGTGCAATACCCTTGGTACTATGCAGACCCGTCAGTTTGACCAGACGTAGAAACCAGCGTCCGGTGCTTTTAGACCCAGCGTCCGGTCAGTTGACCGACGCCAGCATCTTCGCGATCAACTCGTTTTCACTTCTAACTTCTTCACCCTTGATCCAATGTGCCAACCACAAGAATTTGCATTCGGCGCAATAGAAAATAGGCATTTCATTTTCCCGAAAGCGCTGAATCCCACCGAACAAGCTCGGCGGGAGGGAGAGAGGGACTCCAAACCCATCTCAACCCTGCAAACACCACCTCCTTTGTAGATGTGCCAACACCACCAAGTGTATCACCTTGTGCACAAGTGTTAGCATATTTTCACAAACATTTTCAAGGGTGTTAGCACTCTACTAGATCCTAAATGCATATGTAATGAATTAGAGCATCTAGTGGCACTTTGATAACCACATTCCGATACGAGTTCCACTCCTCTTAATAGTACGGCTATCTATCCTAAATGTGATCACACTCACTAAGTGTCTTGATCACTAAAACAAAATGGCTCCTATATTTTATACCTTTGCCTTGAGCCTTTTGTTTTTCTCTTTCTTCTTTTCCAAGTTTAAGCATTTGACCATCACCATTGTCATGATCTTCGCCATTGCTTCATCACTCGGAGTAGTGCTACCTATCTCATAATCATCTTGATAAACTAGGTTAGCACTTAGGGTTTCATCAATTAACCAAAACCAAACTAGAGCTTTCATCGCCCGATGTAGAATAATGGGCAACTATGTCATTTTCCTGTAGGAACCTTGCAAAAGGTCTAGTAACTTGGGCATATGGGGTGTGTCGACCGTAGTATGATCTTACTACCTTAATCTTTAAGCTGTGCTGATTTTCTACTTTAGCCTTGAATATCTTAAATTTATCCAATGCTTTCGATCTTTCCTTGATTGGATAAATATAGCCAAAACGAGAATAATCATCTATGAATGTTATAAATGAATTATAACCATCTACCCTCTTCACAGGAAAAGGACCACAAATATCTGTGTGAATTATTTCTTAAATTCCTACGCTTTGTTTGGCATCTTTCTTTATTTTCTTAACGTATTTTCCTTTTATGCAATCAATGCATTGTTTTAAATCTGAAAATTCTAAAGGTGCAAGAATTGATTTCTTAATCAATCGCTCTATTCTCTCCCTCGAAATATGGTCTAAACGATAGTGCCATAATTTTAAAGATACATCATGCACTCTTTCGCTTATCGGGCTGCATGTTAGTAGAGTCACCCTATGAGCTTTTCAGCCTCTTCTCTTGAACACAATTGCAATAAGCTTCTCTGTATCCCACTTATCGGGCTGCATGTTGCAGTTCACAACAAAAGTTTCATATTCTTTGTGCAAGGAAGCAAAAACCAAATGAATAAGGAACTCATCCTTGAGCCCCAAATCCATTGGCTTTAGCTTTAAAGCCGTGTTGCTCATCTTCAGTATGTGCTCTCTGATACCACCACCAGTGTATTTCTCATTGAATAATTTCTTGATCAAAGTACTGGCATAAGCCTTTGAAGAGCCAGTAAACCGACTCTCCACTTTCTTAAGATACTCTATGGCGGTATTACAATTTGGGATAGACCCTCTTATCGCATCTAAAATAGTGGACATAGCCACCATCAAGCACTTGCGGTTTGAAATATCCAATTTCTTATGTTCGAGATCATATTTCATCCGTACTTCTGCATGATCTCACCGTCGAGCAGTGAAATCAACATCAAACTTATTTTCTTCCCTCATCGGGTCCACTGGCTCAGTACGACATGGGGAGGTAAGCGCTAGGTCATTTTCAGACAACGCAAGTGCTAGCTCATACTTCTCTCGCCATACCCTATAGTTGCCCCCTTCAAGAAGCGGTATGTGCGAGATAAATGCCAATAGGTTGAGCCCTGAAAAATACCATCAGAGATAGTGAGAAAATATGTCATAATAATTGCATGCTTAATTTAACATTGGTCAAAATTAAAACATACAACTTTCTTATACACTAATTCTACATCACCGTTGGGCAGAAATAGAATTAATGCATAGAAAAACTTATGAATAAATATTATAATATTGCTATTATCAACGCTGGTCAGAAAAATAACAATATTATAATTTACTGACTAAAAATGACTACTCTTCAAATTAAATTCTCCCGTTGGTTCGAATTTAATTAGAAGATAATAAACTTTAATATTGCAGCGAAAACATGAAAAAAATATTTATCTACTTTTCAAAAGCATTTTACTGTACTAATCTACTCTCTGAAAAATTATTCCATTGGTTCAAATTTTGACAAAGATTAAAACTGGACAAAAAAAGATCAAAATTTGCTTCTGAAAATAATAAAAGAATAACTCAGTATCTACTATTCATTTGGCCCAGCCCAGTGAAATAGTACGCGGCCTAGCAGCGAAAACCCACCCGCGCGCCCGCGCTCGTGCCCAGGCCGCAATGTGGGCCTGGGCTGGGAATCTCCAACCTCGCCTGGGCCAATTTTGGTCTAGCGAACATCGACCGTCCATCGTGATCTGACAACCATCCACGCTCCATGTGAGATCAAAACCGGCATCCGCGTCGCATCCGAAACCCTAAGCACATTCTAATCTTTCTTTCCCTCCTCTCTTCTCCTCAGCGCTGCACCCGGGAAAGTAAACGAGCAGCAGAGTGGCGCCACGGTCGGTCCCCTCGTCGATGCGCGCACTGGCCCTTGGTTGAGTGCGCCGTCGTCGAGCGGTCTGGGCGACGGTGCCCTAGCCGTCGTCGAGAAGATCAAGACAAGACTTGGCTTGATGGACCGGTTGCAAGCGTGAAGGGCAAGTTGGAGGCTTTAGAGCGATGGACCGTGTGGCGGTGAAGCTTAAGCAAGACTTGGTGCCGATGGACGAAGGCAACGGTGAAAAGTAAGTGTAGTCAAGATCGATGAACCATATGATCATGTGATGATATAAAGTGGATCATATCATTGTTGATCATGTTGGTGCATGTGTTGCATCAACATTGGAGGAGATGGAATAGAATGCGCAAGGCAAAGGTATAATCTAGGGTATTTCATTTCACCGGTCATAGGTGTGTAGAGAAGTTTATGACCAGGTTTAGGATAGATGGTCATACTATCAAGAGGGGCAAACTTGTTTACATATCGGTCATCTAGTGCCACTTGAGTGATCCAACTTTGCATCGTCGCTAGGATTGAGTGGCATGGCAAGTTGAGTGGCTAATCCTTTGAAAAATGATTGTGAAAATGCTAACACACATACACATGGTGGTGTACACTTGGCGGTGTTGGCACATTTATAAAGTAGATGAAGTTAGAGTTGATGTGGATTAACTCGGCAATGGAATGGAGGCGAGAAGGGATCAAAACTCCACCGGTGGAGTGTCCGCCCATAGAGTACGGATAGTCCGACGGTGCCACCGATGTCCTATTTAGAGGTGATAGGGTCTCACAGAGTGGACCGAACGTTGGTCACGTGGTGACCGGACGCTGGGGTCCTGTGTCCGATCAGTGGCAGCAGAGAGCGTGCAGGTATCGATCTTCGACCGGACGCTGGCGCTGGAAGTGATCGGACACTGACAGGGTGCCTCCGGTCAAGCTAACGTACGGTGACGTAGGCGCCACAAAAAAGTTGGAGAAGGACCAGATGCTGACGCTGCATCCGATCATGACCGACCGGACGTGTTCGGTCGTGACTGGTACCTTACTGGAAACGACCGGATGTTGTGGTTGCTGCGTCCGGTCAATTTGAGCAGCTGCGTCCGATCATCACTTGACCGTTGAGATCAAGTGAATGAGGTTGAATGGAGGCGACCCGTGGCGAGCATCTGTTGACCAGACGCTAAGGTCTTGCGTCCGGTCGATATGACCGGCGCATCCGGTCAACCCAAAAAACGCCCAGTGAAGGGGTAACGGCTATTTTAGCCCATGGGGCTATAAATAGAAGGGGTCACAGCCTTAGGCCGGTAGCTGAGCACACTAGAGCCTTGGTGGCTTATATTGTAGTGCTTGGAAGCCCTCCATCTCACATATGCTTGATAGTGATGATCCGATTTTGTGAGAGAGCGATTCTAGTGCGATTGCATTGTGAGGTTGCATCGAGTGGCACTAGGTGATCGAGTTGCAAGCCAGTGGTGCTTGTTACTCTTGGAGGTTGCCACCTCCTAGATGGCTTTGTGGTGGTCTCCGTTGAAGCCCACAAGAAGCTTGTGCGGTGCTCCGGAGAAGAGCTTTGTGAGGGGCATTGTGCTCGCCCCGCAGAAGCCGCGAAGAGTAACTCTAGTTGAGCGTGTCATTGAGCTATCCTCAGTTTCGGGGTAGGTTTTTGCGGTGCCCGACATTCGGGCTTGACGGGTGATGCCAATTAGCTGCCGAACCACCAAGTGAGCAGTCGACACAACGGAGACTAGCGTGTTGGCAAACACGTAAACCTTAGGAGAAAAATCACCGTGTCAACCTTGTTCTTCCCGTTGGTTTGCATCCTCGTTACACAAGCTTGTAATTACTTTTATATACATTGTGCTTGTGTAGTTGCTCTTATAATTAGTTAGCTTGTGTAGCTTACTAGTTACCTTCTTGCTTATGTAGCATAGAAGTAGCTCCCTTGTGTGGCTAATTTCGTTTGTGTGACCTTATTAAGTCACATTGCTTAGGTTGTGTAACTAAGTAATTGCGCTCCCTAATTTGACATGGGTTGCCTTGTTATTGAGCATTGCTAGTAAGCTTAGATAACTTTGTGCTTTTGCTTACTAGTTTGTATAGGAGCTCCCTTGTTGCTTAAAGTATTAGTGGCATAGGTTTGTGTGACCTTATTTCTAAAATTGGTTAGGTGAGCTCTAGCTAGTCCGACACCTTTGTTGCTTAATTAGTATATTTGGAAGGTGCTAGAGAACATAGATAGAGGGATGTAGCCTTAGCTAGACCGATAGTTTTAATTTCGCACTTATTTCAGTTAGCCGACGCGGTTAATTTTAGAAATGACTATTCACCCCCCTCTAGTCTGCCATCTCGACCCTACAAGTGGTATCGGAGCTAGGTCTCTCATTTGTGGTTTTCACCGACCCGAGAGGATAGCGTCTAGTGGGCTAGATGTTTGTGAGACATATTTTTATGGTACAAACTTTGTACTTTAGAAAAATCACATGCTTGATCATTTTCGTGCAAAGGGACCTAAGTTTTGGTGGATTGTCACTAGTGGTCTCACCCATGTCTTGGACCATAAAAATCTCACCAAAACTCAAAGAGTTCTCTATGAACTTGATGCACATGCTTGTTGTTATCTAACGGATGCTTTGAGCTTTGATTTAATGAAAAGGATAAACTATGTGGGAACCGCTCATGAGATATGGGAGTCAATCAAGCACACCTACGGTGATTCCTCCATGTGGGATGATGGCAAATTCAAGGAGGATGAGCCCAAGAAGGAGGTGCATGAGTGTGTTGAGCATAGCCACAATTCGGTAATTATGGAAGATTGCTCCACCTCATGGTCAAGTGATGATGATGATGATCACACCACAAGATCACTTGACAAGAATGATGATGCCACAAGTGTTGCAAATGATGATGCTATCCCATGCACATTTGATGGTGATGTTGGTTCATGCTCAAGCTATGATGATGATGCTACTACAAGCTCTCAAACTACACCATATTGTCTCATGTCACAAGGTGACACCAAGGTATCAAATGATAATGTGGTTGATCATGTTGATTCATATGATGAGCTTGTTAGTAGACTTGCTAGCATGACCATGTCTTTAGAAAATGAGAAAGCTAAAACATTGAAATTGAAAAATAAAAACTCATTTCTCAAGAACTCTTATGAAGAACATAAGAAATTACTTGATGCTTTCAAATCTTCACATGATGAGCTAAAATTGAATCATGAGACACTACTTGCATCTCATGATGAATTATTAGAACAACATGCATCTCTCATTAAAGTGTTAACAAAGAAACTTAAAAATAGTGAGAGCTCACCATATGGGTCAATTGATCAATCACATATTGTTGCTAACCCTTGTGATGTAGGCAAGAAGCATATATCAACCTCTTGTGATGATTTATTAGCTATGCCATATTCTTCGCATATAGATACTTGTTCTACTTCTATGTCTTGTAAGACTAACCTTTTGAAGGAGAACAATGAGCTCAATGAACAAGTGAAGAAATTGAGCAACAAGTTAGAGAGGTGCTACAACTCTCAAGTCACCTTTGAGCATATATTGAAGACTCAAAGAAACTTTGGTGACAAAAGTGGAGTCGGCTTCAAGACTAGAAAAGTCAATCATCAAGAAAGCCACAATGACATAAGTGATATTGGCTTCAACAAGAGCAAGATCAAGGGCAAAAGATAGGGCAAGAGAAGATATAAAAGAGAGATGAAGAAGCAAGAACAAGAGAAGCTCTCTCATTTCATGTGCTTCAAGTGTCATGAAGTGGGACATCTTGCAAATGGTTGCCCAAATGAAGAAAAACTCAAGTTGAAGAAAGAAGAAGAGAGGCTAAGGCATTGAAGTGCTTCAAGTGCCGCACTTGGGGTCATCTTAGCTCAATGTGCCCAACCAAGCAATTGGTGAAGCAACAAGTGAAGCCTCAACCAAAGCCACAAGTTGAGCAAGAGAAGACACCCCAAAAGCAAATCAAGATCAACCATGAAGATGGTGGTGATTTGATGATAAAGAAGAAGAAAACAAGAAGAGGTGGAAAAGCAAGGCATCCAATGCAAACTCAAGATGCTAAGATGATGAGCAAGAATGAAGATGAGAAGAAAGATTATGCTCATATCAAGTGCTTCAAGTATAGAAGTACGGGACACTTTGCCTCTAAGTGTCCTACCAAGCTTGAGAAAAAAGCTTAAGCAATCCATGAGAGGCAAGGCAATGAGAAGCACCATATGAGCAAGGAAGAGAAGGCTCAATCAAAGAGAAAGTGCTACTCATGTCGAGAAAGGGGACACATGGCACATTCATGTCCCCTAGGTAAAACTTCTAAGCCTATTTCAATTGATGATGATTCTATACCTAGGAAGGATGATAATGGTACCTCTATGGTTGCTATTGCAAAACATTCCACTATTCATACTAAGGCTATGCCTAAGTATGTTGCTCCTAACTTGAGAGGACCCAAACTTGTTTGGGTACCATCAAAAAGTGAATGATTGATTGTAGGTACCATCGGCATTAGAGACTTGATTGAATTGATTTCATATTAATCATCATATGTTGAGTTAAGATATGAAGCCTAGTGCACATCCAAACCTAATGCCAAGTGAAAATTGAGTGAAGTCTAAGTGCTATCAACAAACAAGTATTATAATTCAAGTTGTTGGTGATTCATTGGATATACTTGATGACTTACAAATAATTAAGTTGAAGCTTGCTAGTTGGATGATCATGAGCTAACCAAAGTATATCTCTTGTTGATCATTTTATTTGGGTGCATATGAGTTGATTGAATTGGATAAATATGTAATGTTGCTTGCTATAAGATGATTGAATGGATAATTGATTAGTAGTCAAGTTTGGGTTGATTTGTGTTGGATAAGTTCATAAGATGACATTTAGTAAGTTGATTGAATGGATTTATGTCTTGTGAAAGTATTCAAACAAGTTAGTTTCAAGTTTGATTCATATTTGATGAAGTATAGCTCAAGTGATTGAAATCTGTCCTATATTAAAAATCTGAGTGAGCTATGATCTTAGCCATGTTTGAGTGATCAAAACTTATTGGATTGACATGAAAATTGGTGTACATGCTTTAGACTTATGGTATGAGATTCTTTAGAAATTTTATAAAAATTGGATAAGAAATATTTCGGTTTTGGAGTGGTTCTTGTCAGCTATAGTGCAACAGTTTTCAGCATGTAGCAGTGATGGAATAATTGAAATCTGGTAGCAATCTAGAAGTGAAATGAAGCTCAAATTTTTACAACTGTTAGATAACTTAGTTAAGCACATCTCCACCAAATTTTGTGGCATTTGGATTTGTACTTTGGGATATATGTATTTTTCTTTGAAGAGTACAAAATCTGCTAGAAACGTGATAATTATTGGATTTATTTGGAGTCACTTTGATTGAAAGGTCCTCAAATTAGAAACATGTTTATAAATAATTGAGGCACCTAAGTTTGGTTTTGAGATGATCTAAAAGCATGACAAGTAAAAAGTACAAAGCCATTTGATTGTGGAGTGTACTTTGCACACATTTGATACTCAAGATGAAGATCAAGATCAAACTCAAGTTGAATATGAAGTTTAAGTTCTAGATATGATTAGAGATCATTTGGTAGAAAGAAAATGGCTTAAACAAGTAGAAAGAAAAGAACTTAAAGAAGAAATTAAGGTTACTCATCAAGTTAAGTCCATCATTTGGATCAATCAATCGAGATGTTTCAAGTGAGTATCAAGAATGGTTCTTTGAAAAGAGGTCACTTCTCCCTAGTGTAGTGGCTTGCCGCCTATATGTAGGTAAACAAAGTGTGGTACTTGAAAGGCTAACGTGGAAGTGGTGATCCGAGGGATATTTGAGATGCTTAGTTGAAGCAATCAAAAGGGTTGATCAAGAAAAACAAGCAACACCCAAAAAAGCTAGTCATGATATTTCAAGTGGTATTCCAAATAGTTCTATCATGCAAGCAAAGATCAAAAGATGAAGCAAGCCAACCACAATAAGAAAGTACACTTGATCATAAGTGGTATTCATTTCATATGGGTGAAGAGTGGAATTCAAAATGGTGTCTATTGGTCTTCACCAAACTTATAATTGGACTTTACATTGCTATTGGAGTAATAAATTGAAATCTATGT
This sequence comes from Miscanthus floridulus, assembly GCF_019320115.1. Taxonomy (NCBI): domain Eukaryota; kingdom Viridiplantae; phylum Streptophyta; class Magnoliopsida; order Poales; family Poaceae; genus Miscanthus; species Miscanthus floridulus. The sequence continues at coordinate 78,435,351 of NC_089586.1, forward strand.
GACTATCATCTACTCCAACATAGCAAATGTATCATTGTAATGTGCATGATTATTTCATCCCATACTAGTATGTGGTTAGTGCATATAGTACATGCTTCATAGGATCATGCATAACAAATAAAATGTTTAAATTCATAGTCTGCCACTATTACTTGAATGATTACTTGATCTAGTGGTTAGTATATGAATTTGCTCATGAGCTAGTGAACCCAATTACTTGACTTAATTTGGATTGCTAACAAGTGACACGTACAACATTGGCAAGATAACCCTTACAAGGGGTGTGAAGAAGCTTGCCATTGGTTCAAACCAGACTTAAAAGCTTAGGCAAATCAATTTAATTCAAGTCAACCATAGAAGCTCATGATAGTGATAAGAGTACAAGCACAAAACAACAATACAAATAGATATCTAGTTTGTTTGTTACAAGTGGTATCTAGACTCAAGTATTTCATTAAGAATCTACAAGTGATGTCTAGATCAACTCACAAGTGACATCCTATAAGTGGTACTCATGAAGATAGCAAATGTTCAAGAAATAATTTTTATTGATAAATCCAACAAGTGGTTCCATACTAGAAGATTTTTTCAAGTGATATCACATCTATACATGGTATCAATCATGTAAGACGATGGTTCCACAAGTGATCCTCAACTTTAAGTGATCATCAAATAAAGAATGCATCCTTCACCTACAAGAGCTCAAGTGTATCAAATGGATGACCCATGCTATCACATAGAGGGAGGTGTCCCACAAATTGATCTCAAGATAAAAAATCTTATGTGTGGTATCTCAAGAACCCCTACACAAGATACAAGTGGTACAAGTTATAAGTGGTATCTACAAGTGGTGTTATTTCAACAATCAAGTGATGTCCATAAAAAATGCAAGATTCAAGTCTCAACCATCTACCCTAAAACGTATACCTTTGCATCAATGAGAAGCTCACCTTTTATAGAGATTGATGACAAAGGAGGAGAGATTGTATAAAGATATGAAAGCTTTGAGATTGAGATTATACAAGGGGGAGAGATAAGATATAAAAGCTCAAAGAAGTAGAGGTTGGATATGGACATGAACAAAGAGAGAGCAACATTGAAGAAAAGAGATGGATCAAAATTCTTTGGACAAGAAAAGCACAAAAGTAGGGGGAGCAAGCTCATAAACTTTGATTGATTGCATTTGATATGTGCATATTCATGTGCTTGCTTGCATAACATAAGTTTTTAAATTCAATATGCATGCTTGTGTGGTGTATGCTAGTTGTAGAATTTGTTTGATGATTTAATAACTAGCATGCATAGGATGATAGCTCGACACTTGGTATGATTTTCAACTAATGCTAGTACCATGGTTTTAATGTTGATCTCATGAGGTGTCTAGTCATTTTATTTCCAAGTGATATCTAGCTAACCATGGTGCTAAGGATGAACTTAAAGGTGCAACTCCGATTGATTTCACGCTTCAAAGGTTTACTCTATACACCTTAGCATTATTTGGTAGTAATTACTCTCCCACAATTCCAATCTATACATATGTGTGAACTTCAAACCAAACACTCTAGCACATATGTAGGGGGAGCTAATACTACCATCTCGGATTTGTGGTACTTGTCCAAAATCATTTTCACATGGTAAAATTGCTTGAACAAGCAACATGAATCCAAAAGAGCTTAATTTCCATATCTTTGTAGAGTTGTCATCAATTACCAAAAAAGGAGAGATTGAAAGGTCCTTGTGTGATTTTGGTAATTGAGTAACAACCTAGGTGAACTAATTGTGTTTATGTGAGATACACAGATGATTAGTCCATAGGTTCATATGTGTGAGCAACATATGCCATGAAGGTGAAAATGACTTGGAGATGTTGCAAAGCTCACACATGTGATGATGAAGGAGCTCATTGCAAATGAGACATGACATTGAGTCATGTGATCAAGGTGGAGAAGATCAAGACATGACTTGGTTTGATGAACCAGTTGCAAGCGTGAAGGGCAAGTTGGAGGCTTTGGAGCGATGGACCGCGTGACAGTGAAGCTTAAGCAAGACTTGGTGCCGATGGACGAAGGCAACGGTAAAAAGCAAGTGTAGTCAAGATTGATGAACCATATGATCATGTGATGATATGAAGTGGATCATATCATTGTTGATCATATTGGTGCATGTGTTGCATCGACATTAGAGGAGATGGAATGGAATGCGCAAGGCAAAGGTATAACCTAGGGTATTTCATTTCATCAGTCATAGGTGTGTAGAGAAGTTTATGACCGGATTTAGGATAGATGGCCATACTATAAAGAGGGGCAAACTTGTTTGCATATCGGTCATCTAGTGCCACTCGAGTGATCTAACTTTGCATCGTCGCTAAGATTGAGTGGTGTGGCAAGTTGAGTGGCTAATCCTTTGAAAAATGATTGTGAAAATGCTAACACACATACACATGGGGGTGTACACTTGGCGGTGTTGGCACATTTATAAAGGAGATGAAGTTGGAGTTGATGTGGATTAACTCGGCGATGGAACGGAGGCGAGAAGGGATCGAAACTCCACCGGTGGAGTGTCCGCCTGTAGAGTACGGATAGTCCGACGGTGCCACCGATGCCCTATTCAGAGATGATAGGGTCTCACAGAGTAGACCGGACGCTGGTCACGTGGTTACCGGACGCTGGGGTTCTGTGTCCGGTCAGTGGCAGCAGAGTGCGTGCAGGCATCGATCTTCGACCGAACGCTGGCGCTGAAAGTGACCGGACACTGACGCTACGTCCGATCATGACCGACCGGACGTGTTCGGTCGTGACTGGTACCTTACTAGAAACGACCGGACGATATGGTTGCTGCGTCCGGTCAATTTGAGCAGCTGTGTCCGGTCATCACTTGACCGTTGAGATCAAGTGACTGAGGTTGAATAGAGGCAACACGTGGCGAGCATCCGTTGATCGGACGCTGAGGTCCTGCGTCCGGTCGATATGACCGGAGCGTCCGGTCAACCCAAAAAATGCCCAGTGAAGGGGTAATGGCTATTTTAGCCCGTGTGGCTATAAATAGAAGGGGTCCCGGCCTTGGGCCGGCAGCTGAGCACACTAGAGCCTTGGTGGCTTGTGTTGTAGTGCTTGAAAGCCCTCCATCTCATATATGCTTGATAGTGATTATTCGATTGTGTAAGAGCGATTCTAATGCGATTGCATCGTGAGGTTGCATCGAGTGGCACTAGGTGATTTTGTTACAAGCTGGTGGTGCTTGTTACTCTTGGAGGTTGCCACCTCCTAGACGGCTTGGTAGTGGTCTCCGTTGAAGCCCGTAAGAAGCTTGTGCGGTGCTCTGGAGAAGAGCTTTGTGAGGGGCATTGTGCTCGCCCCGTGGGAGCCGCGAAGAGCAATTCTAGTTGAGCGTGTCATTGAGCTACCCTCACTTTCGGGGTAGGTTCTTACGGTGCCCGACGTGCGGGCTTGGCGAGTGATGCCAATTAGCCGTCGAACCACTAAGTGAGTGGTCGACACAACGGGGACTAGCGTGTTGACAAACACATGAACCTCGGGAGAAAAATCACTGTGTCAACCTTGTTCTTCCCGTTGGTTTGCATCCTCGTTACACAAGCTTGTAATTACTTTTATATACATTGTGCTTGTGTAGTTGCTCTTGTAATTAGTTAGCTTGTGTAGCTTACTAGTTACCTTCTTGCTTGTGTAGCATAGAAGTAGCTCCCTTACGTGGCTAATTTTGGTTTGTGTGACCTTGTTAAGTCACATTGCTTAGTTTGTGTAGCTAAGTAATTGCGCTCCCTAATTTGACATGGGTTGCCTTGTTATTGAGTATTGCTAGTAAGCTTAGATAGCTTTGTGCTTTTGCTTACTAGTTTGTATAGGAGCTCCCTTGTTGCTTAAAGTACTAGTGGCATAGGTTTGTGTGACCTTACTTCTAGAATTGGTTAGGTGAGCTCTAGCTAGCCCGGCACCTTTGTTGCTTAATTAGTATCTTTGGAAGGTGCTAGAGAACATAGATAGAGAGGTGTAGTCTTAGCTAGACCGATAGTTTTAATTCCGCACTTGTTTCGGTTAGCCGACGCGGTTAATTTTAGAAAGGACTATTCACCCCCCCTCTAGTCCGCCATCTCGACCCTACACCCGCATGTCGACGAGGCGGCGACGGGTGCTTCTTCCCACGCGCGGCGGTAGCGACGACGGCGAGGAACCGGGTAAGTCCTCCCCTCGCCGACCTTTGTTCTAGGGTTAGGGTTTGGGTTCTGGGTTGGGGTTCAATCTGATTCACAAGTCAAATCCCCTCCTTCTACATTCTTCTACTCAGTTTTCTACCCCGATAAGCTAGATCTACGCCTAGTTAGGCGACTGATACCATTGATGGACTTGATAGGATCCACTAGCCATGGATCTAGCATATATATTGATATTTGGGATAAATAGCAAGCCCTAGAACATGAACTAGTATGGGATTTAGAGATAGAAGGAGAGAGGTTCGGAGATGCAAACCGTCGGGCTTGGAGGAAGAGGAGGAAGCCATGCTGTCGGTGCAGTGTCCCAGCAGCAGTGTCGAACGGTGCGGTGGAGGCGCTGTCACAGAGACAGCCGTGCAGAGGCGGCGTGAAGCCGGTGGTGGTACTTCCCGTCGTTGGCAGCGCCCCCTCTCTAGATCGGCTAGGGTTAGGAGTGTAGGTGGGGTTTCTGGCGGCGCATGTGAACCTCGTGCCTTGTGCCTCGGTCGCCACCTCCCTTTTTATGGCGCTGTGCGATGGGGGCCCACCAACCATAGTTAGGGTTGGGCGCCCCCGATCAGGGCGCGGATCAAGGCCCAATTGGCCGTTGGGCCAAACTGGTGGGATCAATCTAACATGTTCTAGTCAGCACAGGGCGTGTGATAGCAGATGCATGTAGCATGACAACAGATATCATCAAAGGTGCTGAAGCGGTCTCTTTTGTGTTCGCTATTCTCGGACGCCTAACGAAGATTGACCCCGACAATCCTCAGGGGTACAAGCCAGAGAAGCTCATCGGAGAGGTGGAAGTTGTAGGAGTTGATTTCGCATATCCATCCAGGCCAGATGTGATCATCTTCAGAGGATTCTCGCTGAGCATAATGGCAGGCAAGTCAACAGCCCTTGTCGGGCAAAGTGGCTCTGGCAAGTCAACCATCATCGGGCTTATAGAGCAGTTCTACGACCCACTCAAAGGCGTGGTGAATATAGATGGTAGAGACATCAAAGCATACAATCTCCAAGCTCTGCGTCGACATATTGGACTTGTCAGCCAAGAGCCAACATTGTTCGCTGGCACTATAAAAGAGAACATAATGTTGGAGGCGGAGATGGCAAGTGAGGCAGAGGTCGAGGAGGCGGCAAGGTCCGCCAATGCGCACGACTTCATCAGTAACCTCAAGGATGGGTAGGACACATGGTGTGGAGACTGGGGTGTCCAACTATCAGGAGGGCAGAAGCAGCGCATCGCCATCGCCCGCGCCATTCTCAAGAACCCAGCCATCCTGTTGCTAGATGAAGCTACAAGCGCACTGGACAGCCAGTCCGAGAAGGCGGTGCAGGAGGCCCTGGACAGGGTGATGGTTGGCCGGACCAGTGTGGTGGTGGCGCACAGGCTCAGCACCATCCAGAGCTGTGATATGATAGCTGTAATTGATAGGGGAGTCGTCGTAGAGAAGGGCACGCATGCGTCCCTAATGGCCAACGGTTGCTCTGGGGCCTACTTTGGTTTGGTCACTTTGCAGCCGCAGGGAGGCAAGCAGCACTGAGATGTTTGGATTTTGCCTGCAACTGCAAGAAGGAAGTCGGCTAAGTACAGAGCAGTAGCCGACCTTCGTAGGGTGCCGGGATGTGCAATATTCAGAGCTAGCACTTGGCACTTGGCACCTGCTCATATGTACTAATTAACGTCTTTAAGAGTTGGTGAAGGGGCAGCTACGTACTGACCCAGTTTCTGATTGTAAGTTCATATCATCCAATGGTTCACTATAACTTCCATGGGAACTAGTAGGACAATGAGTGAATTTCAGATAAGTACATCCCAAATCGACTTTACTGAAGATTGAGTTTTGTTTATAAATGAGTAGCCTTGTAATGATTACGATACTGAGCAGATTGATTAATTGGCTAAGACTGACACCTTCGACACACAGTAGCCAACACTGCAATTTCCACTTGGGAAAAACAACAAACAGGTGAGGAGCATGGTGTGACTTCCCTCACCTTGAGCTGGACGCGTTGGCTCTTGAGCCACACCACCCGCGGCTGCGCGGCGAACAGAAGCTCATCCTCAGGCCCGAGCACACCGAGTAATCTCTGCGCGGCGGCGCGGGGCCAGATCGCTCGCGCTGAATTGGCTACTCGTATGGGTTGACTCACTGCCCCGTACAAAGTCTGTTGGATTCACACTGACACCGACGTGTTGACTATGCGGCGCCGACGCTGGCCTTGGGAACTCAGATGCCGCGCCAAACACGAGGCTGCCCGAATCCCGCCCGGCCCTCTCCATCCCGCGGCATCGTCGCCGATCCCGGGGAAGAATTGAAGATTGCGGTGGTTCGAGCTTCCCTGGCTTCACAGGTTGTTTATTGCCAGCTGCCAGTCCACGGCGCGCGTGCCGTGCAGGAGTCGAAAGGGAAAAGCGAGCGGGAGATGCCCTCGTCTGACATTGGCACTTTTCGTGCTTCGAGCTCCAGTGTCCACCCGGTTCGCTTACCTTGGAATTTGGCTTAGGTTAGAATTTAGCTTAGGCCTCGTTTAGTTGGACGAAATTTAGAAATTTAGCCATAGTATCACTTTCGTTTTTATTTAGTAATTAGTATTTAATCATGGACTAATTAGACTTAAAACGTTCGTCTCGCGATTTCCAACAAAACTGTGCAATTAGTTTTTTTTTCGTCTACATTTAATGCTCCATGCACGTATCGTAAGATTCGATGTGATGAATACTGTAGCACTTTTTGGGAAAAGTTTTTGGAACTAAACAAGGCCTTATGCAGATACTTATACTAAAACGTTATGAAAGTAAAACACTGTTTCATATCTGAAAAGTAGCCTGCATAGTTAGATACACATAGGAGTCCTCGGCTTACAGTTTTTAAGGATTGAGGGTACAGTGGCTCCGATGGGTATACTCCCTCTGCTTTAAATTTTTGGTTTTCATGACACAAGTTTAACTCGATTTGTAGAAAATACGTGCATATTTGTATCTCCAAATAAATTTATTAAACAACTAGATTCAAAGATCTTTTCAATGATACCAATTATGTACCATAAATATTAATATTGCAAGCACCCGTGCTAAGTCGAGGATTTTAACACGGATGGACAGGTTCCACCACAAGGACCTAACCATCTGAGCCAGGCTTAGTTCACTATGTGGTTGTTCTCTTGTTTAACTTAAAAAACTAATTAGATAAGGTCGTGTTTGTTGGCGTCCCAACCTCGCCAAAGCGCGTTGTAACTTCCACACCGCAGTATTGACGCGCGTTTTTGGATCATGCCCATGCCAGTTTAGTTTCCGCGCTAGAGCTCGCCAAATGTGTGGGGATCAAATCGAGCATCGTAGTTTTGGCGTCGGCGGTGAGACGGAGGCGATGGTGCTTATTTGGATTCAATGCTTGAAAATTTATGTAGGGGAGTAATTCTAAAAGTTGGCTTTTGTTTACCCATTATTATTTTCCCATCTCGCATGCTAATCAGATGCTATTATTAATATCATAATTAACCATGAACTTACATATAAGGACAGAGGCAAGCGAATAGGATGTTGCGCTGCTTCCACAATTTGTGTAGAGGTGGGATTCAAACGATATGTTGCGCTGCTTCCACAATTTGTGTAGAGGTGGGATTCAAACGATAGTGGAGACTGCTTCCACAATTTGTGTAGAGGTGGGATTCAAACGATAGTGGAGATTAATCTCCACTATCGTTTGAATCCCACCTCTACACAAATTGTGGAAGCAGCGCAACATCCTATTCGCTTGCCTCTGTCCTTATATGTAAGTTCATGGTTAATTATGATATTAATAATAGCATCTGATTAGCATGCGAGATGGGAAAATAATAATGGGTAAACAAAAGCCAACTTTTAGAATTACTCCCCTACATAAATTTTCAAGCATTGAATCCAAATAAGCATCATCGCCTCCGTCTCACCGCCGTCTCTCCCGTCCCCACTGCTGGACTTGCCTGTCTGCCTCCCTCGATCCCTTTCTAAGCCCGTCGTAGATGGAGAAGAAGAGAGAGGGAAAGAGAAGAAAGAAAAATCGAGTGTTCAAACACTCTAGTGAGGTGTAGCTTTTGATAAAACTAGAAGAACGTCACGTGCGTTGCTACGGGAATCACTAGTAAAATTATATTGCTTATATTTACTAAGAATGAATAAATATCATAATACATGTTAGCAGATGATTTTTAGCATTATGATATGAACAACTAATATATGTTAGTAAATGATGTGCTAATGTGAATAGCTTACTAATATATAAATGAATAAATATCATAATACGTGTTAGCGGATGATTTTTAACATTCTAATGTGGATAACTAAATATATGTTAGTAAATGATGCGGTTTACTAATGTAAATAGCTTAAATGAAGACATAATGGCATGTATTAGTTGATGTGTTAGTGGATGTTGATGTGCGCACTTTGCATAGAGAGATAGTTATATGTCCTAGATAGCGGGATGTTCCAGTGAAAGCTGACGTGGATATTTTGCATGGCAAGATAAATTGCTAATGGGGAGAAAAACGCTCCGCGCGTTGCTACAGAAATCACAATTGAAATTATACTGCTTATATTTACTAATATATGAATGAATAAATATTATAATATATGTTAGCGGATGATTTTTAATATTTTGATGTGGACAACTAATATATGTTAGTAAATGATGTGATTTGCTAACGTGAATAGCTTACTAATATATAAATAAATAAATATCATAATACATGTTAGTAGATAATTTTTAGCATTTTTAGGTGGGTAACTAAATATATGTCAGTAAATGACGTGGTTGGCTAATGTGAATAGCTTGAATGAAGATATAATGATACGTGTTAGTTGATGTGTTAGTGAATGTTGATGCGAGCACTTTGCATGGAGAGATAGTTACATGTTCTACATAGTGGTATGTTATAGTAGTTGCTGATATGGATATTTTGCATGCCAAGATAAATTGCTAGTGGGGTTTAAAAATATAAGATATATACAGATATAGATATAGATATAGATAAGCAATAAAATGAAATAAATAAAAGTAAAAAAAAAAGATCTGACGGTCTCCCTGCAGTCTGCTCAGCGTGTTGCACCTTTCCTAAAAAGCCTCGGGCTTCCGCTGCCTTCCATGCAGCAGTCCCCCCCCTTCCGTCGCACTCGTTCTCCTCCAAACACAGGGGAAAAACAGACAGAGAGACGACCACCGCTCCGCGCCGGCCGGCCATTCCATCCGGCAATGGCCTCCGCCGCCGGCGCTGCGTCCGCTGCCATCACCCTCCTTGTCCTCCTACCCTTCGCCGCCGCCTCCGACTCCGACCACAAGGTACCCGACGACTTGCCCCCATCCTCGCTCCGTCGAAACGAGCACACTACATGCGGTCGGAAAACCAGGTCCCCCTGGTGTCGTTCCTCCCAGCGGCAGCGGTTGGCTCAGCTCGCGCGCTACACTCCGCGCGCCGCTAGATCCGCGCTCGCTTGGGGCCAGATCTGCGTGGCGCCGGTCCGGGCCAGCGGGATCTCTGCGTAGTGCGCGCTGGATCGGAGTTGTCGGGCGGTTGCTAGATCTTACTCGTATTACTGGCCGATTGCGGCTAGGAGTGAAATGGGTGGGGAGAAACAGCAGTGTGGAGGCATTCAGGCCATTGTGTCGATTAGTAATCTTTTGACGTTAGACTGATCGAAGTGCATCTTCTATGACTAATTTTTCTTTGCTGCATTTAGTTCAGGTGCCTATTGCTTGTGATATGTAAGTCTAGTTGGTCTGCAATGCCTTGCTTTTGCCTCCATTGTGTAAGTTAGGTGAATTTTGTGCCCATCGCTAGACAGAGGATTTTTTACGTTTTGCCTACAAGTTGTCTAATCTTTCTCATTCTTACGATTGCTTTCTGCTGCTGTTTGTTTATTTTAGTACCAAGCAGAGGAGCCTGTGACGCTCTGGGTGAACAAGGTTGGTCCGTACAACAATCCCCAGGAGACATACAACTACTACAACCTCCCATTTTGCCATGCGTCAGAAAACCACGTGAATAAGTGGGGAGGACTTGGCGAGGTCCTTGGTGGGAATGAACTCATTGACAGCCAGATCGACATAAAGTTCAGAAGTAAGTGATCCTTGCTTTTGTCCTGCTTCAGTACTTTAACATTGAAGGGGTAAGGTAGATGCGATGAGGCTGATGACTAAAATTTGGTCATGCTTTGTCTCAGAGAATGTTGATAAGGCCACAATTTGTTCGCTTGACCTGGATCTTGTCAAGGCTAAGCAATTGTCAGATGCGATTGAGAACTCATATTGGTTTGAATTTTTCATTGGTGAGTTATCTGTTTCCTCTTTTGATTAACTCGTGTGCCTGCTCGCCATTTTAGTAACAACTAAATCTGTATGCACTATACACTTGATGTACTGACTTACGATTTCTTTTTCTGGATGCGCTGCCCCCCCTGCTATTGTGCTACAATCAAGATGATTTGCCTTTGTGGGGTATGTATATACTCCTTATTCTTTTCTGTATGTGCTCTCTGTAAGACCTTCTCGAGGCTTACCTTTTTCAAATCTTCAGGTTTTGTTGGAGAGGCAGACAGAAACAATGATAACAAATATTTCCTATTCACCCACAAGAATATCGTCATCAGATACAACGGCAATCAAGTTTGTGTATCACAAGCTTATATCACCTCACATAGCCATTAGTATAGCTTATCATCCTTGCTACTTCCATTCCATGCAGATTATCCATGTTAATCTTACTCAAGAAAGCCCAAAGCTTATTGATGTGAACAAGGCATTGGACATGACATATTCTGTCAATTGGGAACCAACAAACATTACATTTGCTCACCGCTTTGATGTGTATCTAGACTATCCTTTCTTTGAACACCAGGTAATATAGGTATATATTTTTGCAATTAAGGAAATCTTTGCAGCTTGGCTCCTCATAATTACAATACAAAACTTCACTCTAGTTGCTTCCCGTTAACTGTGTCATACATGTTTGAAAGGATCTGAAGCATACCTTCTTAATTTCTAGTTATTTCTTGTAATTGCAGATTCACTGGTTCTCAATTTTCAATTCTTTCATGATGGTTATCTTTCTCACTGGACTAGTGTCAATGATACTGATGCGGACTCTAAGAAATGATTATGCAAAGTATGCCCGTGATGATGATGATATTGAAACTCTGGTGAGTTTCTATATAGATGATATTCATATAGTGTTATTCCAGTAGTGTTTTAGTGTTTATGCAGGTTCTAATTTTTAATTATTTTTACCTCTTGTATCCTTTGCTGATATACATTAGCTTGTATTAGGAACGAGATGTCAATGAAGAATCTGGATGGAAGCTTGTACATGGTGATGTTTTCCGGCCTCCTTGCAATCTAGTTCTTCTTTCAGCTCTTGTTGGTATTGGTACACAGTTGGCAGCACAGATTCTACTAGTGATTTTGTTGGCAATCATTGGAATGCTGTACATTGGGTATGTGAATTTATTTTGTTGCTTCATAAAACATCATTCTCTTTACAAGCCACTTGTAGTAATTGGTAAAACCTGCATTTTAATGGAGCTGCCTGACTGACTCTTGTTTTATGATACTTTGCATGCCAAAAGTCAAATACATTTGATATTATAAACATAAAACATACAATTTATTTTTTCTGAAACTAGTACTTTTTAACACTATAGTTTGTGTTGCCTCATCCTAGTGATGTAATGTTTGAAGGCAATGCATCAAGAAACATTTGATTCTTGGAGTTTGTGTATGTAGGGTAGGAATCACAAGCAACTGCAAAAACAAAGCATTCTAGTTCTACTTTGCTTTCTTGAAGGATAACTGTACTTTGTTATGCTACTCAAAATGTCACTCACTATGTGTACTTATTCTGCCAGGCGAGGAGCTATTGTCACAACATTCATTGTTTGCTATGCTCTTACTTCATTCATCTCTGGATATGTCAGTGGTGCACTATACTCACGGCATGGAGGTATGGGCTTATTTATCATGTAAAATTGAACTGTGTACCTATAGTTCTATAAGGTGCTCACTTGTTTTAAATCCTTTTGTGGGAGCAGGGAAAAACTGGATCAAGGCGATGGCCATGACAGCATCACTTTTCCCATTTATGTGCTTTGGAATTGGCCTAGTGCTTAACACTATTGCTATTTTCTATGGATCATTAGCTGCCATACCATTTGGTACGATGGTGGTTGTTTTCATCCTGTGGGCCTTCATCTCTTTCCCTCTTGCCCTTCTGGGAACTGTTGTTGGTAGAAACTGGAGTGGCGCCCCAAACAATCCCTGTAGGGTAAAGACTATTCCTCGACCTATTCCTGAGAAGAAATGGTACCTCACACCATCTGTCATTGCACTTATGGGAGGACTGCTTCCTTTTGGTAGTATCTTTATTGAGATGTACTTTGTCTTCACATCCTTCTGGAACTATAAGGTATGGAAGACAAGCCTGTTTCTCCCCCCATCTCTAAGCTTCATTACTAAGGAGGCATTGGAGTTGACATTGATGCCTCTTCTTTTTTGATCAACCACTGACAGGTCTACTATGTTTACGGGTTCATGTTGCTGGTCTTTCTAATCCTCATAATTGTCACCATATGTGTAACAATTGTCGGAACATATTTCTTGCTAAATGCGGAGAACTACCACTGGCAATGGACTTCATTCTTCTCTGCTGCTTCCACTGCTGTGTATGTTTACCTCTACTCCATATATTATTACCACATGAAGACCAAGATGTCAGGATTCTTCCAGACAAGCTTCTACTTCGGCTACACTCTAATGTTCTGCCTAGGTTTAGGAACACTATGCGGTAAGCTCTTCTGCAATCTTGTGGTAGACAAACCATGGTATTGTTAGTTTAATACTGCTTGGTGCTTTTTCTAGGTGCCGTCGGATATCTTGGATCTACATTGTTTGTGAGGAGGATCTACAGGAACATAAAGTGTGACTAAGTGAGGATAATATCGCCCCATTTTGGGTCAGTGCAGAGAAACTGTGTGGCAGAACCTTATTTGATTGAGCGATCACTGATTCTACAACCAAGAAGCCAGGGCATTGTGTGGAATCTGATCATCGCTTGGTACCGAGCTGAAAGCCATGTTTTTCTATTCTTGTCCTATTTGTTTCTCTCCGATCTCTTCTGGACTTGGGCAGGCAACAATTTTTCATGTTCAATTAGTTATATACAGTAGTAATTGTAGTTGTTGAGTAGTAGGTCTGTAGCATATACCACAATTGTTACCTGATGTTTGACGATGAACACAGTTCCAAAAGAATCATGTTTGGTACTGGAGGGTCGAGATTTTTTAGAGGCAAAGTCATCAAAGAAAAATGCTTCACATTACTGAAGCGGAACATTAGGTCATAAATATCTCGTGCATAAATCTGGAATTACCATACAGCTTGACATTACTGAAACGGAACATTAGATCATGATGAATAAAAAAAAAATATAAGCCTGCTGGTATTATGCCTCGAATGATTTTCTGATGTTATTGGGGAATTACCCCCTGAACCTTAGGGCCTCAGTGGTAACGCAGGAATTTTATAGGAATTGTGCAATAATTTTATAGGAATAAGTTTATTTTCATAGGAAAAACGTACGAAAAATTCCCGTGTTCGAAACACGGCCTTTTAACTTGCAAAATCGAATGAGTTTTCAGCACAAATCCTAACGCGTGCAGTAGCTTGTCCGCCCGTTTCCCATGCCCGCCCACCGCCGCCACCTCTGCTTCCTCCGCGCACTCGTTGGGCTCCGCTCCACCTCCACCGGCGCTGCCACCGCCGCCGCCGGCTTCTCCTCGGCTCCTAGCCGCGGGTGCCCACTCCACGCCGCGCTATCGAGCCGCGGCGCACCCGCGGCCGCCGCGCTCGCGCTCTTTTCCCACATCCGTGCCGCGACCTTGCCGACCCCCTACACCTTCTCCCTCCTCGCCTCCCTTGCCGCCGCCTCCTCCTCCCGCTCCCCCACCCTCTCCGCTGACGTCTGCGATCGACTCGCTGCCGCGGGGCTTGCGCACGCGCAGGTGCTCAAGCAGTGGCGAAGCTAGAGCCGAAACGAGGGGGTGCATTACTTTGGTACTACATAACCTTGATATGCACATATTTACATGATAAAATTCGATTTTTTTAAGAGTCAAATGCATCAACCGTCTTTGAATTGTCAAGAGCTGTGCAATGCACAATCCTAAACTTGTAAAATGGTGCATCGTAGGTCTATTTCTGTACTATCCGACCACTGCGGTGCATCACTTAACAAGTTTAGGGATTTAGAACATGTGTTTTTCAAAGTTCACGAACATGAGTGACATCTCTCGACAAGTTTAGGGGTCATTCGAACATTTTAACTTTTTTTTCAAAGTTTGACCCAAGTGACATTCCTTGAAATGTGTGTAAAGTTTGTGTATAGAAAATTAGACGTTGACGATTATTTGCCACATAATCAAATGGCATTAGTGATCCAAATGGCATATTACCATGACCAACCCATTTAAAATAAACTTTTATTGAACTTAATAGTTTGACAAATCAAGGCTATAATATAATCGGAGCTCCTAATAATTATGAAATATTGAAAAATGAATCTCTACTTAGGGTCTGTTTGGATCCTAGGTTAAGTGGCTAACAACCTCTAGCTAAAATTTTGCTCTAGTTCATCCAAATAGTAGGGCTAATTTTTAACAAGCCTTGACTAGTTGTTAGCCCATTAGCAAAGGATACAAACATGCACTGGCTAATAGTTAGATGGCTAATTTTTTAGCTAGCTTGTTAGCTCGGTTAATAATTAGTCTTAGCCGATCTGAATAAACCTCACTATTCTTTTGTGTACTTGGTATCGAGTCTATCTGTACCTCAAATGAAAAAAAAAAATCTCCACAATACAAATCTGATCACTGGTTTATATCTATTCCTATGATAGAGATAATCTGCAAACAAGCAATAATTACTTGTTTGGCATTGTTCGACTCAAGCTTTCGTGCTACCATGTTGGCTCGTGGGGGGTGCATGAACCTTGATTGAGGGGGGTGCACACATGGTGAATATGAGATGGTTAGTGCTAAATTTCGTTTTTGTTGTGGGTGCACTTGCACCCACTAATGGATACGTAGCTTCGCCCCTCAAGTGCGGCGCGCTCGCACACCCCGTCGTCACCAACTGCCTCCTCAAGCTCTACTGCGCGCTCGGCATGCTCCCCGACGCGCGCAGGGTGTTCGACACGAGCGGCCCCACCGCTCTGGACGCTGTCCCCTGGAACACGATGGTGTCTGGGTACGGCAAGTGCGGGAACCTGGAGGCCGCGCGGGACGTGTTCGTCAGAATGCCCGATAGGGGCCTGGTTTCCTGGAGCGCAATGATCGACGCTTGCGTCCGTGCCGGGGAGTTCAGTGAAGCACTGAGAGTGTTTGATCAGATGAAGGGAAATGGGTTCAGACCAGACACCGTGGTGCTGGTGAGCGTGCTCAAGGCTTGTGCGCATCTGGGCGCTCTTGAGAGGGGGCGGTGGGTTCATAGGTTTCTCAAAGCAGAGGGGCTTGGAGGGAGGCCAGGGAATGTCATGCTTGAGACAGCGCTTGTCGATATGTATTGCAAGTGTGGGTGCATGAATGAGTCATGGTGGGTCTTTGATGGAGTTCAGAGCCACGATGTGGTGTTGTGGAATGCAATGATTGGTGGGCTTGCAATGAATGGCCATGGAAAGCGCGCACTTGAGTTGTTCAGAAGGATGCTTGATAAGGGGTTTGTGCCGAATGAGTCAACGTTTGTTGTTGTCTTGTGTGCGTGCACCCACACAGGTCGTGTGGATGAAGGGAAGGATGTTTTCAGGTCCATGCGTGACCATGGCATTGAGCCACGGAGGGAGCACTATGGGTGCTTGGCTGATCTCCTTGGACGTGCAGGGCTCCTGGAAGAAGCTGAGGCTGTGTTACTGGACATGCCGATGGAGCCACAGGCATCACAGTGGGGGGCTCTAATGTCATCATGCCTGTTGCACAATAATGTTGGTGTGGGTGAACGTGTAGGAAAGAAACTTATTGAGCTAGAGCCAGATGATGGTGGACGTTATGTTGTTCTGTTCAATCTATATGCAGTCAATGGTTTATGGGAAGATGCAAAAGCTCTTCGGAAGATGATGGAAGAGAGGGGAGCCAAGAAGGAGACAGGTTTGAGCTTTATAGAGTGGAATGGTTTGGTCCATGAGTTCAGGTCAGGTGATACAAGACACCCCCAAACAAGGCTGATCTATGCATTATTGGAAGATATGGAGCAGAGATTACAACTGATTGGCTATGTCAAGGATACCAGCCAAGTGCTAATGGACATGGACGACGAGGAAGATAAGGGAAATACCTTGTCCTACCACAGTGAGAGGCTTGCATTAGCATTTGGTATTCTAAACATTCCCCATGACATGCCTATTCGAATTGTCAAGAATCTTCGAGTGTGCTGCGACTGCCATGACCATGCCAAATTTGTGTCCAAGCTCTACCAACGTGAGATCATTGTGCGTGACCGCCATCGCTTCCACTTGTTCCGTGGTGGGGTTTGCTCCTGCAATGACTTCTGGTGACAGTGCTACTGACTATTGGGTATGTCATAGTTATGGACATCATTCTGAAAACAGCGACTAGAAAGGATGATCATGACACATGGCTGTTACAACCATGTATTTGGAGGGTGAGACATGAGAGAGAATGTGATAAACTTTCTCTATCCATAACACTTTTCCTAATACCACATCATGGATAATGTTTTGTTTAAACAATGAGCATTGAGGATTTTTTTACATGTAAATGGCTTCAATTGTTGCCTTCCTTTTTTCTCCCTCTTCTCTCTCTTTTTTTTTCTGAAGGTTTTGTTATATGCTGCTGTATAATTTGTATTCATGAAAGTCACTACTGCACTTAGAAAAGCTGGCCCCACAACGTCAAATCTGCTTCTTGGTATTGACTTCACGAAAATAAATTGATGCTCAGGTGATGGTTACTTCTGTAATCCCATTTCCTTTTACCTCTTGGCTTTGTAACAACTTTACTTAAGGTCATCTTTTTTTCTTTTCTCTCAAAGAAGTTTAAAGAAGTGCTCTTCTGAATTCTGCAGGTAGGCGCTCCTCTAGAAGAAAACTTACTGGCACCCTAAATTCATATGAGCAAGTTGTCACCTTTTGGTTATGATAATTTAATACCAGGTATTGGATTTGGCATTGGTAAGCATACAGTTTTTTTTGCCATCTTCTTTGGAGGAGTGAATAATAACCTTCAATTTTCTTTACAGAAGACAAGCATGGAATGTGAACCAACTTTATCAATCTGTTCTATGTGCTGTGTGCCAATACAAAAACGGGATAGCCTGTACGAGAGGTCGATGGCCGGTGAGGAGGAAGAGGCACATCAGCGAGCCATGCCGGTTAGCAAACGGACGAGCTGCACTGGTGAGCGTGCAGGCCGAGATTGAGGGCGCAGAGCCTAGCCGCGCTGGCAAGGAGCCAAGGAGGAAGAGGCACGGGCCGGCGTCGCCGACGGGTCGAGGTGCGTGGAGGCGACAACGGAGTCGGAGAGAGAGGAGCGACACGATTGGTGTTTATTTTTTTTTCTTGTGATGGCATTGAAATAAAACGATTGGTGGGAAGATATAATATATAAATAACATGCTGATACATGGAGTCTACTTGTGTTGGGGCTTAGGGATCGGAGGAAGTAGGAGTGGGAGGCGAGAGGCCGGGGCTTGAACCCCCGACGATGAACTGGCGGCGCCGTGCTCGGCGCCTGGCCTGAAGCTGGACGACAACGGGAGATCGTGAACAGTAACACCCGAGGGCCCAAGGTGAGATAAACTCAATCTCAGGCTATCCTTATTGATCCATAGAATTTGATACATATAGGACTCAACTTAACCAACTATCCCTATCTTTTAGGACTCTGTAATCTAATCTCAACTAACCCAACTCTAATGACTCTTAATCCAAACTAACCCAAACTCTGAATAACAGCTTGGCACACGGTTGAGCCTAGCCATCCTAGCCACTACGGCGTCTATAGACTTTGCCGAACATAACATCACTCCCCCCCTCGGCAAACAGCTTGTCCTCAAGCTGAAAGGTTGGGAATTCGGCGTGGAAATCCTCGAGCGGCTCCCACGTTGCATCCGCTGGTGGAAGACCGACCCAGTTGATGAGCACATGCCAGACCCCGCGACGCAGCTGTGCACGCAAGGCCTGATCCGGTTGGAGCAAGCGACGTCCCTGGTGAAGCGGAGGCAGAGCTGGCGGTGTAGACGGTGGCGGACCTCAGAATGGCTTCAACACCCCGACGTGGAATACGTCGTGAATCCTGGCTCCGGCTGGCAGCGACAAGCGGTACGCCACCTCGCCGATGCGTTCGACGATCTGGTATGGCCCGACGAAACGAGGGCTGAGCTTGCCGCGACGCCCAGGCAGCAGTGACTGTGTAGGACGATGAAGGATGCGGAGCCAAACCCAGTCACCCACCCGAAACTCCAAAGCACGATGAGTGCGATCATAGTGGCGCTTGGCATACTCCTGAGCCTAGAGCAGCCTGGTGCGCACATCAGCTAGGAAGTCATCTCGGTTCTGCAGGAGGGCGTCAATAGCATCTGTGCGGGAGGAACCTGCAGTATAAGGCAGTAAGGTCGGTGGTGGTCAACCATACACAACCTAGAACGGCGATGTGCGGAGGGCTGAATGATAGGACGTATTGTAGCAATACTCTGCCCAAGGAAGCCACTCAAGCCATGCGCGCGGTCGGTCCCCTACGATGCACCGGAGGTACATAGCTATAGTCTTGTTTACCGCCTCTGACTGACCGTCCGCCTACGGATGAAATGCTGTACTGAGTCTGAGCGTGACACTGGCAAGCTTGAAGAGATCTCGCCAAATGTGGCCTGTGAATACCGGGTCCCGGTCACTAACAATTGAATTGGGGAACCCATGGAGACGAACGATGCCCTCAAAGAACGCCTTGGCCACTGACATAGCTGTATACGGGTGGCTGAGGGGTATAAAATGAGCATGCTTCAAAAATCTATCCACCACAGTCAGGATGACACTCTTTCCATGCACCCGCGGAAGCCCCTCAATGAAGTCCAGAGCTATGTCTGCCCACACCTACGAAGGTACCTCTAGGGGTTGCAAGAGGCCGACTGGTCTGAGGGATTCCACCTTGTTCTGCTGGCATATGGCGCAAGAGCGGACAAAATCACGTACCATCCCGCTGTCATGCTCGATGAAGAACTCAGATCGGAGGCGTTGCAAAGTCTTCTGGAACCCCTCATGGCCTGCTAAATGAGCAAGGTCCAGCACCTAGGGCACAAGCGCCGACTCAGCTAGAATGAAGACCCTGTTGCCGTAAAGAATAAGCTCGTCGACCACGCACCACGGCACGCCGCGCTGGGCGACACCCGTGTCCCGGAGGGCGCGCAAGTCCGGGTTCTCCTGCACTTCTCTTTGAAGGTCATCAAATAACTCAAACGACGGACCAGAAATAGCACGAGCAGCTGCTTCGTCATCGTGACGGTGGGAGAGAGCATCCACCACCGTGTTCAAGGTACCCGGCCAAAATTCTACTGTGAAATCATATCCGAAGAGCTTTGTTACCCAGTGATGTTGTGGCGGTGTCGACAAGCGCTGGTCCAGCAGAAACTTGAGTTCATAATGGTCGGTACGCACCACAAAACTGCGCCCCCACAAGTATGGCCACCAGTGTCGCACGGCCTGCACGAGGCCGATAAGCTCACACTCATATGCCGCCAATTTCATGTGGCGCTGCGCAAAGGGCCTGCTGAAGAAGGCAATCACACCGATGCCTTGGTGAAGAACAGCGCCGAATCCCGACCCTGACGCATCACAGTCCACCGTAAAGGGCCGGTCAAACGCTGGCAGCTGCAGCACCGGTGCTGTAGACAGTGCCCGTTTGAGGGCGTCAAACGCCAAAGTGACCTCATCCGACCAGCTAAACGCGTCGCGTCGCAGAAGCCGGGTCAGGGGCGCCACGATGGCGCCGTAGTCCTTGATAAATCGGCGGTAATAGCCGGCCAACCCAAGGAAGCCGCATAGGCCGCGCGCCGATCGCGGCTGCGGCCATGTCTTGACGGCATCCACCTTGCTGACATCCATGGCCACCCCTTTAGCCGAGATCACATGCTCGAGGTACGCCACTGAGGACTCGGTGAACGAGCACTTGCTGCGCTTGAGCCGCAAGTGGTGTGCCCGGAGCGCTAAGAGGACCGCCTTGACATGCTGGAGATGCGTTGTCCACGACGAGCTGTAGATCAAGATGTCATCGAAGAAAACCAAGACAAACTTACGCAGGTAGGGCTGGAGGACGACGTTCATTAGGCTCTGGAACGTTGCCGGTGCATTGGTGAGGCCGAATGGCATGACCAGAAACTCAAAGTGGCCATGGTGTGTTCGGAACGTCGTCTTCTCGATGTCCTCTTGATGCATCCGGACCTGGTGGTAACTGGAATGAAGATCCAGCTTCGTAAAGAACCGTGCGCCACCAAGTTTGTCGAGCAGCTCCTCCACAACTGGGATGGGAAATTTGTCCTTAACCGTGCGCTTGTTTAGAGCCCAGTAGTCAACACAGAAGCGCCATGACGCATCTGGCTTCTTGACCAACAGCACTAGAGCCAAGAACGCCAAAGTGGATGGCCAGATAAGGCCCTGATCTAGCATGGCAGCACACTGGGCCTCAAGCTCATCCTTCTAAAGCTGCGGATATCTGTATGGCCGGACTGCTACGGGTGCTGTGTTTGGCAACAAGTGGATGCGGTGATCACAACGTCGCGCCGGTGGCAGTCCTTTCGACTCCACAAAGAGGTCATCGAACTCCTGCAGTAAGTTCTATAATAGAGCCAGCCCGTCTGGTTGTACAGCATGGAGCCGCGTTGACTGAACGTCATACCATGTGGAGCCGATCCCCCTCCAGAAGACCTAGTGACCTGCCTTTGTGAAAGCCAAGCATAGGTCGTCGAAATCCCACAAGATAGGCCCCAAGGTGCGAAGGAACTTGATGCCGAGGACCATGTCGTAGCCATCCAGCGGAATAGAATAGCAGTCCACTGTGAATACTTCATCTGCAATCCTGACAGCGACGTCTGTGGTGAGGCCGCTGCATGCGACGCGGTCTCCGTTCATGATGAGGACGCCCACCCTCGGGCATGGCTAGAAGTGGAGGCCAATGCCGACTGATGTCCTCGCGCACGAAGTTATGCGTAGACCTAGAATCCAGGAGAGCGACAAGCTGTGTATTCCCGACCTGAATGTAGAGATGCATCGTTGTTGCTGTTCGAATGCCGGTGATGGCATTAAGCGAGACCCGCGGGCCATCGGTGTCGAGCGGGGACGGTTCTGCTGTAGCTGTTGTGGATTGTACTGAATCATCACTGTCCTCTGGCTCCTCCACAATGTAATCCGAGGCCTCCAAATAGAACAGGCGGGCACACTGGTGGCCACAGACATACTGCTCGTCGCAATTATAACAGAGGCCTTGCTAGCGGCGCTCTACCATCTCCTCTGGCGACAACTTCTTGAAGGCCCACGTGGATGGCCCTGATGTGGCTGGTACCACGGCTGATGCTGAGGACGACGCCGTGGCGGCGGTCAAGACACGGTGACCAGGGCACGCCCGTGGTGCCGGTAGAGCCAGCTGTTGTGGCCCGTTCCGGTGTTCATACATGCGCGTTAAGCGCATTGCCTGCTGCAAGTCGCGTGGATCGTGTAGCTCGACATCCACACGGATATGCTCAGGAAGGCCACCGGTGAAGAGCTGTGCTTGCTGGTCCGACGAGAGGCAGCCTGCATGCGCCAGTCTTGCCTAGAACGTGTCTAGATAATCTTCGACATTTGATGAGAATGACAGCCGTGCCAAGTCGGTGAGATGGTTGGTGCTTAGGGGAGGCCCAAACCGCTGCTGACAAAGCCGTTGGAAATCATCCCATGTCGGCCGCCCGGCGTCCCGCTCGAGGACGGTATACCACATCTGGGCCTTGCCGGTCATGTGGAAGGACGCGAGCCACACCCAATCGACGGCCCTGGTCTACTGTCCTTGAAAGAACTGCTCGCACTTGAGCAACCATCCCAACGGATCGTCCGCCCCATCATAGCACGGGAACATCAGCTTGTGGTAGCGCGGCACCACTGATTGTTCAGGGTCTGAAGGCCGGTGATGCACTGATGTTGGCGACTGCATCGGGGCATGTGATCTAGAACCTTGCATGATCTGTGACAGCGAAGGTACTGGCGATGGGGACAGCGGGAAGGAGATCTCCGTGATCGGCATGCCTTGTGATGTTGGCGGCACCGAGAACCCCCCCAGACTGGCAGTGGTGGCCATCGATGATGTCAGCGTGATACGAGGAGCCGGTGAGGAGAACAGTAGCTCCCGCACCGGTCTCAACATTGGCGGTGGAGGGAGACCACCATAGCCCTACAGCCCGTACTAGAACGTCGAGGAGGAGGGTGGGCTTTCAATCGCGGACAAGCACAGTGACAATTCCACGACCTACCGCTGCAACGCGCCCATGGCCGCTGTCATCCCGTTGAACGCCTGGGCAAGGTCTACCAGGGAGAAAGCTGGCTGTAGCATGGGCACCGTCGCCGCGACAATGGGCGCTGTCGTGGTGATGACGGCGGCAGAGCTAACGGGCGCGGTGACTGACGGGGTGGTGGTGGAGGTGGGGGCGGTATGGAAGCGGAAGCCGCAGGAGCAGACATGGCTGATACCAGGTTGTTGGGGCTTAGGGATCAGAGGAAGTAGGAGTGGGAGGCGAGAGGCTGGGGCTTGAACCCCCAACGACGAACTGGCGGCGCCGTGCTCGGCGCTTGGCCTGAAGCTGGACGACAACGGGAGATTGTGAATAGTAATGCCCGAGGGCCAAAGGTGAGATAAACTCAATCTCAGAATATCCTTATTGATCCATAGAGTTTGATACATATAGGACTCAACTTAACCAACTATCCCTATCTTTTAGGACTCTATAATCTAATCTCAACTAACCCAACTCTAATGACTCTCAATCCAAACTAACCCAAACTCTGAATAACAGCTTGGCACACGGTTGAGCCTAGCCATCCTAGCTGAAAGCATCTAGGCCCCTAGTTGGGTTTCAGTGATTAATAACAATACAAGATTACTATGACTAACGTGTGTTTTGCAGAGGCAATTAAGTTAGGTCATGGTAATGGAGATCGATTGGGCAATCGAGGTGGTCATGCCCCTACGATGGAAATCATTTTGGTTTTCAAAGGATGGACAACAAGGTTAAGGATGACTAGTTCTAAGTGTCGATTGGAGTTGGAGTGACACTTAGAGTAGTTTAGGACTTTGTTTTTTCCTTTGGCCGTACTATTAAGGGGGGTATAGATGGGTAGCTTGACCTAGGTGAGTCTAGTGAGTTAGATGTGGTGCACACTTGTTAAAACTAGCACTAGGTAGCTCCAAGAAACAAAAATAGTGTGGCTTTGTCCACCGCCGAAGCGGAATACATTGCCGCGGGTGCTTGTTGTGCACAAATTTTATACATGAAACAAACTTTGCTAGACTATGGTGTAGTTCTAGAAAAGATACCTCTTTTGTGCGACAATGAAAGTGCGGTAAAACTTGCAAATAATCCGGTTCAACACTCTCGCACCAAGCACATAGATATCCGTCATCACTTTCTAAGAGATCATGTTGCTAAAAATGATATATCACTAGAAGGTGTAAGAACCGAAGATCAATTAGCGGATATCTTTACTAAACCGCTAGATGAGGCTACATTTTGTAGATTGTGGAATGAGCTCAATGTACTTGATTTTAGTAACTTCACTAAAAATTGAGCTTGTGTTGTCCCTTGCATTCATTGTAATATACAACATGTTTAATTTTTGGTAATGCATATAGGGCTTGTCTAACATGGTTAAGATAACCGCCGAAAAGCATGTGAAGAAGCTTAACCTTGGATCAAACTTGACAAGCAACTAGATTTACTTACAAGTATTGCATATGCATAGATGTTGTTTTTGTCATTTTGTTCCATTTGCCCTCTTATTGCATATTTTCTTAAAAAGAATTATAGCCCAAGGCAAAATATTTTGAAAAATATGAGGGTTTGAGAGAGGTCACTCACATCAGTCCCAATTGGTGTTTATTTGGATCTTGTTCAAATTGAGACTTGATTGGGAACAAGCAGCGCGAAGGAACATTGAAGATCTGCTAGAAAAGAGGGACCAGACGCTGCACCGGACTCTGCAGTCCAGCGTTCGGTCAGTTCACAGGAGGTGAACTGCAGCTGAAGGAGTGATCGGACGCTGCGTTTGTGCGTCCGGTCAGGAAGGGATCCAGCGTTCGATCCATCTACATGGAGTTCAAGGCAACTGACTGGACCCTGCCTGTGTCCGGTCATGGACCACCGGACGCATCCGGTCATGATTCCAGAGGAATTGGACCTCTCTAGAATCGACCGGACGCTGGGTGGTAGCGTCCGGTCGCTACCACCAGAGCGTCCAGTCAGTGGATCTCGTGCGGCATCTGGACTCTTCTTCCGTTTCCTATTCTGTCGTGTTGGGGGTCCTCATTTAACTGCAGCCGTCACGAGTTTGTCTTGACCTAACCCCGTACGCCGCCACAGCTCCTCCGTGCCCGAGCACCTCGCGCCACTGCAGCCGCGCGCCTCACGCGACCGAGCGCCGCCGTTCAGCTCCTTGCACCGCCAGCCAGCAAGACCGCGCGCCTCATCGCGCCACCTACGCCAACCTTTCCTGCGCGCCCGCCGTGCCCATCCGCCGCCACGCACGCGCCTCCACCGCGCTGATCCACCGTAGTGCTAGGGTCGGCCTCCAAGCGCCACCATAGCCGTAGTTCGCGTGCCCTAGCCCTACCTCCTCGTTGGTAAGGCCAAATCCTTGTTCTCAATTTGCTTCGCTTGTGACCTAGATCAATTTCCAAGCATTGATTTCAAATCATCTAGGGCCGCCGATTCATCAAAGTGGTTCGCGAACCCTAACCCTAGCCGGTTTCGAGGTTCCCCGCGTGACGTCTCTTCTTTTCTCGGATCTCCGATTGTCTGGTAGCATGCCTGTCGCTTCAATTTCATACCTACATTGCTTGCTTCCTAGGGTTTTCGCATCTATTAGAAATATTGTATTTATTTGTATATCCATCTATTCCATCGTGCAGCGAGTCGGTGCTGTTGAGGTTCTTGTGGCAGTTGTCAGTTAACTCAGAGCCAAGCTCGCGAGTACGGATCGAGGCCAAGCCTCGGGAGTGTTAGTTTGATAGTTGATCTTCGTCAGCGGTAGTTCATCTCCTTGTCAGATCAGATGGCTCGCATCAAGAACGTTGGTGGTGGTCTAGGAGATGACGATCGGAGGCCCCCGCCTCGCTTGCCCACAGGAACCAAAGGTAAGGCGACGAAGCAGGTTACATCTAAGAAGCGTAAGTACCCCGACGTAGAGACAGCGAGAGCAGCAGTAGTTGCTGAGGCAGCAGAGCGTGCCGAGAGAGGCGGTGCTCGCAGTGGTGTTGTCATTGTAGATCCACAGCTCACACCAGCACAGAGGGCAGTAGTTGAGGAGGTTGAGCATCATCATGGTGGTCCACCTAGGACTGTCATGATGGCAGGACATCGACTGGCTATTGAGGAGCCTCGACTTCAGGGGGAGTCCTAGTAGGAGCCACAGCAGCAGCCCCCACCAGTAGAGCCTCAGCAAGCTTAGGAGACTTAGGAGGGTCAGCAGGCCGAGGAGACCGAGTAGGCACCCTAGCTACGCCGCTCTGGTCGTACCAGTGCTATAGTTCCACCAAGGCCAACTACATAGTGTAGGGGTTCACACCCACCGCCTAAACCATAGGGTCCACCTCCAGCGGTACACCTTGACTTGAGGGCCACCATGGCCAGACAGGTTCGGCAGCTGAGGTTTGTTGAGTTTGAGGTGTGGTTCCCTCTGAGGAGGGATGAGAGAGCAGCAGAGGGTTTCTACACGCCACTGCAGGAGGATTTCTACAATGCTTATCTCAACAGTGGGGCAGTGTTCAGATCTCAGCGGGTATGCAGTATAGAGTCTATTGTGGCAGCAGCTGGAGAGCATATCCGCCCCTACTTATCATATTTGCTAGGACTATCAGATCTGATTGGCCAGACTGGACTGTATGTGCCATCTTGGGTTCGGCAGTTTTATGCTTCGCTCTATGTTGACCCGCAACATAACTTCATACACTTTGCATTCAACGGCAGAGACTACAGGGTGATGAGTTTCAGGGCCCGGGAGATACTAAGGCTATAGGATCAGCCTGTCAGATTGCATGAGGTATGTTATGGATAGCAGGAGCCTCCCAGGCGTCCTCATGGAGGGATGGTGCCCCCTACAGATCTTGTGCACCATTGCTTCAAGGAGCCCTTTGGTGAGGTGTCGAGGAGGAACCCCAGTGACCTGACTCCTATAGCTCGAGTACTAGAGGCTATCATCTAGAGGACACTACTTCCTAGGTTGAGATATAGAGAGGGTCTGACTCGTCTATAGCTCTAGCTCCTTAATGCCCTGATGCAGCAGATCGTGTTCGACATTTGGGACCTCCTTCTATCAGAGATGGAGGATACTATAGCTGAGGGCTTCAAGGGTCGCAGGTAGCTCCCATATGCACATTGGATCACTTTCTTGATGCTTAAGGCTATACAGGTTAGGACCCTAGAGATGGTTGCCAAGTACAAAGGTGCCACCACAAAGTTTCCAGCTTATAACATGGCATAGAGGATTAGGCACAGCACACCACAGGCACCCACTCAGCCTAGCCATCGTCTAGATGTTCCAAAGTCAGTAGCTCAGCAGGACGAGATCATCAGAGGCATAGCCACTACTGAGGAGGAGCAGCTTGAGGCACAGCAGGAGGTGACAGAGTCTAGCAACAGCTCGGATGACGACTATCTGCCAATTCCTCATATGCCTCCACGCAGACATGATGTAGAGGCCGGCAGTTCCAGCTTAGCTCCACCTGCACCACAGACGGACCCCGCTTTGATTGCTATTCTTGAGTGGATGCAGCAGGATCAGGCACGACAGGCTCAGGAGACAGCTGCCAACTTTGCACAGTTTCAGGTTCGTCAGGACGAGTTCCAGTGATAGCAGCAGATCCTTCAGCAGCAGCAGCAGCAGATGCATTAGCAGTAGTTACTCATGCAACAGTAGCTTATGGGATTTATGCAGCATGTAGTAACAGCACTTGGGGCCCCACAGACACAACCTTCGCCCCAGCTTGCTCAGCCTACCACCACTACGATGACTCCAGCAGTATAGCCCAGTGGGCTTTAGAGTTAGGGACAGCCTCCAGCTCCGTTTGCTTCACCCACAGTTTAGGTGTCCCAGTGGTTGTCCTCTCCAGTCGTTGCCCCGCAGTTCACACCATATCATACGGGCTTCTCACCAGATCAGTCATCCTCGCTATTTGTGCCTGACACATCAGTCTCTAGGAGTCTTAGAGCATCCTTCAGCGAGTTGATCGGCATGCCCACACCGCCTCATATGCATACCGCCGGTCCTTCTACAGCAGCCCCTATCGCCGTGACTACTCAGAGGCTCCCATCGTCTGTCACCTCTTCAGATCCTACGACAGACATACCAGCAGCAACACAGGCTGCACCTACCCAAGCTCAGACCTAGATCGCTTCAGAGACACTTCCAGCCACAGAGGGTCAGTCAGTACAGAGCTCAGGGTCAGATGATGATGGCGCCCAGTTTCATCTTGCTCCACGTACTTTAACGCCCGGCTCATCCGCTGCAGCCCCGCCGACCGACCCTTATGTTTTGGTGTTTGACGCCAAAGGGGGAGAGGGTTCGAGTATGTAGACTCAGGGGGAGCGACATTTAGGAGGAACTAGTTATCTATTATTAGCTTATTATATACATTTGGAGTTTTATTTGTGTGATACACTATTACTATTATGCATTTATGTGTTACTTTCATGCATATTATTATATCTATGTGATAGTGATATCTACGTGATTGTGATTTATGACATGTGTGCTCTCTACTTTGAATTCCTTTATGTCATATATCACTTGTGCAATGCTCATTTGCCTTTGCTTCTGCATTTATACTCCGGTGCAAATGAGCTTTGTTACTTGTACTCATGCTTAATTCATATCCTTTGAGTACATTGTGTTGGCTTGGGTCATATAAGCTTGCCTAATTCTTTTGTTTTTATTAACAAAAGCTTATATGAACCAAGCCTGTCAAAAACCTCACTCTTTCACATACTCAAGGTGGTATTGTCATCAATCACCAAAAAGGGGGAGATTGAAAGCATCTAGGCCCCTAGTTGGGTTTCGGTGATTAATGACAATACAAGATTACTATGACTAACGTGTGTTTTGCAGAGGCAATTAAGTTAGGTCATGGTAATGGAGATCGATTGGGCAATCGAGGTGGTCATGCCCCTACGATGGAAATCGTTTTGGTTTTCAAAGGATGGACGACAAGGTTAAGGATGACTAGTTCTAAGTGTCGATTGGAGTTGGAGTGACACTTAGAGTAGTTTAGGACTTTGTTTTTTCCTTTGGCCATACTATTAAGGGGGGTATGGATGGGTAGCTTGACCTAGGTGAGTCTAATGAGTTAGGTGTGGTGCACACTTCTTAAAACTAGCACTAGGTAGCTCCACAATAGCCCTATGATCCTATGGAGCAAACTTCATTCACATATGTTCAAGAGTTGGAAGTGAATGGAGGGTCAAATGCTGACCGAACGTTGGCTCCGGTGCGACCGGACGCTGGCCGTAGGGTCCGATCAGTTCATTTGATCAAGAGTTTGCGTTCGGTATGACCAAACGCTGGAGAGGTCAAGTGACCGGATGCTGAGAGGCAGTGTCCGGTCGACTCCAGTAAGGTTCCAGAGAAGGGAATCTGTGACCGGACGCGTCCGGTCTGTACTGACTGGACCCTAGAGGTTCAGCGTCCGGTCGAGTACAGTATGGTTCCAGTGAGGGTTAATGCGACCGGACGCATCCGGTCAGTGGTGACCGAACCCTGCCAGCGTCCGATCAACACATAATCACTGGAATGCGGGTTGAACTGACCGGAGCGTCCGGTCACCCCGCAGAAGCTCATAACGGTTTGTTTTTCAGGCTGCCTTATAAATAGAAGCTCCACTCATGTGTGGAGTTACTTTTGCTCATTCCAACAGCTGAGAAACACGTTTGTGAGTGCCAAGAAGAGCAAGGTCCTAGTGAGGTGATTGAGATTTGAGAATCCAAGAGAGTAGCCTCATTAGTGAATCAAGAGTAGCAAAGTGTGCATCCATCTTCTCATTAGGCTTCGCGTGGTCAAGTGAGAGTTCGTGCTTGTTACTCTTGGTGATCGCCATCACCTAGACGGCTTGGTGGTGATTGGGAGCTTGGTGATCACCCGGCGGAGCTTGTGGGTGACCCAACTCAAGTTTTGAGCGGCTTTGGGTGATTTGCCGCGACGGAGTGTCGAAGAATCAACCCGTAGAGAGCACTTGATCCTTGCACGGATCAAGGGGGAGCTACACCCTTGCGCGGGTGCTCTAACGAGGACTAGTGGGGAGTGGCGACTCTCCGATACCTCGACAAAACATCGCCGCGTTCCTCTCTCTCCATTTACTTTGAACATTTACTTTGAGCAATTCAATACTTATTCTTACATTCATAGAATTACCATGCTAGAGTAAGTTTGGAACATAGGTTGCAAGTCCGTTGTGCGTTAGATCAATAGAAACACTTTTCTAGGCACAAGGGGTTAATTGGGCTAACCGTAGGATTTGATTATCGTAAGAAAATTTAGAATTAGCCTAATTCACCCCCCTCTTGGGTATCTTGATCCTTTCACTAGCCACTACGGCGTCTATAGACTTTGCCGAACATAACAACTTGTCACCAATACTCCTTCAACATCTAATGTTTGTAAAACAAATACAAAACTTGAATGATTTTATGGTGCTAAGAGCATCTTTAAGAGTCTTTCTAAAATTTACTCTCTAACTAAATTATTATTTGGGAAGCCATTTGAGTAAAAGTCATTTTCTATATTTGTGTACCCTCCAATAGCTTTTATGTACCTTGCATACTCTAGAGAGCATCATTGCTTTTCTATTTTTGCTAGTGAGAAATCTAGAACAGAGAATGTCTATATTTGGCATCTAACTAAAGAGATTGTGATCCAATTAAAAGATGATGTTGGAGGATATTTTTCACCAAAATCAATATTCCTATAAATTAGGAAGAAAGCGTATCTTAGAATTACTCTAACAAAAACTAAATAAAAGCAACTCCAATCGACTGACCCCGTTCGGCTTAGTCCATATTCGGCTTGTTTTTCAGCCGGAACAGTGTTTTTCTCTAATAACAATTCAACCAGAATAATATTTTTTAGCCAGTTTCAGCCAAAATTCTGCCAGCCGAACGGAGCCTTTATATCTTTAACTAGGTAGCGTGTCCGTGCGTTGCTACGAGATTGCTAACAATTTGTACTAAAAACACACGGATCGCACGATAAGATAACAATGCTGTAAAAATTAAATAACAACGTTAAAGTGACAGTTAATCCAACAAGCATAGTTAGTGAAATTAACAGTCACGGAGAGCGCGACGTCACAGGCTTATAAACTCTACTTTATAGAACTTTCCGTGATGCGCCTAAGATAATGTTTTATATTGGCAGGAAGAAATCTCCGATATCCATTTCTTTCGTGCGTCAATAAATCCACGAATAAGTTCCGCCGTATCTCCATACCATCCTGTACACAGGCTCGAGTATATATGTCAATATTAGTGCCTGTCGATATGTCGACAAACATTGCTCAATCCACATATTTTGAATCTGTTTGACCAATGAAAATGCACAAAATGACTATTATATTAAACTAAATTCATGTCCATCGTCTATTCAAAGTGCATGTCACAAGCGTGTAAATAATTTCAATATTATTTAGTTCTCTAAATCTATGAGACTGCGACACAGTGTCCTTAGCAAATTCTTGAACTCGGCGACATCTGGCTTCATCAACAAGCAGACAATTGCGTAGGCCTATAAACAAATAAAAAACTTTTGGGTCAGTGTTGTAGTCAATAAATTAAATAAATGAATTGCCTCAAAAGAACCTCACTTTGGAAATCATGTGCCTGATTACAAATAGGACTGAATACCAATTCGCTGAAATCGTCAGTAGTGGTCACTCCGTCTAACATGCATGAGCAAAAAAAATGTAATAACTGATACTTTATTTAGTCAATACATATGAGGACATTAGTGATACAATACCTCTCTTTCTATTCATTTGTACATGGAGACTAGCTAAAATGTGCAACTCTGATGCCGCTTGCCACCATTCCGATAAGTGACGGCATATGTGTGTATACTTGACGGTTATTATGATGCAGTGGTATCTACGAGTTATAAAATTGATTAGCATCGAACAATAAAAAATTGATAGCATCGAGCAATGATAAAATTTTCAATCTAAGTATCTTTTATTCATCAACACCACATATCTGTACGGACGCATCCACATGTCATCCCTTCCTCGAATATTAGACACATGCACAACTATACCAATGACATCTACAAACACAAACGATAGTTATTGATGGAATAGGAGCATGGACAGTTAACTATGTATTTTTAAATATAGGCGTATGAGATATACCTGCAAAAAAGTACTCAGCTTGAGTGTATACATCCTCGAATTCCATAAAGGTATGAGGACACTGACAAATCCATAGCTCTCTCAGTGGTGCATTAGCCATACTTTATGGAGATAGAACCACAAAGTAGTCGGCACATAAATGGAAGATGTAGCCCAAAGGACCAACATGAGTAGGCGCAAAGCCAACTCTCATGAAGTCATAACATTCTCCTATACGAAGCAAACGGTCAAACCTCATGGTTTGGTCGCTGTACGCAACCGCTTTCATTTTGGTTCCATGTAAGAACATTAGATCCAATAGATAGATAACCATGGTCCGTAGAAAAAAAAATTAGACATGGTCCAAAAAGATGAGCTCAAAATGCACCTGCTCATCCTTTAAAATTACATGCAAATATGTATCACCATGGTGATGTCGTACATTGCCTTTCCAAAAAACCATGGCACTCGCATCCCATATGGAAGATATGTGTTCCATTCCCACTTCATGGAATTCAACCCATCTACAATCCTGTCCGTGTCAATCAAAATGATAAAACACACGAGTAAACCTACGTTGACAGAAAATGATTGCCTCGATCAATTACAAGATAAATGTAACGTAGTTACATGTAGATGTGTGTATCGGTGATTGCAGGCGACGGGTCAGCATACACCCTCTTTCTTTTGATCGATCGACAGCTAGAACCCATCTCGGCAACTGAGAAGCCAAAATCATGAAAAATATACAGGATGACATTAATCAGTCTAAACATAATATACTATTATTCTATGGAGATCGGCAAGCAACTAAAGATTTAAAGTTGTCCGCGTGCTCTATGCCTCTCTCCTATTATCTTGATGACGTCATGTGATGCATCTGAAATAACTACAACACCTACATTGTTAATTTGTTAGCATACATGACCGCAAATTTGATGCCCGTGTGTTGCCATGTGCCAACAAAATTTGAACTGTAGTATACGGTGATAGATCGTGATGCAAATCAAACCACCAAAATGAGATCATGTTTTGGTTGCTATCATGATGCCTTAGAAATAATTTTTGTTTTATGATTTATTATTGGAGTTGTGTAGCCTCCAAAAATCCAATCCAAACAGGGCCATGAATTTTTTAGGATTTACATGCTCCAAGAAGTATAGGGAATAAATTTTATAAAGAGATAAAAGAAGCAAAGCCTTGCATTAGCTAGAGATCCCAACAGGCATCACATAGCCTCTGCACGTATCTATCAAGACTCTTAAAGAGGCATGATTTCAGATCACATAAGCACCGGAGGCAATAACAAATAAAGAAACGCATTAGGGCAGGATGGGATTCACTAATAGGGTGGACGTTTGTGGAAGACAGAAGATGTTGGAAGCTCCTCGTGGCAGTCTGCAGTCCTCCTTGAGGGCACAGCAAGACGGCGAAGGCGATGGTGGCAGGCGATGACGATGGCTAGCTTTCTCGAAAAATTATACTGAAGAAAAACAGTACAACCTGACAGAAGAAGAATTCCAATATTATAATTTCCAGTGCATGTTGCGTATACCTTTGTATATTATGTTTCAGTGAAACATAGGATGAACAAGGCTTCACTTGTCCGTAGCTGTTGCCGGACAAATAACAGTGATGAGCTGAGGTTCTCGGACTGAATGCACTCCCTGTCGATTGCACTGGTATCATGTAATGGTGAATGATCTGTGCCTCCACATATACGAGGAATATAGTAGCATCTATGGAGTGCGGGATTAAAAAATCATCAGTTTTCCTACATTGATAAGATCATTAGAAATACAAAGTGTGCAACTAATAACTAAAAACTTACACGAGTGGCACCAGCAAAAGCACAAAATATCAAAAGAACACCAGTGCCGCAAACCACATCCAAAACTATTTGAAGTTATCATTTTCATAGACCACAAGAGTTAACTAAGCAGAACAAAAATCTATATCATATACAGGAAAATATCTACCCAAGACTTATACATTGTTGGCCGGCCGGGGGTGCCGGCTGTGACCAACAGGGTGCCGATTCCATACAGCAGTGGCTTTCCAGACCATTGCTTCCGCATGCTTGGCAGCTAGGACGACTGCCCCCTCATCTACAAATAAACAAAAGCAGACCAAAATTTGTTACAATCCAGAATTCAGAGAGAACTACTCATGCAACAGTGATTGACCACCAAACTCATCTCCATATCTCGGCTGATTCCCTCCGATGTCGGAGTAGGAGGTGCAGCTCGTCCACATCCATTTTCGGCACCACCAACGCCGTGATCCATAGCCATCCTAGCAGTATTACCTCTTCCACGAGTTGTACAATGTTCAAACTAGGCAATCTACGTTGTCATGCACCAATTTAATATGAAATAGGAGACTGAAAAGTTCCACTAATTTTATTTCAACAGCAAATGAGACTATTTTCATTATTCAGAGATTTCACACAGATGTAATACAAATATATATAGCCCACACACTAAGCAACACCCTATAGTAAGAAGACAAAATAAGGACATTCTATAACCATCTATGAACTAAATAACTAGAAAACTTAAAGCAACTGTGCCTTGATGATGAACCTACACTTCTTTTAAAAACTAAATCATGAAACTAACGGTGACACATGTGGTAAATTGTTGTTGCCCCCTCAACCATTTATTTCATAAGAATTTCCTTACCTGAACGATGAACAATCATAGCATTGCTTTGATGATAAGAGAAAAAATGACAGCTGAACCTCATTTTAGCACTTTTTTTTAAAAAAATGCTGCAAGTCAAGCTCTGCAGTTTATTTGCACACAATAAGGTCAATTTCCAAGCTTCCAGTTTAAATATCCATGACTACTTCCCACCAAAGCACAATGGTCTCAGACATAAATAATTAATCCCTTGGAGAAAGTTTGTGAATAATTTGCTACACACTTCCAAAATCCCTCACTCCTAGGTCTTAACTATACAAAGAAATTACATGCATTGCACATTCATACATAATCATACCTAAAAATTAGGAAACAGGGAGGACAGAGTCATCCTGCAAGGAGGGACTGCACACGACTGGAATCTAAGCAAGCCTTCGCAGACTCTTCAGTGGGGTTGATCTGGTTGTATAGCGAGGACATCATCCTGCTCACACGCGCATCCCAAACAAATCAGATAAAATCAAGCACCAACAACCATAAGAAGATAAGAACATAGACAGCTCACACCTCCTCGGTGTAATAGGAAGCTGGTATGTAACTGAACCGTGCGTCGCCGGAGACAGGATCACTTCAGAATGACTTCACCAGCCGTGGCCTGCGGCAGAGCCCCTAGCACATTTAAATCAATCAAAAATATAATCAGAGAAGTGAGGGAGAAGCAATCGACCGTACTTATTTGATGCTTGCATTCTAATTGTCATCAGGATGAGGTAGGTGCACGATGTAATTCGCAATTGCCAGGTCTTTCTCAAAGCAAATGTAAAAAAAATCGTTAGGATCCAGATATAGCTGGGGTTGAATTGGGCACCTTGCACTACGGGTAGTTAATCGGAAGGATCTAACCAACTGTAGCAAGACAGTAAGAGGAAGACCACGCAGCCAAGCTTTTCAACCGATCCAGAGACCTGCCGCGGCTGCCGCCTGTCTGGGTTACTTGCATCGTGTGCAAGGAGGAGATCCACATCGTGCGCGAGGAGGTCCAGACGGGAGAAGGCCACCGCCGCGCTGCACGGTGATGGACACGGAGGGCGTGGGATGCGGGATGGATGGGGATTGGAGTCACAGATCCAGAGCCCGTAGGATGGATGGGGATCAGAGTCACGGATCCAGAGCATGAGGGCGGCTGCCCGTCGCCGACACCCACGCACGCAAGGCTGTCGGGATGGGGAAGGGCGTCGCAGCCACTGTCGGGAGGGGAGGGGGAAGGGCGTCGCCACGGTCGAGAAGAGATCACAAGCAACTCATGACTGCACA
The DNA here is from genome assembly GCF_019320115.1 of Miscanthus floridulus. Lineage (NCBI taxonomy): Eukaryota > Viridiplantae > Streptophyta > Magnoliopsida > Poales > Poaceae > Miscanthus > Miscanthus floridulus. The sequence goes on from NC_089586.1 coordinate 78,471,160, forward strand.
AAACCACATATCAGAGCAAAGATGATAAGATAACAAATGAACAAATAGTTAATCTTGGAGTAAAGCCATAGAATTGACAGTGCAAAGCTGAATGTAAAATCCGAGCACGACATCATATCCAACTAAGATTTGGGATACATTTTCCTGCAAGCAGGGCACACATCAACATCATCCCCAAAGCTAAGCATCAGTTCGAATATATGCCCAATCCGCCATGCCACTGGAAGTAACTTCTAAGCACGTGAAAGATTAATCTTGTATCAGACTATCAGTAGGCAACAACTACAGAGCAGTAAATATATGTGAGCATAGCACATAAATCAAAACACAATTTATATGAAAGGATCAATTATTAAAAGGAGAAAACCTTAAGATGGCATGCCTGAAACCCAGTAGACGAGGAAAGCAGCCCCAAAAAACATAATGTAGTGGTTGCTGATGAATCCTAAACTCATCCCAATCTACTTCACTTCAATGGCGGTGCCAAAATTGGATTACAAGCACTCATTGTAGAAATAAGAATGTGTTGACATTGGGCAACATCGGCGAACTCATCAACGGCAAGTACAACACACAAGCAGGAGCAGCGCGCACTGATTGTTTGAGGTTTCAACATTAAGACGGCAGTGGGAAAAAACTGTAGTGATTACCTCGCAGCGGGAGAGCTCGGCCATCTAGCCTGCCATTTTGTATCACACCGAAAGATCCAACCTGAAGCCACTCTATCAAAAATCCACATAAGTTGAAAGACGATTATTGAGTAAAAGATCGGTACAGGTAAGTCATTACATGAGCAAGGAACTATAGATGAGAACTAAACCAAACCTAACAAATCACATGGTCACAAGCACCGGTGCTCCACCACACCGGATCGACAGTCTGTCGGATCCTGCTGAGGAAGAAGAAAGGATCCCACTGGACACAGAGATTCGACACCCTTCTCCGTGGGCGACCGTGGATCTGGCTGACCCTACATGGATTCAACCCTCGCTTGTTAAATCCGAGCCAAAGGAGAGGGGAGGAGAGGGAAAGGGCCGTGATGACTGCTGACCTGCCGTTGCCGTAGGTGGATCTGCCGAGACGCAAACTCAAGGAAGAGCAGGGGGCTGGGTGGCTGCTGCAGCCGCCGGTGTATGCCGCCATGGCTCCGACCGACTTGAGGAAGAATAGAGGTGGCCTAGAAGGCGCCTTTGCCCCGCCTAGTGGTCGACGCCCTCGCCCTGGTGGCCTGCCTCGCTTGCGTTGGCCTTATTGGCCTTCTCGGAGCTCCCGCCTATGGCAAGCGCCTCGACCTCAACCGTGCCGACCCGCCGACGGTGGCGCGAGCATGGAAGTGCGCGAGGGGCGAGGGCGACAATGGTGCGGGGATGGGGAGTGGCACGCGCCGCGGTGGCCCGTGGGATCCAGCGGGTCACATGGTGGGTGGGGGGCGGTGATTGCAGCTTTCCGTTTTTAGAGCGACTTGCGCGTGGACGGGAGGCGGGGATCATAGGGGGAGAAGCGAGGCGACCCCGAACAAATGTCGCACCAAAAAATTATCTTAGTTTTGTTCTTTTTAGTTGTAGGAGATTTATATTGGAAAAGAAATTTTGGGAAAAAAACTCTCCAATGAGGCAATGACCTCTTTAATTGAGTCTTCAAATAAGATTTCTAGCTACATCAAAATTAAAGAATGAGAATATAGCTCTGTAGAGTACGACGTATAAATATATAGAAAACGATTTATACTTAAATGACTTTATTTATTAGAGAGTAAATTTTAGGAAGATCAATGCTCCCGGGGCCATTTCTAGTTGTCTCCAAAGCAAGATGTCAGCAGTCTATCCCGTTCTGCTCTTCTGACTTCTGCTCTGTTCCGTTGTTCTTTTCCAGCCCGACTGCACCTCTCCTCCCTCTCTCTGGATTCCGATGGACTACTCGAGTGGCGCGTCGGCGTCGGGGAGGGCGCGGGCGCGGTGGTGCTACTGCCGCTGCTTCCGCCGTTGGGGCCGCTGCTTCTGCGGCTGCTACTGCTGCAACTCCTTCCCCGACGAGCCCCACGTCGACCATCGCCCCGCAGCCTACGCCTAGGGTCCTGGATTCTCCACTCGCAGGTGCCGATCCTACCGCCTCCTGTAGATTAACTTCTTCCGTGTCACACGCTCCCTTGGTTTCGAACTACGGAGGATGCCGAATTGCTGCAGCCGCCGGCGCGATTAGGGGGTTTGGATTGGATTCATCGTGGTGTGATCGCTTCGATGTTCCAACTGTTGGGACGTATCGACCCGTCTGCAGAGGTTCCTGCACTCCGCACCGATTAGAGCTTCAGGGTTTAGCGCTGCATGTTTTGCCAACTTGCCTGTAATCAGTATAATTAGGATACCTTCAATTCCAGGGAGGTAGGGACCAGGAAAGGGATGACTTTATACTGTATGCTTCCTTATGAACTACAGTAATTCCTGTCTAGAACCAGGCCCGGCCTTCAATTGTCACTCTTATGTTGTTATCATTCAAGCTACTATGCTCCGTTTATGTTCTGAAGTACACAGATGTGATGTGTGTGGAGTGGTGAGGACAAATTTGGAAGGGCTATTGAGGTTGGTCAATATGTGGTGATTGATCACACTAGACTGATGGTGCAGTTGATCTCATTGTTATTAGCAATTTAGCATACATGGGTCACTCTACTCTACGCTGCAAATTCACTTGATTGATCATATACAATTTAACCAGCGATTAAAATACTCTGATCGAGGTGATCCAGTATCAATGAGATAAAGGTAATAATCTTGAATCATTTCTATGCCGTTAGGTATCACTGGGATGTTGTATTCCTGTTCTTGCATGTTTTCACTTTACAGTACCAGACAGTTATTTATTGTCTTAGCTTAATGCTTCTGCTGTTTATGCCATATGAATGTGCGAACAAATGCTTTTATTTTGACCTTTGTTATGTTTCGTTTGATCAGGGAGACTCGCATATATACATATGAGCACTATGAGGGAACTGAATACTGTCGTCATATACACTAGGCAAATGGCTACCTTACTCTTGAAATAGATGTTGAAGATATTACTGCTTCAGTGCTCTCTTTTTGGCTGGTTGCTGGACAATAAATGTACTAATGTGTTACTTGTGAGGAGGTTGTTTGTACTTTGCTTGTAATGTTACCTAGAAGTCCCAATGATGATGTGAATCAGAGTAGCACTTCCTGTGTTGCTAATATGTGTACCATGGTTTGCTAAACTGAGATTGAATGCTTGTAAAATTGAACTGGTGTTTCTGTAAACACGTCAGACATAAAGAGAATTATATTTTTCTGTTTCTCTCCCAAGATGCTGTATATGTTTGCACATTCTTACATGATCATAATCCAGACTGCAATATCTAAGACACTTGATGAATGTTTGCACATACTTGTGCTGTCACATTCCATATTTCTGCAATTCTGCTCCTAACTGGGAATGTTTTCCATGCGGTGAATATCATTTGGGTGTGCCTGGAAATTTATCTTGACTTGTGATTTTAAGTGTTTTACTCGCTGTCTTCATTCTGTTGCATTGTATTGTAGCCAAGGAGAAGACAATTCCCAACCACATGTCTACCCTGTGACATGCTCAAGTAACATTGAGCTGTTTATTTATTACTTTATTTATTGGGTACATAACAAAGTGTAGCATGTGGTATGCTGGGGTTCACTATTTTAGAACTGCAGGATGAATATGAAAACATACAGTATACACGGTGGACACTCTCACGAGGATGTGCTGTTCGGCACTTCGGACACGCCTGAACTGTCAGCTGCAGCTGTGCTGTTCCATATTACATGCGTCCTGTAATCGCCACTGAAAGGTTAGAGTCAGTAATCAATATGCACTCTCATTGTTGACTATCAGCTACCAAATCTTGTCGGCTTGCCCGCCCATAGGAATTGCTTTTCCTGCAGTACCGAGGACTCGATCTTCCGGATGCTAACTTTTTTCTGGTTATTCACTGCAGCAGCAAATCCTAACTGCAACATCAGCCTAGAAATCAAGCAGCCGGACTGCCTGACCAACCTCTTCTTCCTCAACCACAGCTCAGAGGTAACAGTTACCCACCCTAAAACTTCATATAACTCGGTCCTTTCTCTGAGAGATAACAAATATGCAGCCCAATCCTCTCGAGATGAGAATTACGCGGAACAAGGAAAACGAGGTACCTTTTGTTGACAGAATGGTGTGTCATGTGATAATTATGCATTTTAAGGTCGTCTCCGGCTACTAAAGTCTCCATCACGGACTACTGACTGACTGGTGAGTGACCACAAATCGACCAATCCTACCATGAAGGCCATCAGTGCAGATGCAGCGTCCTCCTTTTCCTCTTGCATCTCCCTGGGTCATGGACAGCTCATGAGGTACCTTGCTGGCTTGCTGCCTCGCCTGAATCGAGGCTCCTGGTCCTGAGAATGGCCATATGCCCTCTCCAAGACTCCAACCGCATTGCACAGCCTGTGTATGCTTTGCCTGAACCAGAACGGAGGTACAGTACTACTAGAAGGGTAAGGCAGTTCAACTCTGGTCAGGCTCTCACATGGTCAATGAAAGAGTGAGAGTACTAGAAGAATTCCTTGCAGCTTTGTCCACTTGTGGCCACTGGCCACTGCTTTTACACTTTAGCACCTGCCAAGTTTCTTCTCTCATCTCTAGGGGACTTGGTGGTCAACTTTGTACGGGACGACTGACCCGAGGGAGATCACAGAGTATCAGATAGAAAGTGTCAGTCCAGATCAAGCATGGGCTCGTGATGGATGGATGGATGGGAGAGAAGAGAGAAGCAGAGATCTTCCATGGCAGCCTTACCCCTGTCCCTGTGAAGGTACTGTACTCTACTGCTACAGGCTACAGCAGCTGCTCAGTTCCAGTTCCTACCGCGAGTGGAGTACCTGTCCTGGCCGCCCAGCAGCAGCAGTTGCCCCAAGGTTGGCAAAAAAAAAAAAAAAAAAAAAAAAAAAGAGCTTGCACCTGCAGGTGCTCCACAGTCCACAAAGGCCACAGTTGGGATTCTGCCGTGCAACAAAACAGATCAGGGAGCGGAGGTCCCTGCTCTACTACCATTCGAGACCCAGTTTAGATGACAAAAAATTTTGGCAAAACAATACTATAGTATTTTTGTTTTCATTGTTATTTAGCAATTAGTGTCAATCATAATCTAATTAGGTTTAAAAGATTCGTCTAGTGGATTTCGTCTAAATTGTATAATTAGTTTTATTTTTTATTTACATTTAATGCTTCATGCATGCGTCTAAAGATTTAATGTGACAAAAAATCTTCAAAAATTTAGCGTAAGCCCAAAGTGCTCTAGACTTGGAGTGATCTCCGTCTCTAGCTACCTGCTGCTGCTAGCTAGCTGTCGAAAAGTTTCATTTCCAGCATGGCAGTTGTTTCCTCCGATCTGGGCCTGGTTTAGATTGAAAATTTTTAAAATCTGGACACCGAAGCACGTTTTATTTGTATTTAATAAACTTTGTTCGATCATGGACTAAGTAGATTTAAAAGATTCGTCTCGTGATTTACAACAAACTGTGTAATTAGTTATTTTTTTATCTATATTTAATGCTTCATACATACGTCTAAAAATTGATGTGACGAAGAGAAAATAAAAAAACTTAGAATTTTGAGGCAATCTAAATGATAGACGGTATGAAAACATACAGAGGTTTGACTTTGCCTGTTGTGTTTGCCCTTGCTCTCGTCTCGGTGAAACAAGGTACAGTGCTGGTGAGTAGGCAGTCTGTGCAAAGGAGGGGGGGGTGGGGGGGGGGGGGGGGGGGGGGGGGGGGGGGTGGGGTTGGGGTCCCCTTGATTCCTCGGTCCCTACACTACACGGCTGTGATATGTGAACTTGTGATCTCGTTGTCATGCACATCACAGGTTACTATTTGTTTAGCATTTCATGGCATGTCAATATGCAAGCAAAAGCTAACCTTAATCGCTTCATCACAGCCTAGGAGTAGGATTATCAGTTAGTAGCAGTTCCCGTTTGCCTAGGAGTGATCTTCTGACTTCTACCACAACACTGTTTCCCAACTTTTCTTTGGTTGCAATTGCATTCAGATTAAGGAGTGTTTGGTTTTTTCTCCTAAACTTTAATTGTTGTTTCATCGTATATTTAGACATTAAATATAGACTAATTACGAAACTAATTATATAGTTTACGACTAATTTGAAGACGAATCTTTTAAACCTAATTAGTCTATGATTTGATAATATAGCGCTGTAGTAAACATATGTTAATAATGGATTAATTAAACTTAGTAAATTCATGTCGTGGAGTATCGACGAATTCTGTAATTTATTTTTTTATTAATATCAAACACAAATTTTAGTGCCGGATCCAAACACGTCTCAGTTGTGCTAGTGCATTTATGAATAAGACATCATGCCCGATTAGAGGACTGTCACGAGAGAGATCGATCGATCTAGAGGGAAGAAGCAAGGAGAAACAGTCGAGGAGGAAGGAAGAACGAACGCAAGGAGTACGTAAAGAACCATGGCCTCTCGCCATTGCAACGCGAACGGAGAAGCAGCTCATTCGTGTGCGCTGGTCAGTCGGTTCAGTTGCCGCCGCCGCTGCAGAGGTCCAGCAGCTTCTTCCTGCCCTCCACCACCTCGTCGAACAGGTCGTCAATGAGCGCCAGCACGTCCTCGCACGCGGCCCGGAGCGCGCCCGCGCGCAGGTCGACCTCCGCCGCGGCCGCGGCCGCCGCCACGTCGCCGCCGCGCTCGACGGCGTCCTTGGCCTCCTCCACCGCCGCCCGCGCGCGCCGGAACTCGTGCATCATCACCCCGGCGCCGCCGCCGCCGGGCGCGGGCGCGGCCACAGACCTGCCGGCCTCCGCCGTGGCGCGCTGCTGCGCGCGGGACAGCGCCGACGCGAACGCGGCGCCGAAGTAGGCGGCGCAGTCCCCCGCGGCGCCCGCGTTCGGGGCGGGCCAGTAGTGGAGCACGCCCCACGAGAGAAGCGTGAGCAGGAAGGAGGTGAGCATCCGGGTGGCGCAAAGCACGCCGCGGAAGCCGTTGAAACCGCCCAGCTTAGCGTCAGCGGGGACGCCCTCGCTGAGGCGCAGCGCCAGCGCCTCCGCGCGCGTCTCCACCAGCGCGCGGTTCTCCTCCTTGAGCGCCATGGCCTCGCGCCTGCACACGCTGATCGCACGCGACACCTGCCATGCCAGCGTTGGATGCTATTACTTCAACTTGCTCCGTCGTTGCTCGGGACTCGGGAGAAGAAGAGGAAGAAGAATATAACTACTTACCTGTCTCGAGAGGTGGGGGCTCGAGGGCGCCTGCATGAGGAGCGAGGCGAGCTGCGCGGCGCTTCCGGCGTAGCCCTCGACGGCGGCGGCGCCGAGCCGCAGCGCGCGGCACGCGTCGCAGAGCCTGGACGCCTCGTCCATGTATTCGTCCAGCCAGGCCGCGCCCCCTGGGAGGTGAAGCGACGCGACCAGGCGCGCCAGGCCCGCGTGCGCGGCGTGAAGCAGCGCCAGCGCGGCCCGGAGCGTGGGAAGCGACAGGAACGCCGACGAGGACGAGGACGCCGCCAGCGCCCGGTCCAGGTCGTCGAGGCCGCGGGCCAGCGTCGCGTAGAAGGCGGCCGCCGTGGACGAGGACGGTGTCTGCTTGACGCTCATGGCCGATCGGCGGACGGCGGGCCTGCTCGCTTGCTTGCTTGGCTTGGCTTGGCTTGGCTCCGAAGGAGGAGGAGGTGGAGGACCGACAGACAGTGCTAGCTGTGATAGATAATGGCGCGAGCGCGACGGTGCAACCGTGCGGGATGGATGGATGGGTTGCCTGGAGCGACGGCGACCTTGTTCTTACTCGATGGGAAGGGAACCGAGCAGCTAGTATAGGCAGTGACAGTGACGGGGCTGTAAGCTAGCTAGCTAGGTGGCTAGGCTAGTCACGAACGACGGCGACGACGCGAGGGATCGGCCGGTGTAGTGGACGAAGGAACATGTACGCGTACCATACAACAGGCAGGCAAGCAGTGGCTCTCGATCGGTCGGCGCCGGCCCATCTCTCAGGTGTCAGCTCAAGTGCATGCGTGGTGTGGCCTGCTTGTTGGCGCCATGGTTGCTAGCTAGCTAGGCAGCCGTTGGAGTGTAGGATGGAGATGGGTAGGTGTTTGGATTTGGAGGGCAATCTTTGCTGCGTCTTTATATAGCTAGGGCCGGCGGCCACTCGGTGAAGCGCCGCCTGCACTACACGCGCTGCTACCTGCTAGAGCCAGCAGTAGCAGTAGCAGTAGCAGTAGCAGCAGCACGAGGGATGACGATGGATCCATCATGGATGCAGATGCAGCAGTGATAGTCTGAGAGAGAACGGAATGGATCGGTCACGGACGGGTTACCACCACCGTTCCGGCGAGGCTAGGCGGCTAGCTATGATGATGGCCTCATCTCATATGACAGGATTGGAAATTTTGGAATTAAGGTGGAGTGGAGTCGGTTGCCTTGCCTGGCTGCTACTTGCCTTTTGGCTACGTGAGTGTGATCGATCCGGTAAATCTATCCACCGGCCGGCCGGGTCTCTTTCTCCTTTTGCACTACTGCTAACTCCTTTTTGCAAGATTAATTATTAGATATTATTCTATCTAGATTCTTTCATTGTCTTATTTCCCAATACCTTCCTCGAACGCCAGAGTTAAAGTACAGTCCTTACGATGAATCAACGATCAACCTCAAAATATTGGATATGCCGCAAGATCCAACGCTTCAAAACCAATCCAAAATGCATCTGAATCGATGAAAGAATTAATATCGGTAGTTGTATCATCAGGTATAACCCAAGATGTGAATACATTACCTCCGGACCTTTATTTCTTCTCTGCGACCATCGGCGAAGACATCGATGACCCGGAGTAGCTGTCCTCGCTGGGAGCGCCCAGAAGCATGCCTCCCCTTAGAGATAAAGGCCACAAATTGATTGCCTACCGGTGAAATCAACGCTTGCAACGGCGATCTCGTTCCGACCGAAAATCATCTGATTTCGCCGGAAGATTTATTTGGACTAAACCCTAAACAACTAGAGATGAAACTGCGGAAAAAAGGATGGGTCCCCTCTCCTTCTTATTCCCGGCAGATGCACCGAAGACGAAGAAGGAGAGGGGCCCTAGGCGCAGCGGCGGCGGCCACGTGGCGCTCCAAGGTAAAACCAGCTATGGATCCATAGCTTATAATTATTACATGGGTGGTCCCTAAACTATCATGAGATTCTTACATATAGGTCCCAAATTATAAAATTGCACATCTAGGTTCCTTAACTATTAAAGTACTACAATCCCAATCCAAAGCAACCTCTTCACACTCCTTTCATCGTCGCGTGGATTGCGAGATAGGCTTATGAACCTTTGCTTGTTACTGAACTTCTTGTCATGTGCTTCTCATTTTTTCTTGGAAAGCAATGTCTTGACGCCATCCGCTAGTATGGTTGGATAGGGGAACGTGTTGGCGGACATTATCGTCAAGTGTGTGCTAAGACATGTCACTCACTCATGGTGACATGGTACAACTGACAAGCATAGCCGCAAAGTTGTTGTTGACCAAGTGTTCCATGTCATCATGAGCGACTAAGGTAGCGTTTAGTTGGAGTGATGAGGTGGGATGGGACGGAATGGACCTAGGACGAGCGGTGTTTGGTTGAGGGGCGAGCAGGGGCAAGGACATCCCTTGTACGAATATTCCATGAGATGTGGGATGACCCCGGTCCCCAAAATTTTCACGGATGGGGGTGACCCAGGCGGGATGAGCGGCTCGCTGCGCATAAGAAAGAAGAGGAGCGCCCGTCACCGTCGTGGATGAGGAAGGAGCATGCGCATGCCTACGGAGGAGGGGAGGAAGAACAACACCTGCCTACGAACGAGATCGATCCATCGCACGAGCTCACTATTGGTATTTATTAATATGCTACTTGTTATCGTTGCTAGAAATGCTTGTTGGCATTTCTTACTTAGAAGAATATATGTAAATGAAAGGGTCTGCAAGCGCACAGATAATATACCATTGTAGCACTTCACTCGGGAGTATTCAGGTATCATTATTTATATTTTTACCTCAGGGAAGGATGGACAAAGGGAATATATTGATAACTTATACATATGATGGAGAGATAAACCATAACCAATCTTCTACTCACAACAGGGGTAAATCAAGAGATAAATGTGATATGAATGATAAATGATAATTGAACACTCAAAATACTCCTTTAGATGGCACTAGCATGGTTAAGTAGATACAATAGAGAAATAATTCCTAAGTCATTCTTAATTACAAGTCAAAGCATACTATGATAGTGCAATTATACTTAATAATCATGGCTAAGATCAACTTCATATCTGCACATAAGGGATATTACTAAGAAAGATCTAGAACAGAGCCTGACTTCCTTCGCAACTAGATTCTTCTTCACCTGTATTTGGAGAGTGGACTACAAAATACTCAACGAGAGTGTCACACTCGTGATCTGCCACATGGCCCAGAATATAGTTTTCATCCATAGATAAACAACATATAAACACCATGCTTACATAATGTCGACCACTCACCCCATGTACTTTAGAGCGAGCGCTATATGAACTTATGCTTGAACATAAAGATAATCTAGCTATACTAAGCATATAATCAAAGTAAATGATGAACATGATAACTAAGAACATGAATAATATAAAGAATAATGTCATAACAAATGTAGCAAATATATGAAATATGAACGATACAAGAGAGGATATAGAAGGCTATACCAAGCCATGCTCTTGACAAAATCAGGAATCCAAGTGAAGCTTGCCTCCCTCTAGATCTAACTTAACTAGCTATGCCCTAAATATTTTGTGGAGCTCTGAGGTTATTCTCTTGACGATGATAGATGATTATGGAGGAGGATTATGCTAGGGGGTGGTAGGGGCTGATATATATAGGAGGAACCATCAATCCTGAGTCCTCAGATTAAACCGATTTAAAGCAACGACGTAGATTGAACCTAGGAGGTGGTGGAGCACTAACATTTGAAGGAGAGGCTAAGAGGTGGACCCAGGGGGCTAGGCAGCCTATAGGTGGGGCCTGGCAGCCTCCTACCCTCTGCCACCGTGGTTCATCTTCTAGTGTATTCTAGAGTCTTCTGGAGTTGGTTTCGTCATGGATAAGCATGATTAAATATGATAAGTAGGTCTTCCTTGACAGTTTTCTAGATAAACCCTGCAGAAAATATAGATTCACCAAAACTATGGAATTTGTTAGTTTAAATATCTAAACCTATTTTGGTGATTGTATTCATGCATTTATACAAGTTATATGGACGGTTTATGTTGGATCAGGGGTTTTAAAATTTTTGAAAACATTGTAGCAACTCCTTAAAAGTACACATGTGTTCAAATAAGAATTCTCTTCCGGATAAGAACAAACTATTATGACTTTCAAACTTATCCATATTACCTTCAACCATGGGGCTTCTTAGCCTTCATTTGGGTCTTGAGCAATTGAAAGACAGAACGATCAACTCAAGCACCATGTCTCAAGTTCTTTGCTCAACCATTATTTCAGAGTTTTTAGAGGTTTTCAAAATAAAACTCAGAGCTTCCATTGTATGACACTCTCAAGTCTCTTAATATATGTGGTATTTATAGATCCTCACCAAGGCAATGATGATGTTCTGCCTTTCTCTTCCTACAACTAAAGCTTATATAGAGCTCATAGGAGTGGAAATAGTATGAAAGAGCATACTTGCAATACATATATTGTAAAGTTAAATCTCAGATCCAAAGAGAGTTGAGTCATACAATCAAATTAAGATGTGCATGTATGTGGAAAACATGGTGGATATATATATGGTGGCTAACCTAATTCTACTATGCTCCTTAAAAACATATATCTCTTTTTGAAACATGGAAACACTTTTACAAGAGAACATGAGCTATCTTATTCATCTCTTTTTTCCCTTTTTTTAGGTAGGCATCTGAGTACCCATTGTTTTAGATATCTTGGACACTTGTCAATTTTTTCCTCAACTTTTTTCTCTTTTTTGAATAACTTTTGCATAACCCATGCTTCTTTTCTGCAATAAAACTTTTGAGAGATAACAACAAGAACTTAGAGCATTTATTTGATGGATGAAAAACCTATCAAGCATGTTTTTGTGTTTACTCCTAGCATCGGAGTGAAATATTTTTGAGTGAATCTAAATATAATGGCATGTTTTTGCGCCTACCCCTAGTGTAGGAGTAGTGCATATGTGGATGGTGTGTACGTGATCTTGATTTTAAGAGCATGAGAAACCTCTCATAAGGGCCAATAAAGCTTGACTAAACTCAATGCAAAACAAGCAGCATATAAGTGGAAGTTTCCCTAGCCTAAATAACATGTATTGCTCTGGTAGGAATTCAAGCTTTGTCATATAGGAACTCATCATGTAGCATTTTTATGTTTTTCAAAAAATAAATCTCTAGAACTTTAGTGTCACTTGGAACAAGATAAACAACAGCTCAGACCTTCTCATATCATATCTATCAATTACCTAGACTTAGATCAAGCATATGCTACCCACGACTTTCAAATTCAGAGTAAATTCTTATATCAAAACAATCTTATCCAAAACTCGAGAGAATTGAAGGTTGAAAACTAGGTACTTGAAAGAAATTACAATAGAGCAACTATTCATTATTTCCATTTAAGAGATTATCTTCAGAGTCCTTTTTATTCATTTAGCTCTTAAAAATCAACCTTGAAAAAAACTAGACACACACTTTTTATTTGCTTTTCATTTTTAGATCACACACACACACATATATATATCACAAAGATAAATTTTTATTTTGTTTTTTTAGCTATGCGTCTTTGTATAAAGCAAACTTAGAAACAAAAAGAAATACTTATCTAGATACATGGGGGATGCCTTTCCCCCAAGCTGGTTGTTGGCATGGTTGAGTGTTGAAGTTGTGTTTCTCAGAGCGGGTTTCGCCAGTGTATGTCCTTCTCATCCAACAGGAAGTTGGGCTCCCTTGTGGAATTGGTGTAGTGGCAGTTCAGGAAAATGTACTTCTGGTAGAGTGAGATGAAGACGATCGGGTAAACTTGCTCTTGACCATCTCCTAGTGAGGGTTTGGTGTTTTAAGTCCTTCGAATAGGACTTGACTAGAGAAGTCCTTCATTCTTCGGGTACATCAATCAGTCCCGGAGATGGAGACCTTGATGGTTGCACCTCTTGTGATGGTGATTCTGATGATGATGCCACCTTTTCCTTCCAAACCTACTTGGTCTGTGGACTTGTTTTAGGTGTAGTAGATTCATCCTTCATAGCTTCTACTTCTTCTTCATTCTTAGGGAGTTGATTCCTCCGGCATTGGGAAGATTGATGTCTCCTCTTGGAGCGGATCTTTTTTGACTGTTCATAAGTTATATAACTATTTTAATAGAATCATACCTTTTGTCCTGGGAATTGGAAGTGGATTAGTCTTGATCCAATGTAGATGATCGTGTTTGTAGTGTTGAGGAACGGTCTTCCAAGGATGATAGGTACATCTTCTTCTACTTCTCCCATATCAAGAATAATGAAGTCGGCAGGGACATAGTGATCTTGTATTTTCACCATGATGTCTTTTGCTATTCCCTCCAGAAATTGGATTGTTTGGTCTGCCATCTGCAATTGCATATATCTAAGAAACAAAGGTTTATCACCAAACAAATAGTCATATATTACCTTGGACATTATGTTGACACTCGATCCAATGTCGCAGAAGGTGTTGTGAAAGATTCTTTGTCCAATTGTGCACTCAATTGTTGGTACGCCTGGATCTTCCTTCTTAGTAAGGAATGGTAAAGCAAGGAGGTGGTTGTACTCTGATCAAAGTGTGTTGATCATCTTGACCGATTCTTCTCTTGGCCGCCTAGCCCTGTTCTTCCTTCTTTGATTGTTTCTCTTCTTGCTTACTGTTGTATCCTCAAGCAGATATGACATCTGAGGATGACTAGGAGAATGCAATATACTATTCTAGAAAGTAAATTTCTCCTTCCTATCCTTGATTGTGAAGCAGATCTTGGCACTATCCGCGTAGATGATGGCTTTTGTGGTGCTTAGGAAAGGTCGACCCAAGATAGGGTGCCCTCACATCACCACCTGTTTCCAAAACCACAAAGTCTATGGGTACATATGAGGATCCAACTCGCACATAGATGTCTTTAAGAATTCCCTTGGGGTAGCAGAGTGATTGATCTACAAGCTGCAAACACATGGTTGTATATAGCAAAGTATCTCTATGAATTTTCTCATAAATTACCTTTGGCATAATGTTAACGCTTGCTTTGAAATCATAAACAACTTCTTCAACACATGTGGTCCAATGGCTATGGGGATGACAGGTCTTCCTAGACCACCTTTCTTGATGGGTAGCGAGTCATCTCGCCATCCTCCACTAGAAGGTTCTCTATAGAATCCTATATTGTGAATATCGATGAGATTTGCAGTTTTGGGATCCCCGGGCTGCCCAGGAATCTTACCTTTGTCGGTCAAAGGAACAATAGTCATCCCTTGAGCTATTTGTGATTCTATCATTTTATTAAAGCTATGCTGGGTTTTAATGGCTAAGGAGAAGCTATCCATTCTATTGTTTATATTTTCTAACATTTTGTCATTGGAAGCTAGTTTTCTAGATAAGCCCTCCATGATTTTAGCTTGACTAAAGACCGATTCTCTCAAAGATGGTTGATTATTGTAATTATTAGCTTGATAGTTACCTTGGTAGTTTGGCCTTTGTTGCTGATTCCAACCTTGATTCTATTGAGAACGATAGTTATTATTGTTAATGAAGTTTACATCCTCATAGGTTTCAGGACAGTTGTTCCCTAAATGCCCAATGTTTCCACATTCTTCACACATCATGCGGGAATCATAAAATGTGCATGACTTCTTTCTTTTCATTGGCTCTATTTTCAAGCCTCTTTATCAGTAGATCCATCTTGGCAGACAGCATGTCTACCTCCTTGAGTTGATGCATATCTCCACCTCTCTTGTGGGTTTGAAGACGTTCTTCATTCCAACCTTGGTTGGAGGCCATCTTCTCCACAAGAGCTATTGCTTGTGTGATTGTGAGTGATAAAAATGCACCTCTAGCAGCGACATCCATATTCTCACAGGTGTTGTTTGTTAACCCATGGTAGAAAGTCTGCATGAGTAGCCAATTCTCCATCCCCTGATGAGGACATTTTGATATGTAGTCTTGGAAGCATTCCCATGCCTCAAGGATAGATCGGTCATGTTGTTGTTGAAAACTTGAGATTCTTCCATGCAGAACATTGGTTTTTCCCATGGGAAAGAATTTTGCTAGGAAGACAGTGGAGCAATTTTCCCATGTAGTATTTCTATCTTTGTTGGCGTAGAACCATTGCTTTACCTTCCCCAAAAGTGAAAATGGGAAGAGGCGAAGTAAAATGGCATCTCTAGTAACTCCTTTGATGATTAAAGTGTTGCAAATCTTTAGAAAGTGTTAGAGATGAGTACTCGCATCTTCATGTGCCTTTCCACAAAACTAGCTATCTTGCACCATGTTGATGAGAGTTGGCTTGAGCTCAAAAGCATTGTCTCCAATGTTGATCATCGGTCCAGTACGGATGTTGGCCGTAGTTGGAGCAGAGAATTCACGGAGAGTCTCAAAAGCTGGTCTTAAGCTCCACCTTGTTTGGTTGTCTTTCGATTCTAAAGCTGAAACTTTTTTGAGTTTAGCTTTAGTCCTCCTAAATAGTGCTTCTAGATCTTCAACGTAGTTTGTTGGAAGGTCAAACCAGTCATACATTACCCTGCATAAGATATAGAAGTAGACAGAACAAGGGTAAGCCTATTTGAGCCGAGGTATATGGTTTCCTCGATTACATCTATAAGTAGAAGTTTATCAATATTCCTTTTTTCCTAGCTACCTTCCCCGGCAACGTCGCCAGAAATGCTTGTTGGTATTTATTAATATGCTACTTGTTATCATTGCCAGAAATGCTTGTTGGCATTTCTTACTTAGAAGAATATATGTAAATGAAAGGGTATGCAAGCGCATAGATAATATACCATTGTAGCACTTCACCCAAGAGTATTCTAGGTATCGTTATTTATATTTTTACCTCAGGGAAGGATGGGCAGAGAGAATATATTGATAACTTATACATATGGTGGAGAGATAAACCCTAAGCAATCTTCTATTCTACTAACAACAGGGGTAAATCAAGAGATAAATGTCATATGAATGATAAATGATAATTGAACACTTAGAGTACGCCTTTAGATGACACTAGCATGGTGTTGGTATTTATTAACTTGTCACTTGTTTTAAATAGCCACCTATTGCTTACCTACATCTCCTAACATTACTTTACTAGGTTGTCATCCCTAGTGATGATGCTTGAGATGCTTGTTGGTAATACCTAGCATTACTACTAGAATAATACTAAGCAGTTCTTTATTAATTTATGTGACTAGGAAGAATAGATATGAATATATATGAAAGGAATCTGCAAGTGCACAGATAATTATACCATTGTAGCACTTTACCCAAGAGTATTCCAGGTATCGTTATTTATATTTTTACTATAGGGAAGGTTTGGCACAGACATATATTGACAACTTATACTATTGATGCAGAAATGAACCATAACCAATGTTCTACTCATAACAGGGGTAAGTCATAGGATAAGATATATGATAAGTGTTGACTAATAATAATGATTCTATGGCATTGGCATGATCAGGTAGAATATTAGAGGAATAATTTTAAGTTATTCTTAATTATAAGTCAAAGCATATATTGATCAGTGCAATTATACCTAGTAGTCATTGCTAAGATCATCTTCATATCTACACATAAGGGATATTACTAAGGAAGATTAAGAATAGAGCTTGTTCTTCCTTCATAACCGGACCCTATGTGCGCCTATATTCAGGGAGTGGACTATAAAGAACTCAACAGGAGTGTCACATCCATGATCTACCATATGACCCAGAATATAGGGTGTATCCGCAGGTAAACAACGTATAAGCATGACACTAACACAATATCGACCACTCACCCATGGTACCTTAGAGTGAGCACTATATGAACTTATGCATGAACATGATGATAATCCTACTATACTAAGCATATAATCAAAGTAGGCGATGAACATTATAATGAAGAACATGAATAAGATGAATACTAATATTGTCATAACAATTGTATCTTGCATATAAAAATAATGGGGGTACAAAAGAGAGTGGGTACAAAGATTATACCAAACCATGCTCTTGACATGATCAAGAATCCAACCGAAGCCTGCTTGCCTCCCTCTAGACCTAGCCTAACTAGCTATGCCCTAGAATATGATGGTGCTCTGAGAATGATTATGATTTCTATCTTCTCAAATGACTTGATGACTAGGGTTATGCCTAGAGGGGTGGCAGGGGCTGATATATATAGGCCGAAGCATCCAACGTGAGCCCTTGGATCAAACCGACTTAAAGGATGACGTAGATGCAACCTAGGAGGCGGTGGAGAACTGACATTCAAAGAAGGGGCTGACATGTGGGCCTAGGGGGTCGGGCGGCCTGTAAGTGGGACCGGCTGGCCCCACCTAGTAGCCTCTTCCTCTCTACTTCGGCGTGGAGTCCTCTCGAGTCTTCTAGTGTCTGTTTCGCTATGGATAAGCGTAATTAAATTTGACATGTAGGTCCACCTTGATGGTTTTCTGGATAAACCCTGTAAAAATATAGATTCACCAAAACTTGTGGAATTTGTTAGTTTAAACCCCTATACCTTTGTTGGTGATTATATTTATGTCCTTATACATGTTATATTGATGGTTTATAATGGTTGTTAACTATCGTCAACACATGGTTAAGTAGATACAATAGAGAAATAATTCCTAAGTTATTCTTAATTACAAGTCAAAGCATACTATGATTAGTGCTGCTATACTTAATAATCATGGCTAAGATCAACTTCATATCTACACGTAAGGGATATTACTAAGGAAGATCAAGAATAGAGCCTAACTTCCTTCACAACTAGATCCTACTGGACCTGTATTCGGGGAGTGGACTACAAAGGACTCAATGAGAGTGTCACACTTATAATCTACCACATGGCCTAGAATATAGAGTGCATCCATAGGTAAACAACGTATAAGCACCATGCTTACACAATGTTGACCACTCACCCCGTGTAGTTTAGAGCAAGTGCTATACAAACTTATGCTTGAACATAAAGATAATCTAGCTATACTAAGCATATAATCAAAGTAAACGATGAACATGATAACTAAGAACATGAATAATATAAAGAATAATGCCATAACAAATGTAGCAAACATATGAAATATGAAAGATACAAGAGAGGATACAGAAGGCTATACCAAGCCACACTCTTGAAAAGATTAGGAATCCAAGTGAAGCTTGCATCCCTCTAGATCTAACTTAACTAGCTATGCCCTAAATATTTGTGGAGCTCTGAGGTTCTTCTCTTGACGATGATAGATGATTATGGAGGAGGATTATGCCAGGGGTGGTAGGGGCTAATATATATAGGGGGAGCCATCAATCCTGAGCCCACGTATCAAACTGACTTAAAGCAACGACGTAGATTAAAAATAGGAGGCGGTGGAGCACTGACATTTGAAGGAGAGGCTGAGGGGTGGACCTAGGGGACCAAATAGCCTATAGGTGGGGCCGGTTAGCCCCACCCGATAGCCTCCTGCCCTCTACCACTGTGGTTCACCTTTTGACGTCTTCTAGAGTCTTCTGGAGTTGGTTTCGTCATGGATAAGCGTGATTAAATCTGACAAGTAGGTTCCCCTTGATGGTTTTCAAGATAAACCCTACAAAAATACAGATTCACCAAAACTCATGGAATTTGTTAGTTTAAACCCCTAAACCTATGTTGGTGATCGTATTCATGCATTTATACAAGTTATATTGATGGTTTATGTTGGATGTTAACTACCGTCAACACTCGCTCCAGCTCGCCACTGTATGAGCTCTGCTCTGGCCCTCGCTCCTCTTCGATCCACCGCCACACGAGCTCCACCACATGAGCTATGGCCCCACTGGTGCATGCGTGAGGGCTAGCTTTAGCATAGGTGAGGCCAAGCCCTAGCCCCACCGGCCACCGCCACGAGGGTCTCTCTACTCCCAGCTCTGCCCTACTGAACTCATAGTAATGGTGCATGCGTATGAACAGAGGGACAGAGAGGAGGAAAGAAAAATATAGGTTGACGATTGGGCTCCACACATTAGGTGCTTGATACCACTTTTTATGTCCCCAAACAAAATGGAAAATGAAGTCATCCCATCCCTTCTTAACTAAACAACAAATGGGATTGTCCCACCCCTGAAAACTAGGTTATGTCCATCCCATTCCACCTTGCCTCCCAACCAAATGCTACCTAAGGTGTCTTAGCTCACACTTGAGAGCAATGCCCATCGCAACACATCCCTTGGTCCAACACTACTATAGAATGGTCATCACTGCTAGTTTTGGCCCTCGGTAGTGAAATGTCGATGGTGATAGCCATATTCATCACTGTTGGTTCACAACCGGCGGTGATAATATGCTATGATGCCAGTTTGGAGTTTAATCCACCTATTATAATGGCACGATCACCATCGGGTCACAGTCTAATCAAGTGTTGATGATCCTATAATCTCTATTGGTTAACAATATGATCTGACAGTGATGACCTTTTGATCACACCATCGATTTAGATTTACACACCGGTGATGTTGATGGTTGCTTCACCACTGGTCAATGATGTAATCTTGTGGATTTTATCACCACCAGTCAGTGGTCCAATCTGAAGGTGATGAGCAATTGATCAACAATGCATACCTCAAGAGGTAGGGGCTAGATGACCACCATTCCTAGACTTCTTCCTCCTCGTTGGAGGAGTCATTGTTGAAAGAAGAGGATACCTCAAAGAAGGTGATGAGCAATTGATCAACAATGCATACCTCAAGTTGGAAGAAGAGGATGAAGAAAGAAGACGGGTGATTTCAAAGAGTAGGTGGTGTGAAGAATACATAGAGCATTGGGTGCGTCTCTTCGGCTTCTTCCATCGTATTTAATGGAGATTAAAGGATGTTGGAACTAGGGCCATCAATAGTCATGAAGAATTTTCACCATTAGTCCACCAGTGGGCCTTTTGGGCCGGTGGCCATAAGGACTATCACCATCAGCTATGCATACAAAATGGTAGTGACACAGATGCTGAAGATCTAACGAACAGCTAGTGGTAATAACAATCTTCACCGTCGGTTCATTTGGTTGCCTGCACCCTGACATCCTTCTAACCGACAGTGAAATAGTTTCACCGCTAGTTATGTAATAAATGGTGGTAATAAAGGTGCTACGATAGCTCATTCTATAGTAGTGCAACCATACTAGAAGATGGCATCAAGATATTGCTTTGGACTGGGATTGTAATAATTTAATAGATTAGGGACCGAGATGAGTAATTTTATAGTTTGGGACCTAGGTGAGAATCTGAAAGCCCTAGTTTGGTTTTGGATAATTGATGAAACCTAGTATACTAAAAGTTGTCATTAAGTGTTGTATATGAGATAGGGTGGTACACACCTAGTGGTGGAGCTAGATGATGGTGATGGTGATGGTGGTGACCAAAAGAGATGATCAAGTGCTCTAACTTGGAAAAGAAGAAAGGGAAAAATAAAAACCAAAGTGTTGATCAAGGCAAAGGTATCAAATAGGTTTTTGTTTTTGCACTCAAGACACCATAGAGGGCGTGAGTGTATTTAGGATAGATAGCCATACTATTAAGAGGGGTGATCTCGACATGAATACAATTATCTAAGTGCCACTAGGTGATTTAACACTTGCATTTGCATCAGGACCTAGTGAATGCTAACGTCTCTTGAAAAACTTGTTTGTGAAATGCTAACTCACATGCACAAGTGTTGAAACTTGGTGGAGTTAACACATTTGCACAAGGGATAAAGTTTGGAGAAGAGAAGGGGTCACTGGGTGTGACCGGACGCTAGATCTGGGAGGACCGGATGCATCCGGTCAGTGACCCGACGTGTGGCAGTGGTAATAGAAACGATCAAACGCTGGCTTAGGGATGTGACCCTGCCACTGTTCACTTTTAGGCACGTGCAAGGCAGAGCGACCGGATGCACGGGCGTCAGAGACCGAATGCGTTCGATGTGGATTTGGCTGCTCTTTGTCTCTGGAAATAATTTGTTGGACTCAGGGTGAGTCCAGTCATATGTGACTGGATGCGTCCAGTCTTGAAATACAAGCTTTGGGAGCTCTCTATATTGGACCGGACACTGGACTTGGGTGAGTTCGCTCACTTGATCGTCTTGTCTGATCATGTGACATCTGTACACGTGAAGCTAACCGTTGGGCGCCAATGACTCTATTCATTTGAACATGACATGTGGTGTTGTAACAGCGACCGAACGCTGCGACCAGATGCTTCCGGTCGTCCCGAGCAGCGCATCCTGTCATCGCGCAGAAAGTTGGGGTGAGTGGCCAACGACTATTTGAGCTATGAGGGCTCTATAAAAATGACTTGGCTGGCTCTTGCTCACCCTCTTAGCTCTCTAACTCATTGATACACCTTGTGAGCATACTCCAACACCTCCCACTCATCTAACTCTTGATTTGTTCATCCAAGTTGAGATTGAGAGAGATCTTAGTGCATTTGCTTAGTGTTTGAGCATCTAGTGGCACTAGTGATCATGTGAGCTGCGGGATTGCTTGTTACTCTTGGTGGTTGCTGCCACCTAGACGGCTTGGAGCAATTGAAGAGCATTGGCACGAGTTGGTGATTGTTTGTGGCCATCTCTTAGTGATTTATGAGAGGTTCTTGACCTTTCCCTAGCGGAGAGCCAAATGGTACTTTATTGGATTGCGCATGTCATTGAGTTACCCTCACTTGTGGGTAGGTTCTTGTAGCGCCCAGTGTTGGGCTAGGTTTGTGAAACACCTATTAGCCGCCGAACCACCAAGTGTGTGGTCGACACAACGGGGACTAGCGTACCAGCAAGCACATGAACCTCATGAGAAAAATTGTGTGTCTCTTGTCCGTTTGGATATGTCCCGGTGTTCATTGGTATTCATATTGATTAATTGATCACTTGCCTCGGATGATATAATCACTCTACCTCTCTCCCTTGTATTACATTGTTTCACTTGTTGTTGTTTGAGCAGTGTAGCTCTCTTGCTAGTTAGTTGAGTAGTTTGTTTAGCCTCTTGTCTAGTTGCTAGTTAGCTCAACTAGAGTAAGAGTAGTGACCTAGCTTTCATGTGTGCCTAGAGATTATAAAGAACTAGAATTGTGGTATAGCTGGCTTGCAAACCTTGTAGAGCTAGAGCAAAATTGCATTTCGCCATTTCGGTTACTAACCCTTTTCTCTAGTGAATTTGTATAGAATTTTTATAGGCTATTCGCCCCCCTCTAGCCATTTAGGGCCTTTCAGAATCCTATCATAGTTTAGGGACCGTCCCTATATTAATTATGTGGTACAGACCCACATGTCGGTTCCACGTTGGAGCGCCATGTCAGCTAATGGACTATGGCGTGGCTGTTTTGGATCGAGATGAGATACTTAAGTAGTTTAGGGACCTAGATATGCAATTTCACTACTACACAAATGATTTTAGGAGGTAGTGCCCAAACATTAACCGAGGCAGGCACAAAATCCAACCGCCTCCTAAAATGTTGGGCTATTAATGGAGGCGGTCATTTTTATTTACCGAGGCGGTCATGTTTGCCCGCCTCATAAAATCGATTTATGGAGACAGTTAAAATCTAACCGCCTCCTAAAATCAATTTACGGAGGAGGGCGCCTTAAGACAGCCACCTCCAAAAATAGCCTATTTTTAGAGACGATAGTCTTAAGGTGCCTGCCTCCATATAAATCTATTTTCGGAGGCGAGCACACTATAAAGCCCGCCTCTGAAAAAGGCCGAGGCCCAATAGGCCCAGCGAGGCCCGATAGTCGTCTTCATATAAATAGAGGAAGTTAGGGTTTCTTGCTTCAGTCACTCTCTCTTCCTCTCCCTCTCCCTCCTCAGCCGAGAATGGCGCTCGTCCTCCGACTCCCTCCGAGCAGGCTGCCCCCTCTAACTCCTTCGTGCCCTCTCCTTCCCCCGTGCCCCTCCCTCTCCCCCGCGCCACTCCCTCTCACATCTCTCAGCACACGGCGGCGCAAGTCCTAGATGATGGAGATGGAGGCCCTGGCGGTGGTCCACGTGCCCTAGACGACGGAGGTGGAGGCCCTAGCGCGGCGAAGGGACCTCCGCAGTGGGCGTGGATGACGATGGAGAGGCTGCGTCGGCGGTGGATCTGAAGCGGGTGCTCGCGGGGGCCCTTGCGGCGACAGATTTGAAGCTAGAGCATGGCGTGGAGGTCGCGTCGGCAATGGAGGCGGTGAATCTACGGCGAGGAGGCGGATCCAGCACAAGGCCTCCCCGTCTTCACCAGATCTGGCTGCAGGGGCTCCACCGACGGCGTGTCCAGGTGTAGATCTGGCAGTGGCGGCGCGTCCAGGTGCAGATCCAGGACGATGGCAGCATGGCTGGGCTTGATGTCGGGCCCGTATGGGCTGGCGTTGGGCTCAACTGCTTTTTTATTATTTTAATTTCATTTATAGAGGCAGGCAAAGCAACCGCCTCTGTAGGTCATGGATTAACCGTGACCTTTGATTGGAGGCGGTTGGATTGCCCGCCTCCATTAATCGTTTTTGTCCGCCTCCAATAAGATTTCTGTAGTAATGTTTCGTAGTTTGGTAACCTGGATGAAAATCACGTAATAGTTTAGGGACCGCAAGTGTAATTTACTATATTTTTTATAAATCTAGTCAAACTTAAAAAAAAAATTAACCTGCATAAAATTCTAAGCGACACTCCTTTTGAGACAATAGGAGTATATAATTGTGCGGTCCTTGTTATGAGAAGGAGATGGAGATGAGGAAGCAAGCTTAGGGTTCAGGATTTCAGGGTCAGATGGGGCAAGAAGCCCACCATAGTTACAAGGGTTCTGCCACAAGAGAAGGATAGATCATAGCCAGAGCCAAGGGAAACTTTTTTTCGAGTTTTCCTTGTAATTAATCAATTCTTATTTATTATATAGTTTCATGTTTTGTTTGAGACATAACTTTACACAGAGCTTGATGAGCGGAGTCTATGTGTCTAACAATCCAAGCCATTTTTATTTAAGATACGCTAATTTTGTATTAAAAGAAAAATAATAAATCAGAACGATTTTGAAATGAGCCACAAGCTAACTCAACAAACTTTTTGTCAAGTAAGTGTAGTGGCTCTGAAAATTCGACCGTGTCCAATTGTATCATGTGAGGTGAATACACTCATATTACTCCGTGTAATACTAGCAATTTAGAAGGATAATGATGGAGAATCTTACCCAAATTTGACTAATGACTTGACCCGAATCTTCGCTCCAAAATGGCCACCCACAGTGGCACGATGGGGCCATGGGGATCATGATCATGACCCTGAATTTGCATGCAGTCACTCCAAAGAACCACCACGGTATCAACCTAGCTAGCTTAGGCCCAGTTTAGTTTGCAAAAAAATTTACAAAATTTTTCATATTTCCCGTCACATCAAATCTTTGACGCATACATGAAGCATTAAATATAAATAAAAAATAAAACTAATTACACAGTTTAGACGAAATCCACGAGACGAATCTTTTAAGCCTAATTAAACTATGATTAAATACTATTTATTAAATAACAACGAAAATGCTACGATACCTATTTTACCAAAAATTTTGGAACTACACTGAACCTTACTACAAGGACTACTGCATGTAGTAGCAAATAAACAGGGACAGCCTTCATTTCCCAGATCAGAGTACTTGTTGCTGGTAGTTTATTCCGCAAAATAATAGGAGTACATACCTACTCCTACTCAAATATTATAGTGTGTGGGGAGTACAGACATTCTCCTGTTTATCAATAGTAGCAGTGATGACCTGCTGGTGATTGATGGTATTTTGGCTGCAAAGAATGTTTCTTTAGTTAGTGAACAAGACATCGCCGAACTCGTACAACCGATATGATGCCTCCTTTTTCCATTTTTTTTTACAAAAAGATAGGGATTTCCTTCCTCCTTTTCTCACTTGCATTGGTATATATATAGAAGAATACATGCTCTTTATTTATCTTGTGATGGGGCATCAACATCTGGTCCATCTCTAATCTCTTCAGTAAGATAGTGTGTGTATAACATTACTACTACTCTATATCATTACTACTACTCTACTACTTGTTAATTTCGTATATATACTCCATAAAGTGAAAGTGAGATATGGACTAGTGAAAAAGAAGCTTCTTAATTATAATTTCCTTTTCTCCTGGGCTTTCCATACTAAAGGGTAGGAACATGTGGAAGTTGGAAGTCTATAAAGGTCACATTAATTGTTCATGTGAATCTACTAATAATACAAATACATTTGAGACTCGTTTGCTTTTGTTTTGGAGAAACCTGGACAAGATCTCCCAATCTTGTGAAGTGATTGTATCTCTTTTTTCCGTTTTCTTTTTGAGGAAGGTGATTGTCGATGGTGCTAAATATATAGATAGTGCTGGTAGGCAAGAAAATCAAAGGCCATTGGTTGGCTCGCTGGATCATGTGACTTTGTGCTAGCGAGAGGGGCCGGCCGGACCCTCTAGGCGTGAAGGGACATTCCATTTGATATGTGTGATATCCAAATGATTACATGGCGTGCCCACATTATTAGCTTTATGTTCATTTCCTTCCATCTCGTCTCGTCGTCCTCTCACTTTTATTACTTTATCTGCGTCTAGCATTTCAACCCCATGATGGATGGCCTTGTTGATAATCCGTGCCGCTTACGACGATGACGATGACGGTGGTTAATTTCGCCGTCTGCTCTCACATTACCGAGACTAATCATCTCTTGCATTGCTCGTTTCAAGACCTTGGAATGCCATGTGACCATCAAGGATTCTCACATCTCAAAATCTCATTCGTCGCGACATCTGTTGGAATCAAGTGAGCTAGAGATGATGAATCGGACAGAGCAAGTATTAGGGATACCTCCTTTTCTTTGCTCCAGTTGCCTGCTCAAAACCCATCACAAAGGAGAGAGAAAAAAAGGTTGCCTTTGCTTGCTCAAAAAACTAATTCCCGGGGCCTCAGATCCTTCAACACTCCTAGGGCATGCATTTTGTGTGCATTGCATCAAATCCATATCTTCGAACCACTATGTAGATCTCCTTTTTGGATTCTCGCTTGGCCCAAAGCTCTACTTTTCCTCCGGCAATTGATGCATCTTAATATTTTATTGAAATATACTTCTGTTTTTTTTTCATTCAAGTGACTAATAGCATCTGTTTTATTGGACAACACAACAAAACCATGTTACGCGTGGATGAGCAACAATGACAGAGAAGTGTCGGTTGTAATTAAAATAAAGATTGAACTGGAAACCAGAATATAAATCATGACAAATTTAAGAACCAGATTAAGCATAGCTTGTATACTAACATGATCTAACAGCATGAACAAAAGAACTAGTGTAAACATATCTCGTACACTAGCCATCATATCAAACAGTATGAACGGAGACATTGGATCACGAGATGTATACCTTTCGAATGGTGTCGTCAGTGATGGAGATGCAGGTGGTGGCGCGAGATCGTCGATGAGCGGTGGAGGAAGAGATCGAAGCAGTTGACGACGGATACGCCGGGACGTAGCATCACCTGACTTGAGTGGAAGACATCCCGTCGTGAAGGTTGAGAGCAGTCACGCGAAAAGCCCTTTCTGTCGGTGTTTCGAGTTGCCACCGACTAGTAAATTTCTAATATTGCGCGTCTGGCTCGGATGGTGTGCTAAGAGGACACGGGGTTTAGACTGGTTCGGGCAGAATGTCCCTACATCCAATTAGTTGTTGCTGCTCGTGTTACTAGCACTGAAAGTTCGTAGTAGGGGTTACAAACGGTCGAGAGAGGGACATGTTCTAAGTCTCTGGTGAGAGGAGTGAACGGGTGCCGAGAGGTCGGTTGCTTCCTGGCTGTGTGCTTGCGTGTTCTGATCGGTTCGGGGTTCGAGTCCTAATTGATGCGATGTGTTGTAATGCCGCTTATGGGACGCCCTGCTTTCCCTTTTATAGGCCAAGGGAAAGCACGGGTTACAGTGGAGGGAAAAGAGAAGAATGAGAAGAAGAAGTCCTCTAGGATCGCCAGGTCCTTCTTTTCCTTTACGCGGGTCCCGCTGACCCTGTAGATGTCAACAGGGACAGCTCCACGTCGCGGCCCTGTCCGTCACTGGCGCCATGTGCAGGCGTTGTCTCCTAGTCGTGGCGCTCCACTCCATCCTGGCGGACATCGTGGTGGACTGACGCGCCTGTCAGTGCTCGTACTAGGGTTAGGCAGAATAGCACCGGTACGCTCGATGATGTTTCTGATGTGAATCCCCAAGTATGGTCCGTCACGGCCACGTGTTATATCAAGGCGTACCGGTCACCTCCCTGGTGTCAGAGCTTTGACCCAGGGCCATTCGCTTGGACCTGGAGTGGTTGGCAGCGGTATGGGTCTCTGTCGGGCGAGACGGATCCCCCGGCCTTGGGGTCGATCAAGGCAGAGTCCTTCCTGGAGGCCGGGCGAGGCGGAGCGCAAACCCAAGGGGCGGGTGAGGTGGAGTCCGCCCCTAGAGGCCAGGCGAGGCGGAGCCAGCCCTTAGAGGTCAGGCGAGGTGGAACCCATCCTCAGAGGCCGGGCGAGGTGGAGCCAGCCCTCAGAGGTTGGGAGAGCTGAAGCCCGCGGCCTCAGTGTCGAGCGAGGTGGAGCCTACCCTCAAAGGTCGGGCGAGGCAGAGCTCGTGGCCTTGGTGTTGGGTAAGGTGGAGCCCACCCCTAGAGGCCGGGCGAGGTGGAGCTTGCTCACCTAGGGGTTGGTTGGAGCTATAGTCACGCTCTTGACTGCTCGGATGAATCAATGTTGATGGTTATTAGCTCCTCCTCTTTGGGTACCCTAGTATTGGTCCCCGATAGTAGCCCCCGAGCCTGTGGAGGAGTAGAATACTCCTTCGAAGGCTTTTCCAAAGGGAGGACTCTGAAGGCCTTGGCCTTCTTTTATTGCCCATAGTGTGACCTAGGGGCGGTGATTCTCTTTCCTCAAGACCCCTCCCATAGCAGGGGCCCGGTCGAGGATCGGTTCATCTTTGCGATTGTCTTCCCTTAAGCGTTTTTCTGATAAAAACAGAGGGGCCAAGCCATGCCACGATTTTCCTCTATGGACAAATCATGGCACCCGGTGAGCTGTTAATGGGCTAGTCTGAGTGGGGCCCCTGGCATCCTGTTCACGGGGATACGACTTGGGTCAGCTTGGTGACTGACCCCATATTCTCAGTGATCAATCCATATAGTTCTCGGGTCTGTTCGACCGGTCCCGAGGGCTGAGTACCTTTCTTCAAAAAAAATCATGGATCGTAACTAGCCGAGACTCAAACGTGGGCCGGGATGCCCGCGATGCTCATGCACCTGAGCACTGGCTACTAGTGGGCCCATCCCTTTCCACCTCTCACCCTAAAGGTGCATGGAGCGGTTGTCAAACCTGTTGATGGGCCGACCTGTGAACTCCTAGGCCTAGTCAGGCCATAGAGGTGCTTTTAGATCTGTATTCCTGTTACTCATGATGAGTCATGTCCCATCCAGAGAGGTAAAACATCCGATGAGTTTTCTGAGGGAACGGACAGAGATTGAGTACGCACGGCCCATGTTAGGATGTTACGGCAGATCGTGGTAGGTGTGGAGATCTAGGCAGGCGGTTGGTTTCCTCGCATCCGTTGCCCCTATAAAACCAAAGGGTTCGCCCCCTAGATTCCATACCTTGCATCCTTGCCTCCACAGCCACGACCGCCGCCGCCAATCGCTCAGGTTTCCTATCTCTGCATCCCCGTTGTCATCGAGCTCACATCCACCCACCCCCATCTCTAATGGATCCGTGGTGCCACTCTGACATCACCTTCCAGCGCATGGAGGTCCTTGTCCATTGCGGTCTTCTCCATGTGCGGACCGCGGTCGAGGAGTGGCTATTGCCTGGTGAGGAGGACATGTCATCACTGCCAGACGGCTATGTGGTGTCGTTTGCCCACTTCCACGAGCATGGGTTTGCGACCCCCGCCCATAGATTTCTTCAAGGGCTGCTGCACTTCTACAAGATCAAAGTGCAGCATCTCAATCCCAACGAGATCTAGCACATGGTGGCGTTCATTTCCCTATGCGAGGGGTTCCTAGGGATCCGCCCCCACTTTGATTTGTGGAGGTACTTCTTCGCTGTCACCCTCTAGAAGAAGAGGGAGAAGAGTGGTAGGCAGGAGCTGCACATGTCGATGGGGTGCATCGGCATCCAGCTTTGGAACAATCAGGTCAGCGAGTACCCATCGATGCGGCTATCAACGTCCAACAAGGGGTGGCACTCGCAGTGGTTCTACCTCAAGAACGATGCCACCACCCCTCTGCCAGAGTTCATCGGGCACCTGATCGAAGAGGCCTTGGAGTCATGGAGAAAGTGGGGCGTCCCAGCGAAGGACAAGAAGAAGATCTGGGACCACATCGCCGTCATCCACATCCTCAAGGAGAATGGCTTGAAGGGGTCGAGCATCATTGGGGCCTACCACGCAAGGAGGGTGGCACCGTTGATGACGCATGTGCTCCTACTATACATGATGGTGCCCGAGGCGTCGTTCGATGGAACAACGCTCGCCGAGGGGTCACTCCCTAACTCCAAGATCGCGCAATGCATTAAGGAGGCAATGGAGCTCTCGCGGGATGACATGGGCGCCCCCCTTGATTTTGTCTACCTGGTGCTTGGACATCCTCCAATGTGGCTAGAACCATGCCATGTCATCTTCGTAAGTTTACCCTCCTCATGCCTTCTCTTCAATAGATTACCTGACCTCTTGATACTAACTTTGAGAGGGGCGAGACCAGCCGAGGGACCTCATCTTCATGGATCACCTAGCCCTATTTTTGAGGGATTTGTCCATAGGGCGGTGAATTGCATCGAGGGCGAGCAGTTGAGGAAGGCGAAGGAGGACAATAAGAGGAAGAGGCAGTAGAAGCTATAGGCGCGGGAACGGGGGGAGGACACTGACATCGACGACGATGATGATGATGGTGACCCCGATGAGGTAGCCGACGATGTCGAGTGGGACATCCTAGAGAACAAGGATGCGCTGACAGGTATTGGTTGTTCCTTGTAGGAGTCGGGACCCTTTCCGTTCCATGGAGGGGAGGGTATGCCCGGGGAGACGGCAGAGGTTGGATGTACCGTTGGCCTCCCTTAGGAGTCAACGAGGGTGGGCGGTTTTGCTGCCGCGCTTGAGATGTCGGTGGAGGCAAGGGGCTCCATCGTCATGCCAGGAGTTAAGGGGAGCAAGCCCTCTGCCTAGGATTAGGGGGCGGGCTCAAAATGGCCTTGCCTCAATGAGATGGAGCAGAGGTCAGGGGGTTCGCCCCCCAAACGTACCTACTGCCCGATGGCGCTGAGGTGAGTTATCATTTCCTCTGTTTTTTTTTCCTGTTTTAGTCAGATTTTGTCATGACTTATGCTTTTTGTCCCTTGCAATGTCGATAGGTAGCACAATCCTTTGGCATTGGCATCGAAGAAGAGTGTTGCCTCCAATTGAGGTGGCAACCGTCGGCTGGTGTCGCACCCATTTTGGGTGGGAGCGGCACCAGTGTGACTGCGTTGTCGGCCGGTGGGACACTGGCCACGGTGGCGCCCATGCCCTCGGTGGGATAGGCGAACACGAGGGCTCAAAGGGTGCCTTCAAAGGTCGCGGAGTAGCCAGCCATGGCTGCGATACCGCTGCCGATGATGGGGCAGATGGGGCTACCGATCACGCTTGTGGCGCCGACCATGGTGGGTGCGACGCAGCCGGCCATGACTGCCCAACATAGGTGGAGGTGGTAGCGGTCATGACAGATGGGTCATGATCGGGCGTAGCCATAGCGGCGCTTGAGGCACTAGCGCGACCCGTGCCATTAGTGGCCCAAGCGATAGCGCCCGACGTGGGCTGGACGGAGGGGGGCATGGTCGAGGGCTCCCTAGGAGTCATGGTGGTGGCAGACAGGTCAGCGGTGATTGGGATTGGTAGGGAGCTGTCCTTGGCGCTGACGTCGGTAGGCAGTGACTCGCCTGTGCGGAGCGAGCCCCTACTTCGATGGACAAATTCGTAGGATCTAGAATCGACGCTCTTCACCCTCGATGATGCTACCAAGAGCATGGAGTGGGAGAGCCTCAATGTGGGGATCGCATCCATGCTGGAAGCCCTAGACCATGCCAGGGGTGCCCTCTGCGATGTTGTCATTCCCTCTAGCCAGGTATTTGCTTGATCCTACCTCTCGCCCTTTTCTTTCTCTCTATATTTTTTGTATCCTGACCATCATCTCCCTTTAGTCCCTCATCGCTCATAGCTGGGGGAAGTCTTGGCTCCTTCATGAACAGAAGGAAACCTAGGACCACCTCATCGAGGAGGCATGGCTACATGGGGAGGTGACCGCTTAGCTTGTTGCCACCCAGCAGAGGGTGGCCAAGCTGACTCCCCTCACCGAGGAGGCGGACGGTCTTTGGTCACGGGTGGCTGAGGCTGGTCGGCATGCTATCGAGGCCGAGAAGGTGTTCGAGGCCTTGTCGGCGAGGTCATGGAGGGACGATGAGGAAGCCGCCAAGGTCAGGAAGGAGTGGGACGAGCTACTCCAGAAGGATGCCAAGGCCTGCCAGTGGATCCTCGACCTTCTGACCAAGGTTGAGAAGGAAAGGGAGCTGAAGCTGGGGTCAAGGAGAAGCTCACGACCCTAGAGAAGAAGGCAAGCCTAGATGCCGCAACGATCGCTTGGTTGCGCAAGGAGCGGGATGAGCTGCTCCAAACCGCAGAGAGGCTTCGCTCAAAACATGGTGTGGCTCACGAGGAGCATGACCAGGCCTTCCAAGAGCATGACTGGGCCTACCTAGATCGCGACGACATGCAACCAAAGGTTGGCTCCCTCCAGGCCGAGCTTGGAAACATGACTACCAAAAAGCTAGAGGCCAAAAGTGTTTCTACCGGGCTGGCCGTGGACCTCACTGAGGTGAGGAGGAATCTTCAGGCAGAGAGAGACGAGCTCAGTATCCTGAGCAACACCCTTGGAGTGGTCTATGATGACCTTGAGGTGGTGCAATCAGAGGGGACCAGTTCACTTGCGGCCCATGCCATCGAGATCATGGCGTAGGTGCACCAGCTCAAGAGGAATGCCCTTCATGCTGGGGGTCCATCAATCCTTCATGATTGCTCGTTCTCACTATGGGGACAACATCGATCTAGAGATGATGAGCCATAGCTTCATGTCTAGGCTATGAAGTCCATGAGTTGGAGGAGATGGAAGTAGGGGTGGCTCCCCTTTCATAGGACCTAGCGGACAGGATCAAAGGCATAGTTCTCCCCCTAGAGGGGTTAGTTAGTTCAATAGGTTAGTCGATCATTCTTGTAATCAGTGGACAAGTGCCAACCCTTGTGTATCATTTAAACAAACTTGTTATTTTATTTCATTTGACCAAGTCTGTTCTTTTGTTTTGGTGCGAACGGATTTGTTTTTCCTCCCTTTTTATGTGTGAAAGGGTTCATGCATTCTGACTCTTCTGTTTGTTAAGACCGTAGAGCTCAAGGTGTAGGAGGAAAACTCTGATCACTCTGGTAAGCAAGATTGTCGTAGTTGCTGGGGCGTAGGATTCTCGTAGTCCGACCAACCTTGCTCAGTCATTTGTTTCTGCAGACCTTGCTACTAGGTTTAATGTGAGGAAGGGTGTCGAGCGTGGTGACTATTTTATAAAGGGTGTATGTATGTCCTTATCAGCCACTGAGTGAGATCCAACCCCTTGTCGTTGCTGGGGTCGAGTGTCGCTAAAGATCGAGGAGAGGATAGCAAAACTAGTTGGAGAAAGCATCTCTTGTTTTCGTGCGTACCCCCTCCCTAAGATCTGAGCCATCGTTCGACGACCACACATTCGGTCTCCTTGTGAGTCCAACTTTCCTTGAGCCCCCGAGTGTAGCAGGGGTCTGGTCGAGGGTTGGCTATCCATGGTTTTCGCAACTGGAGGGGTTGAGCTAACGTCACTTGCCTCGATGGCTCGAGTGACATGCTCGGTGAGATCGCTATCGGGCATGTTGAAGTGGAATCCGGGTCTATCATTCGTGATGGGGTCAGCATAGCCCTCATGTGGCATTCCACTGCTCCTTAACTCGCCTCCTAGTAGATGCCTATGTTGCTCCAGAGAGTGACTTAGGTGGCATGCTAACCTCTCCTCGATGAAGATTCTATGGGCTTGGCTTAAGGTTAGGATCGAATGAGAAGGTTGAGATGATCTAGTTCGCTTCTGAGTAGGTCGAGCAAAGGGCCATTGGGGCTCATCTGCATTTTCTCCCCTACGCTGCTGTTCAACGCTAAGGGCAGGCCTCGAGCCCTTCATGGGTGAGCCTTTGAACCCTGGTAGTTGGGATTCCTGAGTTTCAGGTTGGGCGGCATCGAGCCTCATGGGGCTGCGGTGGGGGTCAGCCGTGTTTCAATGGCATCTCCTTGTTTTGTAGTTTTCATCAAACCAAACCAAGGGGCTAAGCTAATGAACACCTCTGACTTGATGGCTCAAGTGTCTACACTTGGCGAGCCTTCGCTAATGGGCATGTGCACATAGTGGAATTTAGGTCTATCATTCGTGTGACGGGGTCAGCATAGCACCTCATGTGGTATTCCTTTGCTCCTTAACCCACCTCCTTAGTAGATTGCCCGTGTCACTACTCAGAGAGGACTCATGTGGCCCCTGGCCTCTCCTCAATGGAGATTCTGTGGGCTTGCTCGAGGTTAGGATTGAACGAGAAAGGTCTAGATGTCCCTGTTCGCTTCTGAGTGGGGTCAGGCAAGGCCACTAGGGCTCATCTATGTTTTTCTCCCTTAGCTCTATTTGACATGAGGCAGCCTCAAGCCCTTCATGGGTTGGCCTTTGAACCTTGGTCGGTCACTGCTCATATCGAATGAGATGACTACCGCTTCATGACGTGACGTGAAGCATTGTGATGCAATAATTGCATATGCAATGCTTGGATGTATGAGATGAATGTATGCATGCATGAGAATGGCTGAATGAATGATCGTGTATTGGAAAAGAAAAGTGGGGGTTGGTAAAGTTACCTCAATGGCTGGAGTGACAGGTTCGAGGAGGTCTTACCGGATATGTCTATGTGGGGTCCAGATCTGTCGTTCACGATGGAGTTGGCGTAACCTGCATGGGGCACCTAATTGCTCCTTACCCATGTCTTGGCTATGGCCCTCCCATCGACTTTGGGCGATCTGCTAGCCTCTCCTTGATGGAGATTCCATAGGTGGGCCCCTCCAAATCCTTCCTGGGAAGGCAGAGGCTAAAGCTTGGGGTGCGGGCAACAAACTCCGATCATGCTGGTGAGCAAAAAATGCCATAGCCATCGGGCCATAGGTTTCTTGTAGTCCAACCAATTTGAGCCAGCATTTGTTTCCACACACCTTGCCATTAGGTTTTAGCACAAGAAAGGGGTCGGGCATCAAGAATGTCTACCGAATAGACACTCTTGCCAGCCCCCGAGCGAAACCTAACCCCTTGCCATTACTAGGGTCGGGGGCTCGATAGTGAAATTAATGCGCATAAAGTAAGGGTGACCCATCTCTCGGCAGCGGCCCAAATCATTCAATCGACTTGGGTGACCCGCTGGCATAGGACTTACCTCGATGGCATGAGTGATGGGTCAGGGAGCTCTTACCGGATATGTTCGAGTGGAATTCAGTTTTGTCGTTCGTAATGGGGTTGGCATAACCCATGTGAGGCATCCTGCTTCTCCCTACCCATCCCTCAGTAGTGGCTAAGCCATCCGATTGACTTGTATTGCCCCACTGGGACAAAACTTACCTACGGAGATAGAGGATGAGAACATTCCATGCAAGAATTTAGTTAGGCAGATAAGCTAGGCGACAAACTTGTAATAAATGGACAAGCTCTTAAATTTTGTTATAGCCAAACAACTTTTTAGCCCTTCTCCCCTTTTTGCATAAAAAGGTTAGTGCATTCCGACCCTTTCCGTCATTAAGGCCGTATAGTTCGGGGTGTGGGTGAGCAAATTCTGATCACGCTGGTGAGCAAAGGCACCGTAGCCACTGGGGCATAGGTTTCTCGTAGTCCAACCAGTTATACTCAGAGCTTGTTCCCGCAACCCTAGCTCCTAGGTCTTAACATGATAGGGGGTTGGGCATAGAGAAAGTTGGCCAGGTGGATAAACTCTTAGATGCGCACCAACACTCTTCGTGACTAAGGCCAAAAAAACCCGGGGTGTGGAAAAAACTCTGATCATGCTAGTGAGCAAAGGCGCCATAGCTATCGAGGCATAGGTCTCTCAGTAGTCTGACCTAGTTTTACTCAGTGTTGTTTCCGCAAACCTTGCTTCTGGGCCTTAATGTGAGAGAAGGTTGGGCATAGAGAATGTCTACCGGATAGGTACGCTCTTATTAGCCCCCAAGTGAGGCCCGACCCCCCGCCGTTGCCGGGGTTGGGTGTCACTAAAGGTTGGGGAGTTTGATAGTGAAACTAATAAGAGAAAGTGTGCATTTGTTAAGGGTAAAAGTGACATAGCTGCATCAATGTTCTAGGCATTGATGAAGATTCCATCATTGATGGTCCTTGAGCTTGTAGGCACCCGGTCAAAGCACCTCCACTGATTACATATGGTCCCTCCCACTGGTAGAGAGCTTGTGGTGGTCCTTGCTGCTCTAGACGAGGTGGAGGACCTAGGTCTCCGACAGTTGAAGGCCCGACCCCCGCACTCAACTGCTGTGGTACTCGGTGCAATGCTTGCTGGTACTTGGTCGAGTGGAGGAGGCAACATCGCATGCTTCATCTAGCTTGTCCATGGCATCCTTAAGGGATGCCTTGGCTCCCTGTTCGTCGTATGCCCTAACCCTTGGCGCTCCATAGTCAAGGTCGATCGAGAGGATAGCCTTAGAACCATAGACCATGAAGAATGGTGTGTAGCTAGTGGCCCGGTTGGGGGTCGTCCTCATGCTCTAGAGCACCACGGGAAGCTCTGTGATCCATTATCCACCAAACTTGTTCAACTGGTTGAAGATCCTAGGCTTGAGTCCCTATAGGACCATGCCATTTGCATGCTCTACCTGCTCGTTCATGCAGGGGTGCGCTATGGTGGCCCAGTCGATGCGGATATGATATTCATCATAGAATTTGAGGAACTTCTTCCTGGTGAACTGCATGCCATTGTCCATGATAATGGAGTTCGGTACTCCAAAGCGATGGACGATATTAAGGAAGAACATCACGGCTTCCTCAGACTTGATCACGGAGATCGGTCGGGCCTCTATCCACTTTGTAAACTTGTCTATGGTGACAAACAAGTGGGTATAGCCCCTAGGTGCTCTTTTGAGAGGTCCAACTAGATCGAGCCCCCTGACCATGAATGGCCACATGTTGGGGATCATCTGGAGTGCTTGAGCCAGTAGGTAGGTCTACCAAGTGTAGTACTAACACCCTTCATAGGTGCGCACAATTTGTTCGGCATCGGCTACTACGGTCGTCTAGTATGCCTTGACAGAATGTGTTTCCATCCAGGGTTCTAGGCGTGGCATGGTGACTGTAGATCCCACCGTGGATATCGCTCAGCAACCACTTCCCTTGTTCGATGGGGATGCAGCGCTATAGGATCCTGGTGTGGCTTCACTTGTAGAGTTTACCCTCAATAAAGACAAAAGACTTGACGCAATGCGTGAGCCATCGAGCCTTTGTCTTGTCTGTTGGCAGTGCCTCACAGAGAAAGTAGTCGAGGTAAGGCGTCCTCCTGTTGGCTAGAGGGTCGGGCTCTATCACTGGATCCTCATCAAGCTCCATGACCTCGGGGTCAGATGGAGCTGACGGCTAGTTAGTCCCCAAGCCTAAGGCTGGTGGCCCATCACCGGCTTGTTCTAGCTCCTCATAGCGGACCGAGGGTTTGTGCTAATCACTGGTGAAGACGCCTATCGACACCAGCTCTCGGTCGGACACCGCCTTTGCCACCTCATTGAGATGCCTCAGGATGTGATTGAGCTCAAGGCCATCGAACTTGTCCTCTAGCTGGTGGACTTCTCGGTAGTATGCAGCCATCTTGGCTTCGTGGTAGTTTGACTACTTCATGACTTGGTCGATGACCAGCTAGGAGTCGCCCCTGACGTCAAGGTGTTGGATACCCAACTCGATGGCAATGCGTAGGTCATTGATGAGCACCTCATATTCGGCCACATTGTTGGAGGAGGGGAAATGGATGCGAACCATGTACCTAATGCATACACTAGGGGTGAAATGAAGACCAGCCCTACACCAGCACCTTTCTTCATTAGTGATCCATCGGAGTACATCATCCAGTACTCCTGGTTGATGACTGCTGGTGGCATTTGGACCTTGGTCCACTCTGCAATGAAATTAGCTAGCACTTGGGACTTAATGGCTGTCTGGGAGGCATACGAGATGCCTTGTCCCAACAGCTTGAGTGCCCACTTTGTGATTCTTCCCATGGCATCCTGGTTTTGGATGACCTCACCAAGGGGGAAGGATGTCATGACCGTTACCGGATGTGACTCAAAGTAGTGGCACAGCTTCCTCTTGGCAATGAGGTGACATACAGGAGCTTCTAGATTTAGGGGTAGCGGGTCCTGGAATTAAACAGGACCTCGCTAATGAAGTACACAGGGCTCTGTACTTTTAGGGAGTGTCCCTCTTCTTCTCGCTCCACCACCAGGGCAGTGCTGACCACTTGTGTGGTGGCCACAATGTAGAGCAAAAGCGGTTCTCAATCGGTCAGAGGAACTAGGATCGGGGCCTTTGTCAGGAGTTGTTTGATCATGTCAAGCGCCTCCTAGGCCTCGAGCGTCCATTCAAAATGGTTAGCCTTCTTCAGAAGCCAATAGAAGGGGAGACCTTGTTTGTTGAGGCGCGAGATGAAGTGGCTGAGCGTGATGAGGCACCCTATTACTCGCTGTAACCCCTTTATGTTCTAAATTGGGCCCATCCTTGTGATGGCTAAGATCTTCTCTGGGTTGGCTTTGATGCCACACTCAGAGACAATGAAACCAAGCAGCATACCCCTTGGGACCCTAAAAACACACTTCTCGGGGTTGAGCTTATTGCTATTTGCTTAGAGTTTGTGAAGGTCTGCTCAAGGTCGACTATGACATGGTTAGCCCATTTGGACTTGAAAACAATGTTGTCTATGGAGGCCTCAATGGTTCACCCAATGAGGTCTCTAAAACACTTGAGCACACAATGCTGGTACGTAGCCCCTACGTTCTTTAGACCGAATGGCAGTATGACATAGCAGAATGATCCGAACGGGGAGATGAAAGATGTCGTGAGCTAGTCGGACTCTTTCATCGTGATTTGATGGTACCCAGAGTACACATCAATGAAGCAAAAGGGTTTTGCACCCTGAGGTAAAGTCGACTACCTGGTCTATGAGTGGCAAAGGAAATGGATCCTTTGGACACGCTTTGTTGAGACCCATGTAGTCAACACACATTCTCCATTTTTTGCTCTTTTTTCGTACAAGGATGGGATTGGCTAACCACTCTTGGTGGTAAACTTTCCTGATGAACCCTACTGCCAACAGCTTCATGATCTCCTCGCTGATAGCCCTGCATTTCCCCTCGTCGAAGCGACATAGACACTGCTTCACTAGCTTGGAGCCTATCCTAATCTTCAAGGCATGCTCAGCGACTTCTCTTAGAATGCTTGACATGTCCGAGGGTTTTCATGCAAAGATGGCTCTATTGGCGCGGGGGAAGCTAATGAGCGTGCTTTCCTAATTAGCAAAAAGCATGGCGCCAATGTGCACCACTTCACCTTTGGAGACACTAGCATCTATGAGGACCTCCTTGGCACCCTCCACTAGCTCGAAAGACCCAACCGACCACTTAGGGTCAGGTGCTTCTTTGGCAACCTCTTTCTTGATGGCCGCAAGCTCCTTAGAGGCGACGATTGCTGTGATGTGGTTGCAATAGTTGACCTCACATTTGTAGGTGCGCTAGAAGGAGGTGCCAATGGTGATGACCTGGCACAGTCCCAACATCTTTAACTTTAGATAGGTGTAGTTAGGGATGGCCATGAACTTCGCATAGCATGGACGCCCTAGGATGATGTGGTAGGTTCCATGGAACCTAGCCACCTCGAAGGTGAGGGTCTCCATCCTATAATTGAATGGATCCCCAAAGGTGATGAGCAAATCGATCTACCCTAGTGGCATGGCCTACTTTCTAGGTACGATGCCATGGAAAGGCACTCTGGTCGGTCAGATGCATGATCAGTCGATGCCCATGGCATCAAGCGTTTTGGCATACATGATGTTGAGGCCGCTGCCTCCATCCATCAGTACCTTGGTGAGCTTCTTTGTGCCAATGATTAGATCAACCATGAGTGGATATCTCCCTAGTTGTAGGATGCTCTCCAGGTGGTCGGTCCAATCAAAGGTTATGGTGGACTTCGGCCATCGGAGGAAGGTAGGCGTGGCTGGCTCAGCCATATAGACCTCACAACGTGTGAGCTTCTGGCTACTCTTGGAGTCATAGGCCGCTAACCCTTTGAAGATCATGGGGCAGCCATCTAGTGTCGGAAAACCACTGTCCCTCCCCTCGATGTCGTCCACGGTCGGCTCGGTGTCCTTCCCTTGCCCTCCCATGTTGAAGCCTCCGAACAAGAACCACTTCATGTGGCCGCAGTCCTTGTGTTGTTGCTTGACGGGGAAGGAATGGTTCAGGCATGGCCCTTCAAGTAGCTTCTCAAAGTGGTTCGGGGTACCCTCCATGGGCTTTTGGCCCCCCTTGCGGTCTACGGTGGCCACGAGCAAGCCCTCACACCACTACTTGTTCTTCTCGATGGGATGGTTGGAGGCGCCTTTGTCGGCATCCTCATCGTGCTTCGCCTTGCCTTTGAGGCGGTCGAATATCGCTTCGTCCACCTCCTCACCCGAGGCATGGCTGGTGGCAATGTTAGGGAGCTCCTTGATGGTTTGTGGGCCCTTATGTCCCAACTTGTGAACTAGGGACTCACATGTGGTCCTAGATAGGAAGGCTCCTATAACATCAGCGCTGGTGACATTAGGGAGCTCGTTGCACTACCGAGAGAAGCACTAGATGTACCCACGAAGGGTTTCTCTAACCTTGTTTTGGTAGTTTTTGAGATCCCATGGGTTCCCAAGACGCTTGTACATGCCCTAGAAGTTTCCTACAAAAATCTCTTTTAGGTCCACCCAACTTTGGATTCTGTTGGGTAAAAGGTGTTCCAACCATGTTCGTGCCAAATCGGCTAGGAACAATGAAAGGTTGCGGATAATGAAATCATCATTATCCGCTCCACTGGCTTGGCAAGCAAGCCGATAATCTTTGAGCCACAGTTTGGGGTTCATTTCCCTAGAGTATTTTGGGATGTTGGTTGGTGGTTGGTACCATGGCGAAAAGGCAGCATTGAGGATGTGTCGGCCAAAGGCCTGAGGTCCTGGTAGGCTAGGACTCGGGCTTCTATCCTTGCCACTATCGTAGCGCCTGCCATAATGAGGGTGGTAGCCGTGGCTAGCTCCATCCCTCGGATCGCCATGGGCATGCCTGTGGGTGTCGAGGGTGTCACGCACATCATGGTTACGGCTGAGACGCTCATGTACCAGGACCGCGGTGCATAGCCTGCCACCTTATGGCACCTGGTGGACTGACATGTCCATGTCAAGTTGCTCTGAGGGCGTGCGCTGGCTGGCGTCGAGCTCGCATCACTGAGATAGTGAGCTCTCGACCTGCTATGCTGTCGCACGCTTGAGTAGCATATGAATCTTGTGATGGGCCTGACGGTCTTCGGGTGTTGCGGGCCTTGGAAGCCCCTAGAGCAAGGCCACCGCAGCGGTGATTGTCGACGAAATATGGTCGGTAGTCCACCGAGGGGGGTGCCCATGGTGGTAGATTATCGGTAGGATGCGTGTAATCAGGAACCAGATGGTGACACAAGGCGCAGAGACAGCGATTTAGATAGGTTCGGGCCATCTGGTCGATGTAATACCCTACGTCCTATGTCTTTGGTGTATTGTATTGAGATGTATACTGTATGATCTGTCCCTGAGGGGGACCCCTGCCTCTCCTTATATACTCTGGAGGAGGAGGGTTACAAGTAAAGTATCCTATTTGGTACTATTACAATATCTAGTACAACTTGTAATCTTGCCATGTACGCCTTGATCTCACGGGCCAGGCCACCTCGGATGGTGCGGCCCATGTACCATCTTGTGGTACCCGGGGGTATATCCCCCACAGCTAGTCCCCGAGCACCATGTATTCTGATGCGACACGCCATTTTAACCTTCTCCAAACAGTGAGGCTTGAGTTCTTGACATCTCCGACCACCATTGTCGCCAGAGAAGTAGGTTGTCCGAAGAATGTATGGTGCTCTTAAGAAGAAAGAAAAAGATTTCCGTCCCAGGAAGTGTGCCCACTTGTATTTCTGAAAAGAAATGTAAGTGCGTCTTGAAGCGTAGCATCTTTGATCATCAGAGGTGTAGTGGTCGAAAAACAAGCACATTCACCACAAGGTGAAGTGTGCCCACTTAGTCCCCGAGCCTGGTAGTAGGTGACTTAGGCACGTGGTGCCAGGGTCTAAAAAGAATTCCCAGTTAAATTGAGAACCCAATCGTCGTACAGGCGATACGAGATGCACCGATAGGTGCATCGTACCGATGTAGTCCCCGAGCTTGCTGGAAGGCGAGGTACGAGCCTTATAGCAAGGTCTAAGTGAGAAAAAAATATCCCAACTGTATGCGAGTTGCCAGTCACATGTAGTCGAGACACAAAGTCCCCGAGCCATGGTCGAAGAGTGGTCAAGGCAGTCCCCGAGCACAGGTCGAGGAGCGAGCGACGAAGTCCCCGAGCCGTGGTCAGAGAGTGATCGAGGCAGGCAGTCCCCGAGCACAAATCGAGGAGCGAGCGACGAAGTCCCCGAGCTGTGGTCGGAGAGTGGTCGATGCAGTCCCCGAGCACGGGTCAAGGAGCGAGCAACGAAGTCCCCAAGCCGTGGTCGGAGAGTGGTCGAGGCAGTCCCCGAGCACATGTCGAGGAGTGAGCGGCGAAGTCCCCGAGCATAGCTCGAGATCCCTGCAATATAAATATATAGAACGGTAGTACATGATGTACAAAGTAATAAATTATGGAGAAAATGACGCTCAGCAGTCATTTGTAAATGAGCATGATGTGATAAAGCAGTTGGTGCTTTGTAAACATTAGTATTAATGTGAAGTTTGTGTTTATACTTAATATAAACTGCCCGACCAGTTAGTGTGTAGCTGAGTCTCCAGCCCTAGCTAGCCCATGAACCATAACACGGGGCATGGAGCCCATGCGCGTGTAGGAAGAACAAAGCGTCGCTAAGGAGCCGCTGCCGACCACCCATAACGCAGAGGGCAGACGCTCGTGCACGTGTAGAGAGGAGCCGGAGATAGGGCCGTCTCTGGAGGCATCGAGCGTCAACATGACTGATCGAGGATTTGCATTAAGTATAGCTGTATGTTATATTTAAAATGGTATACATGGACAAACGTTATTTGAAGAATAATCATGACAATGACATTGTGGAGAAACGTTGTAACGAAAATTATATTAAATATAAATATTAGAAGTGTACTTATCTTTAGATAGAAATCTGGTCGGTGGCGATGAAGTTGTCCGGTCCTCGAGCTTTCCGACCTGTCATCACGACGGTGGTCGCGATTGTCGTAGCGTCGTTCTTCGCGGCGATCATTATTGCGACGTGGTCTGGTGGTCGATGTGGTCGGAGCTCGGCGGAGCCGCTCAGGACGTGGTCGACGTGGTCTGTGGTCGACGTGGTTGGAGCTCGGCGGAGCCGTTCGGGACGTGGTCGACGTGGTCGGAGCTCGGCGAGCTGCTCGGGACGTGGTCGACGTGGTCGCAGTCGACGTGGTCGGAGCTCGACGAAGCTGTTCGAGACGTGGTCAACGTGGTCGTAGCTCGGCGGAGCTCGCGATCGGCGATGGTGTAGGAGCAGTAGGAAAAGCCTTTGCCGTCGATGGAGTATTCGTCGTCGTCGTTGGCTTGTGTGGATGGGCGTGACTTGTTCGTGATTCGACACGGCTCGCTAGACGGCTCGGTCGGCTCGCTTGGCGGCTCGCTTTCTTCCTTGTAGATGTATATACATATATACAAGCTACATGTGTTGTTAGCTTTGCATGGCTTCCCTAGATCATGCACGTCTTCTATTGATCGAGTCTTCACTCTTGAGGCTATCAGACACCAGGGTATCATGCATGTACATGCTGGTGACTCCCAGCCGATTGGATCTTGAAGGATACGACCGCCACCACGGTGCTGGCGATGTTCCACATTCTTGTCCTTGTTTCTGCTTCCGATCTTCACAGGCTACTCCGCATGGGCAGGAGCACAAGGCCGTCGCCAGACCTCCATGTACTAGACTGCGCTTGTTCAGGTTGTACTTTGGCATCAAATTCGATGCCCTCACGAATGAGCTAGAGGTTTGCCGATGAGATCCGCAGAACGATGACGAGCATAGTTGGATTCCTGACAAAATAATCATACGTATATGTAGATATCTGGACACATACTATGTCATATGATATATTACTTTTAAGATTAAAAAGTTGACTTAGCTTGTGCGAGGTCGAGCGGAAGCTTCGCGTGATCAAGTGGAGAATTTCCCCATGGATGATATACGTGTATGCATGGATGACATACGTGTATATGCATGCACCGTTACCTCACGTAAGATACATCTTGATTATTTGCCTCCAGATCTTGTCAGTCGGTGTACAAGCGGTGCCAGCAGTACTCTAGGGCTACGTAGCCTAGGGCTACGGTTGACGACGCATAGAGCCGGACGTAGATTGATAAGGAAAATAGGAGCACCATGTCCT
This sequence comes from Miscanthus floridulus, assembly GCF_019320115.1. Classification (NCBI taxonomy): domain Eukaryota; kingdom Viridiplantae; phylum Streptophyta; class Magnoliopsida; order Poales; family Poaceae; genus Miscanthus; species Miscanthus floridulus. The sequence goes on from NC_089586.1 coordinate 78,515,147, forward strand.
ATTGCCGATATGCCCAGCCTGATTAGTAGAGGATGCAGAGCCGTGTGCACCGATCATAGGATCCGTCGCTTTCCATGTATCGAAGCTTGCAGTTGTGAGTTCGCAAAATTTGCGCCGTGACGTCTGGCATACGTGCATGTATCGAAGCTTGACATATGCGTTGCATGCATGTTAGATGCATCCGTGCATGTGCACATGTATACAAGCCTCAAGACTTAATTAGCTTGCATGCCGCCGTACACGTGTATGCGGCTCACACACATACATGCAGGCTTAATTAGCTTGCGTACGTAGCCATGTTGATCACATAGTCCTTGGATGAAGACAGCAAGCGAGATTAGACTGTACATGATGCATATACAAGTATATGCATGATTAGCTTGCATGCCTTCTATCTTGCTCCTTCCTTATTGGCTTGTTGTTCGTTCGGCTGACTCATTGAAGTAGGTGGATACGCCGGGTCGGAGCTCTAGTTTCATGGACGCATCTGGGTCTTGAATCATCGAGAACCCAGTCGAGACTTGGTGCCGCCGCCTGACTCGGAAGCTAGTACTTGGGCGCAGGCTGGTCTACTGGGTGAAGTCCCGACACAAGCTAGAGGGTTGCCGTCGTGAAGCACGGGTTGCCGCCGTAGTAGATTGATTCCGTCGTCGAGTGATATCAAGCCTGTCAGGCTTCTGAAGCACGTCGCCGTAGGAAGTCAGGTCACCACGAGTGGCGTCGATCTTTAGATCCCATCTGGTTCGCCGTAGATCAGCGCGCACGATCCCCTAAAGGGGTCCCCTACCTGGCGCGCCACTGTCGATGAAATATGGTTGGCAGTCCACCGAGGGGGGTGCCCGTGGTGGTAGATTATCGGTAGGATGCGTGTAATCAGGAACCAGATGGCGACACAAGGCGTAGAGACAGCGATTTAGACAGGTTCGGGCCATCTGGTCGACGTAATACCCTACGTCCTGTGTCTTTGGTGTATTGTATTGAGATGTATACTGTATGATCTGTCTCTGAGGGGGACCCCTGCCTCTCCTTATATACTCTAGAGGAGGAGGGTTACAAGTAAAGTATCCTATTTGGTACTATTACAATATCTAGTACAACTTGTAATCTTGCCATGTACGCCTTGATCTCACGGGCCGGGCCACCTCGGATGGTGCGGCCCATGTACCATCTTGTGGTACCCGGGGGTATATCCCCCACAGTGATGTTCTGGCTCACCTGGGCGAAGTGTGGGAGTGCTTCATCGTCATTGACGATCTTCTGGTTTACATCACGGGCCATGGCGTGTGCACGCCCACCATTTCCGTGGTGCTCGATGTAACAAAACTATCCAATTTATAAGAGCACAAGTATAATAGCAATCACTGAAGCAATCAAACTATCATACTTGAGCCCAGATAAACCCCATAGTCTGATGAAATCATGTAGGATCTCAAACAAACCAACATACAAACCAAGATCATACATGATTCAACATAACCAGTCACATGTTACATCACAGTTCACAAATAGTTCACAAATATCTCACATACATCGGAGTTCACATAGTTATTACAAACCAACTTCAAATAGCAGAAGCAAAGTAGTTTGACATCAACATCACTCTTAGTTCAAATACATGCCAGTACCACGGTCATTTCTAGCAAAAGCAGAATAGAGGTGATAACTCAGGAGTACCATGCCAGATGGTTTAGTCCTCATCCACGGCAGGATGAAGGCAGTTCTTACAATACCCATGATACATCATGTCATCTGCAACAAGAGGGAATAGACCCTGAGTACAAGAATATACTAAGCTAGACTTACCCATCATAAACCAGAAATAATGACACCAAGGAGTATGCAAGGCTTTATCGGTGGAGTTAGCTGACAACATTTTTCATAAAAGCGTAAGTAACATAACTTGGAGATTTAGTACCTCTAGAATCAATTTGAATACCTATTCAATTAAGCATCTCTAGATTAGCACCTGTACTAGAGCAATCACTTGATTAAGCTAACAAGCATTAGTAACCATATCCGGTGCAATAATTTGAGCATCATCATAACCATCAAGTTCCATCAATTAATGCTACGTTGCCACTGCTTAGTCAAGTTCTCACTATCTAGGAGAGATGGCGATTTGAATCATTCCTACCCAGCTAGGGAATTATTCCTAACACAAACCCATACTTCCCCCATCGGGGTCACATCGGGTCACCTTTGGTACAATTTAGGAACCAACTTCATGGGTCCGATTAGCGCTGCACCCTCAGAGATTCTACCAATCTGCTAGGAAGATCGAGACTCGAACCTGCCCTTGGACTCATGCCATTGGCTCTCCGCACATCCTTACTGCCTCTAGTGTGTGCACTTTCACTTACCGAGGCCCGACCTGAATTGAGCTACTCGGCTTCATGGTCGGAACGACTTATCTGGCCAACTAAGTGCTAGGCATGCATTCAACATGACATGAGGACGTACAGTAAATCAGTCCTTAATCGACATAGATGGGGATAAATAGGCACCAAGACCTCCATGTCTTGTGCTTCTCTATCACAATACCATCCGCCCTCCTTTTTATTGATCAACACATGATTATTTCCACGATAGCAATTATAGCCAACCATGATCAGTTATCTACCTATATGTTTTAGGTGACCGGAAATCACCTAACTCCTATCGGACTAAGCACTGCTAAGCATATATTTGATCCTAGACCTACAAAGGATTCAAGATATATTTATCTGGACAAGGTAGTTCTATGCATCAAGTGGTTCCAATCAACTCCTATAACATAATGCATCAAACATAAAGGGCGCAAGTGATATTTGTAAAAACATAGGAGGCTTATAATGCTCCGAGGCTTGTCTTTCAAGAACGAGGAAGGTTGGTAGGCAGGACACTCAAGGAGATCTTCTACGTTGACTCTTCCTAATGCCTGAACTTCCTACTCCTGGGTTGCCTATTGCTCCTCCTAATGCTCGGGTTCAAACTCGAGAAGCATCACTCCTTTTGGTGAACATATTGCATGCATATGCACAAATGAGTATCACTAATGCATAAGAGATGAGATGATATGATAAATTGTACACGCATGAGCATGGTTATCTGCAAGGTATATGATTGGTTTAACATTTATTGAGTAGGTGCATATCTCTCCTATAATACAAGAAACATACACTCACCAAGTTCTAGCAACCTAAGGTAAAGTCGTTCATCATCAGTAAGAGGCCTAGAACCAATAGCTAACAACTAATATCAATTAGCCTAAGCATCTACACAAGCATCACATAAGACAAACGACTACAATTGACATAGTCATTTCTTGCTGTAAACAACAACTAATTATTTTGGTTATATCTGGAGTTCTATTCAACAAAGTACTATGATCTCAGACTTTCTAGAAAGCTTATAAAATTTCCTACAACTTTCATTTAATCACCAAAAGGTGATTCAACCATTATCCTAGTCAAAATAGGTAAACTTCCCTGGCCTATCCAAAAATTTCCAGAGAATAAGCATTTCTGGAGACCAATTTCTAACAGCTATAACTCTCAAATCATTTAGTCTATTGACATGAAAATTTGATACAACCAAAATAAGTAAGTTATCTACAACTTTGTTATTGATAATATCCACAACAAACATCGTTTTACCCATGCAATTTACTTCACAACCGAAATTGTCCAAACAATCACTAAAATTGAATTATAAAGCAATTAATATTTCACTGCATACAAGCAATCAAATTTTGGCACAATCAATGGTACCAATAGTTCATAGGCATCATATACACTCCAGAAAACATGATGGTCAAGCCCAAGTAAATTATTTAAATACATTTATTAATTTATTTGGACACTAAGTTAAAATAAGGAAAATATATCAAAGTTGCACCATAAATTCTGATAAAATTACAGTAGCCTACTTATGTTTCCGGAAGTCTACTGTACAAATTTCATGCTATTTGGATAAATATAACCATCTGTACAAAAATAACAAGTTGCATAAGCTCATTTTAGCAAAAAGAGTTTAGCCTAGTGAAAAGTGTCAAACAACAGATTTTGTATTTTTCTTACATGCATCTTAGTACCATAACACTATAAAAATTTGCATGATCACTAGTTATGTATTTTTATCTTATTTATTCTCTCTAGAAACTAGTAATTATTTAAGATTAAATATGAAGACCATATTCCAAGCATGCTTGCTGTAGGTTTAGTATTTTTCTTAGCTAGATCATGTCAACACAAGATCAGCAAAATTAGAATCACAATTTTATCACTTTCCTAGCTCCAGTTATGCATTTTACAAGATTAAAAACATTTAAAAAGCATTTATTTAGCTCTATTTTATTCTCCTAGAATAATACCAGAGACAGTGGATTTCATATTTTTATCAAATACTACACTTCATGAAGAATCCAACAAAATTTGGTTCACCAAAATTGGACACTCATAGCCTGAGATATGAATTTTTGAAACATACATTCAAATCTAGAAAATAAATAAGAAAATCAAAACATACACAGGCTGACAGCTGGGGCTCGCGGTCAACGGGACCCACCCATCAGCGAAACCGAATAGAGGACGGCCTTTGACTGGCGAGAGCTCACCAACAGCAAGGTCTCCGGTGGTAGCATCTTCACCATTACACTCCCCATGATCCTCTGCACCTAGTGGTACCCCTCATTGGACCAGCGGTGCACTGGAGCACCCTCGCCGGTGGCGATGGTGGATGATGGAGGTAGCACGGTGATGCACTGGCATTCTCTGGCCACAGTGTGCTCAGGTGAGGTGCATCATGGCTTCACGGTAACCTAATGAAGCTAGCTCAGGTGGGTTAGGGTTCCAATGAGGCGATAGTGAGCTCTGACCATGTGCATGTCCATGTGGCGACGCATGGAGCATGGCGATGCTCCCACCATTCCGGCTAAATGGTGGCGAAAGGTAGGTCTCCATCATGCCACCTACTAGGTCTCTAGTTACTCAACCTAAGGCACACGAGAGAGGATGGAGGCGATAGGCCAGCTCGGCAACGACGAGCTTGAGTGCCATGGCGGCCATGGCGGTCGCGCGTAGAGCGGCGACGTGTTCTAGCACAACTAGGCGGTAGCATCTAAATGGATGGTGGGTTTAGATGCTGGACCTATGGCGAAGACTAGATGGGGGAGAGTGAGAGCAAGGGTTCTTCTGTGTAAATGGGCCACGGTGAGTCGAAAGCGCATCGACGCTCCGGTGATGGCGCGGTGGCGGCGAGGTGAAATGGGGCCTTACCAAGGCTCAAGCGGCTACAATGGTGGTTCAAGGTGGTAGAGGAGGTGGTGGCATAGATGTGGGTGAGGTGGATTAGGTAGCGGTGCTATGTGCACAATGAGTGATTACGGTGGAGGCACACGGCGATGGCGACGGCGGCGCTGCTGCATGCGCAGGCGGACAACAAGGCGCGCGAGAGCAAGAGAGTGGGAAATGAATGGAGCAGTGAGGTCGCCTCAGTCTTCACTCCACTATGGCCCAACCGGCCAGGCCAATGCCGGTGTATGGCCACCACATAGCGCGCACGGCCTATGGCCGATCGGCCACTGACATCGCGGCGTCCGCCAGTTCAGGTCTATGACCGATGACTGACGGTGCGAGTTCATCCACCTTTATCTCCTAATCCATGGTGAGTTAGCAAAAACTTCATTACTAAAAGTTGTAGAGCTACATGTAAACTCCAACTTTGCTTAAATGAGCTTGGTCTAATTCAAGCTGGTTTTCAAATTGTAAAGCTTCAAAGTATGGACATGAAACTATAAATCGGTTCTTAGACAATTTGTAAGTTTGAAAACAGCATTTTGTTGCTACTTGTGAGCTATCTTTGACCATGCTATGCACCAAATTAGGTCTTGGCCCAAAAATGAAAGTTGTTACTCTAGTCAAGCACTATAACTTTGCTTAAGGGTGCACAGCTATGCAAAGTCTCTAGGGTAAAGTTCAACCTAGGTCAAACATGCAACATGAAAATGGTAGATTACACTATCCATGACTTAGAGGCCAATTGGGTCCAAGTCATGAATACCAAAGTTGTTCCATGTGACATTCTAGACATGTTAATGTTACTCCTAGGGTCCCACAAGCATTTTATACCTTAGTCACATCTAAACCCTAGCATATGTAAAGCATTTAGTGACAACACATGTGATATAAGCAATCATAGAGATAAAATTTGAGATGCTCATACTTATGAATGATCCATGATGCTTGTGCTCATGCAATGCCAATGCCAAATGCATGCTTAATATCTAGGGTGTTACACTCGATCTCTTGATCGAGCTCCACATGTTCCTGCTTGAGCTGGAGTCGCGCTTCCTCAAGCTCTTGGTGTTGGGCCTTTAGCTGCTCCACCCATAGGCGAGGTAGGGCCCCTGCATCCCCCTAACCTCATTGTCGAGGTCATTCATTAGGGTAGCCTTTCCTTATGGATGCTTTTGATGTGTCCCTCAGGGGTACCCACCATGAAACACTCATGAGAGGGGTGATGGCGCCCCCTGCTGGAGTTAGAACTAGAGGGTGACTCCGATTCTCCCACGAGGAGGTTGTGGAAAGACTCCGCGACATATTCGGTCATCCCCACAAACTCATCATTCATGGGGGATGGAGGCATGCGTTACGCCATAGGGTGGTCAACGGTCTCTGTGGCATTGCGGAGACCAAATGGGAGCACTGTCGTGGTGCTTCGGAGGTGGTATTCTAGGGAGAGGGGCTCTCCCCCAGCAAGCTATGCCATGATGTTGGCGAATGAGAAGGTGATGTGGTGTAGGTCCTCCTAGGATGGTTGGGGTCCTATGAAGGTGTCGAGCTAGCGCTCTAACCTCCCATAGTTGAAGTCAAGGAGCTAGTCACTTCTGGGGACACGGGCCACTGGTGCATGCAGCTGTAGCTCCTCAAGTGCCTTAGTAATCATGTCAAGGCCAGTGGAGTGGAGAGGTCAGATGGCGGTGGGAGCCATCGCCAACTCTCCCTCAGTCGTGACAATGAAGTCCAGGTCCTTGAAGCGCACGTGTGCACCCGAGACCCAACTGACATTGATACTAGCCATCTGAGGCCTGGTGTGGATGTTGAGACATGTAAAAGGCCCTACCTAGCGCACCAACTGTTGGTGTTTCGAGTTGCCACCAACTAGTAAATTTCTAATATTGCGCGTCTGGCTTGGATGGTGTGCTAAGAGGATATGAGGTTTAGACTGGTTCAGGTAGAATGTCCCTATGTCCAGTTCATTGCTGCTACTCATGTTACTAGCATTGAAAGTTCATAGTAGGGGTTACAAATGGTCAAGAGAGAGACATGTCCCAAGTCTATGGTGAGAGGAGTGAATGGGTGCCGAGAGCTCGGTTGCTTCTCGGCTATGTGCGTGTGTGTTCTGATTGGTTCGGGGTTCGATGGGTTCGAGTCCTAATTGATGTGATGTGTTGAGATGCCCCTTATGGGATGCCTTGCTTTCCCTTTTATAGGCCAAGGGAAAGCATGGGTTATAGTGTAGGGAAAAGAGGAGAATGAGAAGGAGAAGAAGTCCTCCAGGATCGCTGGGTCCTTCTTTTCCTGCATGGGTCCCGCCAACCCTATAGATGGCAACAGGGACAGCTCCACGTCGTGGCCCTATTTGTCACTGGTGCCAAGTGTAGGCGTTGTCTCCTAGTCATGGCAGTCCACTCTGTCCTGGCGGACATTGTGGTGGATGGATGTGCCTGCCAGTGTTCGTACAAGGGTTAGGTAGAACAACACTGGTACGCCCAATGCTATTCCTGATGTGAATCCCTAAGTATGGCCTATCATGGCCATAGATTATATCGGGGCATGCTGGTCACCTCCCTGGTGTTACAGCTTTGACCTAGGCCTATTCTCTTGGACTTGGAGTGGTTGGTGGCAGTATGGGTCTCCGTTGGGCAAGATGGATCCCCTGGCCTCAGGGTTGGTCAAGGCAAAGTCCCCCTAGAGGCCGAGTGAGGTGGAGCAGACCCAAGGGGTGGGTGAGGTGGATCCCACCCCTAGAGGTTAGGTGAGGCAGAGTCTGCCCCCAAAGGCCGAGCGAGGTGGAGCCAATGCTCAGAAGTTGGGTGAGGCAGAGCCCACAGCCTTAGTGTTGTGAGAGGCGGAGCCCACCCTCAGAGGTCAGGCAAGGCAGAGCACAAACCTGAGGGTCAGGTGAGGTAGAGCCCATCCTTAGAGGTCGAGTGAGACAGAGCCAACCCATAGAGGTTGGGCAAGGTGGAGCCCATCGCCTTGGTGTTGGGCCAGGCAGATCCTACCCCTAGAGGTTGGGTGAGACGAAGCCCGCTCTTAGAGGCCGGGCGAGGCGGAGCCAGCCCTCAAAGGTCAGGCGAGACGGAGCCCGCCCCTAGAGGTTGGGTGAGGTGTAGCCCATCCTTAGAGACCAAGCAAGGTGGAGCTAGCCCTCAGAGGTTAGGCATGGTGGAGCCCATGGCCTTGGTGTTGGGCGAGGCGTAGCCCACCACTAGAGGCTGGGTGAGGTGGAGCTTGCACACCTAGGGGTCGGTTGGAGTTGTAGTCGTGCTCTTGACTGCTTGGATGAATCAAAGTTGATGGTTATTACCTTCTCCTCTTTGGGTACCCTAGTATTGGTCCCCAACACTTCCCAAAAACCTTATTCATCCTCTCCCTATGCAGGATCGCAAGGACGAAGGTTTCGGAGACCTACTCACCCGGGCATCGGTGCATGTAAGCTATTGGGCTGGAGAAACTACAGCGGTGGCGTAGCAGCGAGAAGAGTAAAAAACCCTAGCTTGATTGGATACATTTTAGCATGGCCCATAGGTTGCTTAGATAGTCTTGTCCAAACTGATCTCATGTCGTAATCACGATCTAAATTAGGATTATGCAAACTTGAAGGCCAATAAACCAAAACTAAAAAACTACAAAAGGAGGCCATGCCCCCGCAAGGCGAGAGGCCAGATTTTGGAGGACCATTCACACAAGTGCCGTGCACCCACACCCATCGCCTGGCCTGGCCTGGCGAGGCGAGGCAAGCGCGCTCTTGTGGGCTTCCCTTTCTCCTCCTCACACTAGACTTAAGGAACCGAAGAGGACTCCCATATTTAAGGATGACTACCTCCACTTCTACAAGCAAGGTGGGACTAAATAGTTCCCACATCCCCTCTTTGCACACATGAATGGGTCTTTGAGATTTCTTAGAAATTTCAAGAATTTCTTATTGGGCCAAGCCCATAAATTCCAATAGTATTTCATACAAGAATTCTAGATAGATAGGTTAACAGGCAATTGCAAGTATAACTAGTTTTTTTTCCAAAGGGAAAGGGATTCTACTAATGAGAGCACACTTACATCCCTGTTTACATCCATGTTTCTTGACAAATAGAAGATATAATACAATATTACCTACAACCCCTTAATCATATTATTGACCTCCAATCCATGCTTGTCTATCAATGTATGAGTGTCGAGTGCCTAGTTTTGATATGTCTGAGCTTAGCGACACCAGCACCCGCTGATGGAGCATCATCGTCCATTCTTCCACAACAAACAAACCCCAAAGCTTATCGCTAGTGAGGCCACTATACGGGGAGGAGGGAACTATGGTGGTCATGCTAGAGAAGCCCTAAGCGACAACTATAGTAGGCAACGATAGCATAAAGGCTTTGTTGGCGTATGCTTCTTGGTTGGAGTTAAAACTTAAAAATAGTAAACCTTGTACATAAGTATATATGTCGGTGTTTCGTACCACCAACGAGTAAAATTCTATGTTGTCCATAGGCCTCTAATGGGTTAGCACTCGAGACACAAAGATTTATTTTTGTTAAGGCAATTGAGCCCGACGTCCAGTGTGAGGAGGCAAATGTATTATTTTGCCCCCAAGTTCAGGTAGGGTGTGCATTACAAAGAGTGATGTGTATGTCTAGATGTGTTGCTATTGTATGTATCTTCATGTGTCTTTCTATACATGTGTAGGGGTGCTCCATCACCCCCTTATATATGCAAGGGGTACTATGGACCTTACAAGTATGGGCAGTTGGTGAAGGCATCACCATGCTGGTGGGGGATAGTCTAACTAGTCATTGCTTTGTCTGGCTAGCCTACATGGTGTTGTCTTTTCAAAGGGCATAGTTGGCATCATGGCTATGCCTCCAACATTAAGTTTAGATGTTTACTTTGGCCACCTAGCTAGCTATGATGGGATGGTGATGAAATCTCTCATCTTGTCACCCATATTGGAGCGGTGTCATACCATGCAGGTTAGGTGAGGTGGCTTCAATGCATGTGTAGGCATGCCACACTGTTTAACACTGTTCATGACATGCTCCATATTAGTCTATGGGGAGAGGCTATTTGGGCCTGTAACACCCAAAATTCTACTATAAATTAGCAATTAAATTCTTGCCCTTTTAATACATTTTCTAGGTATTTCTAACTTAGGCCAAATAATAAATATTGTATAAATAAAATAAACTATAAGTTTAGAAACTTGTTTGTTGCATTCATGTCAAATCATATGGTTTTTGATTGAGTGTAGAGCTAGATGATTTGAAATTGAATTCAAATCTTATTTGAATTTGGCTTAAAAATGGAAATGGAGGAAATAGATTTGGAAAAAGAAATTTATTTTGAAAGATCCATCTTATTCCCTTTTCAGCCCAGCTCTTTTCTTTTTCTTCTTTACCACGCTGGCCTGTCACGGCGGCCTGCCCCACACCAGCGCACTGGCCCGTGGTCTTTTTCCTGCTGTTGCGTGCGGCCCTTCCTTTTCCCAGCCCCGGCCCACTACTCACGGCCCGCATGCGCCATCGCCCCACGCGGCCTTTTCTTCACCACGCGCCTACGACGTACCACGCGCATGCGCCGGCCCACTTGGTCTGACGCCGCACGCCACCTCTTCCTCCATCACTGCACTCCTAGCCCCACCTGTCAGCCGCCACCATCCCTTTCCTTTTCTTCCCTAGCACGCTCCTCCCCTTTCCTTTCTTTGCCCACCGATGGCGCGTCCGTGAACGGCAAGCCACTACACCCGTTTGGCAAGTGACCAATCAGCCCCGCTCCCCTTCCTTCCACACCGCAGCCTACCTACCTATAAAGGCCGAGCCCTCCCCTCTACCCTTCTCCATCCCCTGCTCACAGCCATGAGCCACCGCTGCCGTAATACCCCTCGTCCGCGCCTCCTAACCCGACGCCGACGCCGCTTGGAGCTTCACTATGACCACCCACATCCAAAGGTACCAGTGTCATGTCCTTTTGGTCATGAAAACCCTGGATTCAAACTCACCCGCGTGCTTTTCTCTCTCTAGAGCCCCGCCGCCGTCAACCACACCTCAGGACCCACCCCGAACGCTGAGATCTTCCCCAATGGATTCCCGGTGAGCTCCTGACCGTCCCTGTGCCCTCCGTTCATGATTTGGCGCCCTAGACAGTCATACTAGCAACACCAACTCACACCGGCCATGGCGCCGCCAGCATCCTTCTCTTCCCCGGCGAGGCACTGCACTACCCTCACTCGGCGTCGTTGGATCCGCGTGGACGGTCCAGATTAGCTGGTACCGGTTCGGTCCACAGCGAACCGTGGACTCAGTCCACCGTGGCCGCATCAGCGCCCACATCAGCGCGCCCCTACCTGCGTGGTGCATCGCGCCTAGTCAGCAGCTGCCACGTGGCCGCCTAGTCAACAGCCACAGTCAAAGCCGAACACTTTTGCGCTTTAGCCCCTCTGTTTTCTCAGATTCAACCCGCGGAACTCATCAGTTCAAATAACTTTTTATTCAGTCCTGTTTTTATTCGTTTAAGTCCCTGTAGTTTCTAGAAATAGTATGCCCAGTCCAAATTTCATTTAAATTCAGATTTTAATTGTTTTAATTAAAAAATAGGTTTAGTTTATTTACGAAATTGCCATTACATCTTATTTCGTGCATAACTTTCACGTTTTAAGTCCGATTTAAGTGATTCTTTCGCTCACATGTTCGTAGCAATGCATAGAATAGATTTGTAAGCTTTTCAACTTATGTTTTCACTATTTGGTGTATTGTTCTAATGGAAGTCTATCTTGTGTGCATGTAATGATTGGTGTGATGCTTGATTGATGATTGGATCACAATTAGAGGGTGAGCCATTTGAGGTGACTGAGGACCCCCAGCAGGATCAGCAGTACTCCCAGGACGACTTTGAGGAAGGCAAGTGTACCAAAGGCCCCCTTGTTACCTATGAACTACTACCACTTACATTCATGCATGTGTTTAATTTGAATTGCCTTTAAAGACTTTACCTAGATAATTCCTCGTACCACATATCCTTGATACCTGGGTTTATTGGGTAGGCATTTTGGATAGATGCTGTAGCGCTTAACATGAAGTAATTGTTAAACATGATTAAAGGCTATATGCAATGTGATAAAATGAAACTTTTTAGCAATAGATAGGGGCTGGAGTACGGGGTTGAGTACTCTAGTGCCTCTCCATAAGGACTTAATCCTGAAGTGGCAACCCAGGAGGGACTGTACAACCCCGAGTGTCACACGGCTCTGACATTAACCTATTATCTAGATTGTACTAGCTCGTTTATAGCTTCAGTAAGGGGTAAGAGGGTATCTTTCCTTTTTCTGTTAGGGTGTGCACCGTGCTGCGATGCCCACGCATGCCATTCCTTTGTAGCTACGACCTGTTAGTGCTACTAGCTAAGGGTTTCATAGTGAAACTCTGCCACACTTCCTAGGAAGAGGTGTAGTGGGTCTCGCGAACCCCAGCATTGGGAATCACGGCTTAGTGGGTAAAGATGTATAATTTCTACAGAAACAATTAACCTATTATAACAGCCGTGCTCACGGATACGAGCGGTCTGGATCCTTCGAGATTAGTGGTTACTGTGGATGATGGATGGATGGGATATGAGATAAAACTTGATGATACTTTAATACCACTTGGGAATTGGGACTGTTCATTAAAGTAGTAATTCAGGATGCTAAAATTTGATCAACTAAAATTGCGAACCGTAGTCAAACAGTGTCAAGCCTTTTTGAGCCTCATAGATCCCTTTGTTATACTTGCTAAGCATGGTGAGCTTACACTTGCTTTACATCCAATGAAAATCCTGGATGGGTAACAGATAATGGATATGAAGAGTTTCCGGAGGATGTCTAGGACTACTAGGGAGACGTTCACCAGTTGGAGTCCCTATGGCAGTTGGGCTAGTTATTCCGCTGTGATTGTTATAAAATTGCCTTTGAGTAAACTTTGTATTTACTTTATGATGAGATATGCGATGTAATAAGTACTTTACTTTGATACTATTGCAATTTGTGATATATGTGTGTGTTTGGACATCCTGGGCACATATATATGAGTACTTGGTTTGTTATGCAAAATTGGGTGCGACAAATTGGTATCAGAGCTATAACTGACTGTAGGACAAACAATCTAGTTAGAAATGGACGTTTCTAGGATTTCATTACCTTTATTTTACTACTTTTACTTTGCTATAAATTTTTTGCTTATATTCTATTGTTTATCTGTTGCCAAAAATTATTTTGTTCTAATACTCAACCTTTTCATTCTTGTAGATGGCTCGTACCAAGCAGACCCTATGCAAGAGGACCATCCTAATGCCCACTAGGAGGACCAGGTTCACTTTGGGCAAGCGTGTCCTGGCACATCTAGTGGAGGCTCTAAGGAACCAAGAGGAGAAACCACCTGTGGAGGTGCCCATGGGGGAACCTCTAGAGGACTTGTTGGAGGATCCAATGGATGAAGAAACAGAAGAGGGACCCATGTTTGAGGGACCCATTGAGATAGAGGAGTCTGAGGAAGATCTCGAGGAAGTGCAGGAACAAGGTGGCTAGGAGGGAGCTAGTGACCCTGATGATGGAGATGGTTCTGATGATTCTGATGCTGATGGAGGAGATGGTGGAGACGGTGGAGATGGTGGAGACGATGGAGACGGTGGAGACGATGGGGGTGATGACAATGATGATGATCACAATGCACTGTTGACTCAGGGATGGACTGTGGAGATCCACTACGACTTGGAGGGTGATGGCTACTACCACCCTAGGCTTCTCGCACTTGTGCATCGCTACCACCCTAGAGGCACTGTTCAGTATAGCACAGAGCATTAGATCCACCCTAACTACACCGGCTTCTGGGAGACAGAAGTGTACATCCGAGAGGGGACTCGGGTGTGCTACATCCACCGCACCACCACTGCATGGCTCACACGTGTGGCCATCATCAGGGATGTAGCTCGAGAGGCGTTGATGGTCAACTGCGACCGTCACTTCGATGACATCGCCTGGGAGGACGATCGCTATCTTCCCCGCCGTTGGAGCGGACAGTCTACGTGCAACATTGCTGGACCACTTGGAGAGGTGAACTTGAGGCTGAGGCCTACCCTGTTGTGCTTGGCTAAGACCCACACTGACTTGGATTAGGCCCTGGATGAGCTCGATGTCATGGGGAGGGCCTACATGCAGCTGGCTCGTGAGCACGCTACACTGAAGCAACAGCTAGGAGGTCTAGATGTGGAAGATTCAGGAGTACCTGCTTAGTCACCCCTGAGGATCAGAGGAGAGTCTGGAGACCCCAGCACCAGCACTAACATCGACCCGTACCCATAGGAGAGTCTTAAAAATATGTAATAAGCACGCGTAGCTACGCAAGAGAGTATTTAGTTTCTTTCTTTTAATGGTTGGACAAGTGTTAGTTGCATGGTTGGATGTTTATCATTATGAATAATGTTTGATTTGGATCTTTGATATGATTGTGATGACTTGTGGGCATGTCCATGGTCATTTAGTTAAGGTTAAGGTTTAAGGATATTATGAATAAATAGTTGGGTTTCGTTTTATCATGCTGTCCATTCTATATCTTTCGGACCAGTCTGTCTTTATCAGTTCATATCTCGTAATCTAGATGTTCAAAGGTCATGAAATTTTTATGGAGATAAGTAGACTTCAACATCTTTCTTTTGGCTCTAGAATCACCTCAATAGCTATTATAAATTGTGAGATACAGGTGTTGTAAGTTGAAGTTTCTGTGCTGTCGGAGTTCTGGAACAGTACTGCTTATCGTCTGTATTTGACTAAGTAATCTTTAGAATCTGAAAAAGTGTTCTAAACAAAAGTTGTATAGAATTTCATAATATTTCCAGAAAGGTAAAATATGCAATCATATGATAAACAGAGAGTGAGATATGCTCATTTTACAGCACAGCTATGGTCCAACTCGCTGGAAAAGTTCAGAACAAATATCTTCTTGCATACCCTACATATATCTCTTGTCTACACCTACTCTTGTTACACCAGTATCTTGTAAGAGTTATATGCTTGGACATGTGAGACTTATATGATGTATCTACAGATGGTGAACACCAGTAGGAACAACTAGGGAGGCGAAGAACCACCGCCACCACCCCTAGTCACCATGGAGCAGCTGATGATGATGCAGACCTAGTTGCTTCAGCAGATGGCCCAGAATATGCAAAACATGGGGCAAGGGAATGGGAATTCACCCCCTCATGTCAGGGATAAGAGGGGAGAGTTCCTGAAAGGACACCCACCTGTATTCAAGCACTCTACCGACCCACTCCAAGCTGATGATTGGCTACGTGCCATTGAGAGGCAACTAGAGATTGCCCAATGTGATGATAGGGAGAAGGTTTTGTATGCTTCTGGACAGTTGCAGGGAGCTGCACAAGATTGGTGGGACTCATTCTGCTTCGGCCGCACCAAAGCTAATCCCATCACTTGGGCTGAGTTCCGTAGTGCCTTTTGCACTCACCACGTGCTTGCAGGACTGATGAAGCTGAAGAAGAAGGAGTTCTTGTCTCTCAAGCAGGGGAGCATGACTGTTGCTGAATATCGTGATAAGTTTATACAATTGTCATGGTATGCACCTACTGAGGTAGATGTGGATGGAAAGAGGCAGGAACTGTTTATGGAGGGCTTGAATGATGGTCTCTAGTACCAGCTATTGTCTCATACCTTTGCTAACTTCCAGCAGCTAGTGGACAAAGCTTTAGTGATTGAGAACAAGCGTCACCAGATGGAGGACAAAAAGTGGAAATTTCAAGGACAGCAATCCGAGAGCAACTCTCGCTTCCGTACCAACCCTCAACAAGCTCAACCTCAGCAGCGCTATCAAGGTCAGACAGGCCCCAACCGCAACCACCAGCAGCAGCATGCACAGCAGCAGCAGCAGTAGCAGTATAAGGCACCCGCTCAGCGCCAACAGTAGCCCAACAATGTACCGATGAGAAATAATGCCCCCAATGCTCCTTAGAGGAATGGCGCACCAAAAGCGCCAAATGCAGTTAATGACAGCAAATGCTTCAATTGTGGAGAGCCAGGACATTACTCCAATAGATGCCCTAAGAAGACGGCTAACTCACAGCAGAACTATGTTCGGGGAAAGGTGAACCACATGACTGCTAAAACAGCTCAGGAGGCACCGGATGTGGTGATCGGTACATTTCCGGTCAACTCAAACTCAGCTACAGTACTTTTTGATTCTGGTGCTTTGCATTCCTTCATAACATATACATTCATAAAGAAGCATGGTATTCCAGTAAGTGTTATGAAGAAACACATGTTAGTAAGCTCACCTGGTGGGGTAATGAAAGTAGAGTGGATATGCTTAGCTGCTAGTCTTAGCATAAGGGGGGTAGAATTTCAAGCAAATCTTGTAGTCATAAATTCCACCGATATCGATGTCATCTTGGGTATGGATTGGCTAAGGTTATAGAAAGCAGTTATTAATTGTGGTAATAGTTCTGTGAATCTTATCACTTCATCTGGAGAAGAAGTGGTGTATGTGGCAACTCAGTCAGCTGCAGAAATCTACCGGGTTAATTAGTTGGAGGGCACAACCTTAGAAGATATAAGGATAGTAAATGAGTACCCGGATGTCTTCCCTGAGGAATTGCCAGGTATGCCACCTGACCAAGACATCGAGTTTATAATTGAACTTTTACCTAGAACTGCACCATAGCTAAGAGACCCTAAAGAATGGGAGTGAATGAATTAGCAGAACTTAAGAAACAACTATGGGAATTGTTAGATAAGGGTTATGTTCAACCTAGTTCATCACCATGGGGTGCACCAGTACTGTTTGTAGAAAAGAAGGATGGTACACAAAGGATGTGCATAGACTACAGGTCACTTAATGAGGTCACAATTAAGAACAAGTACTCACTACCTAGAATTGATGACCTATTTGACCAATTGAAAGGGGCTTATGTGTTTTCCAAGATTGACCTTCGATCTGGATACCATCAGTTGAGGATAAGGCATACTGACATCCCCAAGACCGCCTTTGTGACCCGTTATGGGCTGTATGAGTTCACAGTCATGTCTTTTGGTCTAACAAATGTACCTGCTTACTTCATGTATCTGATGAATAAAGTGTTCATGGAATACCTTGACAAGTTTGTCGTCATGTTCATTGATGACATACTAGTGTACTCTAAGAATGAAGAAGAGCATGAAGAACATTTGAGATTGGTGTTGCAGAAGCTTAGAGAGCATCAGCTTTATGCCAAGTTCAGCAAATGTGAATTCTGGCTAAAAGAAGTATCTTTCCTTGGTCACATAATCTCTAATGGAGGAGTAGCAGTAGATCCCAAGAAGGTTAGAGATGTGTTGAGTTGGAAGCCACCTAAAGATGTTAGTGAGATTCAGAGTTTTCTGGGTATGGCTGGGTATGATAGGAGATTCATCGAGGGATTCTCTAAGTTAGCCAAGCCCATGACTACGTTGTTAGAGAAGAATGCCAAATTTGTATGGACTAAGCAATGTCAGGATAGTTTTGAGGAGTTGAAGAAGAGATTGACTTCTGCCCCAGTGCTTATCTTACCTGATCTCACCAAAAGCTTCTCTATCTACTGTGATGCCTCACGGCAAGGTCTAGTTGGTGTTCTTATGCAAGAAGGCAAAGTTGTTGCCTATGCATCCAGATAGCTGAGAAAACATGAGTTAAATTATCTGACTCATGATCTAGAATTGGCAGCTGTGGTGCATGCTCTTAATATTTGGAGGCACTACTTGATTGGTCATAAGTGTGAGATTTATACGGACCACAAGAGTTTGAAGTACATATTCACGCAGTCAGATCTGAATCTGAGGCAGCGTAGATGGCTCGAGTTAATCAAGGATTATGATTTGGATATCCACTATCACCCAGGAAAGGCTAATGTTGTAGCAGATGCCTTGAGTAGAAGGGGTTATGTGAACATGGCCTATACAACTCAACTACTTAAAGAGTTGTGTGAGGAGTTCAAGTACCTAAACTTGGGTATTGTGGCCAACACCATGGAGTTAGAGGTAGAATCCACTCTGGAACAAGAGATTCGTAAGGGACAGCTGAATGATGAGAGGATCAATGATATTGCAGAGCGTATAGTGATTGGTAAAGCTCTAGGATTCCATATGGATGATCAAGGGACAGTATGGTTTGATAAAAGGATTTGTGTGCCAGAAGTAAAATCTATTAGGGAGTTTATCTTGAGGGAAGCTCATGACTCAGCCTATTCCATACACCTAGGGAGTACTAAAATGAAACTTGATCTTAAAGAGAGATACTGGTGGTATGGACTAAAGAGGGATGTAGCTGAACATGTGGCTATATGTGATACGTGCCAAAGAGTGAAAGTAGAACATCAGAGGCCAGCAGGTTTACTACAGCCTATGAAGATACCCGAGTGGAAATGGGAAGAAGTTGGAATGGACTTTATAGTTGGATTACCCCGTACACAGAGAGGATTTGACTCTATCTGGGTGATTGTTGACCGTCTGACAAAAGTGGGCCATTTCATTCTGATCAAGGTAACTTATTTGAGTGCAAAGTTAGCAGAGTTATATATGGAAAGGATTGTATGTTTACATGGTGTACCAAAAAAGATTGTTTCGGATAGAGGTACACAGTTCACATCACATTTTTGGCAAAAATTGCATGAGTCAATGGATACGAAGTTGAACTTTAGCTCAGCTTACCATCCTCAAACAGATGGACAGACTGAGAGAACAAATCAGATCTTAGAGGATATGCTAAGAGCTTGTGCTCTGCAGTATGGGATAAGTTGGGATAAGAGTTTACCTTATGCCAAATTCTCCTATAATAATAGCTACCAAAAGAGTCTTAAGATAGCACCGTTTGAGGCATTGTATGGCAGGAAGTGCAGAACACCATTGTTTTGGAATCAAATGGGGGAAAGTCAAGTCTTTGGACTAGATGTTTTGCAACTGGCAGAAAAACAAGTGCAAACAATAAGGCAAAACCTAAAGGTTGCACAGTCCCGACAGAAAAGCTATGCGGACACAAGAAGAAGAGATTTGGCATTTGAAATCGGTGACTTTGTCTATCTCAAAGTTTCACCTAGAAAAGGAGTAAAGAGATTTCATACCAAGGGAAAGTTGTCACCCAGGTATGTGGGACCATTCATGATCATCAACAGGAGAGGAGAAGTTGCTTACTAGCTAGAGTTACCGGAGCAGCTCTCAGGTGTTCATGATGTTTTCCATATGCCACAACTTAAGAAATGTTTGAGAGTACCTAAGGAACAACTACCCTTGGAGGAACTAGATATCCGAGGGGATCTGTCATACAAAGAATATCTAGTAGGAATCCTGGAAACAACGGAGAGAATCACAAGGAGCAAAATAATAAGAATGTGCAAGGTTCAGTGGAACAGACACTCAGTGGATGAGGCAACTTAGGAAAGAGAGGAAGATCTGAGAACTGACTATCCCAATCTCTTTGAACCATCCGAATCTTGAGGACGAGATTCATCTTAAGGGGGGTAAGTTTGTAACACCCAAAATACTACTACAAATTAGCAATTAAATTCTTGCCCTTTTAATACATTTCTAGGTATTTCTAACTTAGGCCAAATAATAAATATTGTATAAATAAAATAAACTATAAGTTTAGAAACTTGTTTGTTGCATTCATGCCGAATGATATGGTTTTTGATTGAGTGTAGAGCTAGATGATTTGAAATTGAATTCAAATCTTATTTGAATTTGGCTTAAAAATGGAAATGGTGGAAATAGATTTGGAAAAAGGAATTTATTTTGAAAGATCCATCTTATTCCCTTTTCAGCCCAGCTCTTCTTTCTTTTTCTTCTTTCCCGCACTGGCCTATCACAGCGGCCTGTCTCAGTGGCTTGCCCTGCACCAGCACACTGGCCCATGGCCTTTTTCCTGCTGCTGCGCGCGGCCCTTCCTTTTCCCGGCCCTGGCCCACTACTCGCGGCTCGCATGCGCCGTCGCCCCGCATGGCCTTTTCTTCACCACGTGCAAGGCATCGGCCTGCTCGGTGTGACGCCGCATGCCACCTCTTCCTCCCTCACTGCACTCCTAGCCCCACCCGTCAGCCGCCACCATCCCTTTCCTTTTCTTCCCCGGCGCGCTCCTCCCCTTTCCTTTCTTTGCCCACTGATGGCGCGTCCATGAATGACAAGCCGCCGTGCCCGTTCGGCAAGCGGCCAATCAGCCCCGCTCCCCTTCCTTCCACGCCATAGCCCACCTGCCTATAAAGGCTGAGCCCTCCCCTCTACCCTTCTCCATCCCCTGCTCATAGCCATGAGCCACCGCCACTTTAATACCCCTTGTCCGCGCCTCCTAACTCGACACCGACGCTGCTTGGAGCTTCGTCGTGACCACCCGCGTCCAAAGGTACTAGTGTCGTGTCCTTTTGGTCACGAAAGCCCCAAATTCGAACTCACCCGCGCGCTTTTCTTTCTCCAGAGCCCCGCCACCATCAACCGCACCTCTAGACCCGCCCCGAACACCGAGATCTTCCCCAATGGATTCTCGGTGAGCTCCTGACCGTCCCCGTGCCCTCCGTTCATGATTTGGCACCCTAGACAGTCGTACCGGCAACACCAGCTCACACCGGCCATGGCGCCGCCGGCATCCTTCTCTTCCCTAGCAAGCCACTGCACTACCCTCACCCAGCGCCATTGGATCCGCTTGGACGGTCCAGATTAGCTAGTACCAGTTTGGTCCACAGCGAACCGTGGACTCAGTCCACCGTGGCCGCGTCAGCGCCCACGTCAGCGCGCCCACGCCTACGTGGTGCACCGCGCCCAGTCAGCAGCCGCCATGTGGCCACCCAATCAACAGCCACAGTCAAAGCCGAACACTTTTGCGCTTTAGCCCCTCTGTTTTCTCATATTCAACCCGCGGTACTCATCAGTTCAAATAACTTTTTATTCAGTCCTGTTTTTATTCGTTCAAGTCCCTATAGTTTCTAGAAATAGTATGCCCAGTCCAAATTTAATTTAAATTCAGATTTTAATTGTTTTAATTCAAAAAAATAGGTTTAGTTTATTTATAGAATTGCCATTACATCTTATTTCGTGCATAACTTTCACGTTTTAAGTCCGATTTAAGTGATTCTTTTGCTCACGTGTTCGTAGCAATGCGTAGAATAGATTTGTAAGCTTTTCAACTTATGTTTTCACTGTTTGGTGTACTGTTCTAATGGAAGTCTATCTTGTGTGCATGTAATGATTGGTGTGATACTTGATTGATGATTGGATCATGATTAGAGGGTGAGCCATTTGAGGTGACTGAGGACCCCCATCAGGATCAGCAGTACTCCTAGGATGACTTTGAGGAAGGCAAGTGTACCAAAGGCCCCCTTGTTACCTATGAACTACTACCACTTACATTCATGCATGTGTTTAATTTGAATTGCCTTTAAGGACTTTACCTAGATAATTCCTCATACCACATATCCTTGATACTTGGGTTTATTGGGTAGGCTTTTTGGATAGATGCTGCAGCGCTTAACATGAAGTAATTGTTAAACATGATTAAAGGCTATATGCAATGTGATAAAATGGAACTTTTTAGCAACAGATAGGGGACTGGAGTACGGGGTTGAGTACTCTAGTGCCTCTCTATAAGGACTTAATCCTAAAGCGGCAACCTAGGAGGGACCGTACAACCCCGAGTGTCACATGGCTCTGACTTTAACCTATTATCTAGATTGTACTAGCTCGTCTGTAGCTCCAGTAAGGGGTAAGAGGGTATCTTTCCTTTTTCTGTTAGGGTGTGCACCGTGCTGCGATGCCCACGCGTGCCATTCCTTTGTAGCTATGACCTGTTAGTGCAACTAGCTTAGGGTTTCATAGTGAAACTCTGCCACACTTCCTAGGAAGGGGTGTAGTGGGTCTCGCAAACCCCAGCATTGGGAATCACGGCTCGGTGGGTAAAGATGTACAATTTATGCTAAAATAATTAACCTGTTATAACAGCCGTGCTCACGGATACGAGCGGTCTGGATCCTTCGAGATTAGTGGTTACTGTGGATGATGGATGGATGGGATATGAGATAAAACTTGATGATACTTTAATACCACTTGGGAATTGGGACTGTTCATTAAAGTAGTAATTCAAGATGCTAAAATTTGATCAACTAAAATTGCGAACCGCAGTCAAACAGTGTCAAGCCTTTTTGAGCCTCATAGATCCCTTTGTTATACTTGCTAAGCATGGTGAGCTTACACTTGCTTTACATCCAATGAAAATCTCGGATGGGTAACAGATAATGGATATGAAGAGTTTCCGGAGGATGTCTAGGACTACTAGGAAGACGTTCACCAGTTGGAGTCCCTGTGGCTGTTGGGCTAGTTATTCCGCTGTGATTGTAATAAAATTGCCTTTGAGCAAACTTTGTATTTACTTTATGATGAGATATGTGATGTAATAAGTACTTTACTTTGATACTATTGCAATTTGTGATATATGTGTGTGTTTGGACATCCTGGGCGCACATATATGAGTACTTGGTTTTGCTATGCAAAATTGGGTGCGACAGGGCCCATCAAAAGTGTCATCATGTTCCATCATTTTGCTTTTGACCTTGGCCCCTCCAACTAGCGGCTGTCTTGGGCATCATGAAGCGTCCTCTTGAGATCCTCTTGGATCAGGGTCTAGTGAGCCCTTGACTTCGAGTGATGCCTTTGGGTGAGGAGACTTGGACTAGGTCCCTACACATCTACAAAATCAACATCACTATCGGTTAATAACATCCCTTCACCTCTAGTTTTCTCCTGAGTTCAAGTGACACCTTTGAGGGTTCAACTTTGGCCCTATTAGCTAGGAGGTCAAGTTGTAACTTGGTCTAGGGTACATATCCTTATCACTATCCCCCATGTCCTTCACACTTTGACATCTTGGTTGGGTGTTGCTCATCTATTAGATACCTCTATGCATCATCGGTCATGCATGTGGGCTTGTTTGTTCGAGCAATTAGGAGGGCCGTTATCTCACCTCTTCTAGGTTCACAAGAGAGAACCCAATTAGTTTAGCCCCCAAAACTTGCCTTGGCTCATTGATTCAAGAGAAGTGTTAAACTAGAGGATTTCCTAGGTGCATCCTAGTCATGAAGTGTGATGGAAAGCATTTGACTACCCTACAAGTGATGGTGTTGGGCTCGAGGTGGTTGGGCTGATGTCCTTGGTCTCTACTAGTTTGTGGGGAGGGGGCTGGCTGTCACCGTGTTTGAGGGAATCCCCGCCACGTGTTGCTTGGCTATCCATAGGGAGCACCAACGGCAACATGATGGAATGGTGTGGTCACCATATGCCAATATGGTAGCTAGTTGGGATGTAGACGCGTGCGAGGTTAGGCATGAGGGGTCTCCATTGAGCGGGGGTCTCGAGGGCTCCTCCTACACATGGCTCGAGGGAGTCCACATAGTGCACCTAAGGTACATTGTTATCATCAACCGCCTAGAGTTCTTCTAGCAGTGTGTTCTCATGAGAATATTGCCATGGGTTTGGCATCCATAGTTTGGAGTAGTTGAGATGGAAATGGTTGTTTTATGAGACACCAGAAGAATGCACATGATATGAGGTGCTTGGTGAGCTTGCTGCTAGGGGCATAGGAAAAGATGATACCTTGGCACAATCTTTTTCCACAACCAACCTCAACTCAAGGCTCACTAGACTAGGGTCGGCATAGTGAATGTTATAAGAAGGTCCATGACATGGCCCCCATCGTGTTCTCTAGGCCATGCCTAGACACCACTGCCTCATCTTTATTCAGAGCTTGGGTTGTGGTGACTAGGATCCTGTGTTGGTTCTTAGCAGGTGTCTATGTTACATTCGTGGTCTACAGCGACATGTGCATGGAATCGTATGTTGCGATGATGATGCTACTACCGCTAACATGATACACAAGAGCATGGTGCTGAGGGACTTGCTGAAGGTTTATTGTAAGTGCATCAATTGATTAGTGGGTTTTGGTGAATTAAATACAATGTATATAGAGAGCCAATGATGTTTCATGAAGTATTTCACTTAATATTAAGGTAAAAAGTGGAAAAGGAAAAATGGGAGCCCCTTAATCTCTATTCAAAAGAAAGTGATGACAACTCGCTTTGAGTGAAAGAAGCTTGGCCTTATTTACATATCTATTTGAACTTATTTTAAGTTTAGGATGTAGTACTATTAAGAGGAGTTGAAGTCTTATTGCTTGCAAGTGTCCTTGTGCTCAAAAGATCACTAACATACCCTAAAACACCTTAGTTTAGAAACCCCTTGCATTATATTTTATATAGTGCTTATTGACGGCAAACCATAAATTCTAGTCGGGAGCAAAAAATTATGGTCCTCATAATTACTGGGGTCTAGCTAGGCAATTTTTGGTTTAAGAGATTCTGGTTCTGCTAGTGCTAACTAAATAGAAATTCCAGGGTGCAAGCCTAAAAATTTTGGTCCTAGAAATTCTAACCTCAGTGAGGCCAAATTTCGGGCCAGCTCGCTCTATTGGGAGGAAACCTTGTTTAACAGAATTTTTTTACTAACTCAAATTCTATGAGTTAGGCTATTGTTTTCAAGGGACCAGAAATTCTGGTGCCCCCATAGAATTTTCTGGTGTGGGACTGTAACAGAACCGACCAATTTATAAGAGCACAAGTACGAAAGCAATCACCGAAGTGATCAAACCGTAATACTTGAACCCATATAAACCCGGTAGTCAATTGAAACCATGAAGGATTTCAATCCAACTTGCATACAACCAAGATCACAGTAATTCAACATAACAAGCCACATGTTACATCCATTTCACAAGTAGTTCACAAGTACCTCATACCTCAGAGTACACATAGTTATTACAAACGAGTTCACAAATAGCGGAAGCAAAGTAGTTTGACACCATCACACACACTTAA
This sequence comes from Miscanthus floridulus, assembly GCF_019320115.1. Classification (NCBI taxonomy): domain Eukaryota; kingdom Viridiplantae; phylum Streptophyta; class Magnoliopsida; order Poales; family Poaceae; genus Miscanthus; species Miscanthus floridulus. The sequence goes on from NC_089586.1 coordinate 78,540,301, forward strand.
TTCAAATACAAGCTAGTTCCATAGTCATATCTAGCAAAAGCAGTAAGATGAGATAACATAGATGATCATGCCCATGATCTAGTCTTCATCCCCCGCAGGGTGGAGACAATACTTGTAGTAGCCGTTATAGAGCACGTCATCTACAACAAGGGGGAAATAAACCCTGAGTACGAGAATGTACTCAGCTAGACTTACCCATTATAAACCAGAAATAAATGACACCAAGGAGTATGCAAGGCTTTATTGGTGGATCTTGCTCGACAACCATTTTGCATAAAAGCTTTAGTGATAAGAGAGCATAATTTAATTTATGAGTAAGAAGCAAGTTAACAATATTAACCTGACAACTAGATTAGCACCTATACTAGAGCAAGCAATTGATTAACTCCAAACATTAGTAACCATATTCGATATAATGTTGTATCATCATCATCGATTTAACCATCAAGTTCAATTAAGTGCATCTACGTTGCCGCTGCTCAGTCAAGTTCTCACTATCCGAGAGAGACAGCGATTCAAATCGATTCCTATCTAACTGGAGGGGTATTCCTAACACAAACCTAGGCATACCACGCGAAGGTAGCCTTAGGTCACCTTTGGTACAATTCAGGAATCACGGTTCTGAGCAGTGCCGCACCCTCAGGGAGTCCACTCTGCCAGGTGGTCAATCTCACCTCGGACTTATGCCAATAGCTCCCCGCACATCCTTACTACCACCAGGGTGCGCACTTTCACTTCCCAGACTTCTGGCCTGAATTGAGCTACTTGGCTTCGCGGTCGGAATGAGTTATCCGGCCAACTAAGTGATAGGCATGCATTCAACATGACATGAGGACGTACAGCGAATCGGTCCTTAACCGACACAGACGGGGATAGATCCACACCCAAGACCTCCTTGCCTTGTTGCTTCTCTATCGACATCCCGCCTAGTCACAATTCCTTATTAACTCATGGTTATCTTCCACGATAGCAAATATAGCCAACCGTGACCGGACATCATCCTAACTTGTAGGTGACAGGAAATCACCTGACTTTTACCGGTCTAAGCATGGCTAAGCTTTGATTCACTCCTGGACCTAAATAGGCTTCAGGGTACGTATACTGGCCAAGGAATAGATATATATGCAACAAGTGTTTGCATCCAATTCCTATCACTTAATGCATCAATAAATAAAGGTACTCAAAGTAACCATTTTCAAAACATAGGAGACTTAGAATGCTCCGGGGCTTGCCTTTCAGAAAAGATGAAGGTTGGTGATCGGGACACTCAAGAACTTCCTCATTGACTCCTTCTTTGGGGGCCTGCACCTCCTGCTCCTGAGCTTGCTGCTGCTCCTCCGGAAGTACTGGCTCAAATTCTAGAAGCGTGACTCCCTCCGGAACACCTATTGCATGCATATGCATAGTATAAGAATCATGCATGCACACGAGATGGAAGGTGATGATAAAATGTACAGCCATGTATGAATGGACGCATGAAAGACATAATGATACAAGATTAACATCGATTTTACCGAATAGGTGCTTATCTCTTTTAGAAAACAAGAATGGCACACTCACCAAGTTCTAATAACCTAAGATAAAGTTTCTCATCTTCAGTAAGAGGTCTAGCACCTGCAACTAACAATTTATCTTAATTAGCCTAGCATCTAAATTACCACATCAACTCATATAAAGCAACAAGTCATTCACCGCGCTCAACAGTTTTTAGGCTGCAAACAGTAGCTACAAGTTTGATCCATAACTGGAGTTCTACAGATCCAAATACCATGATTTAAGACTTTCTGGAAAGCTTATAAAATTATCTACGACTTTCATTTAAACACCAAAGTCTAATTCAAACTCAAACTAGGTCACCCAGACTAATCCTGTAAAACTGTCCGTGGATTCCAAAGAGTAGGCAGTTGGGAGTGCTGTCTTCCAACAGAGATAAGTCTCAAACTACTAGGCCAAATGTCTTGCAATTTTGACACAAGCTATATAAACAAGTTTCCTACAACTTTGTTATTGACCACTTTCCCAGCAAACCAATTTATCATGGTGAACTTTATAAAGTTCCCAGAATTATCCAGAAAGACACAACGCAAGAAATAATTATTAACTTACGTTGTAAACATACAAATGGACAAGACCAACTTTACTAACTCATCATACATGTTGAAAGAGCACCAGAAAATATAGTGTCCATTCCTAAATAAATTATTCTCATGCCTTTAATAATTTATTTAGAGACTTAGGTTAAATAATAAACACATATCCAAATTGTACATAAAATTCCACAAAAATTACAGTACCTTATACATGTCTCCAATAGGCTACTACATAAATTTCACATCATTTGAACAAGTATCACATCCTACACCAAAATGACAAGGCATAAAGGCTTAAAATGGCATAAATAGGAAACCTTAGTGAAATGTGTCAAGCAATAGATTTCATATTTTTCCTAGCATCCTTAAGGTACTAGGATGCTACCCACAAAGTTTCATGGTCATAGGATTCCTAGATAATTTACAAAAATTTACACAAGTATCAATCAATGATAAAAGAAAAATCTATAACTCAAAAACTATACATGCAATGACTCTCAAATTTTTACCAGAGCTTCTACTAAGCAAGAATAGCTTACCCACAAAATTTCATAATTTTTGGATCACAGAGACTCAAGATATAATTTAAACAAGTTTGCATGCATTTAAAAACACATTTCAAGTTCCAATTTAATTCATCCAAAATTTCTACATCATGTGCTCATGTCATATTTTTATTAAATACTAGACTTCACTGTGATTCTACCAAAATTAGAACCACACCATTTGGATCCACAAAACTTTAGATACAAATTTCACAAAATAGCATCAAAATCTGATATAATGAACTAGCTTCACTGGCTTGAATCACTAGCGCTTGGGACCCACCGGTCAGGGGACCCCACATGTAAGCGGCACTAAAACAGAGCACGGCGGTTGCGACGGCGCAGGAATGGCGTAGCTCACCGACGGCTACATCTCGACAAGGCCAAAGGCACTGGCGTGTTCCTAGCGACGATACGCACCTACCTATACCCTTTCCCCAACCGCTACCACGCTCTAGCTATGACGGCGTCGGCAATGGCGGATGGTGGCGAGGTCACTGTGGCACTTCAACGATAGCGAGCCCCCTTGCCCCCACCCAAACTCGGTAAACACAAGCTTCATGGTGTCACTATGGAGCTAGAGAGGTAGGAAACGGAGGGTGAGAAGAACCCTAGCTAGCATGACCATGGCGGCTTCGAGTTCCGGTGAGGGTGCGCACATGGCAGCGGTAGCGAAAAAGAACAATGTGCCCTCACCTCGACTCGAATGGCTCAGCTAAGAGGTGGAGGAGGTCGTGGCGGAGCTTCGAGCTAGCTGGAGGCAGCGTTTTTGTGCGGCGAGCGAGCTAGGCGACGACGTTAGCTTGCTCGGCAACGGCAGAGCACGACGCTTGGTTCTGGCGAACGGGCAAGGCGAGACGTGGCGTAGGCGAAGCAAATAAGCTAGCCAGTAGGCGCGTGGCATCGTCATGTCCATGATGGCCTGACCAGCGGGGCAAACACCAGCGTACGGCCTCCACTTGGCATGCTCGACCAGATGGCGGTCGGCCACGACTTGAACGGCCGAAGCACTGTAGCTCCATTTCAGTCGAGTCACCAACGTCTGACAGCTCAACTAGATGACTATCAAACGCATAAATGGTGGCGAGTTAGTAGGATCCTCTTGAAGCAAAGATGTAGAGCTACTATAGGGCTACAATTGTTCTATAGAAACCTTTAGCTAATTCGCAATGAATAACGAGTTGCATCAAACCAAAGTCGGCTCCATCAAACTAGAAATGCATTAAACACTTAGAAAAATTCTAAGTGTAGAATCAGCACTGATTTCTAGCTTGTGGGCCCAAATTGAACATGTTGTGCACATTTTCATGACTTGGCTTCTAAACAATGTTCGTTCCTTATAAAATTTGCTACAACTTTGCTTTAGGTTGCTTAGACATGCAAACACTCTAAGTTGTACTTTTTAAATAGTCAAAGATAAGAGCTCTAGGTGTCAACACAAGTCAAGCTATTACTTGGATGTGTAATTAGGCAAGATGGTCAACATGAACATTGTTGCTAAAGACATTCTAAGTGTAGCTAAGTTGTTTCAGAGGACATTTGACACCATTTTCATAGACCACACATGAGCACACACAATTGCTAGCATAAAAACCAAGTAGTTCAAATAGAAACACACATGAAATGATAACATTCATAATGGTATGATGCTTATGAATGAGATGATGATGCTCATGCTCATGTGATGCAAGTGTTTTAGGTGCAACCATAACACTGAGGTGTTATAGGGACTATGCCAAAGCCTAACAACTCTGTTGAAGGGAGAGATATTTATTCCAACCCACCCCACTCACTCTCTATCTCTCTCTCTCACACACTTTGAATAGTTGAACTTACTTTAAGCCAAAAGAATTCATTTCTTTCCTCTCTTTCCTTCTCCACTCACTCATGCTCTAGATCTAAAGATTTGAGAGTGAGATTGAAGGGGAAATTCAAGATCATGACTATGAAAGTAAGATCCATCCTTTGAGTACTTGTGGCACCTGCCGACGATTTGGTTTTCAATTTGTTACTCTTGGATTCTTTGAATTCTAGCCCACTAGGTGTTGCCCATTGAAGCACTCATTTCTCTCTATGTTATGCTCTAATCTAGGAAGTTTGTGTTACCCGCTTTGTTTTAGTGAAATCGCTGGCTTGATCTTTGGGGTCGCTTAGCAAGAAGGGAGTTGAAAGAGACTCTAAATACCTTTGTGGTTACCTCAACATCTAGGACATAGGCACACTTTTGGTGTGGCCAAACCTTGGACAAATCTTGTGTCTCCATTGCTGGTGTTCTTGAACTACTACTATATTTCTTGTATTATTTTCATGTTGTGGTTTGATCTACGTATTGTGTAGGTATTGGTGCAAGTATCCATGTGGAAATCCCTTTGTAGCACTCCCCTACATGTGTCGTTTTCAAGGTATTGGTGCAAGTATCCATATTGGTGCAAGCATATCTGAACTTTGTTAGTAAAATCCATATAGTTGAAGGTTTTCACTCTTTACTAGGGCTAGAATTTATGTCCTTGAAATTTTGCACAAGAACGGAATTTTCAATGAGGATCAGAATTTCTAGTACCTAGGTTTTAATCTACTGCAAAGTTTTAAGTTTTAGGTTATGCCTATTCATCCCAACCCTCTAGGCATTATTGATCCTTCCAAGCTTCCATCCTGCATGTTGCAAGTTCATCCATATGGGGGTGAACAAGCATGTTTTTGTATCCGGTCACTAGTTTGATGGTGTCATTTTGCAATAAGTGATGTAATATTTGTTTGATCCTCTTGCTTCACGATGCTTGAATCTAAGTGTTGTCCTCGGGATGTGTCATTCATCTCATTTATGTTGATCAAGGAGTTTCAAGGTGGCTTGATCCCAATCATGGGTTACCTTGATGGATTCCCTGTCCAAACAGTTGGGAAGCCAAAGTGCCAACCAATCATGATCATGCCATACATAGGGGTAGGTCTGGTGGGGGCTCCCTCTTCTCCCAAACCACTTATCGACAAAATATCATTGGCAGTCCTCTGAGGGGTATCCCACGAAGGTAGATTGATTGGCAGAGATGCGTGTAATCGAGACAAGAAGGCAACAGAGACACAAGAGTTGGATAGGTTTGGGTCGTCAGCACGACGTAATACCATACTCCTATGGTCTGTTGGATTGTATTGGCTATGATATGATGTTGCATGTGTTTTGAGGGGGGTCCCTACTCATCTTATATAGTCTGGAGGCATGGTTACAAGTAGGTTAGATCTATTAGATAACCAAAAAATAATAACAGATTACATGAATTATGGGATCGAACGTATCCTAATAGATCTCATAGTATCTTTAGGATATCGCCCTTGATGTCTTGCGGTGCACGCTAAGTAGTGCCGTGCACCATAGGTCTTCGTCTTGTGGGCTAGACTGCCCCTGGTAGAGCAGCCCATGTAGTTTGCCATGGGTATCCAGGGTTGTACCACCACAGCGAGTCGCTGAGTGCCTTGTATCGACTATGCAACGCCATCTTTAGCTTGTCTGAGCAGGTGTGAACAAAGCCGAGCAATCAGACTCATATTTCGACCACCATAATGAGTCACCAAGTAGTTGTAAACCATCACTGAGCAGTGTATCCCAAGTAAGGCTTGCCATAAGGATGTAAGGAGCACAAGTTCAAAATTGAAAAATTTCCTCGCAGTGGACCAAGTGCGCCCACTTAGAGTCCGACCATGAGAAAGGGAGATAGTCTTCTTCAACTTCAGGAGGCATATAGTCTTCCATATTAAAGCAAACACACTCACCACAAGGTGAAGTGTGCCCACTTAGTCCCTGAGCCTAACAATAGGTGACATAGACACGTGATGCCAGGGTCCAAAGTAGAAGAAAAGCAGAAGACTAGCCAAGCAGGCAACCAGTCCCCGGGCGAAGCCCTAAAATGAAAAAACGCACATTCAACATAAGGTGAAGTGTGCCCACTTAGTCCCCGAGCCTGATAGTAGGTGACATGGTCACGTGGTGCTAGGGTTAGAAACAATAGTAACTAGAGGAAAATCCCTAGTATGGTGAGGAACCAAGTCATAGTGATGATGTAGTTCCTGAGCCACAAGTGGAAATCTTGGAGAAATCAAATCGTGGAGAAAAAACCGAAGTAATGGCTGTACAATAGGAGTTACTGAGCCTTAATGATATTGCGGAGAAGTCAATGAATATTCGATGTGCAGTAACAAGTTGCTGTGAAAAATGTGCAATGCTACAGTTGTGCAGAAGCCCAGATAACGGGCCACCACGCTGCTTCGTGGAATTTGGAAAGGCGCAAATCGTGGTATGGTTTCCCAAAAACCCTTGAATGCGAAAAGTGGAGAGGGTGCTTTATAACTGCTCCACCATACTCCATGCTCCCACCTTTGCCACTTCATCTTCCTCCTTAGCCCTTGCGCTTCCTGATTCACATTCACACGCGCTTCTGCCGCTAGTCCCAATCCAGATCTAAGAGATGACGCCGAAGAGGGGATGTGGTAACCCGAAGAAGGCAGCCGCCGGAGCAAGCCGTGACAAGGAATGGGTGCCATCACATATGGGTTGGCAGAGCTCAATGGGATGGTGGAGGCAGGTGTTCTTCCTGACCGTGTCACCACCGGATGGTGTCTAGCCAATGGTGAGCCCCACCCGATGCTGCATACTAACGTAGTCATAGTATTTGAAGATTATTTCTAGTGTGGATTAGGACTTCCTATTCATCCTTTCTTGTGGGATCTGTTGGAGTTCTGGGGAGTGAGTCTGTGCAATCTGCATCCGAATACTAACTTGCATATTGTTTTCTTCATCCACTTCTATGAGGCGTATCTTTGCATTCTGTGTAACACCCTAGGTGTTAGGCTTGCATAATTTCACTTGCATTGCATGAGCATAATCATCAAGCATTCATATATAAGCTTTTACACATGAAACATACAACTGAAACATGTGAAACATGCCTTGTTATTTTATGTTTCCATATGTGTATGCTTATGATCATGTGTGAATAAGTGTAAGTGGTTAATGTTGGTCACCAAAGCACCTTAGCTACACTTAGGATGACTAATGGAACTATGTTCATGTATATCACTTTATCTAATTAAACTCCTAAGTGATGATATGCTTGTTGACCTAGGAAGTATTATATGTGTAACCAATGTATGAAATGCCTGTGTGACCTTAGGCATAACTTAAACATGTTTAGAATGTCACTATGAACAACTTTGGTATTCATGACTAGGGCTAGTTTGGTCTCTAAGTCATAGTTCTAGTGTAAGTCATCATTTGAAAGTGGTATGTTTGACCTTGGTTGAACTATGTCATAGAGCCTTTGCATGGATGTGTACACTAAAGCAAAGTTGTAGTATTTGATTACAACAACTTTTTTGGGTCATAGGCTAGTTCAGCTCCTAACATGCTTGAATTTAGCTCACAAGAATCAACATTTCACTATTTTTAGTACTTAGGAAATTTTGCTAAGTCATTTCAACTGATAGTGTTGACGTAGCTGACTTTGTGATCATCTAACTCCATAACCATTGAGAATTAGACTTTGATTTCTAAATCAAGTTTGTAGCTTGTATGAAGATCTCCAACTCTTATTCAGGACTTGATTGCTAACTCACCACCGTTTAGGATTTAGAAGGGATGGAAAACTTGCTGTCAGGCTCGCCATCGGGCGCTGATGAACGCTGCGTCGCGCCATGTCATGGCTGACCATGGGCAGAGACAGGCTACCATGTGGCCACCACTGGCCAATGTCGAGCCCTCACCATAGCGTGCTAGAGCACATTATCTATGAAGCCACGTGCCTCATTTCGCACTCACGCGCTCACTCTCTCCCTCTCCACTGCCCTCTCTCACTCCTACCGTGGAGAGCCGAGCACCGCTAAGCGACCGAGCAGCTCTGCTAGTGCCTAGCGCCCACTCCACCATGCCATTGCCACCTCCATCTCGCTGCTAGCTTTGCCGTGTTCCCCTCTACCTCCTTGATGTGGTTGCAGCGCCAAATGAGCTATGGTGAGGGCGAAATCACCATTCCCGTCCTCACTGGAGAGCTCGGCTTCCATGGCCGCCTCCACGGTGAGCTCACCGCTGCTTAGCTCTGTCATGTGTTCCTTCACCTTTGTCATGTTAGGGCTTGGTCAGGGTGTAGTCTAGCTGGTAGCATGATGTTACTCAGATTGGTTGCCCCCACCGGCATGGAACACGATGCCCAGCACCGCCGCGCTCTTACCACCGCGCCACCACGCACGTGGGTAGATCTCGTTGGAGCACCTTGCCTAGCCTAGGTAGTCGCAATAGGGTCGCGTCGTCACCATGGAACTCATGTGCTCCTTGTTTGGCCTTGCTATGGCCAGAGACGGCCGGCATACGTAGCGCAGCACCGCCATGCTGCCTTGGCCGGCGATGAGGTGGCTCCTGTGCGTCCATGCCTCCACTACCTATGTCAGTCGATGCGGTTTAGTGAGTAGGTCACGACGGTCTGGTTGGTTTCACCGAAGTGCTCGCCGTTGGTGAGATAGCGCTGGTTAAACCACCTTGCCCTGTTTTGGGTCACTGACCGGTGGAAACCGCTGACCCGTGGGTCCCCTCTGTCAACGACTGCTATTTAGGGGTTTTGTTATTTCTTTTATAGATTTTTGTACTAACTTTGAAAATTCATAAGTTGAGTTGTATATGTCCATTTTTGGTGAACCAAAATTTTTTGTGTTACTTATGAAGTGTAGTATTTCATAAAAATATGATATGCATAGTTTCTATTATTCTTATTGGTTAATAAAATATAGCTAGATAAGTGCTTTTTGAATGCTTACAATTTTGTAAAATGTGAAACTTGAGCTAGGAATTTGATAAAATTGTGATTCCAATTTTGCTGGTCTTGTGTTGACATACTCCAGCTAGGAAAAATAATAAACTTGCAGTAAACTTGATTGAAATAGGATCTTTCTATTTATCTATTGATAAATAGTATTTTCTGAGGAAAATTATAGGGATAAAGATAAGTAACGTATTTCCATGGAAATTTTTGTATGATATTATGGCACTAGTATGAATCTAAGAAAAATATAGAATCCGTTGTTTGACACTTTTCTATAGGGTTAACTATTTTCACTCAAATAGACCTTGCTAGCTTGTCATTGTTGTATAGGATGTTATACATGTCCAAATGGTATGAAATTCTCACAGTAGTCTATTGTGATCACTAGGAAGCTACTGTAATTTTATGAGAATTTATTGTGCACATTTGATATATGTTTGTTATTCCCCCTAATTATCTAATTAAATTAATAAAGGCATTTAAATAAATAGATTGTGCTTGACCATGATGTTTTCTGTGGTACTTGTGATGCATATGAACTGTTGATGTTAATAGTAAGGCTTAGAAGCAATTAGTGGTATGCAACAAATTAATTATTGCTTTATAATTCACACAAATAGTTGTATGTATAGTTTTGGTTGTGTGGATGATTTCATGTTGATAATAGCCTTTTCTGTAAAACTTGTTAATAACAAAGTTGTAGATAACTTATTAATCTACCTTAGGGTTTAGGGTTTAAGGTTTAAGATTCTGGTTGTTAGGAGTTTGCTGTCTGAAATGTTTACTTTCTGAACAGATTTGATTAACTGAATTGTTTGACCTAGATAACTATTGAATCAACTTAAGAGTATTAAAATAAAGTTGTAGACAATTTCATAAGCTTTCCAGAATATCCACAACCATATGATTTTGATGTACATAACTCCAGTTATGATTAAAACAAGTAGCTGTTGTTTTATAGTTTAGAAAATAAATTGCTGAAGTATTTGCTTAAGTAATATAGAAGAGATATGCACCTACTCAGTAGAATAGGATGCACTTATTATTACTTTAACACCATGCTGTTGAGAATACCTACAAGGATGCATTCATCATGTTCTATCATATTATACGTGTCATCATATATGCATTCGTGATATCTTATTCCATGCTCATGCATATAGGATCGACCGAGGAGATAACGTTGCTGGAATTCAACGAAGAAGAGGAAGGGAATCAATAGGAGACTCCTCAAGTCACAGCTCTAGGAGAAGAGGAGCAAACTCCCAAAGAGCTTCCTGAGTGCCCAGATCATTGCCCCACCTCTTTCCTCAAAGGCAAGCCCCGGAGCATTCTAAGTCTCCTAGTGTTTTACAAAATACTACTTGAGTCCTTCATGTTTGGTGCATTAGGTTATAAGAGTTGAGTGGAAACACTTGATGCATAGAACTACCTTGTCTAGTTACATATACCTTTAACCCTATGTAGGTCTAGGATCAAATATATACTTAGCCATGCTTAGACCGGTAGAAGTCGGGTGATTTCCAGTCACCTACGAGATATAGGTGGATACCAAAGCACGGTTGGCTATATTTGCTATCATGGAAAAGAACCATGGGGTAATGTAAATGGAGGCCAGGCGAAGTCTATGTGTAGGCTGACTCATGTGATTTTGTCTGTGCCAATTAAGGACCGTATCGTTGTTGGAACTTCTAACAAGATTGAACGCATGCCTATCACTTAGCTGGCCGGATAACTCATTCTGACTATGAAGCCGAGTAGCTCAACTCAGGTGAAGCCCCATTCTATAAAAGTGCACACTCTAGATGGTAGTATGGATGTGTGGGGAGCCAGACATGAGCCCAAGGGTAGGCTAGGCCTAAATGTCCTGGCAGTTGGTTGTCCTTGATTGTGCGGCATTGGGTGAACCCATGAAATGTGGACTTGAGTTGTACCAAAGGTGACCTAAGGTGTCCGTTGATCTGGTCTGCCTTAGTTTGTGTTAGGAATAAATTCCTAGCTAGTTGAAATTGATTCGAATTACCATATCTCTCGGATAGTGAGAAACTTGGCTAGCTCCAACATCGTAGTAATTTTATTATGGAATGTGATGGTTCGGATAAATATGGAATTACTACACCGGCTATGGTTACTATTATATGCTCTTAAATGATATATCACATGTTTGGCATAGGATAGTTGCTAATCTGGAGATGAATAGCTATAATTAACTTGATGACCAAAGTACAACTGTATAACTGAGTTAATCGCTTTTTATGCAAATGTTGTCAAGCTACCTCCACTTATAAAGCCTTGCATAATCCTTGGAGTCAATTTATTTCTGGTTTATGATGGGTAAGTCTAACTGAGTACCTTCTCATACTTAGGGTTTTATTCCCATTGTTGCAGATGGTACCGTCTATCACAACTATTGTAGGACTGCTTCTATCCTACTATGGATGAGGAGTGAGCCTTGGGCAGGCATCTTTAATAATCCCCCTTATATGATTTTGTGGATTGTGATCATGGGTTGGCACTATATTTGAACTATGTTGACAAATGCTAGTTTTGAACTTAATTTGCTTCCGCTACAACCTATCAAACTTGGTTTGTAATAACTCTATTTCATACTCTGATGAATGAACTATATCTATGAACTTTATGTAACATGTGACATATATGTTGAATTATGTACGATCTTGGTTGTATGTGGATCATTTATCGAGATCCATCGTGGTACTCGATAGACTACCGGGTTTATATGGGCTCAAGTATGACAGTGCGACCGCTTGTGGGCTGCTATTGTACTTGTGCTCTTATAAATTGGTTGGTTCTTCGACATTCTACCCCACTTCAACCTCTTCCAACACCTGTTCTGGGTGAAGAAGAAGGGCAGGGGGCATTTCTAGAGTGGTCGACAGTCTATATCTATAGCTCTACGATGGGATGGTGGGCGAGTACATTACTGTGCCGCTGAACACCTCGCTGAAGGGGTGGAATGCCAGGTGGTTCTACATGAAGCAAAGCCATCCTGCCATCAGATGCAACATCGACTAGGTTCTATAGAACTAGAGGAGCTGGTCGGAGAAGCCGACTAGTGCTGATATGGATCAGGTGAAGGAGCTCCTCGAGCTGATTAGGGGCATGAAGGTGAATGGAGTGGTGGGTGCGGTGAGCTTCATAGTATGCCACATCCAGCCCTACAAGGAGAGGGCCCATGCGAGCTTTGACTTCAAGGGGACACTGACAGCACCTAGGAGAGGACAAAGAGGCTAACGAAGGAGGCCATGGTGCGCCAGGCCGCTTAGCTATTTGCTCCAAATGTGGCGTACAGCGTGCCAGGGCAGCAAAGAGCCTTCAACTGCATGAACCCACCTCCTTAGTTAAAAATCTTGACTTTTGGTCCTTGTGTTTTTTATCTAGTGTCATGCTAAGCAGTGAATCTAATTTGCTTGTGGAAAGATCCATTTGTAGGAATGAGCGACGCACTTCTCGGACATGTCGAGGAGCGATTGGTCGAAGGCGATAGACGCCAGGCCAACCACTTAGTCAGAGGAAGGTGCCATCAACACCTCATCTAAATTCGAAGGTGCAGGTGCTGGTCAAACGGAGAGTCCCCCACCTGGTGTCGAAGAAGGTCCGGGGGAAAAGAGCGGCGATAGATGAGCTGGCCCAAAAGAAGAGAAAAACGATGAGTGTAGCTCGCCGCAAGCTGGGCAACATCTCACTTGGTGGTGATTAGACCATTTGGATGTAGAGTGCAGCGATGTCTAAGTGGTCGGATGATGATGGGGCTCCAATAGCTCCTCCTCTGAGCACTGAGGCATCGCCGTGCAACAGACGCACGAAGGTGCAGTTGAAGGGAGGTGAGGTAGTCCATGAGCAATAGGCGGAGGAGAGGCCAATAGCGAGGGCCAGAAGACCTCTAGCCTAGGGCATGTGGGTTGACCTAGAGCTATGCCTGGGTGCTCATGGAGGCAGCACCAGTTTAGAACCATGTACCGAGAGCCAATGTGTAAGTATCCTTGCCTTGGAATCATTTGTTGTCCGATTTTTATAGTTGCGGTGATTGATGAACTGATCTATTGCAGAATGAGGCATGCAGAGGATCTCAATCCTTTAGGCCAGACTAGTGAGCAACTGGGGACTAGTCCTGACATGGAGGCAATGCTAGCAGACCCCATCCTAGAGTCCCTAGGTGCTTGGCGGCCTACGGAGGAGTAAACCACCACTACTGATGGAGTTGGCGGCAAAGAACGGTTGGAGACGATGGTGGCCGATGCGATGGAGACGCCAGGAGCGATGATGGGAATCGCTAAACCTTTGGAGGCCAGAGCGGGAGCTACCAACATCATGTCGGAGTCTAGGGCATAGAGGCTAGTGGTGTTGGAGGAGCAAACGATGCGCCCCAAGATGTCGCAGGGCATGGTCGGACACTCTATGCGGCCACCGAGCCCCCAAGGAGCACCACCTATTGCAGAGAAAGAGGACAAGGTTGAGGGGATTGAGCGTGAAGAATCATGACCTCAAGCCATTTGAATCCTCCATGAGCGGGGGGATGAAGTGGTGGTCGTGGAAGAGGAGGACACCACCAGAGAGGTGAAGAGGCTGCAGTCCACCGTTTCCATGGTTATGAAGCAAATTGAGGTTAGCGTTGTGTCGGCGATGTCTGTCTTTGGTGTTGGAGATTGGAGTTCTTCATAATCTTGATGCTTTTGTAGGGCATAACACAAACTACCACACAATGGCAACAACTGATCAAGATGATGGAGCCGTTCACCAAGGAGAATGCAAAGCTAAAGGCGGCGGTGAAGCTGATGGAGAGGAACATCCAGAGGGCCTAGTGCGAATGAGATCTTGTCGAGTCAAACGTGAGGGACCTGGAATACCAAAAGGGTGCCTTATCCGAGCAGTTGATGACTGTCGCTGAGCAGCTGAGGCACAACTCTGAGCAGCTAGAGCACAACTCTGAGCAGCTAAGAAGCATCTCCAAGTAGAAGAAAGGTACTACAGATTGGTGAATTTGTTAATCATTATCAAATAGTCTTGATGTTGCTGACGATCATAAATTTTGTAGAGCAAGATGTAGAGCTCGGTCAGTTGCATCAGGTCATCTGTCAACTCCAAGAGGAGAAGGAGAAGGCATCTAGGCGAGCGAAGAAACTGGTCGAGGAGGTGAAAGGTGAGTAGTTCATGGTCGGAGTTGTTGCTAAAGTGATTTCTTCGTTTGACAGATCTTTTGTGGTGCTTGTAGAATACCGTCAAAGGACTAAGGCATAGTTCGAAGTGTTGGAGCTAGAGGCTAGAACCCAAAGGGGGAAACTTGATGCCGTGGTTGCTGGGGTCAAGCCTGTGCTCGTCTGTGTTGACATGGAGGTATGTCCTTAGCCTGATGATAGGCCGCCATGTCTGGGCACCATCATCGACAGATGCAAGGTAGCGTGGGAGAATTTCAAGAGCTTCAACTAAGATGCCACTGTCTTCGCCATGACACATGCCCTAGCGGTGGTTTGGTCCCACTACCCTGCCATCGATCTAGGAGCAATAGGGGCTAGATTCACTAGAGGAACGGGTGCGACAAAGCAGCAACAGCTCGAAGATGAGGTGGAGGACGTGGTGAAAAGGCTAGCCAGCGATGTCAATCTATTTGGTGAGGTGGACGGTGAGGGCCAAGCTCAATGACCTGAATAGACGGAGACCTATATGTATTAACTAGAGAGGAGAGTTAAATGTGCGAGGGCATAAACAAACATTTATGTATTTGTATAAATGTTGTAAGTACACATCGTGTGTGTGTTTATACAGTTTGCCAAAACTTTTGGTGAAAAATAGATGTATTGTTAACCCTAACACAATTATACATGGTATAAGTAGCATCCGAGTAGTTAGTTCATTACTAGGCTCTTGGCCTTAGCTAGCCCGTATTCCATAACATCGAGCGCGCAGCCCGTGCACTTGTAGGAGGAACAGACGTGACCAAGGAACCACAGCTGACCACTCCTAACACAGAGCGTGGAGCCTGTAGCACGCGTAGGGAGAGATCGAAGACTGGGTTTTCTCCATAGAACACAGTGCTAAATATGTGTTGCTCGATGGTTGGTGAAATATCTTAGAGACATTTTAGTATGGAGAAACAGGGAGGAGCTTTTAAGGAGATCATGTATTGGAGTTTAAACCGGAGTAGCATAGAGCTAGCGATCGCAAATGGAGATTAAACCAAAGTGGAGAAATAATGGAGACAAATTATGGCGACAAAAACTTTATTCATTATGGAGTGGACAGTACATATCTAGAGCATTTCAAGGATATAAACGTATAAGGTGCTCGATGTGCCATAAATTAGGGATATCAATTCCATCCAAGTCACATAGCTAGTAAGACCCTGGTTGGGTAACCTCTTTGACCTAGTAAGGCCCTTCCTAGGGGGAGGAGAGCTTGTGTATCCCTTCGGTTTTCTATTTTCTATGAAGAACGAGGTCATCGACGACAAATGAATGATGTTTGATGTTGTGATTGTAGTATCTTCACAAGCCTTCTAGGTATTTGGCTGTGCGGATGCAAGTGATCAGGCGTTCTTCTTTGGCCCTATCGATGTCCTCTATCCAAACAGTTGTGGCTTGCTCTTCATTATAATGTTCCACCCTAGGTGCTCAAAAGGTAATGTCCACTGCAAGTATGGCTTCTGAGCCATAGACCAAAAAGTATGGAGATACACCGGTATTGCGACTAGCTTGAGTGCGTAGTCCCCAGACCACAGCTAGGAGCCCTTTAAGCTATCTGCCCGGATGCTTTTCCTCTTTTTGATATAGTCTCTTTTTGAGGGCATCAAGGATCATGCATTCAACCTGGCCGTTGGCTCTAGGATGGGCAACGGAGACATATTTGATGGAGATGCATTAGTCTTCATAGAAGTCCAAAAAATGATGACCAGTGAATGTAGTTCCGAGGTCGGTGATAATGCTGTTTGGGAGACTAAATCTATGGATGATATCTTCAAAGAGCTCGACTGCTTTTTTTGGAGTGGCCAAAACAAGCATCTTGTATTCAATCCACTTGGAGAACTTATCAATGGCGACATATACGTACCGAAAACCACCTAGCGTAGGCTTGAAAGGCCCAATCATGTCTAGTCCCCAGCATGCAAAAGGCCAAGAAGCTAGGATGGTCTGCAATTCCTATGCCAACACATGTATTTGTTTAGCAAAAAAATGACATCCTTCGCAACTTCAGACGAGGTCCTCTACGTTGGCGATGGCCGTGGGCCAATAAAAACCAGCTCAAAAAGCTTTGCCGACCATGTTTCTCAAGGTTGCGTGATTGCTACAGGAGCTAGAGTGAATTTCAAGAAGTAGTTTCACTCCCTCTTCTTGGGTGATGTATTTTTGTAGTATCCCTTCCTTGGCACTTTTCCTCATCAAGTTCCAGTCTACCAGCATGTAATGTTTCCTATGATGGATTAGGCGTTCAATTTTGGTCTTGTCGGTGGGTACATTGGCGCTGGTGAGGTACTTGATGAACTGTTCCCTCCAATCGGTGGCCGGTGAAGGTACTATAAGTACCAGCTGCTCGGTGGGGGGGATTTCTTGAACTTCCTTCTCTTCCTTAATGAAAGGCATAAAGAGGTCTTGAACAAAAACCCTAGGCGGAATCATGGTGCGAGAAGATCCTATCTTAGATAGGTGGTCGGTGAGCTGATTTTGATCTCATACCACCACTCAGTACCATAGAACTTTTCTTTGAGTTTCCTGATTTCGGCGCAGTATGCGTCCATCTTCTCAATGGAGCAAGACCAATCTTTATTGAGCTAGTTATGACCAGCGTAGAGTCTCTGTATACCATGAGGCATTTGACATCGAGGTTGACAGCTATATGGAGTCCGTGGAGACATGCTTCATATTCCGCGATGTTGTTGGAGGCTGGAAAATGAATTTGGAGGATGTATTGGAGCTTGTCCTTCATCAGCGTAATGAATAAAATGCCAGCACTAGCACCATTGATCTTGAGGGCACCATCGAAGTACATCACCCAATTGTAACACCTCGGGTGTTTTAAATACTAAAATATGTCATGTCATCATATATAGTGCACATCATTCTTGTGTTAGTGAAAATTTTGATATGCATTCACTAAAACAAGTTTATTTTTATAATGATATGTGTTGACTTGTATGGATGAATCAATTTCAAAACATTTGTGTTGAATTGGATTTCCGAAAACCCTAATTTCTAATGTTTAATTCTACCCTCGAAAGACCTAATTCAAAATCTAAGCACATTTTGGGGTTGAGCCTAAAAGGAAAAGTGTAGAGTTTGCCAAGGTGCACAAAGTTGATTTTTGGAGTTTTCAAAGTTGTTATATAAAATTTGAAGTAATTTGAAAAGGCGATAAGTTCTTAAAGTGTCCCCTTTTGATTTTAAACTTGCATTTTAAAATGTATACATAATTTGAGTATGGTTGTTAAAGTAAAGTTGTAGAACTTTGGATTTGGAACAACTTTTATTTTTGGAGATTTTTGAGTTACCATACAAATTTGAGAGTAATTTGAAAAATGGATCCAGTTGCAATTCGGTAAATACACTGAACAGTGCCAGCGGGCGACACCTCACCGTCGGTGAGCTTCCGACGGCTTCCAGTCGTGCTCGTGGCCATCTCCAGCTTCAAGCTAGCAGGGGAAGGCTGCTGCATGGCTTCTCCTTGCTTCTTGGCTGCGCTATAAAGCCTATGCCGTCACTGTTCTTCTCCCTTTCTTCTCCTCTGCTTTTCTCGTCGTCACCGCCCAGCTCCGACGAGCTCACGCCATCACCGTAGCGTCCATCCAGTCGTAGCAAAGCATACCATAGCTCTGCCTGCTCATTGCGAACCCAGCCAACCAGTTCTAGCAGTCTGACTTTGTCAAGAAACACTACGCGTTGCCTTTCTTCCTCGCGGCCGGCAGCATCACCGTCGAGTGCGCGTCACCATGGCTAGCACTCTACGGTGCGTCTTTGCTCTTGCTCAGTGTAGCTCTAGCTTCGCCATGTTGCCGTGATGCTTTGTATCTTGTTGGCTAACCTTTTCATCCACCGTAGCCACCGGAGCACCGCCGTCGACACCAGCTGAGCCGCCGTACTTGCCTTGATCGACGACGAGCTCCTCTGTTACTCCTCCGGTCCCTCTTTTAGCTCGGGCGTGTCTAGGGTGAGCCACTGAGTCCTCCCAAGCATTTTGTTTAACCACTATCGGCCTCACTTCATCTGTGTAGCGCAGCTGCACTGCCGTGTCTGCCATGGCCGGCGTCGAGCTCGAGTTGTGCAGCGATTGGTGCAATTAGTGCCACCAATAGGTGCGCCTTGTCGTAGGGATCATGATGGTACCTTCGCCATCGCCGGAGACCTCGCCGTCGGCGAGAAATCGTCGGTCAGCAAGCCTCGCCGCCGTGGTCAGCGCGGGAGTACTGTGCCGACATGTGGGGTCGCTCTGTCAGTGATAGTTAGTTTGAAAATGAATTTTCTTTTTTCAGAATTGTTTAAATAGTGCCGTGTTTTGTTTATTTTGTGTAGAATTAAATAGAGCTTCAAAAATTATGAAAATTTTTGTGTGACCTATCTAAGATATAAACTATTTAGGAAAAATATTAAATGTTACTTTTCAGTAAATTTTG
This sequence comes from Miscanthus floridulus, assembly GCF_019320115.1. Taxonomy (NCBI): domain Eukaryota; kingdom Viridiplantae; phylum Streptophyta; class Magnoliopsida; order Poales; family Poaceae; genus Miscanthus; species Miscanthus floridulus. Next base: position 78,559,355 of record NC_089586.1, read on the forward strand.
AATGTGATAAAAATTGCTCAAATTAATTAATAAATGGGTTTCCATGATTTTCTAGGCTTAAATAATTATCCAAAAATTATGAAAATTGTTTTGCCACTTAGTTATCATGTGATGAGTCTTCAAAAATAGTTTAAGATCATTTGGAGAAAGTCGATTTATTTCATAATTATTAATTAGTTATTAATTAATAAAAACAAATAGTAAACCCTAATGACTTAGGTTTTGTTTGAATTTTTGGATTGGGTGATGACCTTGGGTCATTAGCATATAATGATCCTTGGCAATTAAAGTAAGTGTTTAAGTTTATGAAAAGGTTTATTTGGTTGTTGGTTTGCAACTGTACCGCGAAGAAAAGTTGTATTCAAGTTATTAACTTTTGCATCCATCGTCAAGCATCATGTTTTATATCGCGCATCATGTTAAACATGGCATTGTTACTACATGTAGTGAACGAAAGTGAGAACGTAGTAGTCAACCAAGTTGTTGAGGAAGTTAATCCACCTGTTGAGGTTGGGTTTGATATCTGTGGAACATCTCCGGAACCGGACTTTTCCGACAATCAAGGCAAGCCCCAGATGCATTTAAACCTACCTTATGTTTTACAAAGTTATATCGCCTTTTGCTTTTAAATACTGCATTAAGTGATTAGGAGTTGAGTGGGAACCTAATTGGTGCATTACTGACCTTGTTTGTCCATATCAACCTTGTTACCCGTTTTAATCCATGAATGCTTAATTATGCTTAGCCATGCTTAGAGTGATAAAAGTCAGGTGATTACCGGTCACCTACGAGATATAAATGGTTTCTTGGATACGACTATTTTTTTATGTTATCATGAGATATGAGCATGTGGAGTAATAAATCTAGACCGGGCGGACTCGGTGTATAAGAGCCACATGACATGGATGTCTTTTGAGCGGGTTCTTTCCGCCTGTGTCGATTAAGAACCATCCATTGTTGAATTGCATGAGGTGAGACTTTGTAGTACTAGCCACATACTCTGGTAACTTGTCTATTCTATTACGAGAATGGCTACTCACGCTCTGGGAGTGGAGAGATGGTGAGAGTAGCGTGTACCCACATGACAATGGGCTAGATTGGTGGAGTACTGTATTCTTGGGTGGCGCGGACCCATTCTTGTTTTAGAGGATCTGAGGGTAGGTTGGTATATGTAGGTCAGGGACCTGCATATGTTGTGTGGTTGGGAATCCCCAACTGGGTTATAATCGGTTTGAATCATCGTTGCTCCTCGGTTATGGAGACTCAACTCACTATTCATCATCGTAGTTAATAAATAAAACTTGAGGAAGATTTGAGAAAGAGTTTGATATGAAGTTTCATGATCTCATTATGGATCATGTCAGCTTTATATATGACCTTTATGAAGATTTAAATGTTGAAAGAAAGAATCTTGTTAGAGAGCTTTTATGCAAAAGAACTTTGAATCTTGCTAAAGCCTTACCTTGAACCCCTAAGCCTGCATTCCTGAGTCTTATCAGTTTTTATTTCGGTTAAGTCTTGTTGAGTACTTTTGTACTCAGGGTTCATTAAACCCTTGTTGTAGGTGAGCCTCATGAGCAGGTCTGCTTTGGACCATGCTGCATGACGGTTGTTCAAATAGAAGATGACAAGTAATTGTGTGGTCCTTGGGCAGGGCACTTTCTTTGTGTGTTATGTTTATGTTACTAATGCCACTCCACTACTATGGTTTGTAATAATAATCATACTTATTTTGTAAGGTTTAAAATAACTGTTTTGTAAACTAAGTTATTGTATGACTTCTGCTATTTTACTCTGATGTATATTAATGAATAAACTGTTGTAATACTGCAATGACTCTGTAATGGATCCTGCTCGGAAAAATCGTGGATGATTCGGGGTTCTCCGAGGACAACCGATAGTCTTCTTAAGTTACCGGGAATATATGCATAGTTGTCAGAGGTCATTGGATAGTGACAGGTGCATGTGGGCCCTATAATTTAGGAGGTTCTGCCACAAAATGGTATCAGAGCGACCATTACAAAGTTTTTATAGTATTGTTTTACAAAAAATTCAAAACAATTTGGGGCAAATAAATTTAATCTGTTAATTTGGTCCAAATTGCTTCTGACTTATCTTAATTCATTCTCATCATTCCTTATTTGATTAAAAAGGTTTTGTATGGTGGAGTAGTAATCTTATTATGCCCTATATAACAAGAACTATTGTTTATGTACCATAGGAGATTTGATGTTTAAGTTTCGTACGGACGATTCATGCATCATAATTAATCCACTTGTTACTTACTTTCCCTCCTAGTCTAGGTTGAGTAGTGTAATCCATCCTTGCTGCTCTTTAGACTTTTATCTGATCATCTTACTATTTTGAAATCTTGCTTTCTATAGTATGGCTCAAACCAAGGTAACACCCCATAAGTCTATTGGACCCAAAGGAGTTCCTCGTCACCAGCTTGCCCCTAGGAGTGACGGTGCTAGCTGTAGTAGCTTTAGGCCTGATCCCTAGACTAAGATACAGAGGCTTTCAGTAGAATTAGCACAGGCTATGAGAGATAGGGCCTTGGATGCCATCTAGGTGGGCAAGTTACAGGATCAATTGAGGCGTCGCACCACTGCTCATAAGAACTATGAGCGTATGTTAGTTCATATGGTGGAAGGAAGAAATGAAGCTTAGCATAGAGAAGATGTAGCTAGAGCCTAAGCTCATGAGTTAGAGTTCTTTGTAGAAGACTTAGAAGAATATTATACCAATCTACATGAAGAAGTTCATAGGCTGAACAATCTCTTGAATCCAAATCATGAGCCTCATGCAGAAGTAATGGACCCAGGTGTCATCATAGCAGATGATGATGAACCGGAAGAGGAAGAAGAAGAAGATCCAGAAGAAGTAGTGATGGTCAATGAAAGTGATAATGAAGGTGGAAATGTTTCTAGAATGGATACCGATCATGAGGTTTGATGTGATCGAGGAGGAGAGTAGAGTTGTAATATAGTGAGTTCTAGTTTAGTTGGGTAGTCTTGCTTAAGTGTAGACTTGTGTATAAATAAGTGAACCCAATGTAATGTGTTTGTAGTAAGCTCTTTTACTAGTTCAATAAATGCTGGTGAGTAAAGTTTGCTTTGTCATGAACAGATGCGTCGTACTCAGGGTTTGACTATTCCTGGTTCTTCACAAGACAAGGATGGTATTCCTGATCCCCCACCAGTTCCACCAAATTTGGCTAATGCTATCGCAGCACTAGTCAATGTGACTATAGATAATTCTCGGTTGCTTCTAGAGTTAGCTCAAAGCAATCAAAATATGATGCAAGGGAACCATGGTCATAATTATCAAAGGTAAGAAGCTACATATGTTGACTTCACGGATACACGACCACCAGTATTTACCAGGGCTAATGAACCACTTGAAGCTGATGATTGGCTTCATACCATGGAGCAGAAGTTTGACCTCATTCCATGCACTGAGTTCCAGAAGCCTATTTTTGCTGCCCAATAGCTTAGAGGTGCAGCAGGTGCTTGGTGGGTGAACCTTGTGGCTATGCAACCAGCCGGTATTTAGTTAAATTGGGCCAAGTTCCGCACTGCTTTTCATGCCCATTATATTCTGAAGGGAGTTATGGCCATGAAGCTTGATGAGTTTCTTGCTTTGAAGCAAGGTGATCAAATAGTCATGTAGTATGTGGGCAAGTTCAATCACCTTTCATAGTATGCACCTGAGCATGTTAACACTGATGCCAAGAAGGAGAAGTGGTTCATGTGTGGCCTTAATACCAAACTTCAGACCATGATGACTACCTGCACTAATGTCACGTATCATGAGGCGGTTAACATTACTATTGCTTCAGAGGAGAAATATCGGCAGCATAAGGAAATAAACAAGAAGAAGAGTGTGCCATCTGGATCTTTTAGTGGCAATCAAAAGAGACAGAAGATAATCTATCATCTAGTGAATCACTATTGTCCTCCTTATCGCCCACCGTAGTTCCAAGTCAGTCAACAACCAAATGTCCATCCTGCTGTGACTTATCCAAACTCACAATAGTCAAATATTCCTAGTGTTCGTGCTCCAACACCCCAAGGCCACAATTACCCATGTTTCAATTGTGGGAAGTCAGGTCATTTCTCAAGGGAATGTCCGTATCCTAAGCAATATAATCCAAATTTTCAAAAGGCTCCTAGAAATCAAAAATAGGGTCAAGCTCAGGACAAGAACAACAATCAAAATGCTCAGAAGGGCAAAAATGAAAAGAAGACGGGGCGGGTTTTCTATATTCAAGCTGGGGAGATTCCAGAAGGGGAACCCATGATGTTGGGTATGTTTCCTATCGCTGATCATCCTACAGTTATGCTTTTTGATTCTGGTGCATCTCATACATTCATCAATAGAACCTTTGTTATATAGCATGAAATTCTAGTTGGGGAAACAAAGGAAAATTTCTATATACAGTCGCCCGGGGGACGTCTGTGTACTAAGGAAATGGTGTAACAGGTACCCATAAACCTAGGTGGGCACATTTTTCCCACCACCATGATTATTCTAAAAGATCAGGATATAGATGTGATCTTGGGAATGAACTGGATGTATCGGCATAAAGCTGTTATACATACTTTGAATAGGACAATAAGGGTGAGTTTGCTAGATAGTAATTCTCAACTTCTTATCCAACTTCCAATCTTAAAGAGATCAGTGGAAAAGTTTGTGCAACTCCAGTAAAGATTTACCCGGTCTACCAGCTGATAGGGATGTCTAGTTTGGAATAGATCTAAAACCTAGAATAGCTCCAATCTCTCGGAGAGCTTATAGGATGCCTCCCAAGGAATTAGCCGAGTTGAAGACTCAATTGCAGGAGTTGATTGATAAAGGGTTTATCCAACCTAGTTCATCACCTTGGGGATGTCCTGCAATTTTTGTGAAAAAGAAAGATGAGACCCTGAGATTGTGTGTTAACTATTGACCATTGAATGAAGTGACAATTAAAAATAAATATCCCTTACCTCGGATAGATTTACTTTTTGATCAACTGGCTAGAGCCAAGGTTTTCTCTAAGATTGATTTGAGGTCAGGTTACCATTAAATCAAAATTAAGCCTGAAGATATTCCCAAAATGGCATTTACCACTAGATATGGATTATACGAGTACCTGGTAATGTCTTTTGGTTTGACGAATGCCCCAACTCATTTCATGTATCTGATGAATTCAGTGTTCATGCCTGAGCTAGACAAGTTTGTAGTTGTGTTTATTGATGACATCTTAGTATATTCCAAGAACAAGAAAGAACATGCGGAACATCTCAGAGTTGTTTTGACTCGCCTAAGAGAACATCAGTTATATGCCAAGTTCAGTAAGTGTGACTTCTGGCTAAAGGAAGTATAGTTTTTAGGACATGTCTTGTCAGCTAAAGGAGTTGCAGTAGATCCAAGCAAAGTTAAGGATATACTAGATTGGGAACCACCAACCACTATTCATCAGGTTCGGAGTTTTCTAGGAATGGTGGGTTATTACCGTTGTTTTATTCCAGATTTCTCTAGAATATCCAAGTTCATCATGGGATTGTTGAAGAACCAAGCCAAGTTTGTCTGGTCACCTGGATGTGAAGAAGCTTTCCAGACTTTGAAGAGATTATTAACCACTACACCAGTGTTAGCACAGCCAGTTATCGAGAAGTCGTTTGACGTTTATTGTGATGCTTTGGGTATTGGTATTGGATGTGTATTGATGCAAGAAGGTCGAGTCATCGCCTATGCTTCCAAACAACTTAAGCGACATGAAGAACATTATCCAACCCATGATATGGAGTTAGCAGCAGTTGTCCATGCTTTGAAGATTTGGCGGCATTACCTGCTTGGTAATACTTTTCATATTTATACAGATCACAAGAGTTTAAAGTATATCTTTACTCAATCAAAATTGAACATGCGGCAAAGAAGATGGTTAGAATTGATTAAAGATTATGACTTGGAGGTACATTACCATCCTGGTAAGGCAAATGTGGATGTAGATGCACTCAGTCGTAAGAGTCATTGCAATTGCCTGACCATGAAGATAATGGATCTAACTTTATGTCATGAGATGGAGAAGTTGAAAATAGGGATAATTCAACAAGGTAGTTTGACTAATATAATTGTTGAATCAACTATTTGAGATCAAATTATTACCGCCCAGAAAGAAAACAAGGGTATAGCCCATATCAAAGAAAGAGTCAGGAAGGGAAAAGCGGCATGCTTCAGAATAGATGATGTAGGTGTGCTATGGTTCAAGAATCGTCTTGTGGTACCAAAGGTTCCTGAGTTGCGATAGTTGATTCTTGAAGAGGCACATACCACCAGGTTCTCTATTCATCTGGGAAGTAATAAAATGTACCATGACTTGAAACAGAGATTTTGGTGGACCAAAATGAAGATAGAGATTGCTCGATATATAGCCAAGTGTGATACATGTCAAACAGTAAAAGCTATACATTTGAGGTCTGCTGGAGAGTTACAGCCATTGCCTATTCTAGCTTGGAAGTGGGAGGATATTAGTATGGACTTTAACGTCGGTCTACCCAAGACAGCTAAAGGTTTTGACTCAATATGGGTTATTGTAGATTGACTAACTAAGTCAGCACATTTTCTTCTAGTTAAGAGTATATATCCTACTATACAATATGCCAAGATGTATTTAGCGAGAATCGTGAGCTTACATGGTATACCAAATACCATTGTGTCGGATAGAGGTACACAATTTGTTTCCAACTTTTGGAAACAATTGCATGCTTTGTTGGGTACCAAACTTCTATATAGTATCACTTATCATCCATAGACTGATGGTTAGACTAAAAGAGTAAATCAAGTACTTGAAGATTTGTTAAGGTGTTGTGTCCTTAACTATTCCAATAAGTGGGATGAATGTTTGCCTTTGGCTGAGTTCTCATACAACAATAGTTATCAAGAGAGCATTAAGATGGCTCCATTTGAAGCACTCTATGGTCGTAGATGCAGAACATCACTAAATTGGTCTGAACCTAGGGAAAGATGGTTCTTTGGAGTTGACCTTGTGAAAGAAACAGAAGAGAAGGTTAGGCAGATACAAAGTAATTTGAAGATAGCTCAGTCCCGACAAAAGAGTTATGTGGATAAATGACATAGACCATTGGTGTTTAACAAGGGAGATTTTGTATATCTGAAGGTATCACCAATGAAGGGAGTTACTCATTTTGGTGTTAAAGGCAAGTTGGCACCTCGTTATATTGTACCATTTCAAATTTTAGAGAGGTGTGGAAAGGTGGCATATCGCTTGAAGTTACCGAAACATCTCTCAGCTGTACACGATGTGTTCCATGTTTCTCAATTAAAGAAATGTCTTCGAGTGCCTGATCAGAATGTTGAGGTTGAAGGAGTTGAACTTGAACCTGATTTGACCTATTCTAAATATCCTATTCGAGTTCTGGATCAGAAAGATCATGCCACTCGAAGGAGGACAATCAAGTTCTACAAGATACAATGGAATCAACATTCCGAGGAAGAAGCTACTTGGGAATCCGAAGATTTCTTGCTAGAACAGTTTCTAGAATTTTTGCGTCAATATAGAATAATGTTAGTTGTGCTCTGTCGTTATGAACCATGTTTTGTAAAGGGACCTTAGCTATTTTATGGATGGGTTTTGAATGTTTTTGTTTGACACATTTCCTTTTCCATTACTTACCCTCGGACTTTAAATCTCTAGACGAGATTTCTTTTAGGGGGGAGGATTGTAACACCTCGGGTGTTTTAAATACTAAAATATGTCATGTCATCATATGCAGTGCACATCATTCTTGTGTTAGTCAAAATTTTGATATGCATTCACTAAAACAAGTTTATTTCTATAATGATATGTGTTGACTTGTATGGATGAATCAAGTTCAAAACATTTGTGTTGAATTGGATTTTCGAAAACCCTAATTTCTAGCATTTAATTCTACCCTAGAAAAACCTAATTCAAAATCTAAGCACATTTTGGGGTTGAGCCTAAAAGGAAAAGGGTAGAGTTTGACAAGGTGTACAAAGTTGGTTTTTGTACTTTTCAAAGTTGTTATATAAAATTTGAAGTAATTTGAAAAGGCGATAAGTTCTAAAAGTGTCCCCTTTTGATTTTAAACTTGTATTTTAAAATGTAGACATAATTTGTGTATGGTTGTTAAAGCAAAGTTGTAGAACTTTGGATTTGGAACAACTTTTGTTTTTGGAGATTTTTGAGTTACCATACAAATTTGAGAGTAATTTGAAAAACGGATCTAGTGGCAATTCGGTAAATACACTAAACAGTGCCAGCGGGCGACACCTCACCGTCGGTGAGCTTCCGATGGCTTCTAGTCACGCCCGTGGCCATCTCTGGCTTCACGCTGGTAGGGGAAGGCTACTACATGGCTTCTCCTTGCTTCTTGGCCATGCTATGAAGCCTGCGCCGTCACCGTTCTTCTCCCTTTCTTCTCCTCTGCTTTTCCCGTCGTCGCCGCCCAGCTCCGATGAGCTCGCGCCGTCGCCGTAGCGTCCATCCAGTCATAGCAAAGCATACCATAGCTCTGCCTACTCATTGCAAACCTAGCCAACTAGTTCTAGCACTTTGCTGAGAAACGCTGCGCGTTGCCTTTCTTCCTCACGGCCGGTAGCATCGCCGTCGAGTGCGTGTCACCGTGGCCAGCACTCTACGGTGCGTCTTTGCTCTTGCTCAGCATAGCTCCAGCTTTGCCATGTTGCCATGATGCTTTGTATCTTGTTGGCTGACCTTTTCATCCACCGCAGCCACCGGAGCACCACCGTCGACACTAGCTGAGCCGCCGTACCTGCCATAATCGACGACGAGCTCCTCTGTTACTCCTCCGGTTCCTCTTTCAGCTCGGGCGTGTCTAGGGTGAGCCACTGAGTCCTCCCAAGCATTTTGTTTAACCGCTACTAGCCTCACTTCACCAGCGTAGCGCAGCCGCACTGCCATGTTCGCCATGGCCGGCGTCGAGCTCGAGTTGTGCAGCGATTGGTGCAATTAGTGCCACCAATAGGTGCGCCTTGTCGTAGGGATCACGATGGTACCTTCGCTGTCGTCGAAGACCTCACCGTCAGTGAGAAATCACTGATCAGCAAGCCTCGCCACCGTGGTTAGTGCGGGAGTACTGTGCCGACATGTGGGGTCACTCTGTCAGTGACAGTTAGTTTGAAAATGAATTTTCTATTTTTAGAATTGTATAAATAGTGTTGTGTTTTGTTTATTTTGTGTAGAATTAAATAGAGCTCCAAAAATTATGAAAATATTTTTGTGACCTCTCTGAGATGTAAACTATTTAGGAAAAATATTAAATGTTACTTTTCAGTACATTTTGAATGTGATAAAAATTGCTCAAATTATGTAATAAATGGGTTTCCATGTTTTTTCTAGGCTTAAATAATTATCCAAAAATTATGAAAATTGTTTTGCCACTTAGTTATCATGTAATGAGTCTTCACAAAAATTTTGAGCTCATTTGGAGAAAGTTGATTTATTTCATAATTATTAATTCGTTATTAATTAATAAAAACAAATAGTAAACCCTAATGACTTAGGTTTTGTTTGATTTTTTGGATTGGGTGATGACCTTGGGTCATTAGCATATAATGATCCTTGGCAATTAAAGTAAGTGTTTGAGTTTATGAAAATGTTTATTTAGTTATTGGTTTGCAACTGTACCGCGAAGGAAAGTTGTATTCAAGTTATTAACTTTTGCATCCATCGTGAAGCATCATGTTTTATATCGTGCATGATGTTAAACATGGCATTGCTACTATGTGTAGTGAACAAAAGTGAGAACGTAGTAGTCAACCAAGTTGTTGAGGAAGTTAATCCACCTATTAAGGTCGGGTTTGATATCTGTGGAACATCTCCGGAACCGGACTTTTCCGACAATCAAGGCAAGCCCTGGATGCATTTAAACCTACCTTGTGCTTTACAAAGTTATATCACCTTTTGCTTTTAAATACTGCATTAAGTGATTAGGAGTTGAGTGGGAACCTAATTGGTGCATTACCAACCTTGTTACCCGTTTTAATCCGTGAATGCTTAATTATGCTTAGCCATGCTTAGAACGATAAAAGTCGGGTGATTACCGGTCACCTACGAGATATAAATGGTTTCTTGGATACAACTGTTTTTGACGTTATCATGAGATATAAGCATGTGGAGTAATAAATCTAGACCGGGCGGACTCGGTGTATGAGAGCCACAGGACATGGATGTCTTGTGAGCGGGTTCTTTCCGCCTGTGTCGATTAAGAATCGTCCGTTGTTGAATTGCATGAGGTGAGACTTTGTAGTACTAGCCACATACTCTGATAAGCCTTAACTCATGAGGTGAGACGTTGTAGTACTAGCCACATACTCCTATGAGCTTCTATATATCCTTTATGTAGGTTGGCTATTTCATATTGGTGATGATGGAGACCTTGTTGGGGTTGGGTTCGATACTGTAGGCGCTTATGATGTAGCATAGGAGTATGCTAGATGAACTCCAAAGATGCACTTTGAATGGTTCAACTTCCATCTATATTTTTTTAGGTTGGCGAACGTTTCTTTGAGGTCGGCAATAAGATTGTTGGCAGTTTTGGATTTGATGACCATGTCGTCAATGTAAGCTTCGACATTATCGCCTATCTATTGGTCAAGGCACATTTGGATGGCCCTTTAGTAGGTTGCCCCGACGTTCTTGAGTCTGAAGGACATGGTGGTATAGCAACACACACCGAAAGGCATGATGAATGATGTTTTGATCTGGTCATCTTCTTTGAGGGATATCTGGTGATAGCCAAAGTAACAATCGAGGAATAAGAGCAGTTCGTAGCCAGCGGTGGAGTCTACAACCTCATCTATCCAAGGCGGACCAAAAGGGGTCTTTAGGGCAGTGTTTGTTGACATCGATGTAATCAACGCATATTCTCCATTCTTTATTCTTTTTTTGAACAAGAATAGGGTTTGCTAACCACTCAGGATGATACATTTCTTTAATAAATCTGGCATCTAGGAGCCATTTTATTTCTACCCTAATAGCCTCCTTCTTGTCTAGCACAAATTGTCAGAGTTTTAGCTTGATTGGTTTGGCAGTCGGTGAGACATTCAAGGAGTACTTGATCTTCTCCCATGGTACCCTCGTCATGTCTGTAGGTTTCTAAGCAAACACATCGGCATTGGCACATAGGAAGGAGATGAGCGTGCTATCCTATTTGGGGCCAAGGTGAGCCCCAATCTTGACGATCTTGGTGGGGTCGTCGAGGCTAAGGCCAACTTCCTTCATTTCCTTGGACTTGGCGGAGGCGCGAGGAGGCTCTAGTGCTGGGATCTCCATGTCGTCGGCAGGCACTGTCTTGGTGTTAGTGACCACGCTAGCCATCTAGATGGAGAGATTGGTGGCTTCGGCAAGGGCAAGACTCTTTGTCTCACAGGCGTAGGTGATGGAGAGGTTGGCCCATAGGGCTAGAACTCCTATAGGCAAAGGCATCTTCAACACCAGATAGGCACAGTGCGGTATGGCCATGAACTTGGCCAGAGCTGGCCAACCAAGTATGGCATGGTAGGCAGTGTTGAAGTCGGCGACATAGAAGTTGATGTGCTCGACGTAGAAGTTGCTAGCCATGGCGAACTATACTGGGTGGGTGATCTCTCCTAGTGGTTTTTATGCCTTGCTAGGTACCACACCCTAGAAGGAGGAGTCAGAGGGAGTGAGGTCTTCTATTTCGAGGCCCAGCTCCTTTAGGGCTCCGACAAAGAGGAGGTTCAGAGCGCTTCTACCGTTGATGAGTACTTTCTTGAAGAGTACTTTCTTGATGGTGGTATCGAGGACGAGGGGGAAATGCCCTATGTAAGGGATGTCTACCCACTGGTTGGCCCTACTGAAGGTGATGGGGACCTTAGACTAGGGGTGATAGCTAGGGTTGGCGATGGTACCTACTACATTGATGGCGAGCACCTGGCGAGCAGTGAGCCTCCGATCTCTTCTACTCTCGGTGGCGGTGAGGCCCCCAAAGGTAGTGGCGACCGCTTTGTCATGATCCTAGAAGGCATTGTTGTTGTCCCTAGGTGGTCAGCGGCCTCTAGCTCCATCATCATTGTCATCATCCAGCTTTTTGGCCTAGAACTCCTTAGCCAAGCTGAGGCAGTCCTTAATCTTATGCTTGCTATTCTTGTGGAGGGGGTATGGGCCTTCGAGGATCTTCTTGTGCTGCTCATCATAGTTGCATTTGGCGTGAGGTTCATCAATGATGGTGACGATGTGGTCTAGTCTATGGTGGTGATATTGACTAGATCTAGACCCTTCCAGCTGATCATGGGCGCTGTCCTGATGGTGGCCATGGTCGTCGTAGCGGCGGTCACTGTGGCATCGGTTGTTGGGGCGCTCATCGCAGTGGTGAGTTGGGCGGTGAGTTCCCTCATCCTTGTTGAAGCGAACTTTAGCCTCTTCAGTGTCGGTGTACTAGTCAGTAGTCGTGATCATCTCACCCATCCCCTTTGGCAGCTTGCGATTGAATTTGGAGTGAAGGTCACGGTGATGGAGTCCTCAGATGAAGGCGGTGATGACTTCAGCTTCCATGATGTTGGGAATAGAATTCCTTATCTTAGAAAAGCGTATAATGAAGCTACGGAGGAGCTTAGATAGTTTCTGATAGATGCAGTTCAGATCATGCTTGGTGCCTGGCCGAGTACACATAGCCATGTAGTTGTCGGTGAAGACCTTCTTCAGCTGTTCCTAGGATCCGATGGAATCCGAGGCAATTCTTGTGAGCTAGTTCATTGTAGTTAGCATGAGCATGATGGGAAGATAGTTCGCCATGACACTAGTATCTCCCATGGCAGCACGCACAATAGTGGCATAAGCTTGTAGCCACTATGTGGAGTTCATCCACCCCTCGTACGACTCAGCCCCAGTGATTTTGAAACCATGGGCCCACTAGAGTGTTCAGAGTGCCCTAGTGAATGCTTGGGGCCCTTCAGGATCATCATCATCGTGATTGGCGGTATTGGCGGCATTAAGTGGCTGGAGGGCTATGTTCAGATTACCAAACTCTTGCTCATACTCTTGACGCTGGTGTACTTCTTCTTCATGGCGAGAAAAACAGCGCCCGTCGATATGACGTCATGCGTCCTAGAGATTGTTGATGTGTGCTTAGATGTCTTGGTCGACTTCTTAGTCGTGTTGGCGAGGGTAGTCGATGCGATTCCCCCTAGCTCCCCCTAGAGAGGTTGTCCATCATCACGATGCTGGTCGGCAAAATGGCTTCTGCTAGGGCGGCGATTAGATCTTGGCACAACTGATTGGCGAATCGAGCTGGTCAAGTGGGAAGGTCTCTGATCCTGGCAGATCTCATTGACCTGGTAGTGTGCCGCTTTAAGCATGGTGGCCACCTTGGTGACCTCTGGTCTTTGCTCAAGTCGGGCTAGCTCATTGGCGGCCATGGCCAAGTTGGCGCTTGGGGTCTTATAGATGGTGAACCTATTGACATGGACAAATTTGTCATTGAGGTTGCGTTGGAGTGGGCGTGGCCTCCCTTGTGAGTTGAGCTATTCATTACGAGCAGCCTCGGCTAGCATAATGGCGACCTCATTTGCTCAGCACTACGTGCGGTTGGTGTTTCTGTTAACACGAGCGATGCGGTCCTCATCGGTCTCTCCATCCCATGGAGGGCTGTCGATGCTAACATTAAAAATCCCACCTCCTCGGAAGGGTGGGATAGGAGATTGGACGACGGCAATTTCAACGATAGTCTCCATGGAGCCTTGGGACTCAAAGTCTAGATTCTCCTCTAGGATGGTGTGGAGGGATGCTTCGGTGCGTCGGTCGATGTGCAGCATGTTGATAACTGGTGTGTTGTAGAACTGACCAATTTATAAGAGCACAAGTACAATGGCGACCTACAAGCGATCGCACGGTCATACTTGAGCCCATATAAACCTAGTAGTTCGTCGAATACCACGACGGGTCTCGATAAATGATCCACATACAACCAAGATCATACATGATTCAACATAGATGTCACATATTATATAAAGTTTATAGATACAGTTCATTCATTAGAGTATAAAATAGAGTTATTACAAACCAAGATCGATAGATAGTAGCGGAAGTAAATTAAGTTCGAAACTAGCATTTGTCACATAGTTCAAATATAGTGCCAACACATGATCACCATCCACAAAAGCATATACAAGGATTATTAAAGATGCTTGCCCAAGGCTCACTCCTCATCCACGGCGGGATAGAAGCAATTCTTGCAACAGCCGTGATAGACGGTACCATCTACAACAATGGGAATAAAACCCTAAGTATGAGAAGGTACTCAGCTAGACTTACCCATCATAAACTAGAAATAACTTGACTCCAAGGATTATGCAAGGCTTTATAAGTGGAGGTAGCTTGACAACATTTTGCATAAAAAGCGATTAACTTAGTTATACAGTTGTACTTATGTCATCAAGTGAATTATAGCTATTCATCTCTAGATTAGCAACTATCCTATGCCAAACATGTGGTATATCATTTAAGAGCATACAATAGTAACCATAGCTGGTGTAGTAATTCCATGTTTATCCGAACCATCATATTCCATAATACAATTACTATGATGTTGGGACTAGCCAAGTTTCTCACTATTTGGGAGAGATGGTGATTCAAATTGATTTCAACCAGCTAGGAATTTATTCCTAACACAAACACAAGCAGACTAGATCTACAGTCACCTTTGGTACAACTCGAGTACATAGTTCGTGGGTTCATCCAGCGCCGCATAATCAGGGAAACTAGCTACCAGGACGATGAGGACTACCCTACCCTTGGACTCAAGGCTGGCTCCCTGCACATCCTAATAGAGTGAGGCTTGGCTTGAGTTGAGCTACTTGGCTTCGCAGTCAGAACGAGTTATCCAACCAACTAAGTGATAGGCATGCGTTCAATCTTGTTAGAAGCACCAACAACGCTATGGTCCTTAATTAGCACAGATAGAATCACATGAGTCAACCTACACATAGACTCTGCTCGGCCTCCATTTACATTACCCCATGGTTCTTTTCCATGATAGCAATTATAGTCAACCATGCTTCGGTATCCACCTATATCTCGCAGGTGATAGGAAATCACCCGAGTTCTACCGGTCTAAGCATGGCTAAGCATATATTTGATCCTAGCCCTACTTAGGGTTAAAGGTGTGTATATATCTAGAAAAGGTAGTTCCATGCATCAAGTGTTTCCAGTCAACTCTTATAACCTAATGCATCAATCATAAATGACTCAAGTAGTATTTTGTAAAACACTACGAGACTTAGAATGCTCTAGGGCTTGCCTTTGAGAAAAGAGGTGGGGTGGTGATCTAGGCACTCAGAGAGCTCTTTGGGAGACTGCTACTCTTCTCTTGGAGCTATGGCTTGAGGAGTCTCATGCTGATCCTCTTTCTCCTCTTCGTTGAATTCTAGCAACGTTATCTCCTCGATTGCTCCTATATGCATGATCATGGAATAAGATATTGCGAATGCATATATGACGACACGTATAATATGATAAGAAGTGATGAATGCATCCTTGTAAGTATTTTCAATAGCATGGTGTTAAAGTAATAACAAGTGCATCCTATTCTACTGGGTAGGTGCATATCTCTTCTCTATTACTTAAGCAAACACTTCAACAATTTATTTACTGAACTATAAAACAATAGCTACTTGTTTTAATTATAACTAGAGTTATATACATCGAAATCATATGGTTGTAGACATTCTAGAAAGCATATGAAATTGTCTACAACTTTCTTTTAATACTCTTTAGGTGATTCAACAGTTATCTAGGTGAAACAATTCAATTAATCAAATCTGTCTAGAAAGTAAACTATTAGGACAACAAACTTCTAACAACCAAAACTCTTAAACTCTAAGGCCTATGACCATGAAAATTTAACATAGGGTAGATTAGTAATTTATATAGAACTTTGTTATTAACAAGTTTTACAGAAAAGACCATTATCAACATGAAATCGTCCACACAACCGAAACTATACATGCAACCATTTATTAGAATTATAGAGTAATAATTAATCAGTTGCATACCACCAATTGGTTCTAATCCTTACTATGATTATGAATAGTTATGCATCACAAGCATCACAGAAAACATCATGGTCAAGTACAATCTATTTATTTAAATGCCTTTATTAATTTAATTAGATAATTAGGAGAAATAACAAACATATAACAACATTGTACAATAAATTCTCATAAAATTACAGTAGCTTCCAAGTGCTCACACTAGACTACTGTGAAAATTTCATACCATTTGCACATGTATAACATCCTATACAAAAATGACAAGCTAGCAAGGTCTATTTTAGTGAAAATAGTTAACCCTATAGAAAAGTGTTAAGCAACAGATTATATATTTTTCCTAGCTTCATATTAGTGCCATACTACTATACAAAAATTTGCATAGCAATATGTTACATATTTTTGTCCCTATAATTTTCCTCAGAAAATGCCATTTATTAATAGTAAATAGAAAGATCATATTTCAATCAAGTTTACTGTAAACTTAATATTTTTCCTAGCTAGAGAATGTCAACACAAGACTAGCAAACTTGGAATCACAATTTTATCCCTTTTCTAGCTCAAGATATATAATTTACAAAAAGCATTTATCTAAATACATTTTAATCACCATGAAAAATACCATAAACTGTACATATCATATTTTTATAAAATACTACACTTCAAGAGGAACCCAACAAAATTTGGTTCACTAAAATTGGACTTCTACAACTCAACTTATGATTTTTCAAAATTAGTAAAAAATATGTTAAAGAATTAACAAAAAACCCTAACTAGTAGTCTCTGACAGAGGGGACCCATGACTCAGCGGGGTCCACCCATCAGTGACCTGAAGCAGAGCATGGTGGTTGGCCGGTGTTATCTCACCGATAGCGAGCACTCTAGTGAAATCGACCACACCTACTAATGGAAATGGGGATCCCGATCTTCTATTAGGTAGAGGTAACTATCGTTGTGGCGGAGAATGACACACCGATCCGGCTTTAGATCGAAAGATCGAACCCTGCAATCTTAGCACCATAGCTCCTCTGGTTATCAACCAAGTTATGAACTAGGTTGACCTCACCAAGAAGGTCAATCCCTGCTTGCGCAACAAAGAACACAAGCAAGAACAAGAAAGAACACAACCAAATTGTAGATGAATGATTAATCTCACGAAGTTGGGGTCTCACAAACCGATGAACGGTGAAACTATTCTTGACAGAATAATCTAAGCAAAACCCAAAACCTAATGATGGTGGCGGCATATGATTATAAAGGTCTTAGGGTCATCACCTACCCTAGACGTGCCCCCTAATGGGCCCAAACATGATACACGGTCCAACGGACCAAAAGATAGTGTCACAGCACCCTAGTAGATTCTGGACGTTAACTTTTTTCAACGATTCCTGTTGATTCTGAAGAGATTTTGATGTGAGGCCACTTGTATTGGCTTCCTTATCAAATTAGCTTTCCATCCATCTATGGATCATCGAAAACGGAGTCCAAATATGTCCTGAGTGACTAGTTTAAGGCAGACTAGTACTGGAGGCCGAGGCAGACTCAAAATCATGTTGGACTAGGCCTCTAGTTCCTGTTGGACGTCCTTGCTGGTCATCTTCACCTCCACCACATCCTCTAAGTCCTTCATGACCCTCTCCAATGTTCCTAAGCAAGATAACATCATTAGGTAGTAGTCTATTCTCAAAAGTACAAAAAGGATCGCTTAAGAACGAGCTCACCTCTAAATTGAGTTGACGCAGTCGAGCCCGGGTCATTGGGACTTGCATGATGGTTGGAGGATCAGCGGGTACATCTGGAGGAGTGATGTCCTCATCATCCTCCCCCTCTTGAAATGGAGTCGTCCTTGACTCAAGCTCATCTTCTTCTTCCAAATAAGGTTTCAAATCTGCAATGTTAAAGGTGGGACTAACCCCGAACTTGGGTGGCAACTCAAGTTTGTAGGCATTATCATTTATTTTCTCAATTATCTTATAAGGACCAGCTGCTCTTGGCATTAATTTAGACTTACGCAGCTCAGGAAATCTATCTTTTCTCAAATGTAACCAAACCAAATCACCCAGTTCAAGTTTAATCTTTTTTCTACCTTTACTACCAGCAATTCTATACTTTTCATTCATTCTTTCAATATTTGCTTTAGTTGTTTCGTGCAACTTACGAATAAAATCAGCATGCTCTCTATCATCACTATGTATTCTCTCAGTGGTAGGTAAAGGCAAAAGATCAATAGGAGCATGGGGGTTAAAACCATACACTACCTGAAAGGGACTTACCTTGGTGGTGGAATGTTCCGCCCTATTATATACAAACTCCACATGCAGCAAACACTCTTCCCACATCTTCAAATTGCGCTTCAAAATTGCTCTCAACAAGATGGATAATGTTTGATTCACAACCTCAATTTGCCCATCAGTTTGGGGATGACATGTTGTAGAAAACAGCAGTTTGGTCCCCAATTTATTCCACAACGTGCGCTAAAAATGACTCAAGAATTTTGCGTCGCGATCTGAAACAATAGTAGAAGGCATACCATGCAAGCGAATGATTTCTTGAAAGAAAAGGTTAGCAATATGAACAACATTGTCGCTCTTATGACAAGGAATAAAATGTGCCATCTTAGAAAAATGATCAACCACCATAAAAATACTATCCCTCCCCCTCTTAGTCCTTGGCAAACCCAACACAAAATCCATAGATATATCAGC
This sequence comes from Miscanthus floridulus, assembly GCF_019320115.1. NCBI lineage: Eukaryota > Viridiplantae > Streptophyta > Magnoliopsida > Poales > Poaceae > Miscanthus > Miscanthus floridulus. The sequence goes on from NC_089586.1 coordinate 78,578,116, forward strand.
CCAAGGAGTAGAAAGAACAGGAAGAGGCATATACAAACCATGTGGGTTCAACCTCGACTTAGCTTTTTGACATGTGACACACCGAGCCACGTACCGCTCTACATCTCACCTCATCCTTGGCCAAAAGAAGTGTGTGGACAGCACCTCCTCCGTCTTCTTGGCACCAAAATGTCCTATCAATCTGCCTCCATGTGCCTCCTGCAATAACAAAAGATGAATCGAACCAACTAGAATGCATAGGCGGTTAGCTCTAAACAAAAACCCATCATTGATCATAAACTTATTCCATGCACGTCCCTCTCTACAATTAAGTAACACGTCCTTAAAATTAGGATCAAGCACATATTGTTCTTTTATTGATTGAAGACCAAAAATCTGATAATCAAGTTGGGACAGTAATGTATATCTTCTAGACAAAGCATTAGCAATCACATTATCCTTCCCTTTCTTGTGTTTGATAATATAAGGAAAAGATTCAATAAATTCAACCCATTTAGCATGCCTACGATTTAGATTATTTTGAGAGTGAAGATACTTAAGCGATTCATGATTAGAATGAATAACAAATTCTTTAGGCCACAAATAATGGCGCCACGTCTCTAAAGAACAAACAAGTTCATACAATTCCTTATCATACATGGAATAATTAAGAACATGGCCATGCAATTTTTCACTAAAGTAAGCAATGAGTTTACCATCTTGCATCAAAACACCACATTCTAGCTCAAAAGTCTTACCAAAGTTTGGAAGTTGCAGCAATAGTGCGTGTGTAAGCTTGTCCTTCAAAGTGTCAAAGGACTCCTCATGTGCCTTTCCCCAATGGAACACCACTCCTTTCTTTGTCAACTCATGCAACGGGGCAGCAATGGTGCTAAAATCTTTGACGAAGCGGTGGTAGAATCCTGCAAGACCAAGAAAACTCCTCACCTGTGTGACGGTTTGGAGAACCGGCTAGCTCTTTATGGCTTCAATTTTCATCTTGTCCACCTCAATTCCCTGTGGAGTTACAACATAGCCAAGAAAAGAAACTCGATCCATGCAAAAGATGCACTTCTCAAGGTTACCAAATAAACATGCATAACGTAAAGCATTAAAAACAGCACGTAAGTGATGCATATGTTCATCAAAAGACTTGCTGTAAATCAATATATCATCAAAGTAAACTACCACAAAATGACCAATAAAAGTTCTTAAAACCTCATTCATTAAGCGCATGAAAGTGCTAGGTGCATTTGTCAAACCAAAAGGCATAACTAACCACTCATACAACCCAAATTTGGTTTTAAACACAGTTTTCCATTCATCTCCAAGTTTCATTCTAATCTAGTGGTAGCCACTTCGCAAGTCAATCTTAGTGAAAATTATAGAACCACACAACTCATCAAGCATGTCGTCTAGCCTAGGAATAGGATGATGATACTGAATAGTAATATTATTGATGGCTCTACAATCAACACACATATGCCAAGTTCTGTCTTTCTTAGGAACCAAAAGTATAGGAATGGCACAAGGACTAAGGCTTTCATGTACATACCCATGGTCCAAAAGGTTTTGGACTTGCCGCTGAATTTCCTTAGTCTCCTTAGGATTGGTTCGATAGGCAGCACGGTTGGGCAAGGTTGCTCCCGGAATCAAATCAATTTGATGCTCTATTCCTCTCATAGGTGGCAGCCCCAGGGGTATCTTAGCTAGAAAAATATCCTCGTACTCCTGCAAAAGGTTAGTGACAGCAGGAGGCACCGAGCTAACAATATCATCAAGCGAAAACATAGCTCATTTGCATACCAAAGCATAGCAAATATCATCATCAGAAATTTCAGCAAAGTCACATTTTGTTGCAAGCATAACACCACCCTTCAATTTAATTACCTCAGCCTTAGAAACAGATGTAGACTTATCCTTTTTAGGTGGGAAAATAGAATTAGCAACCTACTGATTTTTAGATTGAACATCATTCAAACTAGCAGTGTGTTCTCTATCAGCTTATACAATTTGAGCAGGTGTCAAAGGTACCAAAGTAATTTTCTTTCCTTTATGCACAAAAGTGTTGTCGGGGACCTAATACTAGGGTACCCTAGAAGGTGGAACCAATAACCACCGAACATGAAAAACTTCTAGACGCATAAGGGCTCCGTTTCATCCATTGTTCGAGTGATAAGAGTTTGGTTCCGCCTCGCCCGACGCCTTTGTGAGATAACTCTGCCTCGCCTGAGGGCTCAGGGTTAATCTCTGTCTCACCCAACGCCTTTGGGATAGGCTCAGTCTCACCCAAGGACCGAGGGATAAACTCCGTCTTGCCCGACGCCTTTAGAGCGGGCTCGGTCTCGCTCGAGGGCTGAGGGATAGATTCCGCCTCGCCCGACCCTAGAGGGGCGAGGTCGGTCTCGCCCAAGAGATAGGAATTGGTCTCCATTTCGCCCGACGGCAAGGAACGAGTCTCACCCTACTCCATATCTAAAGATTGGATTCATCTTACCTGACAACTTCTCCCCATTCCCTCAAGATGAGAAGTATAGGGCAAGACAAGACGTTCGGGTCAACCATGGCTCCAAGGACCATACCCTGTGCCCTGGCAGGAAAAGTACTGCTAGGGGATGATAGGACAGGTGCTTTAGACCCTTCCGGGCACCGTAGAGCCCGAAAGGTTAGACAGGTGTGTGCTCCTCTCCCTGTAGAGTTGTAGGCGCCACCTTTAGCCCTGGGACACGGAACCCGACAAAGATATACGACAACCGCTATGCTCTAGAAAAGGATTTGCTATCCCCATGAACGATGGATTTTTCATCACCATGCTATGGACCCAAGGGAGCGACGCCCGCTTCCTGACCCCTCAAGTCCGCCAAGTTAGAAGGCCTTGACCACGGCATTACATCGGATCCCGACCCCTTGTCCCTCCGACGAAGACTCACAAGAACCAGAAGGCATGCGGAGCAAGGCTAGGGGAGGCTAATAAGTCAAAACCACTGTACTACAGCTCATACCCTATGCAGGGCAATGTTCTGTGATCAACCTAACATTCTACAGAGACATCAATAGTATTGTAGGCACTTATCTTCCTTCGCACTCATCAGAATGAAGAAGGAGGATTGGGTAGTCGTGAGCCACAAGAATAAGGTAGAGCCCTCATCCTTGTAAAGCCAACCCCTTCATCTATAAAAGGGGATGTGCTTCCTCCATCAGAGGGACAGACTCTTGAGACCGAACAATACGACACACAGATACACACAATCAAGTTGCTTCGAACCTCTTGACCTACCTTCAACCCTTCCATCAGAGACTTGGGACCAGTCCCTCTCTCGATTGTTTGTACCCCTTACTACAGACCATTCACGGTGCTGATAACACGAGCAGCAACAAACTGGACGTAGGGACATTTGGCCTGAACCAGTATAAATCTTATGTCCTTTAGTGCACCATCCGAGCCTAACGCGCATTACTATAAATTTACTTGCCGGTGCTCGTATGAAACACCGACAGTTGGCGCGCCAGGTAGGGGAGCTTGCACGTTCCAAATCAAGCCTCGGATGGCCACCCACACAATCAGCTAGGCCCCGGGCGCACACGTGCATTTTGGCGACCTAGATTTCATCATCACACTAGGAGGAGAGCTGGCGCTGACTCACTCAGCCGCCCCATCTCTCCCTTCCATCAACCTCAGCCATCTTAGGCTTGAGGGCCCATCGGGCAACTCCCTGGGAGTCCAGTCACCAAGGGAGACCTCTCACAACGCCACCCTATGTTCGGAAGGGTCTATTCGGAGCGCCCCGATAGTGTTTCCGTTCGGTCTCCGCAACATTGCGACGATCGCTGGCCGCCTTCAGGCGCTATGTATGGTTCAGTCACCCACAGACATCGAGTTTGTGGGGGCGATTGAGCACGATATGGAGACCCTCTATGGGCTCCTCAATGAGGAGCTAGGATCATTCTCTAGCTTAGATTCTTGTAGGGGGAGCCACCACCCTTCCCAGGAATGCTTCATGACGCAGACCCCCGAGGGTCACGTCGAAAGTGTCTCCAGGGAAGAGGTCACCCCTATGAACAACCCTGATAGCAGATCCGGGGAAGAGATGACGGCCCCATCTCGCCTAAGGATGGAGCAGCTGAGGGCCCATCAGCAAGAGATCGATGAGGCTGGGCAAGGACTCGTCTAGGAATATGCGGACATCAATCGCGAGATTGAATGCTGCAAAGACAGGGGGCGCGCACGCGCCACGGCCCGCACCGTACATCAAAGGATCCTCACCAACGATGGGGCCCTTCCTCACTTTACCTGAGCCAGCTAGAACATCACCGCAGCAACCGCCTTACTGCATGGCCTTCCGGAGGCCGCGACGTCCAAGGATCGCTGTGCTCACCGGGAGATTCGCACGTTGCTTGAGCATGCAGTGGCGCAGCAGGTAGAAATTTCGTTGTCTCGACGACGCAAACCCGACACTAGCTAGCGCACCCCCTTAGTGTGTCCCACCAAGGACATGTCTGTTCACCAAACACTGCCAGCTGGCAGGTAGCCCTATATCATCCCAGTACATCAATGCCTTAGCCATGGCCACGACGTACGTAGCATCATCGACGCTCGGAGATGTGCCCACGACGATGATGGAGAAGCAGCACGCCGTGGCTATCATCCCTGAAGTGGCGGATGCTACGACAGCATCGAGGACCGAAGCTCAAGCCCTGGCCTACCAGGCCCTCAGGCCTTCGGCCGACACATCCTCAACGCTGCGTTCCCCCTAAGGTATCGACCGCCTGCCAACATCCCTAAATATTCTGGCGAAACAAATCCTAGGCTTTGGCTCAAAGACTATCGGGGTAACACCTCTGGTGTTTTGACCTAGCACTAAAAATTGACATGTCATCATGTGCATTGCAAAGCATTCATATAGTATAAAGTTTTGAATGCATTCACTAAATAAGGTTTATTTCATAATGTTGTTATTTCATGTGATGTGTTTCAAAAACCCTAAATAAAGATCATGACCACAAGGGTCAAATTTCATGTGATCATGTGAGGCCATGTGTCATTTGACTCAAATAACCCTAATGGGCCATGTTATTGGTCAAAAATCAAAATTTAAGTAAAAGGAAGACAAATCAAATTTGAATTCAAATTCAATTTATAAAAGTCCTTTTTGCCCCTTTTTACTAATTCAAAATCCATGTGGAATTTGGGGTTGAGGCAAAAAGCAAAGTTGGAGATTATTTTATGTAGATCAACTTTGGTATTCAAAGTTTTTCAAGTTTACATATAAAATTTGGAGTAATTTTGAAATTATTCAAATGCTCAAATGCACCCCAAATTCAAATTTCCAAATGGAGGCAGAATTTGAAAATATTTCTAGAAGCAAAGTTGTAGAGTTTGAAAAATTGAACAACTTTCATTTTTGGAGATTTTCAACTTCTTTAGAAAATTTGTGAGTAATTTGAAAAATGGACGCAGTGGCAGTTCTGTAATTATTTCAAAAATCAACCTCCACCTCTCTGCTTGCCGCCGGCGCCACGCGGAGGTCACCGTCGATCGGATTTCGCTGCTTCTTCTCACGTTGACACGCAGCCAGTGCTGTGGCGAGCATGGGCGTGCGCTGTCGACGCCAGGCAACACCTTCCCAGCTATAAATAGCAGCCACCGCCGTCGTCATTCCCGTTTTCCCCTTCTGCTCTGCTCCACCACCAGCTTGCTCCACCGCTCGCCGTAGCCTCCGTCGAGCAGCATCCGTCGTGCCCAGCTACGCCTATGTGATCGCCTCAGCCTTGCGCCTCTCTGCGGCTTGTCTACGCCACTTGGGTTGGCCAGAGTCGCCCGGCGCAACTGCTTCTTCCCCGAGCCCGACCGGAGCTCTACCAGCATCGTCTCGACGTGGCTAGGCCATTCCAGACCATCTCTGCCTTCACCAAGCCCACCGACATGACCATGGTGAGCCACTGAACATGAAGTTCACTTCACTTTTGACTCTACCATAGTCTTGCCAGGGTTACACCGTGAGCGGACGTGCTCGAGCCACCATGGCTGGCGTGGGGTCTTCTCTGGTGTACCTTCTGCCATTCCAAGGACGAGGATGGGTTCGTAGTAGGGTGTAGATCATTTTGGTGAGGTCGGCTTCGCCGGAGCGTCACCGTCGGCGCATTTTGCGGCCGGTCAGTGAGGGCAGCGCCGTCGTGACATGTTTGAGTCACTGACGGGTGGGGTCAGCCTGTCAGTGCGAGTGAGGAAGAAGAACAGTGATGATTTTTATTTTCTGAATTTGTGAATAGTGCTGAAACTTTGGGAATTTGTAGGAAATTCATGATAGCTCCAAAAATTCTGCAATTTTGTGTAGCTTCTTTACATGTTCTAGTATGATTTAAAAATTTGAAACTTGAAATTTGAATAAATTTTTAATGTTCAAATATTCAGTCCATTAATTGAAAAATGCAATTTCCATGATTTTTGTAGGTCACTGTATAATTCCAAAAATTATGAAATTTGTTTTGGTACACTAATTTGTCATGAGGAAGCTTACATAAAATTTTTAGGTCATTTGGAACAAGTTCATTTTTGGGCTTAATTCTAGATTAATTCAAAAATAAATAAAGACCAACCCTAAGTGTTTGATTAGTGTTGGATCTTGTTTTGGTCATGTTTTGTGACTAGTAGGGTTTTAAGATCTATTTGGTCAAGACACATGTGTGGTTCTTGATGGTAGGATTGCAAGTTGATTTTGTTGGCTTGCAACTGTACCGTGAAATAAAGTCATTTGCGGGGTGTTTTTACACTTCATGTACCATGAAAGCATCATGTTTACATTATCATCATGTTAAGGCATATGTTATCATTTCATGTAGAACCCGAGAGTAAAACGATTCTAGTTGAGCAAGTTCTAGAAGAATCCCCGGTTGTCACGGGATTCGATAATCATGGTACTGATCCGGAACCTAAGATCGTCAACGAAGGCAAGCCCCGATTTATGCATTAAGCCATTACCTTGTTTACTTTGAAAAGTTTATCACCTATGTTACTTATTGCATTAAGTTGTTTAATTCAAATGTTACCTACTTGATGCATTACCTACCTTGATAATTGTTTACCATCCTTGAAGATGTTTTCATTTAGAAAGGCGTAGTATGCTTAGTATGCTTTATCGAAGGCTTTCAAAGTAAAAGTTTTGATACAATCAAAGATGGCATAATGGCCAAAGAAAGAAAGCAGGTAGAATGAACTAGAGACTAGTCAGGTGACTTATCTTGAATGTTGGGTAATGTTGCCGACTATGTCGCTTAAAGGCCACTTATTGTGGATCTTCTAAATGAGACACTTTGTAGTACTGGTCACATACTCCGGTAAGCCTACTTCGGCTAATCCGATACTAAGACGAATGCCCACGCACTGGGAGTGGAGAGATGGTGGGAGTAGCATGTACCCTCATGGCTGGAATGTGGCCGGATTTGAGGTGTGCTGTGCTCTCGGGTGGCGTGGAGACGGCTTAGTATAGGAGGATCTGGTAGCAAGGTTGATATATGCAAGATTAAGTTGTACATATGTTGTGTGATAAGGAATCCCCAGCTGGGACTTGAATCAATTTGAATTGCCAGTGCTCCGCGGATATGGAGACTCAATTCATTACAGAAGCAATGCAGGATTGGTGAATTACTAAAATATGAAAAAAAGAATGGAATGAGAAGGAACGGAATATGGGAAATGTATATTTAGTTGAGATAATGAACTAAAAGGACTTAGGGGTAAAATTTGAGAATAGGATAAATATAGTAAGCTTTTGGCAAAGGACTTTGAATTTTGCTACATCCTTACCTTGTCCCAAGCACCTACATCTCTAAAGTCTTACACCCTGTTATGTCGGGTTAGTCTTGTTGAGTACCTTTGTACTCAGGGTTTGTTAACCCTTGTTGCAGGTGAGTCGCATGCGCAAGCTTGTTTTGGTCCCTGCTGCATGACTATGTTTGAAGTCAATGACGATGAGGAGTGATGAATGGCCTTTGGACAAGGCACTAGTTTGTTTGATAAATAAAATTAATGTAATATTATCCTGCTACTATGGTTGTATGACACTTATGGTATTGTAAGTTTGAAAACAACTGGTTTGTAACTATGTTATCTTAAGACTTCCACTATCTTTTACTCTGGTATATATATTTGAATAAACTGTTGTAATCTGCAATGTCTGTGATTGGGATCCTGTTTGAAAAGAGAATCATGGATGATTCGGGTTTCCCGAGGACACCCGACAGACCTGTTGAGTTGTTGGGAACTCGTGTTCGCTATTCGAGGTCTGTCAAGACAATGATAGGTACACGTGGGCTTGATTTCTTAGGAGGTTCTGCCACAGCTGGTATCAGAGAAGTTCCCATCTAAGATCATTGTAGGTTACTTTGGAAAACCTTCAAATTGATTTGGATCAAAGAAAGTAAACTTGATATTTTAAAAGTTCAATTTCTTTCTTCTTACTTTTGATCTAGACTCAATCTTGACTTATTTGAAAGTTTGTGGCGGATAATATGCTTAGGTTTGTCCTATGTATTAAAAATCTAGTACTTATGATTATATAAATCTTTTGTACTTAGATTTGTAAGATCGATTCATGCATCATACTTGAGCACATTGCATAATAATTCCCCTTAATAGTGGTTGGGTAAGTAATGTCAATCCCATTCTTGCTAACCTCCATTATCCTCAAGCTATTCTTATAGTCCTACCTTAAATCCTACAAGCTATGGCAAAGACCAAGAAAACCACACGCAAGTCCACCGGACCTCATGGAGTCCCTCGTCACCAATTGGCACCAAGAAATCACGAGCTTGGTGAAGGAAGTTCCAAGAACCTTGGAGAGGAAGGATCTTCAAGTAACCCCACCAACGTCGAGAACCTTAACAAGGAGCTCAACACTCTTCGTCGAGCTGATGCCAAAGATCAAGAAGAGCTGGCGGAAATGCAAAGGGGTATCACCATGACCATGGAGCTACGGAATGAAGCCTAGACACGAGAGGATGCGGCCAATGAACGTGTCAATGAGTTGGAGTTCTATGTAGAGGACCTAGAGATGGACAATGCTATTCTTCATGAGAATGTCCACATGTTGTACTCTCAACTTCATCCACCTCATGGGGATGGTGAAGTTACCGATGAAGAAATGATTATAGCTCCAGGAGAAGTCGAGAATGAAGAAGAGGAGGAGGATCCTAAGGAGTTGGTGTACTTCTCAGATGAAGATGAGGTTTCGTTCGATATGGGCACGGATGCCGAAGACCGAGAGCTTGGAGTAGAAGTAGTTCTTTTATTGCTTTCCTAGTAAACTAGGGTTGTCTTGTGGGATACAAGACATGTAATTTAAATAAGTAACCCTTTGTAGCATGAAACCTTTTTAATGCTTTCAATAAAGAATAATGTAAGTAAATGTGTTTCCCTAAACAGATGCCTCGTCCTATTACCCGAATCGGTGCTAGTGGCTCGCATGACGATGATGAGTGCCCAAATCCTCCACCAATGCCCTCGACTATGGCAGATGCCATAGCCACACTCGTCAACACAACGGCAGAGAATGCTAGGCTGTTAAGGGAGTTGGCATAGAACCAGCAGGCACCATACCCTAATCGTGGCCGTCGTAATAATGGAAACGATGAGTCAACCTATGTGGATTTTACTGACACACGTCTGCCTGTGTTCTCTAAGGCAGACGAACCTTTAGAAGCAGACGATTGGCTTAGGACAATAGAGCAAAAGTTCGAGCTGATTCACTATACCAAGGTTTAGAAACCAAGGTTTGCGGCACAGCAACTTCAAGGAGCTACTGGTGCCTAGTGGGCAAATTTGGTAGCAGTACAGCCCGCTGGTCACCAAGTCAACTGGAGGGAGTTCAAGGATGCCTTTAGGGCACACTATATTCTAGACGGTGTGATGACCATGAAGTTAGAAGAGTTTTTGGCTCTTAAGCAAGGGGAGCACCCAGTGATGCATTATGTTGGGCGTTTTAACCACCGTCGCAGTATGCTATTGAGTATGTGAATACTAACAGGAAGAAAAAGAATCATTTTCTTAGAGGCCTAAACACTAAACTTCAGACCATGATGACAACTTGTGGTAACACAACTTACCACGAGACAATCAACATTGCTATCACTTTAGAGGAGAATTACCGCCGACACAAGGAGGCGAAGAAGAAGAAAATATTTGCTTCCAGATCATCGAGTGGAAAGTGTCAGAAGATCGTATACCATCCTCAGAATCATGGACGTGCACCATTCCGCCCACAACAAGGCCAAAGTAGGCAACAGATCTTCATTTGCCCTGCAACTAATACGCCTCATACTCATCAAGCACCGCAGCAGCAGAACAATACAAATAATGCAAACCACAATGCTACTCTCCAGAATCACAATTTTCCATGCTATAATTATGGTAAACCCGGACATTTTTCCCGAGAATGTCTGTATCCTAGGAAGAACAATCCTGATGCACCCAAAGCCCCTGTTAATCAAGCTCAGAATCAGTACAAGAGCAATGCTCAGAACAATCAGAAGGGTCAGGCTGAGAAGAAAACTGGAAGGGTATTCTATACTCAAGTGGAATCTATTCCAGAAGGAGAACCAGTTTATGATGGGTATGTTTCCCATTGCTAAGCATCCTGCAATTACCTTATTTGATTCTGGTGCATCCCATACATTCATCAATCGTACATTTGTTGTGAAGCATGGGATAGCTATTGGGGAAACAAAAGAACCCTATCATATACAGTCGCCTGGGGGATGAATCTGTACAAGGGAGGTAGTTCAGCATGTACCTATTGATTTAGGAGGATATGAGTTCCCTACCAATATGCTAATATTAAAGGATCAAGATATAGATGTGATCCTTGGTATGAACTGGTTAACTCAACACGGGGCTATCATTGATGTCCTGCGTAGAACCATAAGGGTAAATGTACCCGACAGCAAAACCCAACTTCTCATCCAACTTCCTTTTCCTAAGAGTATAGTGGAAACAGTCTGTGCAACTAGTGTTGAAGGAGTCGAGAAAATTTTAGTGGTATGTGATTTTATGGATGTCTTTCTCGAGGATCTACCTGGTCTGCCACCAGACCGAGATATAGAGTTTAGAATTGATCTGAAACTAGGGACAGCACCAGTGTCCAGAAGAGCATATAGGATGCCACCCAAAGGGCTAGCAGAATTAAAAATGCAACTACAAGAGTTGTTAGACAAGGGTTTCATTCAACCTAGTTCATCACCTTGGGGATGCCCTACAGTCTTCGTGAAGAAGAAGGACCAAACCTTAAGGTTATGTGTTGACTATCGGCCGTTAAATGAAGTCACCATCAAGAACAAATACCCCTTACCCCGAATTAATTTGCTTTTTGATCAACTTGCGGGAGCTAAGGTATTCTCGAAGATAGACTTGAGATCGGGCTATCACCAGATTAAGATCAGACATGAAGATGTGCCGAAGACAGCATTTACTACCCGATATGGTCTATATGAGTATTTAGTCATGTCTTTTGGGCTGACCAATGCCTTGGCTCATTTCATGTACCTGATGAACTCAGTTTTCATGCCTGAGTTGGATAAGTTTGTCATGGTGTTCATTGATGACATTCTTATCTACTCTAAAAGCAAAGAGGAACATGCGGAACATCTCTGTATTGTTCTACAAAGATTGAGAGATCACCAACTATATGCCAAATTCAGCAAATGTGCATTTTGGTTAGAGGAAGTACAATTTCTAGGTCATGTACTATCTGTTGAAGGTATAGCTGTTGATCCGAGTAAGGTAGAAGAAGTCCTTAATTGGAAAGCACCTACAACTATTCATCAAGTTCGTAGTTTCCTAGGGTTGGCAGGGTATTATCGTCGGTTTATCCCTGACTTCTCCAGAATTGCGAAGCTAATTGCTGGACTGTTGAAAAATCAAACTAAGTTTGTATGGTCAACAGAATGTGAGGAGGCCTTTCAAATATTGAAGAAGTTGTTGACAACTGCCCCAGTATTAGCACAACCTGATATCGAGAGGCCGTTTGATATCTATTGTGATGCATCTGGAATTGGTATTGGCTGTGTTCTAATGCAAGAAGGCAGAGTCATAGCATACGCTTCCAGACAACTCAAGAAGCATGAAGAACATTATCCCACCCATGATCTTGAATTAGCTACTGTTGTCCATTCACTCAAGATTTGACGACATTATTTATTGGGCAATGTCTGTCATATCTATGCGGATCACAAAAGTTTGAAATACATCTTCACTCAGTCAGAGTTAAATATGAGGCAAAGAAGATGGTTAGAACTTATCAAAGATTATGATTTAGAAGTGCATTATCATCCGGGCAAGGCTAATGTGGTTGTCGATGCCCTGAGTCGCAAGCGTCATTGTCATTGCTTGATTGTAGAACCAATGCAGCAAACATTGTGTCAAGAGATGGAGCATCTGAATTTACAAATCATAGAACAAGGTTTCCTATCCAATATTGTAGTTGAGTCCACTATCAAAGATCAGATCATTGCTGCTCAACAGAAAAGTAAGGGCATAGCCCATATTAAGGATAAAGTCAGATCTGGAAAACCAACATGTTTCAAGATTGATGAATTAGATGTTGTATGGTTCAAGGATAGATTGATAGTACCCAAAAATCTGGAGCTACAAAAGCAGATTCTTGATGAAGCTCATTCTACAAGATACTCCATTCATCCGGGTAGCAACAAAATGTATCATGATTTAAGAAAGAGATATTGGTGGACCAAAATGAAAATAGAAATAGCTCAATATGTGGCCAAGTGTGATATTTGCCAGAGAGTCAAGGCAGTTCATATGAAGACTACAGGTCCATTACATTCGTTGCCAGTTCCATCTTGGAAGGGGGAAGATATCTATATGGACTTCATAGTAGGGTTGCCTAGGACATCTGCAGGCTACAACTCAATATGGGTTATTATTGATTGTCTAACCAAGATAGCTCATTTCCTACCAGTCAGAGATAAATATCGAGCAGAGCAGTATGCAAAGATTTATCTTGATAGAATCTTCAGTCTGCATGGGGCACCCAAGACCATTGTCTCTAACAAAGGGTCATTGTTCATATCCAAGTTTTGGAAAAGTCTACATGAGTCTTTAGGAACTAAACTTATCCATAGTTCTGCTTATCATCTACAAACAGACGGACAGACTGAAAGGGTAAATCAAATTCTTGAAGACATGTTAAGAGCATGTGTCCTTTCCTTTGGTGCTAAATGGGATGAATGCCTTCCCTTAGCTGAATTTTCGTATAACAATAGCCATCAAGAGAGCACTAAAATGGCACCATTCGAAGCACTGTATGGCCGTAGGTGCCAAACACCTTTAAATTGGTCAGAAGCTAGAGAACGTTGGTTCTTTGGACTGGATGTGGTCAAGGAAGCTGAAGAAAAAGTTAAACTCATACAAGCTAATATGAAGATAGCTCAATCCCGACAGAAAAGCTATGCTGATAAGAGGAGACGACCGCTAGAATTCAAAGTGGGAGATTATGTCTACCTCAAGGTATCACCGATGAAAGGAGTTCATCATTTTGGGATTCAGGGAAAGTTGGCACCCCATTATGTAGGTCCTTTTCAAATCCAACAACGATGTGGACCAGTCGCCTATCGTGTCAAGCTACCAGATCACATGTCAGCGGTGCATGATATCTTTCATGTATCTCAGTTAAAGAAGTGTCTTCAAGTACCTAACCAGGAGATCGACTTTGGTGATGTAGAACTAGAACCTAATTTGACTTATGCCGAGTACCCCATTAGAGTCTTAGATCAGAAAGATCAAGTCACTCGTAGACGTACAATCAAGTTCTACAAAGTACAATGGAATCAACACACGGAAGATGAAGCTACTTGGGAGTCTGAGGATTACTTAGAAGAGAACTTTCCTGACTTCTTTGCTTCTATCTAGCTGCAATACCTTATCTATATTGTAACTTGTCTTGTTGATAAGCGAATGGAAAACCCCCTCACTAGCCTTTTGAATAAAGTTATGATGTGTTAGCTTGACACATTTCCTTTTCCATTACTTAGCCTTAAGTTTTAAATCTCAGGACGAGATTTCTTTAAGGGGGAAGGGTTGTAACACCTCTGGTGTTTTGACCTAGCACTAAAAATTGACATGTCATCATGTGCATTGCAAAGCATTCATATAGTATAAAGTTTTGAATGCATTCACTAAATAAGGTTTATTTCATAATGTTGTTATTTCATGTGATGTGTTTCAAAAACCCTAAATAAAGATCATAACCACAAGGGTCAAATTTCATGTGATCATGTGAGGCCATGTGTCATTTGACTCAAATAACCCTAATGGGCCATGTTACTGGTCAAAAATCAAAATTTAAGTAAAAGGAAGACAAATCAAATTTGAATTCAAATTCAATTTATAAAAGTCCTTTTTGCCCCTTTTTACTAATTCAAAATCCATGTGGAATTTGGGGTTGAGGCAAAAAGCAAAGTTGGAGATTATTTTATGTAGATCAACTTTGGTATTCAAACTTTTTCAAGTTTACATATAAATTTTGGAGTAATTTTGAAATTATTCAAATGCTCAAATGCACCCCAAATTCAAATTTCAAAATGGAGGCAGAATTTGAAAATATTTCTAGAAGCAAAGTTGTAGAGTTTGAAAAATTGAACAACTTTCATTTTTGGAGATTTTCAACTTCTTTAGAAAATTTGTGAGTAATTTGAAAAATGGACGCAGTGGCAGTTCTGTAATTATTTCAAAAATCAACCTCCACCTCTCTGCTTGCCGCCGGCGCCACGCGGAGGTCACCGCCGATCGGATTTTGTCGCTTCTTCGCATGTTGACACGCAGCCGGTGCCATGGCGAGCGTGGGCGTGCGCTATCGACGCCGAGCAACACCTTCCCGGCTATAAATAGCAGCCGCCGCCGTCGTCATTCCCGTTTTTCCCCTTCTGCTTTGCTCCGCCGCTCGCCGTAGCCTCCGTCGAGCAGCATCCGTCGTGCCCAGCTACGCCTACGTGATTGCCTTGGCCTTGCGCTCTCTATGGCTTGTCTACGCCACTTGGGTTGGCCGAAGTCGCCCAGCGCAACTGCTTCTTCCCCGAGCCCGGTCGGAGCTCCGCCAGCATCGTCTCGATGTGGCCAGGCCATTCCAGACCGTCTCCGCCTTCACCAAGCCCACCGACATGACCGTGGTGAGCCACTGAACATGAAGTTCACTTCACTTTTGACTCTACCGCAGTCTTGCTGGGGTTACGCCGTGAGCCGACGTGCTCGAGCCGCCATGGCCGGCGTGGGGTCTTCTCTGGTGTACCTTCTGCCATTCCAAGGACGGGGATGGGTTCGTAGTAGGGTGTAGATCATTTTGGTGAGGTTGGCTTCGTCGGAGCATCACCGTCGGTGCATTTTGCGGCCAGTCAGTGAGGGCAGCGCCGTCGTGACATGTTTGAGTCACTAACGGGTGGGGTCAGCCTGTCAGTGCGAGTGAGGAGAAGAACAGTGATGATTTTTATTTTCTGAATTTATAAATAGTGCTGAAACTTTGGGAATTTGTAGGAAATTCATGATAGCTCCAAAAATTCTGAAATTTTGTGTGTAGCTTCTTTACATGTTCTAGTATGATTTAAAAATTTGAAACTTGAAATTTGAATAAATTTTTAATGTTCAAATATTCAGTCCATTAATTGAAAAATGCAAATTCCCTGATTTTTGTAGGTCACTGTATAATTCCAACAATTATGAAATTTGTTTTGGTACACTAATTTGTCATGAGGAAGCTTACATAAAATTTTTAGGTCATTTGGAACAAGTTCATTTTTGGGCTTAATTCCAGATTAATTCAAAAATAAATAAAGACCAACCCTAAGTGTTTGATTAGTGTTGGATCTTGTTTTGGTCATGTTTTGTGACTAGTAGGGTTTCAAGATCCATTTGGTCAAGACACATGTGTGGTTCTTGATGGTAGGATTGCAAGTTGATTTTGTTGGCTTGCAACTGTACCGTGAAATAAAGTCATTTGCGGGGTGTTTTTACACTTCATGTACCATGAAAGCATCATGTTTACATTATCATCATGTTAAGGCATATGTTATCGTTTCATGTAGAACCTGAGAGTGAAACGATTCTAGTTGAGCAAGTTCTAGAAGAATCCCCGGTTGTCACGGGATTCGATAATCGTGGTACTGATCCGGAACCTGAGATCGTCAACGAAGGCAAGCCCCAGTTTATGCATTAAGCCATTACCTTGTTTACTTTGAAAAGTTTATCACCTATGTTACTTATTGCATTAAGTTGTTTAATTCAAATGTTACCTACTTGATGCATTACCTACCTTGATAATTGTTTACCATCCTTGAAGATGTTTTCATTTACAAAGGCGTAGTATGCTTAGTATGCTTTATGGAAGGCTTTCAAAGTAAAAGTTTTGATACAATCAAAGATGGCATACTAGCCAAAGAAAGAAAGAAGGTAGAATGAACTAGAGACTAGTCGGGTGACTTATCTTGAATGTTGGGTAATGTTGCCAACTATGTCGCTTAAAGGCCACTCATTGTGGATCTTCTGAACGAGACACTTTGTAGTACTGGTCACATACTCTGGTAAGCCTACTTTGGCTAATCCAATACTAAGACAAATGCCCACACACTGGGAGTGGAGAGATGGCAGGAGTAGCATGTACCCTCGTGGCTAGAATGTGGCCAGATTTGAGGTGTGCTGTGCTCTCGAATGGCATGGAGGCGGCTTAGTATAGGAGGATCCGGTAGCGAGGTTGATATATGCAAGATTAAGTTCTACATATGTCGTGTGATAAGGAATCCCCAGCTAGGACTTGAATCAATTCGAATTGCCAGTGCTCCATGGATATGGAGACTTGATTCATTACAGAAGCAATGCAGGACTGGTGAATTACTAAAATATGAGAAAAAGAATGGAATGAGAAGGAATGGAATATGGGAAATGTATATTTAGTTGAGATAATGAACTAAAAGGACTTAGGGGTAAAATTTGAGAATAGGATAAATATAGTAAGCTTTTGGCAAAGGACTTTGAATTTTGCTACATCCTTACCTTGTCCCAAACACCTACATCTCTAAAGTCTTACACCCCGTTACATCGGGTTAGTCTTGTTGAGTGCCTTTGTACTCAGGGTTTGTTAACCCTTGTTGTAGGTGAGTCGCATGCGCAGGCTTGTTTTGGTCCCTGCTGCATGACTGTGTTTGAAGTCAATGACGATGAGGAGTGATGAATGGCCTTTGGACAAGGCACTAGTTTGTTTGATAAATAAAATTAATGTAATATTATCCCGCTACTATGGTTGTATGACACTTATGGTATTGTAAGTTTGAAAACAACTGGTTTGTAACTATGTTATCTTAAGACTTCTGCTATCTTTTACTCTGGTATATATATTTGAATAAACTATTGTAATCTGCAATGTCTGTGATTGGGATCCTATTTGAAAAGAGAATCGTGGATGATTTGGGTTTCCCGAGGACACCCGATAGACCTGTTGAGTTGTTGGGAACTCGTGTTCGCTATCCGTGGTCTGTCAAGACAACGATAGGTACACATGGGCCCGATTTCTTAGGAGGTTCTGCCATAATCGGCTTGCATGTCAGGCCGGTGGTGTGAGTGATGACAATTTCATTATTCACAATCTCTCGCTATTCTTGGCCGATTTGGCATGAGCATGGCTGGAGCACCTACCATCCAATGCTATTTAGAGTTGGGCGGATCTGACGGAGATCTTCATGGGCAACTTCCATGGCATGTACAAATGCACTGGAAACCCATGGGACCTCAAAAACTGCCGCCAGAAGGCCGATGAAACCCTTTGTGGGTACATTCAGCGCTTCTCTCGATAGTGTAACAAGCTCCCTAACGTCGCCAACATCGACATGATAGGAGCCTTTCTGTCTGGAACAACCTATGAATCCTTGGTCCACAAGTTAGGACATAGGGGCCCACAAACTACCAAGGAACTCTTGGACATCGCCTCCAGTCACGCCTCTGGAGAGGAGGCGGTCGGAGCCATCTTTGATCGCTCCGACAGAAAGATGAGGCGGGACGAGGACGCCAGTGAAGGCACCTCCAACCGTCCCGCCAAAAAGAAAAATAAAAAGCAACAGCGCGACAACTCGCTCATGGCCGCTGTCGACCGCAAAGGTGGCTGGAAGCCCATGGAAGGCACTCCAAACCACTTCGAGAAAATGCTCAAGGGGCCATGCCCAAACCACGCCTTCCTGGCCAAGCATCTATACAAGGATTGCGGCCTCATGCGCAAATACTTGGCCGAGGGCCTCAACAAAGGGGAGCAGGGGAAGGAACCTATTCCCACCACAGATGACGCAGAGGAGAAGGACGATGCCTTCCCAATGCCGACCGGTGCCCTCATGATCTTCAGAGGATCAACAGTCTACGACTCCAAGCGTCGCCAGAAGCTCACACGCTGCGAGGTCTATACAGCCGGACCAGCCATGCCAGCCTTCCTTCGGTGGTCAGAATCCGCCATAACCTTCAACTAGACCGACCATCCGGATGCCATCCCACATCCGGGAAGGTATCCGCTTGTCGTCGATCCAATTGTCGAACCTAAGCGGCTCACGAAAGTACTGATGGACGGAGGCAGCGGCCTCAACATCATGTACGCCAAAGACGCTCAACGAGATGGGTGTCGATCGAACGAACCTCCACCCCATCCGAGCACCTTTCCATGGCGTCGTGCCTAGTAGGCAGGCTATGCTGCTAGGGCAGATCGATCTACCCATCACTTTCAGGGATCGGTCCAATTACTGGATCGAGACCCTCACCTTCGACGTAGTGGGGTTCCCGAGGACTTTCCATGCCGTCTTGGGACGACCATGCTATGCGAAGTTCATGGCCATCCCCAATTATACGTACCTTAAGCTGAAGATGCAGGGTCCCCACGGGGTCATCACCATTGGCACCTCCTTCCAGCACGCTTACGTGTGCGAAGTCGAATGCTGTGGACACGCATCCACAGTCATTGCCTCCAAAGAGCTCGCCACCCTCAGGGAAGAGGTCGTTGAAGAGGCACCCGACGCGAAGAAATTAATTGGGTCGTTCGAATCGATAGAAGGCTCCAGAGAGGTCCTCTTGGACCCTAGCAGCTCTGAGGGCAAAAAAGTCCGTATCGGGACCACGCTCTCCTCCGAATAGGAAAGCGCGCTCGTTGACTTCCTCCATGACAACAAAGACATCTTTGCGTGGAAACTGTCGGATATGCCAGGCATCCCGAGGGAGGTCGCCGAGCATACTCTCCAGATCCTCTCGGGCTCCAAGCCGGTGAAGCAACGCCTGCACCACTTCGACGAGGAGAAACGCAGGGCCATTGGCGAAGAGATAGCCAAACTGCTGGCCGCATGATTCATTAAGGAGGTATACCACCCAGAGTGGTTAGCAAATCCCGTTCTTGTGCAAAAAAGAGCGGGAAATGGAGAATGTGTGTCTATTATACCGACCTCAATAAAGCGTGTCCAAAGGATCGTTTCCTTTGCCACGAATAGACCAGATAGTCGATTCCACCTCGGGGTGCGAAACCCTCTGCTTCCTTGACGCATACTCTGGCTACCATCAAATCACGATGAAGGAGTCCGACCAGCTCGCGACATCTTTTATCACCCCTTCGGATTGTTTTGCTATGTTTCAATGCCATTTGGTCTAAAGAATGCTGGGGCAACATACCAGTGCTGTATGCTCAATTGCTTCAGAGACCTCATCGGGCGAACCGTTGAGGCCTATGTCAATGACATCGTAGTCAAAACCAAACGAGCTAACCACCTTGTCGCCGACCTTGAGCAAACCTTTGCAAAACTCCAGGCAAACAGCATCAAACTCAATCCTGAAAAATGTGTTTTCGGGGTCCCGAGGGGCATGCTACTAGGCTTCATCGTCTCCAAGCGTGGCATCGAAGCCAACCTAGAGAAGATATCAGCCATCACAAGGATGGGCCCGATCCAAAACATAAAGGGGGTTCAACAGATCACAGGGTGCCTCACCGCCCTTAGCCGATTCATTTCGCGCCTCAGCGAATGAGGACTCCCCCTTTATCGACTCCTAAAGAAAGCTGACCACTTTGAGTGGACGACCGAGGCTCAAAAGGCGCTTGACATGGTTAACCAATTTCTTACTAAACCACCGGTCTTAGTTCCTCCATGCAACGGAGAATCCCTCCTACTGTATATATCAGCCACCACCCAAGTGGTTAGCTCCGCCTTAGTAGTAGAGCGAGAGGAAGAGGGGCATGCCTTCAAGGTGCAGCGCCCTATGTATTTCATCAGCGAGGTGTTATCCGAATCCAAAACCCGCTACTCCCAAATCTAAAAACTCCTCTACACCATCCTCATCACCAAAAGGAAGCTACGCCACTACTTTGAGTCACACCCTGTGATAGTAGTGACGTCGTTCCCCCTCGGCGAGGTCGTCCATAGCCATGACGCTATGGGAAGAACCGCAAAGTGGGCACTCGAGCTAATGGATCAGGGCATTTCCTATGCTCCCCGAACAGCGATCAAATCTCAGGTACTAGCTGACTTCATCGCGGAGTGGACCGAGGTCCAGATGCCACCAGCGGCCGTCGATCTAGAGTACTGGATAATGTACTTCAACGGATCGCTGATGAAAAAGGGCACCGGTGCAGGACTAGTCTTTGTATCTCCCCTCAGGGTCCACATGAGGTACATGGTTCGGCTCCATTTCCCCTCATCAAACAATACTGCAGAATATGAAGCGCTCATAAACGGCCTACGAATCGCCATTGAGCTGGGCATCCGACGCCTCGACATCAGGGGTGACTCTCGGCTAGTCATTAACCAGGTTATGAAAGAGTCATGCTGCCACGATGCCAAGATGGAGGCATACTGTCAAGAAGTTCGATGACTGGAGGACAAATTCGACGGCCTCAAACTCAATCACATCCCTAGGTGCCTCAATGAAGCAGCCAACATGCTCACAAAAGCAGCATCCAGCCAAGAGCCAGTCCCAACTGGCGTCTTTGCCAGTGACCAACACAAACCCTCGATATGCTACGTGGGGTCGGAACAAGCCAATGATGGCCCTTCTAGTCCGACCCCAGGGGCCGATCCGCCAACTGCTCCACCCGACCTTGAGGTCATGGAGCTTGAAGAGGACCCAGCAGTGGAGTCTGACCCTCCTGATGACTGGAGAATGCTTTACCTCGACTACCTCCTCCATGACACACTACCAGCAGATAAGACGGAAGCCCGATGGCTCACACGACGCGCCAAGTCCTTCGTTCTTGTAGAAGGCGAACTCTACAAACGGAGTCACAGCGGGATTTTGCAACTTTGTATCCCTGGAGAACAGGGAAAACTCCTGCTGAGCGACATCCACGGTGGAGTCTACGGTCATCATGTCGCACCAAGAATGTTGGTTGGGAATGCATTCCAACAAGGTTTCTACTGGCCCACCGCAGTAGCCGATGTCGAGCAAATTGTACGCACCTGCGAAGGGTGCCAGTACTATGGTCGGCAAACACACCTCCTAGCCTAGGCTCTCTAGATAATCCCCATCATGTGGCCCTTCGCGGTCTGGGTGCTCGACCTGGTTGGGCTGCTCAAAAAGGTGCCCGGGGGCTTTGCCCACCTGCTTGTCACCATAGACAAGTTTACAAAATGGATTGAAGCTCGACCAATATCCATGATCAAATCCGAGCAAGCCGTGCTATTCTTCCTCGACATCATCCATCGCTTTGGAGTACCGAACTCCATCATCACAGACTATGGCACGCAGTTCACCAGTAGGAAATTCGTTCGATTCTATGACGAACAACACATCTGGATCGATTGGGCAGCTGTCGCACACCCCCGGACGAATGGGTAGGTCGAGCGCGCAAACGGCATGCTCCTTCAGGGCCTCAAACCTAGAATTTTCAACCGATTGAACAAATTCGGCGCACGCTATCTAGCTAAGCTCTCAGCCGTGCTCTGGAGCCTAAGGACAACTCCTAGCCGGGCCACCGGCTACACGCCTTTTTTCATGGTCTATGGTTCTGAGGCCGTTCTCCCAACGGACCTCGACTATGGAGCACCAAGAATCAGAGCATACAACAAACAGGGGGCTAAAGCATATCACCAAGATGCCATGGACCAGCTAGATGAAGCCCACGACATCGCCCTCCTCCGTTTAGCTAAGTACCAGCAGGCGTTGCGATGGTACCATAGCCGACAGGTGCGGGGTCAAGCCTTGAACGTCGGAGACCTCATCCTCCGTCTTGTGTAGAGCAACAAGGACCGCCACAAACTCTCCCCACCCTGGGAAGGGCCCTATGTCATCACGGAAGTACTTCACCCAGGCGCCTACCGGTTGAAAACCATCAATGGCGAGGTCTTCACCAACGCCTGAAACATCGAGCAGCTACGTCGTTTCTATCCTTAAAATAAGCTTACACTCTTCCTTATCAGATTTTGTCATAACAAAACCCTGATCCTTAGTGATTTCCGACCCCTACAAATTGTGAGGGGTCAGACCTCACTCGGGGGCTGGCATGTGATTGTAACATATGACATATGTAATACAAGTATTACGCTTGCAAAAAAACCTCCTGTGTTATATTTACAAACATTCTCTAAGTTTTCCATTCGCCTCATAAACGAGTCCCAAGGGCTAAGATTTTGGGAACCAATTCTGAATACAACTGGTAAGGCTACGAGACACCCACGCCCCAGCGGCTGCAACCTCTTTGCTCACCAGTTCAATCAGAATTAGTTCACCCACGTTCCTAGCTTCTTATGACTTAGACCATGAGAAGGGTCGGAAAGCACTAAAATCATTCCTACAGAAAGGAGAAAGATAAAAAAATTGCTTGCCATAAGCAAAGGATGTAATTTTGTTCATTTTTGCACAAATTCATCACTTACAAAGCGATTTCATTACAAAAAGGAACAATATACTTATAAATTCAGAGGACTATTTACTCGGGGGCTTCCCCACAAAGTTATTTCATTATAGTCTCTACTTAGCTCTACTACAAGTACTACTGCGGTCGCCGTGCCACGCTCTCCATCGGCGATGCCCGGGGCATGTACATGGGCCAGCTCATCTACTGCGGTCACCATGCCACGCTCTCCATCGGCGACGCCCGGGGCGTGTACACGGGCCAGCTCGTCCACTGCAGTCGCTATGCCACGCTCTCCATCAGCGACATCCCGATATCCCGCCGCTTCACTGGATCCTCGAAGGTGCCACCATCTGCGACGCCTCCGCCGGAGCATCCGGGGACTACGCCATTGTCATCAGCCGCAACCCCGACAGCGACACCTCCGCCGGAGCGTCTGGGGATTACGCCATCATCGTCAGCTGCAACCTCGACAATGATGCCACCACCAGGGCATCCGGGGACTACACCATCATCCCCAGCCACAACCCTAACAACAGCATATGGGTAGGAAATGCCTCCCGCCAAAGGAGGAGCACAGCGGACGACGGCGCAGTCGACGACGTACGACGCCCACCGGCGCCTCTTCTCCTTCGATAGCAGTGACTCCTCAGCAAGGGCGGCACACACCATCTCATCTACGTTGGATAACCTCCGGCTTGACATCACGCTCCAGATTCACAAGCGAATCTATAAGTTTTCTCTCTCTTTGGCATTACTCTTCCTCACTCAGGAACTGCCACGACGCACGAACGCATTCGATGGAAAGGAAGAAGAAGGAGAGATAGCAGCTCAGAGGCAAAAGATGAGGTGGGATGAGAACTCCCCTCCCCCTCCCTATTTAAAGAAGAGCCACTGTAGCTAAGGAAAGGTGAAAGGTTGGACGAAAAACTCTCTCCCTTCTCCTCTTTAAATACAAAATCAATGTTGATTGATACCTAAGGGGACGCACTGAAACTGACGAGATGCGCCTTGGTAGACAAGGCGTCCTCCTCGGTCAAACTAAACACTGCCTGGGTATGGCCCGCCACTGACCCGCTCTAGCCGTGGCAATTAAGGCGCCCACATAGGCAGACAACCCTTCGCCTCCCCATGCAGGACTACAGGACGATCCGATGGCATGACCTTTTTAGATCTCCTAGGCCGGCCATTTGGCCTAGAAGAGACAATGAACGAACATCCAAAGAAAGATAAGCATTTTAGCTTTCTTACTTTATGCGTTAAAATTCATTCTCGAGCTTCCGACCCCGTCAAATGGCGGGAACACGAACATCACTTGGGGGCTGCCGAGGATGTCTACTAGTCTAGACATCCTCCCCACCCGACCCCCTCCGAACACTTGAAACTAAGGATGCAAAATACGGGCATAAAACTTTGAGTAAAAACTGGACGAACTAGCAGACCCTACGCCTCGATAGCTATGGAGTTTCTATTCACTAGAAAAACTATGCTCAATGCCCTTCGCGTCTCCGGCTTCAACGTCTACCTTCTCAAGAAGGGTTTGGAGGGATCCGGCTACAGAGTCTCTCCCAAAGGAGAAGCTATCAGGCTACCCAAGTTAATTAAACGGCTCGGATCACCACCGAGATACGAAAAACAAAGAATAGCAATTCTTATGCAGGTTACTCCGACCTCATCGCGAACATTAGGGTCCAAACCCCGCACGGACACATTTGGTAGGAGCTTTTTCGTCACTCATACCGCCACAGTAATGTTACCGACCCTGCCTTCATTTCGATTATATTATACATATGCAAAACATCCCAACGCTTCGTGTTGCATCACGAAACAGCCATCGCCTCATTCGATATAGGCGTCCACAGGCCGAGGTTCGAAGGTCAGTCCACGAAGGGCTCAAGGCCACCTCATGCCAAACAGAGCCAGGGAGAAATAACCGAGACAAGCCCCAGCGGCCCTACCCGACTCCGCTCAGAAGCGAACAGGGACATCTTGACCTTTTCTCGTTCGATTCTAACCCCAAGCCAAACCCACAGAATCTCCATTGAGGAGAGGCCATCGGG
This sequence comes from Miscanthus floridulus, assembly GCF_019320115.1. Classification (NCBI taxonomy): domain Eukaryota; kingdom Viridiplantae; phylum Streptophyta; class Magnoliopsida; order Poales; family Poaceae; genus Miscanthus; species Miscanthus floridulus. The sequence continues at coordinate 78,603,011 of NC_089586.1, forward strand.
CCGCCAGAGCCTATCGAATGGCTCGGGCATCTACCGGGAGGCGGGTTAAGAAGTTGTGGAGTGCCACTAGAGGGCTCTGCTGACCCCATCAGCAAATGATGGATCCAGATTCCACACGAACATACCTGTTAGTGAGCTCGTTGAGCGTGATACTTGAGCCATCGAGGCAAGTGTCGTTCACTCAGCCCCTCCGATTGCGAAAACCGAGGATGGGGTAACACGCAAATAACGGCCGACCCCTATTAGACCCTAACAAGGCTCGGGGGCTCGAGCCAATCAATACAGGGACATAGATTCGAAGGCCCCACCTTGCCGAGCCCATAGAATCCCTAGTTGGGGATTTCTGTTGGAAGACAGGGCAAGGAATATTGCGATGTCATCCATGGGCTTCGTTGACCCTGTCACCAAAGCCACAGTTCCGATCTCCAGTAACCCCCGACCCTAGCAAATGCAGGGGGTCGGACCTTACTCAGGGGCTGGTTAAGGTACGGCTACCTCCTTTCTTTCTTTCGAAACAATCTCCTCGCATCATGACCAGCGGCATAATTCAGGGGAACAGATTGGTAAGATCACAAAAAATCAAACAAAACAAAATTATGACGCAAAATCATGAAACCGCGTCCATACTCGAAAAATACCGACACTTGTCCACATATTTCATATAAGTTGTTCTCAAAATTGTTCGACTAATTACTCCCACGGAGGGAGAACCATCTCTTTCAGATTGTCTACCAGGTTTTTCGCAAGGGGAGCAACCATCTCCTCCATTTCCTCTAGCTCTTCATCCTCATAGGTGGATAGGAAGCCTTCACTCATCACCGTCAGGTTGATTTCCTTCTCATAATGAGCATGGGTGATGGTGAAGGCCTGGGTGATCCCGGCGTGAAAGGCACTCTCCTCAAGCTGGCCCACCCGAGCTATGATACCTGCGACACAAGCCACGAGCGGGCTGGTCTCCATCGGCTCCGTCACATTCAGGGCATTAAGGACCACCCCGACCGCAGCTTGCAAAAGATCGTGCTCATCGCTCTCAACCTGAAGGGCCCTTTATGCATGAGCAGCCTCTTTTTCTAGCTTGATGGAGACATTTTCAGTGCTCAACCTTCGGTTCACCGCGTCACCGAGCTCCACCTAGAGAGAGCAGACCACCTCAACATCCTCGTCCACCTTCTGTTGGAGGGCCATGGCCCTACTCTTAGCTTTCTGCCAGAGGTCCCGCTCCATCTCTAGCTCCTTTAGGACTTCGCCGGCCTTCTCATTAGCCATGGCATTCCTCTGTAGTAGCTCGTCTTGCTCCTTTTGGAGCTTGGTGATCTCCTCCCCATCCAGCTTGGACCTCACCGACAAATCCTCAAACATCCCATGGGCCTCCTCCATGTCTTGACGCGCCTGGGCCTCTCGCTCTTGGGCGGTAGCAAGCTGTGCGGCCATGTCTGCTCGTAGCCAGGCCTCCTTGGAGAGGCGATCCCACTCCGCCTTCTACTCGTGGAGGAAGCGGGATTTATTCCGGCTATGAGCAACAAAAACCTAAAGAGGAAGAAGACTAGAATCAGAAATGCAAAAACACAAAAACATGTGGAGAAAGAAGAAAATCAGGCAAATACCTGGGTAGTAGGAATGACAATTTCACGCAGGGCTCCTCTGGCCTAGTCCAGGGCCTCCAGCATGGTCGAAATTCTGATGTCAAGACCCTCCTGCTCCATGCTCTCAGAATGATCATCGAGCGAGAACAGAGCTGACGTCAGGTCCTGGGCGGCCATCCACTGAAGTGGCGGCTCCCCCCATGCGGGGGAGCGGCTTCCACCCGACAAAGGGGCCGGGGGTGGCTCCCTCCTAACCCTATGCGGCACCATCGCCGCACTCGAGGACCCTCCTCCCTCTGGGTCGCTTCGAGCGCCACGGGCGGATCCACCTAGGCCCTTGGTGGCGCGGATTGCACTATGCCCTCGAGCGCCACCACGACCGCGCCCGGCTGATCCTGACTTGGCGCGGTCGTGACCACCTCCACCAGAGGTATGTAGCCCTCGGTCGGCTTTTCCACGTCCGCCATGGAGGAGGCTGCCCGCTCAGTAACCTTCGCGGGCGTAGGAGCCACCATGGACGCCGTCGGGTTGGCCAATGTGGCCCCAACGTCGGCATCACTCCCGCCTAAAACAGGGGTGACGCCAGGCGATGCCGTCTGTCCCACTTGAATGGCGAGACTCTTCTTCGGCGCTAGCCCTAGGGGGTGACCTGTCCACAAGAACCTGCACAAAGGTATTAATCATTAGACCAAAATAGAAATGAAAAAGGGATAAAAATAGGGGAATCAGCAGCTCATGTTGACGTCCTCGGCCGACAGAAGTGTTTTGAGGACGGATCTCTAGATCCCTACCCTAACTCATCTAGGCAGGACCGTTTTGAGCCTACTCCCTACTCCGGGGCAGGGAGGCTTACCTCATGGGGCGCAGCACTAGACCCGCTTCCCTCCATCATCTCATGGGGCGTGGCACCAGAGCCGCTCCCCTCCATCATCTCACGGGGTGCAGCACTAGAGCCACTCCCCTCCCCCGTCACTTCAGGGTCGGCAGCGGTAGGCCTGCTTTCCTCCACCCACCGGTCCTCGACTGGAACACCGTGCGAAGCGGCGGACTCGCTGGCCTCCACCGATCTCATCGATTCACTTCCCTCCGCGTGGAAAGGGAAGGGTCCCTGCATGGATGGGTGGCCACTCGTCAGCGTGTCCTTGTCCTCTAGGACATCCCAATCCACGCTGATGGCTACCTCATCATCATCATCATTGTCATCATCTTCATCCTCACTGCTCACGTCCTCCCCCCGATCCCGTGCCTCCTGCTTCAATCGTTTCACCTTCTTCATCTCCTCCCTTGCTTTCCTATCCCGCTCGGCCGTGAGTCGATTCACTGCTGCCATGGCCTTGTCCTTCGGCAGCAGAACCGGACTATCCTTGAAGACTAGCCCCCTCAGCTGATCCCAATGTCACAAAAGCAAGTATTAAAAAAGGGAGATTCAGGAGAAAGAAAAGAGCACGGGAGAAGAGGGCTTACGAATTCAAAGAACCCAGGCTTTGGCCGCATTGGGGGATGTCCGGGCACCGGATACATGATGTCGAGGACCCTACCAGTGGAATCCTTCGTCGGCTCCGTCGCCTCCTTGATGCGCTGCGCCACTTCCAAGTAATGGAGCGCCTCGTCAACGAGCACCGTCCCTTCAAACGACATCCCAGGCATCATCTGATGTAGGGGAAGCACGCGCGCCATCAGTGGCGCCACCCTCCTCGCATGGTAGGCACCGATAATCCCCGTCCCCTTTACACCCCAATCCTTCAGGGCTTGGAGGGTGGAAAGAAGGTCGGAGATGTGTTTCTTGTCTTTGGACTGGACGCCCCAGCTCCATGACTCTGGAGCATCCACAATAAGGCATCTAGTGTACCTCGGTAGGGTGGCACTCACATCATCCCTAACATAAAACCACTACGAATGCCATCCCTTATTGGATGTCGCCAGACGCATGTATGGATAACCCCTCGACCGGGTATGGCGTAGATGGATGCTGGCACATCCCATCGGCGTGTTCATATCTTTTTCCCCAATCTTCCTCTTTGATAAACTAATGTTAAAGAAATATCGCCACAGATCAAAATGGGGATCGATCCCCAGGAAACCCTCGCATAGGGCAACAAACGCTGCCATGTGTTGAATCCCATTAGGAGTTAGATGCTGTAGCTCCACCTCATAATAATCCAGCAACCCCCGAAGAAATCTACACGCAGGTACCGTGAATCCCCGCTCATGAAAGATGGCGAAAGAGACAACATACCCTTCGGGCGGCACTGGCTCACCCTCGTCGCCAGGGAGCAGCCACTCCTGGATGGCGAACAGTGGGCGGAGAAGGCCACAGTGGACGACGCCCTCTAGACGTCGTGAGGTGATGTTAGATCTACCCCATAACTCCATTAAAGCAATAGGGGAGGAGGGCAGGCGCGAGCTTGACAGCGGCTGCAACACGAACACAAGCTGGTCGGTGGTGGCAATACGGGCATAGGATGCTGGGGCGATTAGCGGCGAATGTTTCAGAATGCAAAGGCAAGGGAGCGAAATATGAAACCTTGGGGGCGAACCCCGTGGTTTTATAGGGGGCTATGGACACGAGAAGGGCAACCATCCGCCTTGATCTCCGGGCCTGCCACGTGCGCCACCACATCACGTTGTGGGACACGCGCCCACAGTCCCTATCCTCTCACCCCAAAAATCTCAGTGGACGGTTCGCCTTCCCCAGGCAAATCCAGACTCTCTACCCACCTAGGAAACGCAAGCCACGAAGGCCTTTTCTTTTCTCTTTGGCCTCCCTAGGGCCCAGAAGCTCGGCGGCTGACCCAACTGAGGAAGGATCCGCGAACGATCCAAAATCAAGGGCAGAAGCACCAGTTAGGTTAGCCCTAAATCAGTTCCCAGCGAATGGGATGCCACGACCCACTCGGAAAAACATCCAGTTGATGAAAAACTAAGTCCTTCAGCCTTACCCGTGAAGGGACCGATACAACCCCTCGGGCGACTCTACTCGAATCACCTAGGGCCTTAGGGGCTACACCCATCGGGTGCGCTCACGTGCACCCTCTGGCAAAGTAACTTTGATGAAGTCAAAGAAAACACCCTCTAGGCGGTTCTACTCGAATCACCTAGAGGCTCAGGGGCTACTATCGGGGACCTAATATCGGGGTACCCCAGAAGGTGGAACCAATAACCACCGAACATGAAAAACTTCTAGACACATAAGGGCTCCATTTCATCCCTTGTTTGAGTGACAAGAGTTTGGTTCCGCCTCGCCCGACGCTTTTGTGAGATAACTCTGCCTCGCCCGAGGGCTCAGGGTTAATCTCCATCTCGCCCGATGCCTTTGGGACAAGCTCGGTCTCGCCCGAGGGCTGAGGGATAAACTCCGTCTCACCCGACGCCTTTAGGGCGGGCTCAGTCTCGCCCGAGGGCTAAGGGATAGATTCCGCCTCGCCCAACCCTGGAGGGGCGAGGTCGGTCTCACCCGAGAGATAGGAATTGGTCTCTGTTTCACCCGATGGCAAGGAACGAGTCTCACCCTGCTCCATATCTAAAGATTGGATTCATCTTACCTAACAACTTCTCCCCATTCCCTCAAGATGATAAGTACAGGGCAAGACAAGACGTTCGGGTCAACCATGGCTCCAAGGACCATACCCTGTGCTTTGGCAGGAAAAGTACTGCTAGGGGATGATAGGACAGGTGCTTTAGACCCTTCCGGGCACCGCAGAGCCCAAAAGGTTGGACAGGTGCATGCTCCTCGCCCTATAGAGTTGTAGGTGCCACCTTCAGCCCTAGGACATGGAACCCGACGAAGATATACGACAACCGCTATGCTCCAGAAAAGGATTTGCTATCCCCATGAACGATAGATTTTTCGTCACCACGCTATGGACCCAAGGGAGCGGCGCCCGCTTCCTGACCCCTTAGGTCCGCCAAGTTAGAAGGCCTTGACCATGGCATTACGCCAGATCCCAACCCCTCATCCCTCCGACAAAGACTCACAAGAACCAGAAGGCATGCAGAGCAAGGCTAGGGGAGGCTAATAAGTTAAAACCACTATACTACAGCCCATACCCTGCGCAGGGCAACGTTCTATGATCAACTTGACATTCTACAGAGACATCAACAGTATTATAGGCACTTATCTTCCTTCGCACTCATCAGAATGAAGAAGGAGGATTGGGTAGTCGTGAGCCACAAGAATAAGGTAGAGCCCTCATCCTTGTAAAGCCGGCCCCTTCATCTATAAAAGGGGATGTGCTTCCTCCATCAGAGGGATGGACTCTTGAGACCAAACAATACGACACACAGATACACACAGTCAAGTTGCTTTGAACCTCTTGACCTACCTTCAACCCTTCCATTAGAGACTTGGGACCAGTCCCTCTCTTGATTGTTTGTACCCCTTACTACAGACCGTTCACGGTGCTGATAACACGAGCAGCAACAAACTAGATGTAGGGACATTCGGCCCGAACCAGTATAAATCTTGTGTCCTTTAGCGCACCATCTGAGCCTAACGCGCATTACTATAAATTTACTCGCCGGTGCTGGTACGAAACACCGACAAGTGTATTTATTACTTCTACCATGGTGTGTAGCATCATTATCATGTTCCCAAGGATGACCCAATAAAAGTGAACAAGCTTGCATAGGTACCACATCACAATCAATAGAATCAGCATAAGAACCAATGGAAATGAAACTATGCAAGTTTGTGTTACCTTTGCTTTACTAGAATCATTTAGCCACTGAATATGGTATGGATGTGGGTGTGGGTGTGTGGTCAAGCCAAGCTTCTTGACCAAATCAGAACTCACCAAATTATTGTAGCTACCTCCATCAATAATGACACGTGTTCGACAGTTACTGATGATGAAGAAAATCTAGAACAAGTTATGGCGTTGTTGGACTTGTGAGCTGAGCACTCGCTGTACAATGATGCTCCTATAGGCCGCCGTGGCCTTGTCACCAAGGACTTCACTGTCCTCCTCATCTGCATCTTAGTCTTCTTCATCCTCAATGTCAGAGGTGCTGATATAACCATCTTCTGTAGCAATATATGCCCGCTGACTTGGACAGTCCTTCTGTACATGGCCAATGCCATGGCAATGGTGGCACTGAATGCCCAAAGTGCGTCCCATTGATGCAACAGATGAGGCACTCTTGGTAGGCACCTGCAAAGAATTTTTACCTGAATTTGAATATCATGTGGGAGGTGCCTTAGGTGTAGTGGAAACTCCAGAGGCTGTTGGTCGCTTGCTCGCTGGTGGAGGCGCCCGAAAAGTGGTTGGCTTGGTTAGCCCCGAAGATGGTGCCGAGCATGGCGTGTATGTGGTGCTGACCTTGCTCTTGCTATGCTACTGTTCATGCCCCTACAATTCCTTTTCTACAAGCATAGCAAACTAAAACAACTGGTTAACAGTGTTAAATTCTTTATAATCAATAATGTCCTGAATCTCACGCCTCAAACCCGAATAAAAATAACAAATGACATCTTCGTTCCCCTCCACAACACTACAACGCATCAATCCCTTTTGGAGCTCACCATAGTAATCCTATACAGATTTATCTCCTTGTTCTAATCGCATCAATTTCTTACGCAAATCTCTATGATAAGGAGGAACAAAGTGATCACGCATAGCTACCTTAAGTTCTTCCCATGTACCAGGTAAAGCATCCTGTGTAGCTAGCCCATTCCACCAAATAATGGCAAAATCCTTAAACTCACTAGTAGCTTGTCAAACTCTATGATGCTCAGGCACAAGGTGGGCACTAAACTTTTGTTCTACCGTCATCTCCCAATCAAGATATCCCTCAGCATCACAATGACCCAAAAAAGATGGTATTGTGAACTTAATCTTACCATAAGGATCATTGGGTACATGGTGATTATTACCTTGATGGTGGTGGACACCACCCATATCTGTCGTGTTATGGCGAAGACATTGTCATAATCTTGCTTGTTAGAAGGCTGCTCGATCTATGTTCCCAATGGCATCATGCACCGTGTCTTCTGGCAAGAGACCATCGGTGTTGCTGCCGAAGACGTCATTGTTGTTGACCGCCACCAAGGTTTCCAACTCAGTAACCTTGTCGGTTAGCGTGGAAATTCATTTGTCCAATCTCTCTATGCTATTGCCAATGTTGAGTTCAATGAGTGCGTCAGTGACGGCCTTCCTGACAGCCTCATTCATCCTTTTTTGGGCATCCTCTACAATAGCTTGTAGTTGCTCTTGGCTGACACACTCGTTGAAACCCTTAGGATTGTTATCTCTAGTCTGATCACCTCCTGCCATTGTAAACACAAAAACAGGAATAAACGGTGAAAGTTATCCCTACCAAATAACTATGTGGTTGCAGTGGTGTCAATTTTCACAGTAAGTGGAAGCATCTTACCAAGCTCTTATAAAGTTCTTACCAATGCAAGCAGTGGGTGGTACAACCAGCGGCTGGTTCGTGATACATGTGAGGTAGTGGTATCGAGATTGCAAGGCCCCTTTTCTATACTAATCTAAAGAGTTTGTGGAGCTTGGGAGGCACACAAAAAGTAATATGTATATCTGGCACACAAGTCAGTAACAGAAAGTAAAGTACTAGGTGTGTAACAAGCAAGCAAGTATGATGGATAGCAAGGTGACAGGTGTGTGAAAAACAAGTATGGTGGATGGAAACAGCAACTCAAACAAGGAACCAGACAGCACACACTAACACAGCTCACTTTGGTCTTCTCTATATGCTCCTCTAGATATTGTTCCTCTTTTGCCCCTCTTTTTTCTAGTTTTTTAGGCTGTCATTATTTTTTTGGGAAATTTTGACTTTTTTATTTTATTTTTTTGATATTTTTTCTTCACTTAGGAGCATAAAAGAAGTAACCACAGAAAATATGAGCTTAAATAAGTAAAAGACGTGGCCTGTGGAATTTTTAGAAGACGTGCTCGAAATCGACAAAAACCTTATGACCACAAAAAGAGGATCTTGTGACCACTTTTTGACCAAAATAAAAATCTCCAACCCTGACAAAGTGAGGAATGGATGGATCCAAAAAGATTTTCTAATCGATTTTGATATATGGAATGTCAAAATCAGAGTTCGTATGCGAAAACTACACCAGTTTTAAGAATTGGCTCCGAATTAGAGGACAAAACGGGAACAATGTGCGCAAAATTGGTCACAACAGCAAAGATTTGATGGAAACAATGGGGGAAAACACACAAACTGGACTCTAAGGCGACCTAACCAGCAACAAAACCTTGACCAGGACACAAACTCTACACGATGGACTCTGAAACCGAAATATGCAAAGGCTATGGCGCGGAAAGTTCTAGGACAGGGAAAAAATATGGCACTGGACTATGGGATGAAAATGAAACACTCAAAACTAGGGGATAAATGTGAACCTAATGGTATACTTTAGCTTTGATTACCACATAATGGAAATGGGGATCCCGATCTTCGATCAGGTAGAGGTAACTATCGTTGTGGCGGAGAAGGACACACCGATCCGGCTTCAGATCAAAAGATCGAACCCTACAATCTTAGCACCACAGCTCCTCTGGTTATCAACCAAGTCACGGACCAAGTTGACCTCGCTAAGAAGGCTAATTCCTGCCTGCATAATGAAGAGCACAAGCAAGAACAAGAAAGAACACAACCAAATTGCAGATGAATGATTAATCTCACGAAGTTGGGGTCTCACAAACCAATGAACGGCGAAACTGTTCTTGACAGAATAATCTAAGCAAAACCCAAAACCTAATGATGGTGGTGGTGTATGATTATAAAGGTCTTAGGTTCATCTCCTACCCTAGATGCGCCACCTAATGGGCCCAAACACGATACACGGTCCAACGGACCAAAAGACGGTGTCGCAGCACCCTGGTAGATTCTGGATGCTGACTTGTTTTGATGATTTCTATTGATTTCGAAGAGCTTTTGACGTGAGACCACTTGGATTGGCTTCCTTATCAAATTATCTTTCCATCCATATGTGGATCGTCAAAAATGGAGTCCGGATGCGTCCTAGGTGACCAGTTTAAGATAGACTAGTCCTGGAGGCCGAGGCAGACTCGAAATCATGTTGGACCGGGCCTCCGGTTCCTGTTGGACGTCCTTGCTGGTCATCTTTGCCTCCACCACATCCTCTAAGTCCTTCATGACCCTCTCCAATGTTCCTAAGCAAGATAACATCATTAGGTAGTAGTCTATTCTCAAAAGTATAAAAAGAATCGCTTAAGAACGAGCTCACCTCTAAATTGAGTTGACGCATTCGAGCCCGGGTCATTGGGCCTTGCATGACGGTTGGAGGATCAGCGGGTAATCCGAAGGAGTGATGTCCTCATCACCTACGTGCACGGCTCACCAAGCCACATCGATTGGTACCCATGGTGACCGCATGGACGCACAGGAGCTACCTTGTTGCCGGCCATGGCGGCACGGCGACGCTGTGCGGAGGTGCGCCGCCGGCCACTATAGGCCACGACAGTGCTCGGCGAGAAGTGCACGAGCTCCGTGGTGTTTGAATGAATCTACCGAGGCTACTGTGACTAGGTGAGAGGCGCCGACGAGTCCTGCCCGCATGCGCGGTGGCACGGCAGTGAAAGTGTGGTGGTGCTGCGCGTCGTGTTCTGCGCCGGTGAGGCAACCAAATGCAGTGAGGTCATGCCACTAGCAAGTCTACACTCTAACCAAGCTCTAACACAAGGAATCAAAAGCGATGCACATGTGAGCCAAGCAGTGGTGAGCTCGCCGTGGAGGCGGCATGGGAGCTGAGATCTTTGGCAAGGACGGGAATGGCGATTTCGCCCTCACCGTAGCTCGTTTGGCGTAGCAACCACGTCGAGGAGGTAGAGGAGAATGCGGTGAAGCTGTCTACGAGATGGACGTACCAATGGCAGGGTGGAGTGGGTGCTAGGCGACGATGCAGCTGCTCGGTTGCTCAGTGGCGCTCGGCTGTTCCACTACGAGGGCGAGAGAGAGTTATGGAGAGGGAGAGAGTGGGCGCGAGTGAGTGCAACTAAGGCGCATGGCTTTGCAGATAACGCGCACTAGCGTGCTGTGGTGAGGGCCCATCGTCGGCCAGCGGCGGCCATGTGGTGGCCAAAAGCTGCGCTCGGTCGACCACCTCGGCATGCGATGCGGCGTTCATTAGTGCTCGAACAAGTGACTGACAGAGCAAATCGAAGGCGCAAAATCTCTCGATCCACGGTGAATTAGTGCACAGTGTTAAAACCAAATTTGTAGAGCTACATACCAGCTACAAATTTTCTCAAGAAACCAAAGTCCAATTCTCAATGGTTAGGAAGATATATCAGCACAAATTCGAGCACGTCACACTGTAAACTCAAATGACTTAGCAAATTTTCTAAGTGCTAAAAACAATGAAATCTTGATTCTTGTGAGCTAAATTCAAGCATGTTAGGAGCTAAACTAGCCTATGACCCAAAAATAAAAGTTGTTGCGCTACTCAAATACTACAACTTTGCTTTAGTGAACACATCCATGCAAAGGCTCTATGGCATAGTTCAAATTAGGTCAAACATACCACTTTCAAATGATGGCTTACACTAGAATTGTAACTTAGAGATCAAACTAGCCCTAGTCATGAATACCAAAGTTGTTCATAATGACATTCTAAACATGGTTAAGTTATTCCTAAGGTCACATAAGCATTTCATACATTGGTTACACATAATGCTTACCAGGTCAACAAGCATATCATCACTTTGGAGCTTAATTAGATAAAGTGATCTACATGAACATGGTTCCCTTAGTCATACTAAGTGTAGCTAAGGTGCTTTAGTGACCAAGTTATTCCTAAGGTCACACAAGCATTTCATACATTGGTTACACATAATGCTTACCAGGTCAACAAGCATATCATCACTTAGGAGCTTAATTAGATAAAGTGATCTACATGAACATGGTTCCCTTAGTCATCCTAAGTGTAGCTAAGGTGCTTTAGTGACCAACATCAACCATTTACACTTATTCACTCATGATCATAAGCATACACAAAGGAAACATGAAATAACAAGGCATGTTTCACATGTTAAAGCTCATATATGAATGCTTGATGATTATGCTCATGCAATGCAAGTCAAATTATGCAAGCCTAACACCTAGGGTGTATAGCCCCTCCTCCTTACAAAAATCTCATCCTAAGATTTGCAAGACCTACCATTCTTTGAAAAAGGCGGGATAAACCTCTCGTAAATAATCCTCTTGTTCCCACATGGCATCTTGTTCACTGTGATTATTCCACACCACCTTGTAGAACTTAATGACCTTACTTCAGGTTACTCTTTCCATCTCTTCTAACAGTCGGATTGGTTTCTCTTCATAGGTCAAATCCAATTGGAGCTCAATGTTGGTGTGTGCGATGGCTTCCTTAGGTATGCGAAGACATCTCTTCAACTACGAAACATGGAAGACATCGAATATGGCACTCATCTCTGGGGGAAGTTGTAACTTATAAGCAACATTCCCTTTTCGCTCAGTAATCTGGTATGGCCCCTCATATCTAGGCGCAAGCTTTCTTTTCACTCCAAATACTATACTCCCTTCATGGGTGACACTTTTAAGTATACATAATGTCCCACTTCAAAAGTCAGTGGTCTTCTTCTTTTATCAGCATAACTCTTTTGTCTTGATTGAGCTGCTTTCATATGCTGTTGGATAATATGCACTTGCTCTTTAGCTTTAGTGACAAAGTCAATGCCAAAGTATCTTCTTTCACCAGGCTCAATCCAATTCAAAGGGGTTCTACATTTTCTACCATACAAGGCTTCAAAAGGGGCCATCTTAATACTTGCTTGATAACTGTTGTTGTAGGAGAACTCAGCTAAAGGTTGTCATTTCTCCCATGAACCCTTGGAAGATATAACACAAGCTCTCAACAAATCTTCTAATATTTGGTTTACTCGCTCAGTCTGTCTAGAAGTTTGTGGATGGTATGCTGAGCTTCTGATTAGTTTAGTCCCCAAAGCCTGGTGCAAGTGTTCCTAGAAATGAGCTATAAATTGTGGTCCCTGATTTGAGATTATAGTCCTGGGTATTCCATGTAGTCTCACAATCTGAGAAATGTACAACTCAATGTACTTCCCAACTAGATACCTTGTGTTCACTGATATAAAATGTGCTGACTTGGTGAGACGATCTACAATGACCCTTATGGAATCATGACCTTGTTGTGTCAGCGAAAGGCCTGTAATAAAGTCCATACTTATTTCTTCCCATTTCCACCTTGGAATAGGCAATGACTGAAGTAATCCAATAGATTTCAAATGAGTAGCCTTTACTCTACTGCAGTTATCACTCCTAGTGACATAGGTGGTGATCTCTTTCTTCATCTTGGTCCACCAAAAATGGGTTTTCAAATCTTGATACACTTTGCTACTACCTGGATGGATAGACAACTTGGACAAATGTGCTTCATCTAGAATTTGATTTCTAAGCTCACGGTCTTTTGGTACCATAAGTCAGTCCTCAAACCATAGCACACCTCTTTCATCTAATCTAAAATGCTTGGTTTCTTGCTCTTGCATCTTTCTCTTGATGTGAAATATACCTACATCTATCTTCTACAATTCTATGATTTTGCTCTCAAGTGAACAACTGATAGTGATATTGTGCAGTACAACAGGATGTAACAAATTAAATCCATCTTTCAACAATGCTTCCATAGTGTTGCAATGAGATTTCCGACTAAGTGCATCTGCTACAACATTGGCTTTCTCTGGATGGTAGTGCACTTCCAAATTGTGGTCCTTAATCAGCTCTAACCATCTTCGCTGTCGCATGTTCAGCTCAGGTTGAGTAAAGATATATTTGAGACTTTTGTGGTCAGTATAGATATGACATACATTGCCCAACAAATAATTTCTCCATATCTTTAATGCATGAATAATTACTGCAAGCTCTGAATCATGCATAGGGTAATTGACTTCATGTTTTCTCAACTACCGAGAAGCATGGGTAATCACTCTTCCCTCTTGCATGAGCACACACCCCAAACCTATACTCGATGCATCACAAAACACATCAAAAGGCTTTTCAATGTTGGGTTGTGCTAAAACAGGAGCTGTAGTTAATAGGGTCCTTAGAGTGTGAAAAGTTGCTTCACACTCTGGTGTCCAACTGAACTTCTCATCTTTCTAAAGTAGCCTAGTCATGGGCTTAGCTATCTTGGAGAAATCCGGAATGAAACAATGATAATAACCTGCTAACCCTAGAAAACTCCAAACTTCATGAACCAAAGTCGGGGCCTTCCAATCCATGACCTCTTGTACTTTAGATGGGTCTATAGAAATTCCATCTCTCGATAAGATGTGACCCAAGAAAGGTATTTTACTCAACCAAAATTCACATTTGCTAAACTTTGCATATAACTTATGTTCCCTTAATCTGGACAGAACAATTCTCAGATGCTCTGCATGATCTACCTCATTCTCAGAATAAATCAAGATATCATCGATAAACACAACCACAAACTTGTTGAGCTCAGGCATGAATATCGAATTCATCAAGTACATGAAGTAGGCAGGAGCATTCATCACTCCAAAAGGCATGACCAAATACTCATACAAGTCGTACCTAGTAGAGAAAGCTATTTTAGGTATATCCTCTGGCCTGATCTTTATCTGGTGATAGCCTGACCTCAAGTCAATCTTGGAGAATACCTTTGCTTTTGCCAACTGATCGAACAAGATATCGATACGAGGCAAAGGGTACTTGTTTTTAATGGTCACAACATTAAGTGGCCTATAATCCACACACATTCTCAAGGACTTGTCCTTCTTCTTCACAAACAAAGCTAGACATCCCCATGGAGATGAACTAGGTTTAATGAGACCTTTGTCCAACAGTTCTTGTAATTGAATTTTAAGTTCAACTAGCTCATTTGGTGGCATCCTATAAGGTCTTCTTGAGATAGGTGCCATACCTAGCACTAACTCAATCTTAAATTCCACATCCCTATCAGGTGGTAAACCTAGTAACTCATCTAGGAATACATCAGGAAACACACAAACCGCTAGGATATCACATAGGGTAGTGGCTTGGATAGCACAAGCCAGTTGTTGGAGTTCAAAATTTTGAGAAAGTGGTACTAGAAAAGCATTACCTCCCTTGGATTCTCTCAACATAATAGTATGAGTGCAAGTGTCAATGAGAACACCATGATCGCTCATCCAACTCATGCCTAATATCACATCTATGGATAATCTAGGCAATACTATCAGATCCATCGTATACTCCCTCTCTTGTATAGAGATGAGCACATTTCTGACTATCTTATTTGTAGAGATAGTAGCCCTAGCTGAACTTATACTATAACCACCCTTGCTTACCTCAATTACTTTCTGATCATGTCTAGATGCAAATGATTGGCTCATAAATGAATGGGAAGCTGCCAAATCAAATAAAACAATGGTGGGATGCTTGTTAACAAGAAACATACCAGCAGTGACAACCTCTCTAGTGGGCACCTCTTCAACAGCGATGTAGTGCACATACCTAGGATGCGCTTTAGGATTCACCTGCCTATGATTTCCTTGGTTCTGATTATTGTTCTTCTTAGGATGGGAGCACTCTTTGGACCAATGGCCCAACTGATTATAGTTGAAGCAGGGTTGATTGCTCTTGGGTCCTATGGAGCTTCCTTGCCCTCCATTCCCCTTGGGTAAGGCAATGGTGAATGCCTTACAGAACACCTTCTAAGGTTGGCTGTTCTGAGCTTTTGGTGGAGGAGGCCTGAACTTGGGCGCTAGTGGTCGAAACGCCACTAGAGCTCTGGACTGAGAAGACCCTAAGGCACCTACCTCAAATGCCCTCTTATGGCCCTTTGCTATCGCATGTAGATTGTTGTGGTTCTCCTAAGTCAATGCCTCACTGATGAACTCATTGTAGGTGGTGCACCTTGAGTTGGCCATAGTCTTCATCAACTTAGTGCCAAGGCCTCTCTTGGCATGGTCCTACATGGCGCTCACAGCATGGGTCCTATCTCATTCTGCTTCTACTGAAGCGGCATGGTTGTTTGCTAGGTTTCACTGGGCATAGCTATGAATGCCTCAGCACGGGCGGCCTCTAGCTGCTCTTGCAGTCCTATTAACATTGCTTGATCATTAGCTCTTGCCTTTTGGGCGGCAGCTCTCTATTGATCAACTTGCTCCATTTGGGTGTGGAGATTACCCAAAGCTACATATGCTTGATTAGTTACCCATCAAGCCTCACTTGCTGCCTTTTTGTGCTTGCGCACATGCTTCTTGAGCTTATGTTGTGTGGCTTCGGCTCTCATGAGCTTATTGTGGCAGAACCTCCTAAGTTATAGGGCCCACATGCACCTGTCACTGTCTGATGACCTTTGACATTTATGCATACGTTTCCAATAACTTAAAAAGACTGTCGGGTGTCCTTGGGGAACCCTGAATCATCCACGATTTCCGAGTAGGATCACGTTACAGAGTCATTGCAGTATTACAACATTTATTCAAATATCAACACCAGAGTAAAAACAGCAGAAGTCTTACGATAACATAGTTTACAAACCAGTTGTTTCAAACTTTGCAAACTAAGTTCAATAATTATTACAAACCATAGTAGTAGTGGAGTGGCATAATTAATATATATACATAACACACAAAATAAACATCCTGCCCAAGGATCACACATTTACTTCTCATTGTTAGAACGAACGATAGTCATGCAGCATGATCCAAAATAGATCTGCTCATGAGGCTCACCTACAACAAGGGTCAACGAACCTTGAGTACAAAAGTACTCAACAAGAATTAAACGAAATATTAACTGATAGCATAGGAATGCAGGCTCAGGGATTCAAGGTATGGTTTTAGCAATAATCAAAGTTATTTTACGTAAAAGCTCTTTGACAAAATTCTTTATTTCAACTGTTTAAACTTCATAAAATCATATACAAAGATGACACGATCCATAATGAGATCATGAACTTCATATCCAACAACTTCATCAACCATTCTCAAGTTCTAGTTATTAATACTACGATGATGAACAGTGAGTTGAGTCTCCATAACTGAGGAGCAACGATGATTCAAACCGATTAAACCCAGCTGGGGATTCCAGACCACACGACATATGTAGGTCCCCGACCTACATATACCAACCTACCCTCGGATCCTCTAAAACAAGAACGGGTCCGCGCCACCCGAGAATACAGTACTCCACCATTTCAGCCCATGGCCATGTGGGTACATGCTATTCCTACCATCTCTCCACTCCCAGTGCGCAAGTAGCCATTCTCGTAATAGAATTGCCAAGTTCAGGCTTACCGGAGTATGTGGTTAGTACTACAAATTCTCACCTCATGCAATTCAACAACGGACGTGCCTTAATTGACACAGGCGGAAAGAACCCGCTCACAAGGCCTCCATGTCTTGTGGCTCACACACACTGAGTTCGCTCATTCTAGATTTATTACTCCACATTCCCGTATCACATGCTATCATAATTAACCAATATTCCATTTAAAACTTGCAGGTGGCAGGTAGTCACCCGACTTTCATCGTTCTACGCATAGCTAAGCAAAACTAGGCATATACGAGTTTAAAACTGGTAATATGGTAAATATGGAATAACAAGGGTGGTAATGCACCAATCAGGCTTTTACTTAACTCCTAATCACTTAATGCAGTAACAGAAAGCAAAAGCGAAATTAATTTGTAAAACACAAGGTAGGGTTGTATGCATCCGGGGCTTGCCTTCATTGACGAAAGAATCCGGTTCCTGTTACGTTTCACAAGTATTCGATCTGACCTCAACAGATGGATTAACTTCCTCAATCACTTGATTAACTACCACGTGTTCACCTTCATTCACTACACGTAATAACAATGCCATGTTTAACATGATGCGAAATACGAAACATGATGCTCGATGGTGGATACAAAATTAAGAATTTGAATACAACTTTCCTTCGCGGTACAGTTGCAAGTCAAGCAAACTAAATCTTTTTCATAACACATACATTAATTGCCAAGGATCATTATCAACAAATGACCCAAGGTCATCACTCAATCCAAAATTTCAACAAAACCTAAATCATTAAGGTTACTATTTACTTTTATGAATTAATTATTTAATTCAAAATTATGAAATAAATCAACTTATTCTAATTGAGCTCAAAATTTTTGTAAATGTTCATTACATGATAACTAAGTGGCAAAACAAATTTCATAATTTTTGGACAATTAAATAAGCCTAGAAAAATCATGGAAATCCATTTATTAATAAATTGAGCAATTTTTATCACATTCAAAAAGTGCTGAAAAACAATATTTCATATTTTTATTAAATACTATACATCACAGGGGAGTCACACAAAAATTTTCATAATTTTTGGAGCTCTAAATAAATCTACACAAAAATAACAAAAATAGACACTATTCATTCAAATCTGAAAATAGAAAAATCCATTTGAACGCTGAGTCACTGACAACCGGGTCCTACTTGTCATCTTCTACCTCACGCTTTGACCATGGCGACACGCGCGCTGACCGGTGAAAACTCGCCGACCGCGAGCTCAACGGCGACGACCAAGGTACTGAAATGATCCCTACACCCCTACGCGTCGATTGGTGACACAATCGAGCCTCGACACTAACTGGACCAAGCACCACGACGGCCATGGCGGACACGATGGCACGGCCATGCTACGCCGGCGACACCAGTGTGGTAGTGATTAAACAAAGGACACAGGAAGCATCAGGAGCTCACCCCGAACGCGTTGGAGCCAAAGACTGAGCCGGAGGAGCAACAACAAGGGGGTTCGACGTTCAGCGCGAACACGGCGGAGCAAAACGTCATCGGTGATGGTGTACCGGCGACTGCAGTGGTCAAAATGAACAACCAACTATGGAGTAAGCACCACAGCATCGAGACGAAGCCATAGGTACACAGAGCAAGGACAGCAGCTCACCGGAGGGCGCTGGCCATGGAGATGCGCTTGCGACGGGAAGGTCGCCGGCCGTGAAGAAGAAAGACGTGGACAGCGAGTTTTCGGTGGAGATAAACTGAATTGGTGGGTCGGTTGGATGCGTAAGGTTAAGGCAGAGCTGGGACTAGCTTATCAGCGACGGTGGAGCACGACAACGACGGCACGGGCTTGCCAGAGTGGACCAGCGGCGACGGGAAAACAGAGCAAGGGAGAAGGGCAACGACGATGGCGGCTCAGGCTAAAAAGGATGGCCAGGAAGCTCAAGGAAGCCACGACAAAGCCTTCAGCACGCCAACGTGATGCCTAGATGGCCATGCGCGCGACTGGAAGCAAGCCGAAGCTCGCCGGCGGTGTAGCGCAAGCGGTGAACACTGTTCACAGTAATTACAAGTTTGCCATTCGCCAAAATTTACAAATTACTCTCAAATTTTCATAACAACTCAAAAATCTCCAAAAACAAAAGTTGTTCAAAATCAAAATTTCTACAACTTTGCTTCTATAACCATCTCCTAATTCGGTCTAGATTTTGAAATGAACTTTTGAATTTAAATAGGGAAATTTAACGAATTACGCCTTTTTGAATTACTCAAAAGTTTTCTAAACAACTTGAAAAACTTCAAAAACAAACTTTGTATAACTTGCCAAGCTCTACACTTTTGCTTTTGGGCTCAACCCCAAAATATGCTTAGATTTTGAAATGGATTTTTGGGGTAGGATTTAAATGCTGAAAATCAGGGTTTTCGAAATTTCAAAACAATACAAGCATTTCAAACTTGATTCAAACAACACAATTCAACACATACAACATAAAGTAAACTTGTTTTAGTAATTGCATATCCAAGTTTTCAATATGTCCAAATGCTTTGCAATGCATATGATGTCATGGCAAGTTTTAGTATTTTAAACACCCGGGGTGTTACAATCCTTCCCCCTAAAAGAAATCTCGCCCCGAGATTCAAAGCCATAGAGTAAGTAATGGAAAAGGAAATGTGTCAATCCAAAACATCCAGAACTTGTCCATAAAACAACTGAGGTTCCTTTACAAAACACAACTTGTACCACCGAAGTCAACTAACATTACTCTATTCTATATTGACGCTAGAAACTCTGGAAACTTTTCTAACAAGTAATCTTCTGATTCCCAAGTAGCTTCCTCTTCTGAATGTTGATTCCATTGTACTTTATAGAACTTGATTGTCCATCTTCGAGTAACACGATCTTTCTGATCTAACACTCGAATAGGATATTCGGAATAAGTCAAATCCGGTTCTAGTTCTACTCCTTCAACTTCAACATTCTGTTCAGGCACTCAGAGACACTTCTTCAATTGAGAAACATGGAACACATCATGCATAGCTGCGAGATGTTCAGGTAACTTCAAACGATATGCCACTTTTCCATATCTCTCCAAAATTTGATATGGTCCAATGTATCGGGGTGTCAACTTTCCTTTAACACCAAAATGGTTAACTCCCTTCATTGGTGATACTTTCAGATCTACAAAATCTCCTTTGTTAAATACCAATGGTCTCCGTCTTTTATCCGCATAACTCTTTTGGTGGGACTGAGCTATCTTTAGATTACTCTGTATTTGCCTAACCTTGTCTTCTGTTTCTTTCACAAGGTCAACTCCAAAGAATCTTCTCTCTCCTGGGTCAGACCAACTCAATGATGTTCTGCATTTACGACCATAGAGTGCTTCAAATGGAGCCATTCTAATGCTTTCCTGATAACTATTGTTGTATGAGAACTCGGCCAAAGGTAAGCATTCGTCCCACTTAGTGGAATAGTTAAGGACACAACACCTTAACATATCTTCAAGCACCTGATTGACTCTTTCAGTTTGTCCATCAGTCTGCAGATGATAAGCTATACTATACAGTAGTTTGGTACCTAACGAAGCATGCAAGTGTTTCCAAAAGCTAGAGACAAACTGTGTACCCCTATCCGACACTATAGTCTTGGGTACTCAATGCAAACTCATGATTCTTGCTAAGTACATCTTGGCATATTGCATCGTGGGATATATTGTCTTGACTGGAAGAAAATATGCTGACTTAGTGAGTCAATCTACAATAACCCATACTGAGTCAAATCCCTTTGATGTCTTGGGTAAACCAACAATAAAGTCCATACTTATGTCCTCCCACTTCCAAGATGGAATAGGCAATGGTTGTAATTCACTAGCAGACCTCAAATGTATAGCTTTCACCTTTTGACAAGTATCACACTTTGCTATGTATCTAGCAATCTCTATTTTCATTTTAGTCCACCAGAATCTTTGCTTCAAATCATGGTACATCTTGTTGCTTCCCGGATAGATAGATAACCTAGTAGCATGTGCCTCATCTAGAATTGACTGCCGCAACTCAGGAACTTTTGGTACCACCAGGCGATCCTTGAACCATAACACATCTTCATCATCTATGCGGAAGCATTCTGCTTTTCCATTCTTGACTCTTTCCTTGATATGGGCTATACCCTTGTTTTCCTTCTGAGCAGCTATAACTTGATCTCGAATAGTAGCTTCAACAATTATGTTGGTCAAACTTCCTTGTTGAATTACTTCTACATTCAACATCTCTATTTCTTGGCATAAATTTAAACCCATTATTCTCACTATCAGACAATTGCAATAACTTTTGTGACTGAGAGCATCTGCAACTACATTTGCTTTATCTAGGTGATAATGTACTTCCAAATCATAATCCTTAATCAGTTCTAACCATCTTCTTTGTCGCATGTTCAATTCTGACTGAGTAAAGATATACTTTAAGCTCTTGTGGTCTGTATACATATGGCACGTATTACCAAGCAGGTAATGCCGCCAAATCTTCAGAGCATGAACCACAGCTGCTAACTCCAAGTCATGAGTTGGATAGTGTTCTTCATGCTACTTAAGTTGCTTGGACGCATAGGCAATGACTTGGCCTTCTTGCATCAACACACATCCAATACCAATACCTGAAGCATCACAATAAACATCAAACGGCTTCTTGATATCAGGTTGGGCTAACACTGGTGCAGTGGTTAACAGTCTCTTCAAAGTCTAGAAAGTCTCCTCACAATCTGATGACCAGACAAACTTAATTTGGTTCTTCAACAATTCAGTTATGGACTTTGATATTTTTGAGAAATCTGGAATAAACCGACGATAATACCCCGCCAATCCAAGAAAACTCTGAACTTGATGAACTGTGGTTGGCGGTTTCTAATCAAGCACATCCCTCACTTTGCCGGGATCAACTGCAACTCCTTCAGCTGACAAGACATGTCCAAGAAATTGCACTTCCTTAAGCCAAAAATCACACTTGCTGAACTTGGCATATAGTTGATGTTCTCTCAAGCGGGTCAGAACAATTCTGAGATGTTCTGCATGTTCTTTCTTATTCTTGGAATACACTAGAATGTCATCAATAAACACCACTACAAACTTGTCTAGCTCAGGCATGAATACTGAGTTCATCAGATACATGAAATGAGTGGGAGCATTTGTCAAACCAGAAGACATCACCAAGTATTCATATAATCCATATCTTGTGGTAAATGTTGTTTTGGGAATATCTTCAGGCTTTATCTTAATTTGATGATACCCTGATCTCAAATCTATCTTGGAGAAAACTTTGGCTCCGGCCAATTGATCAAAAAGCAAATCTATCCAAGGTAATGGATACTTATTCTTGATGGTCACTTCATTCAGCGGACGATAGTCAACACATAACCTCAGGGTCTCATCTTTCTTTTTCACAAAAATTGCCGGACATCCCCAAGGTGAGGAACTAGGTTGGATAAACCCTTTCTCAATCAATTCTTATAACTGAGCCTTCAACTCGGCCAATTCCTTAGGTGGCATCCTATAAGCTCTCTGAGAAATTGGAGCTGTTCCAGGTTGTAACTCTATGTTAAACTGTACATCCCTATCAGGTGGTAGACCGGGTAAATCTTCAGGAAACACATCCGGAAATTCACACACTACCGGAATATCTCTAATCTCCTTGACAGCAGTCGCACAAATCTTGCCCACTGATCTTCTTAGGGTTGGAAGTTGGATGAGAAGTTGAGAATTACTATTAGGCAAACTTACTCTTAAAGTCCTATTCAAAGCATCTATAATAGCCTTATGCTGATACATCCAATTCATTCCCAATATTACATCTATATCCTAATCCTTAAGGATAATCATGGTAGTGGGAAAAATATGCCCACCCAGGTTTACGAGTACCTGGTATACCATTTCCTTAGTACATAGACATCCCCTGGGCGACTGTATAAAGAAACTTTCCTTTGTTGCCCCAATTGAAATTTCATGCTTCACGACAAATGTTCTATTGATGAATGAATGCGATGCACCAGAATCAAAAAGTATGACTATAGGGTAATTGGCAACAGGAAACATACCCATCATCACTGGCTCCCCTTCTGGAATTTCTCTAGCTTGAATATAGAACACCCGTCCTGTCTTCCTCTCATCTTTGCCCTTCTGAGCATTCTGATTGTGGTTCTTGTTTGGTGCCAGACCTTGTTGTTGATTGGCAAGGGCCTTCTGATAATTTTGATTAGCCTGCCTAGGATATGGACATTCCCTGGAGAAATGACCAGTCCTTCCACAATTGTAACATGGATAGTTGTGACCCTGTGACGTTGGAGCATTGCCACCAGGAGCATTGGTTGACTGTGAATTTGGATAGGTTATAGCCGGACGGACATTTGACTGTTGCCTGGCTTGAGACTATGGCGGACGATAAGGAGGACGATAATGGTTTACTAGATGATAAATCACTCTCTGCCTCTTTTGGTTTCCACCAAAAGGTCTAGACGGCACATTCTTTTTCTTCTTGAGCTCCTTATGCTGCCGATACTTTACCTCTAAAGCAATTGCAATATTTACTGCCTCATGATAAGTGATATTGGTACAGGCGGTCATCATTGTCTGTAGTTTGGTATTCAGACCTCTCATGAACCATTTCTTTTTCTTGGCATCCGTATTAACATGTTCAGATGCATACTGCGATAGATGATTGAATCTTCCCACATACTGCATCACTGTTTGATCCCCTTGCCTCAAAGCAAGGAATTCATCCAGCTTCATAGCCATCACTCCTTCCGGGATATAATAGGCTCTGAAAGCAGTGCGGAATTCTGTCCAAGTTAACGGAACACCTGCGGGTTGCATGGCCATCAAATTTGCATAACAAGCACCAGCTGCACCTCTAAGTTGCTGGGCAGCAAACACTGGTTTCTGAAACTCTGTATAGTGAATAAGATCAAATTTCTGCTCCATGGTCCTAAGCCAGTCATCAGCCTCCAGTGGTTCATCTACCTTGGTGAACACCGGGGGTTTTGTATCCATGAAATCCACATAGGTAGCCTCATGCTTGTTATGATTGCGGCCACGGTTTCTATGCATCTGATTCTGATTACTTTGAGCCATCTCATGAAGCAAACAAGAATTTTCCATAGTCACATTGACTAATGCAGCGATAGCGTCAGCCAGATTGGTCGGCATCGATGGCGGGTTGGGGATATCATCATCTTATGAAGTACCAGGAATATGCGATCCCCGCATACGACGCATCTGTTCATAACAAACCAAACTTTATTCACAAGCCTTTATTGAATTGCACAAAAGCTTACTCCAGACACATTACATAGAGTCTACTAATGTACAAACAAACCCACGAGTACGAAAACAAGACTACGTAGCTTAACTAGAGCTTCTATTATACAACTCTACTCCTTTCCTTAATTACTTCAAACTTCAGGCTTGGTATCCATTCCGGAATTATTACCGCCTTCATCATCACTTTCATTGATCATTACTAACTCTTCAGGATCTTCTTCTTCTTCTTCCAATTCACTTTCATCGGCAAGGATGACACCTGGGTCCATGGCATTAGCTTGAGGCTCATGATTCGAGTTTAGTAGATTGCTAAGCCTATGAACTTCCTCATGTAGATAGGCATTATGTTCTTCTAAATCTTCTACATAGAATTCTAGCTCATGAGTTCTAGCTCTAGCTATATTTTCCCTAAGCCAAGCCTCATTTCATCCCTCCACCATACGAACTAACATACTTTCGCAGTTCCTGTGCGCAGTGGTGAGACGTCTCAATTGCCTGTATAGCATCCAAAGCCCTATCTCTAGTAGCTTGTGCTAATTCTACAGAAATTCTCTGTATCTTCGCCTGGGGATCAGGCCTAGAACTGCTACTGCTAGCACCATCATTTCTAGGGGCAAGTTGGTGACGAGGAACTCCTTTGGGTCCAGTGGACTTACGGGGCGTCATCTTGGCACGAGCCATACTGTAGGAAACCAATTTAATCCAAGTAAGACCATTTGATCAAAGTCTAAAGAGTAGCTATGATGGATTACATTATTCAAACTAGTCTCACTACTCAACTCCAGATTAAGAGGTGAAGGAAGTAACGAGTGAATTAATAATGATGCATGAATCGTTCTTACAAACAAAACATCAAAGTTTATAATGCACATAAACAACATTTATTTTTATATAGGGCATAGTATGATTACTACTCCACCACACAAAACCTTTTTTAATCAAATATGGAATGGTGAGAAAGAAATAAGATAAGTCAGAAGCAATTTGGACCAAATTATCAAATTAAATTTAGTCATCCCAAATCATTTTGAAGTTTTTGTAAAATAATACAACAAAAACTTTGTAACAATCGCTCTGATACCATTCTATGGCAGAACCTCCTAAGTTATAGGGCCCACATGCACCTGTCACTGTCTGATGACCTTTGACATTTATGCATACATTTCTAATAACTTAAAAAGACTGTCGAGTGTCCTCGGGGAACCTCGAATCATCCACGATTTCCGAGTAGGATCACGTTACAAAGTCATTGTAGTATTACAACATTTATTCAAATATCAACACCAGAGTAAAAACAGCGGAAGTCTTACGATAACATAGTTTACAAACCAGTTGTTTCAAACTTTGCAAACTAAGTTCGATAATTATTACAAACCATAGTAGTAGTGGAGTGGCATAATTAATATATATACATAACACACAAAATAAACATCCTACCCAAGGATCACACATTTACTTCTCATCATCAGAACGAACGATAGTCATGCAGCATGATCCAAAATAGATTTGCTCATGAGGCTCACCTGCAACAAGGGTCAACGAACCCTGAGTACAAAAGTACTCAACAAGACTTAAACGAAATATTAACTGATAGCATAGGAATGCAGGCTCAGGGATTCAAGGTATGGTTTTAGCAATAATCAAAGTTATTTTGCGTAAAAGCTCTTTGATAAAATTCTTTATTTCAACTGTTTAAACTTCATAAAATCATATACAAAGATGACACGATCCGTAATGAGATCATGAACTTCATATCCAACAACTTCATCAACCATTCTCAAGTTCTAGTTATTAATACTACGATGATGAACAGTGAGTTGAGTCTCCATAACCGAGGAGCAACGACGATTCGAACCGATTAAACCCAGTTGGGGATTCCAGACCACACGACATATGCAGGTCCCCGACCTACATATACCAACCTACCCTCGGATCCTCTAAAACAAGAATGGGTCCGCGCCACCCGAGAATACAGTACTCCACCATTCCAGCCCATGGCCACGTGGGTACACGCTATTCTCGCCATCTCTCCACTCCTAATGCGCGAGTAGCCATTCTTGTAATAGAATTGCCAAGTTCAGGCTTACCAGAGTATGTGGTTAGTACTACAAATTCTCACCTCATGCAATTCAACAACGGACGTGCCTTAATCGACACATGCGGAAAGAACCCACTCACAAGGCCTCCATGTCTTGTGGCTCACACACACCGAGTCTGCCCGATCTAGATTTATTACTCCACATTCCCATATCACATGCTATCATAATTAACCAATGTTCCATTTAAAACTTGCAGGTGGCAGGTAGTCACCCGACTTTCATCGTTCTACGCATAGCTAAGCAAAACTAGGCATATACGAGTTTAAAACTGGTAATATGGTAAATATGGAATAACAAGGGTGGTAATGCACCAATTAGGCTTTTACTTAACTCCTAATCACTTAATGCAGTAACGGAAAGCAAAAGCGAAATTAATTTGTAAAACACAAGGTAGGGTTGTATGCATCCGGGGCTTGCCTTCGTTGACGAAAGAATCCGGTTCCTGTTACGTTTCACAAGTATTCGATCCGACCTCAACAGACGAATTAACTTCCTCAATCACTTGATTAACTACCACGTGTTCACCTTCGTTCACTACATGTAATAACAATGCCATGTTTAACATGATGCGAAATACGAAACATGATGCTCGATGGTGGATACAAAATTAAGAATTTGAATACAACTTTCCTTCGCGGTACAGTTGCAAGTCAAGCAAACTAAATCTTTTTCATAACACATACATTAATTACCAAGGATCATTATCAACAAATGACCCAAGGTCATCACTCAATCCAAAATTTCAACAAAACCTAAATCATTAAGGTTACTATTTACTTTTATGAATTAATTATTTAATTCAAAATTATGAAATAAATCAACTTATTCTAATTGAGATCAAAATTTTTGTAAATGTTCATTACATGATAACTAAGTGGCAAAACAAATTTCATAATTTTTGGACAATTAAATAAGCCTAGAAAAATCATGGAATTCCATTTATTAATAAATTGAGCAATTTTTATCACATTCAAAAATTGCTGAGAAACAATATTTCATATTTTTCTTAAATAATATACATCACAGGGGAGTCACACAAAAATTTTCATAATTTTTGGAGCTCTAAATAAATCTACACAAAAATAACAAAAATAGACACTATTCATTCAAATCTAAAAATAGAAAAATCCATTTGAACGCTGAGTCACTGACAACCGGGTCCTACTTGTCATCTTCTACCTCGCGCTTTGACCACGGTGACACGCGCGCTAACTGGCGAAAACTCGTCGACGGCGAGCTCAACGGCGATGACCATGGTACTGAAATGATCCCTACACCCCTACGCGTTGATTGGTGGCACAATCGAGCCTCGACACTAACTGGACCAAGCACCACGACGGCCATGGCGGACACGATGGCACGGCCATGCTACGCCGGTGACACCAGTGTGGTAGTGATTAAACAGAGGACACAGGAAGCATTAGAAGCTCACCCCGAACGCGTTGGAGCCAAAGACCGAGCCGGAGGAGCAACAGCAAGGGGGTTTGACGTTCAGCGTGAACACGGCAGAGCAAAATGTCGTCAGTGATGGTGTACCGGTGACTGTAGTGGTCAAAATGAACAACCAACTATGGAGTAAGCACCACAGCATCGAGACGAAGCCATAGGTACATAGAGCAAGGACAGCAGCTCACCGGAGGGCGCTGGCCACGGAGATGCGCTTACGACGGGAAGGTCGCCGGCCGTGAAGAAGAAAGACATGGACAGCGAGTTTTCGGTGGAGATAAACTGAATTGGTGGGTCAGTTGGACGCGTAAGGTTAAGGCGGAGCTAGGACTAGCTTATCAGTGATGGTGGAGCACGACAACGATGGCACGGGCTTGCCGGAGTGGAGCAGCGGCGACGGGAAAATAGAGCAAGGGAGAAGGGCAACGACGATGGCGGCTCAGGCTAAAAAGGATGGCCAGGAAGCTCAAGGAAGCCACGACGAAGCCTTCAGCGCACCAACGCGACGCCTAGACGGCCACATGCACGACTGGAAGCAAGCCAAAGCTCGCCGACGGTGTAGCGCAAGCGGTGAACACTGTTCACAGTAATTACAAGTTTGCCATTCGCTAAAATTTACAAATTACTCTCAAATTTTCATAACAACTCAAAAATCTCCAAAAACAAAAGTTGTTCAAAATCAAAATTTCTACAACTTTGCTTCTATAACCATCTCCTAATTCGGTCTAGATTTTGAAATGAACTTTTGAATTTAAATAGGGAAATTTAACGAATTACGCCTTTTTGAATTACTCAAAATTTTTCTAAACAACTTGAAAAACTCCAAAAATAAACTTTGTATAACTTGCCAAGCTCTACACTTTTTCTTTTGGGCTCAACCCCAAAATATGCTTAGATTTTGAAATGGATTTTTGGGGTAGGATTTAAATGCTAAAAATCAGGGTTTTCAAAATTTCAAAACAATACAAGCATTTCAAACTTGATTCAAACAACACAATTCAACACATACAACATAAAGTAAACTTGTTTTAGTAATTGCATATCCAAGTTTTCAATATGTCCAAATGCTTTGCAATGCATATGATGTCATGGCAAGTTTTAGTATTTTAAACACCCGGGGTGTTACACTTATCCATGCAAGTGGTATAGGACTCCTGCCAGAAGTCCCTGGTGTCCTAACGAGTATAGAACATCTTCATTTTTGCAAACATGGCGCTCATAGCAGGACTAGAACTGTCTGCTCGCTCATCCTAATCTTGGATCAACGCATTGTGATTATGTTGTGCCCATACTGCTGTGGATGGATCCACCTGAGGAAAAATACCAGCGGCACTGCCGGTAAGCTTGTCCCCGTGTTGCTGACAGATCTAACTTAGTACCTCAAAGGCCACTACTTGGGCAGCTTCCCAAGGAGTTCTTCCTTTAGATTCCGCTTTAAATTCCTACTAGAAAGGGTGCTTGAGTACAAGCTGGTATGGTTAGCTACACTTCATACCATGGATGTCCCTCTAGGTATACTTCATTCCAGTGATAGAGGGGCGGTTCATAATACCCCGCATAGTGCAAGACTCTACAAAGCATAGCAGGAGTTCCAAACATCAACATGAAACTCTCACTTCTAGCCAGTGCTTCCATCTATACCAACAACATATTGAACTCTCATGAGACAAAGTCATAATGAATAA
Source organism: Miscanthus floridulus (assembly GCF_019320115.1). Taxonomy (NCBI): domain Eukaryota; kingdom Viridiplantae; phylum Streptophyta; class Magnoliopsida; order Poales; family Poaceae; genus Miscanthus; species Miscanthus floridulus. The sequence continues at coordinate 78,632,386 of NC_089586.1, forward strand.
GAGTTACATAACTGAGTAAGAGATCTATAATGGGAGGAACAATGCAAGTATTAAATAATTATTTATCATGATGCATGCATGTTCCATATGTCCTAACAAACTTAGGAAAAATTTATCTCTAACTACAACACGGTGGCATACACATGTTCTCTCATATATAGCATAGCTAGTTGGGCTACACATTTCGTTGTTAGTGTACCTACACAAGAGTTTCATTTCAGCCCAACCCCATAATTATATATGCAGAATGTAAATCTAGGCTCTAAGTTGTAATCTAAATACTTTCATATATGTATATCCATACATATACTTCTATATCAAAGCTAACCAATGACAATTTATCACCCATAATTAAATACGCTCCATACACACATGCAAGCATGCATACATAGTCGTACCAAAGCTAGCTCTCCCTGACCGCATGCTCACATCTTGTGGTGATGCCACTCATCAACTTACCTGCTTACCTTGGCGTAGAGGCATTTGATCCATGCATTACCACTCAAGTGAATGGCATCCATACAATAGCATGCCGTATGGACGACGAAAGTAAAGAACCCCCAAGTTAGTACCTAAATAGCCACCTAAGAGTCCTTAACTGGGCATACAAAAAGTGATCACTGGCACACTTTAGATATCAACTCTAGGTTTCAAATACCTATTTATATAGCTATTAGTTGCTAGAAACTGGTTTTGGAAAACAAAAACCTTTATTTTAAATACACATGTGGCAATTAATGTTGAATCTTATTCTAATGCCAGCTGTCGCAGAACTGACCAATTTATAAGAGTACAAGTACAATGGCAGCCCACAAGCGGTTGCACGGTCATACTTGAGCCCATATAAACCCAGAAGTCCATCGAGTACCATGATAGGTCTCGATAAACGATCCACATACAACCAAGATCATACATGATTTAACATATATGTCACATATTACATAAAGTTCACATATAGAGTTCATTCATTAGAGTATGAAAAAGAGTTATTACAAACCAAGTTCGATAGATAGTAGCGGAAGCAAATTAAGTTTGAAACTAGCATTTGTCACATAGTTCAAATATAGTGCCAACACATGATCACCATCCACAAAAGCATTTAGAAGGATTATTAAAGATGCCTGCCCAAGGCTCACTCCTCATCCACAGTGGGATAGAAGCAATTCTTGCAATAGCCGTGATAGACGATACCATCTGCAACAATGGGAATAAAACCCTAAGTATGAGAAGGTACTCAGCTAGACTTACCATCATAAACTAGAAATAACTTGACTCCAAGGATTATGCAAGGCTTTATAAGTGGAGGTAGCTTGACAATATTTTGCATAAAAAGCGATTAACTTAGTTATACAGTTGTACTTATGTCATCAAGTTAATTATAGCTATTCATATCTAGATTAGCAACTATCCTGTGCCAAACATGCAGTATATCATTTAAGAGCATACAATAGTAACCATAGTCGGTGTAGTAATTCCATGTTTATCCAAACCATCACATTCCATAATACAATTACTAAGATGTTGGGACTAGCCAAGTTTCTCACTATCCGGGAGAGACGGTGATTCGAATTGATTTCAACTAGCTAGGAATTTATTCCTAACACAAACCTAGGCAGACCAGATCAACGGTCACCTTAGGTCACCTTTGGTACAACTCAAGTACACATTTCGCGGGTTCACCCAGCGCTACACAATCAGGGACAACCAGCTACCAGGATGATCAGGACTATCCAAGTCTGGCTCCCTGCACATCCTTACTACCATCCAGAGTGTGCACTCTAATAGAACAGAGCCTGACTTGAGTTGAGCTACTTGGCTTCGTGGTCGGAATGAGTTATCTGGCTAACTAAGTGATAGGCATGCGTTTAATTTTGTCAGAAACGCCAACAACGGTACGGTCTTTAATTGGCACAGGCGCAATCACATGAGTCAACCTACACATAGACTCCGTCCGACCTCCATTTACATTATCCCATGGTTCTTTTCCATGATAGCAAATATAGCCAATCATACTTCGGTATCCACCTATATCTCGCAGGTGATAGAAAATCACCTGACTTCTAACGGTCTAAGCATGGCTAAGCATATATTCGATCCTAGACGTACTCAGGGTTAAAGGTGTGTATATATATGGAAAAGGTAGTTCCATGCATCAAGTGTTTCTAGTCAACTCTTATAACCTAATACATCAATCATAAAGGACTCAAGTAGTATTTTATAAAACACTTGGAGACTTAATGCTCCGGGGCTTGCCTTTGAGAAAAGAGGTGGGGCGGTGATCTGGGCACTCAGGGAGCTCTTTGGGAGTCTATTCCTCTTCTCCTAGAGCTATGGCTTGAGGAGTCTCATGCTGATCCTCTTCCTCTTCTTCATTGAATTCCAACAACGTTATCTCCTCGGTTGCTCCTATATGCATGATCACGGAATAAGATATTGCAAAAGCATGTATGACGACACGTATAATATGATAAGAAGTGATGAATGCATCCTTGTAAGTATTTTCAACAGCATGGTGTCAAAGTAATATCAAGTGCATCCTATTCTACTGAGTAGGTGCATATCTCTTCTCTATTACTTAAGCAAACACTTCAGCAATTCATTTACCGAACTACAAAACAACAGCTACTAGTTTTAACCATTACTGCAGTTATATACATCACAATCATATGGTTGTGGACATTCTGGAAAGCTTATGAAATTGTCTACAACTTTCTCTTAATACTCTTTAGGTGATTCAATAGTTATCTAGGTCAAACAATTCAATTAATCAAATCTGTCCAGAAAGTAAACAATTAGGACAGCAAATTTCTAACATCCAAAACTCTTAAACCCTAAGGCCTATCACCATGAAAATTTAACACAGGGTAGATTAGTAAGTTATCTACAAATTTGTTATTAACAAGTTTTACAGAAAAGGCCATTATCAATATGAAATCATCCACACAACTGACACTATACATGCAACCAATTATTTGAATTATAGAGTAATAATTAATTAGTTGCATACCACCAATTGCTTCTAAGCCTTACTATGATTATCAACGGTTACTATGCATCACAAGCATCACAGAAAACATCACAGTCAAGCACAATCTATTTATTTAAATGCCTTTATTAATTTAATTAGATAATTAGGGGAAATAACAAACATATAACAACTATGCACAATAAATTCTCATAAAATTATAGTAGCTTCCAAGTGCTCACGCTATACTACTGTAAAAATTTCATACCATTTGCACATGTATAACATCCTATGAAAAAATGATAAGCTAGCAAGGTCTATTTTAATGAAAATAGTTAACCCTATAGAAAAGTGTTAAGCAATAGATTATATATTTTTTCTAGCTTCATATTGGTGCCATACTACTATACAAAAATTTGCATAGCAATATGTTACATATTTTTATACCTATAATTTTCCTCAGAAAATACCATTTATTAATAGTAAATAGAAGGATCATATTTCAATCAAGTTTACTACAAACTTAATATTTTTCCTAGCTAGAGAATGTCAACACAAGACTAGCAAACTTGGAATCACAATTTTATCACTTTTCTAGCTCAAGATATATAATTTATAAGATTATAAACATTCAAAAAGCATTTATCTAAATACATTTTAATCACCATGAAAAATACCAGAAACTGTATATATCATATTTTTATAAAATACTACACTTCAAGAGGAACCCAACAAAATTTGGTTCAGCAAAATTGGACTTCTACAACTCAACTTATGATTTCTCAAAGTTAGTACAAAAATCTATGAAAGAATTAACAAAAAACCCTAACTAGTCGTCGCTAAAAGTGGGGACCCACGAGTCAGCGGGGTCCACCCATCAGTGACCCAAAGCAGAGCATAGTGGTCGACCGGCGTTATCTCGCCGATGGCGAGCACTCCGATGAAACCGACCACACCTACGTGCTCGGCTCACCAAGCCGCGTCGATTGGTACCCATGGTGACCACGCGGATGCACTAGAGCTACCTCATCGTCGGCCATGGCAGCACGATGGTGCTACGCGAAGGTGCGTCGGTCACTATAGGCCACGGCAGTGCTCGACGAGAAGCACACGAGCTCTATGGTGTCCGAATGAGTCTACCGAGGCTACTGCGACTTGGTGAGAGGCGCCGACGAGTCCTACCCGCATGCGTGGTGGCGCGGCGGTGCTACAAGTCGTGTTCTGTGCCAGTGAGGCAACCAAACGTAGTGAGGTCATGCCACTAGCTAGTCTACACTCTGACCAAGCTCTAACATGAGGAATCAAAAGTGATGCACATGCGAGCCAAGCAGCGGCGAGCTCGCCGTGGAGGCGGCCATGGGAGCTGAGATCTCCGGTGAGGATAGGAACAGCGATTTTGCCCTCACCGTAGCTCGTCTGGCGCAGCAACCACGTCGAGGAGGTTGAGGGGAATATGGCAAAGCTATCTGTGAGATGGAGGTGGCAATGGTGGGGTGGAGCAAGCGCTAGGCAATAGCAGAGCTACTCGGTTGCTCGGTGGCGCTCGGCTCTTCCGCGGTGAGGGCGAGAGAGAGCTGTGGAGAGGGAGAGAGTGGGTGTGAGTGAGTGGAACTGAGGCACATGGCTTTGTAGATAATGTGCGCTAGCACACTACAGGGAGGGCCCATCATTGGCCAATGGCTACCACGTGGTGGCCAGAAGCTGCGCCTAGTCAGACACCTCGACACGTGACGCGGCATTCATCAGTGCTCGAACAAGTGACTGACAGAGTAAATCGAAGGTGCTAAATCTATTGATCCACGGTGAATTAGTGCACAGTGTTAAAACCAAATTTGTAGAGCTACATACCAGCTACAAATTTGCCTAAGAAACCAAGGTCCAATTCTCAATGGTTAGGAAGATATATCAGCACAAAGTTGAGCACGTCACACTGTAAACTCCAAATGACTTAGCAAATTTTCAAAGTGCTAAAAACAATGAAATCTTGATTCTTGTGAGTTAAATTCAAGCATGTTAGGAGCTGAACTAGCCTATGACCCAAAAATAAAAGTTGTTTCTCTACTCAAATACTACAACTTTGCTTTAGTGCACACATCCATGCAAAGGCTGTATGACATAGTTCAAACTAGGTCAAACATACCACTTTCAAATGATGGCTTACACTAGAATTATAACTTAGAGATCAAACTAGCCCTAGTCATGAATACCAAAGTTATTCATAATGACATTCTAAACATGGTTAAGTTATTCCTAAGGTCACATAAGCATTTCATACATTGGTTACACATAATGCTTACCAGGTCAACAAGCATATCATCACTTTGGAGCTTAATTAGATAAAGTGATCTACATGAACATGGTTCCCTTAGTCATCCTAAGTGTAGCTAAGGTGCTTTAGTGACCAAGTTATTCCTAAGGTCACACAAGCATTTCATACATTGGTTACACATAATGCTTACCAGGTCAACAAGCATATCATCACTTAGGAGCTTAATTAGATAAAGTGATCTACATGAACATGGTTCCCTTAGTCATCCTAAGTGTAGCTAAGGTGCTTTGGTGACCAAGTTATTCCTAAGGTCACACAAGCATTTCATACATTGGTTACACATAATGCTTACCAGGTCAACAAGCATATCATCACTTAGGAGCTTAATTAGATAAAGTGATCTACATGAACATGGTTCCCTTAGTCATCCTAAGTGTAGCTAAGGTGCTTTAGTGACCAACATCAACCATTTACACTTATTCACTCATGATCATAAGCATACATAAAGGAAACATGAAATAATAAGGCATGTTTCACATGTTAAAGCTCATATATGAATGCTTGATGATTATGCTCATGCAATGCAAGTCAAATTATGCAAGCCTAACACCTAGGGTGTTACACGGTGAGAGCTAGTTGGCAATCTAGTCGGTGAGAGGATAGATGTCTCCCACCTGGTCAGTGAATTTGCCTTTTAGGGCATCTTTGTAGGAGGTGGCGACGCTGGTAAGCCCAAAGGGTAGGGCCATAACCCCTAAGTTTCCTGATTGGCCTCCGATGGATCTGAATCGGAGGATGGTTAGCACTAAACCAAAGTGGGCAGAGCTGATTCTATGATGGAGAGGCAGTCGGCTTGCTTCTAGCCAACTTGATCGATGGATGCGATCAGATCATCGTTGCTAATCCGCTTCCTCGGGTAGCGGGGGAGCGGGCGGCAAATTGTTGATGAAGATGACCTCAGAGGCAGTTCCGAGATTGGATCTATAGTTGCAAGTATTGGGGTGGTCGGTGTAGAATCAATCTACACCGACTTGATGATCTCTCCCTCTCCATCAGCGTTAATGATCTAGGAGATCGATCCAACCGTGAAGATCTGGCCAGGATGCGGGGATGACAAAGAGCCTACAAAATATACCATCTTGTTCGACATGGAAACAACATGCACACCCCTACCTGGTGCACCAACTATTGATAGAATATCGCTAGTAGTCCTCCAAGGGGTATCCCATGAAGGTAGATTGATCGGCAGAGATGTGTGTAATCGAGAACAAGAAGGCAACAGAGACACAAGAGTTAGATAGGTTTGGGCCATCAACGTGATGTAATACCCTACTCCTATGATCTATTGGATTGTATTGGCTATGATATGATGTTACGTGTGTTTTGAGGGGGTCCCTACCCGCCTTATATAGTTTGGGGGCAGGGTTATAAGTCGGTTAGATCTAGGAGATAACCGGAAACTAATAACAGATTACATGAATCATGGGATCAAACGTATCCTAATAGATCTCGTAATATCTTCAAGATATCACCCTTGATGTCTTGTAGTGCACACCGAGCAGTGTCGTGCACCATAGGTCTTCATCTTGTGCACTGGACCACCCTAGTAGTGTAGCTCATGTAGTTTGTTGTGGGTATCCAGGGTTGTACCCCCCACACCACTCCTAGCATTATCACACTCTACCTTTCTTTGTTGCTACTATCTTCAATCACCTTGCTCTTCCATGCTCCCCTACTTTGATAATCTCATTTGCCATTGTTTTGTTGGAGAAATGACCATGTTTAACCTAGGTGACATACTCGGGAGGTTAAAGAAGAGCCTATGGTCAAAGGCAGAATCCAGCCATCACCATAGTTTTTACACGACTCTACTATGAATTGGAAGACATCAATAGCATCAAAGGAGAGGCTCAAGTGCCTCATTTAAGTGGTGGTTCTACCACAGAAGGAGCTGATCGAGCTAGTGGCATGCCTCCTCTAGGAGGAGTTTCCCTCTCCAGATACAAGTGATATTGTGGCCTTCATGCCATTCTTCTAGCATGGTTTTCCATCTCGACGCATCCATTCCTCCTTGGTATCCTTGGTTATTATGGCTTGGACTGATGCATCTATCCCCTAGTAGCAGCATGTTGCAGGTTTGCATGTTTATCACCATGTGTGAGGCCTTCTTGGGAATGGAACCCCATTTTGTCCTCTAGACGTACCTATTCAAGGTGGTGGCTATGTCTGGTGGCCTAGCAGGAGTGAGCCTTCGACTTCAATTGGGTATGGGGGAATTGCCTTGGGATCCCACTTACCTCTCCAAATAGGTGAGTTCTAAGAAGTTCTATGTTTGTGACAAATCTTTGGCACTCCCTACGTACGCAAGGCATGTCCTCGATTGGTAGGGTCCTATATGAAAGTGCAATTAAGCCCTAATTGTGGGTTTTGTGATAATGACCATGCAATTAGAGGACTAATAAGATTTATTGAGATGACAAGCAGGGAATTTAGAATTGAGGATGTTATACAAAATGGAGGAGCCCCCAATTACAAATAGTGATGGCTTCAAACTCAAAGGAGGTTTAAATTATTTTATATTTCAAATTTGAGTATAGGGTTGCCATACTATAAAGGGGGACATAATAAACTTGCTAAAACATGCAACCAAGTGCTCATTCTTATACCATACATCCTTAGTTACTGAGCAAAGACAACCAATTTTTCAATGCTTTCACCTTTGCTGTATGGCCAAGTGCGGCAATGTCGTACCTAAAGAGAGGCATTGTCATTGTGTGGCACTACCGTAGTTGAGCCATGGCACTACCATGACTTAACTGACCGTTGAGAGTGGGGGGTATTTATACCTCTCACACTCCCCTCCAATGGTTCCTTCTTTGACCTCTGCTCATTTAGACCAAATAGAATAGAACAGTGCTCACTCACCCTTTTCTCCATTGGTGACCTTGAGTTCCCAAGCATTCCTTTGTGATTTCCCATCAATCCTTGAGAGAAATGGTTCCAAAACTCAACTAGAGAGCAGATCCACTGATTCCCAAAGCCTAAGAGCACTTGGTTCATGTTTTAGCTGGTGGATTGTGTTTGTTACTCTTGGAGCTTGCTCCTAGCTAGCTAGAGCATCACCCATGGAGCTTGCCAACTTGTGTGGCAGCCCCGAGAGGATTATAACCATCTCTTGAAGCTAGTAAACTCACCCTCATCTCAAGAGTTAACTCTCTTGACTTGAGATTGAGCAAGGGTTGCAAAGCCCTAAGCCTTAGTGGCTAACCTCAACAACGTGGACTTAGGCAAGCCTTGGTTGCGAGATAAACCATGGGATAAATACTTGTGTCACCTTGTGCTCAATTTACTTTCATTGCATTTTGTATTGTTGTTGAGGTGATTTCTAGGGTTTGCGGTCGATCTACTTGTGTGTGCCACTTCTACCACTTCTAGCCATCGATCTATGAACTTTATACCTACAGGAAGCTTAGTAATTTCTCCGATCTATGTTTCCATTCATAGTTTTTGAACTGTGCCTTGAAGTAGTCTATAGGTGTGGTAGTGCCGTAGTTCTAGCCCAACAGTTCCATAGCACGGCAGTGCCTGGGGCTCAGAGCGGCAGTGTCGTGGGTGAAATTTGACATTTGCTCAAGTTTTGTTTTTTAACAAGCTATTCACCCCCTCTAGGCTAACCAGAGATCCTACAAGTGGTATCAGAGTAGGTTACCTCATGTATGCTTCACCATGTGAGGTATGGAGCCCAGAGGAGGATCCAGTGGTGTGAAGCCCATGGACGTCAATCTAGAGATGTGGGCTTGCACGAGACTGATAGCAGCGAGCTTAGTGCATCCACAGCAAGCAACACCACTCTTCCACAGCTAGAAGTGATCGATGCCGAGAAAGCTCAAAATGAAGAAGAATGAAAGAATAGAAGAAAACCAAAAAGAGAATCAAGAGAAAAGAAGAAGGAGAAGCAAAGGCTCGAAGACAAGAAGCAAAGAAAAGAAGAAAGAAAGCTTGAGAGAGAAGCAAGAAGAAAAAGAAGAGAAGCTAGGAAGAAGAAGGAAGAGGAAGCAAAAATAACCAATGCATCATCAAGTGACATTTCAAGTAGTTCTGAAGATGGAGATGATGATGAGTCCTACCAAGTGACCAAGAGGGGCAAGAAGGAGAAAAAAGGAAAGGGAAAAGCTGACTCCAACAACAAATATGCCACCGTATCATTCAACTATTCTTCTATGCCTATGACTAACCATGATCAAAGGTCTTTCATCAATGTGCCTGTGGGCAAGTTATCTCATTTCGATGGGACTAACTTTGCCAAGTGGAAGCACTTGATGAGAGCCTATCTTATAGGTCTCCACCCTAACATTTAAGAAGTTGTTTGCAATAGATTTGAGCCACCGATTGATCCCAAAAATCCAACTCTAGCCGAAATGCAAATTATACATCTCAAGGGTCAAGCCACAAGTGTGTTCCTTAGTGCTTTGGATGGTGATGAGTACACTAGAGTGATGGGTGTTGATGTTGCCAAGCAAATATGGGACACATTGCACCTTGCACATGAAGGGGTTGACAAAGTAAGGAAGGCAAGAATTTGGTTGTTGATGGCCAAGCTCAACCGGTTTTGTGATCTTGGATGGAGAAGGGCCACAAAAGATGTTTGATAGATTGATGGTGATTGTTGGCAAGATTAGAGGCTATGGTGGTGATGAGCTAGATGGTCACAAAGTAGTCAAGATTATGTTGGAAGGTTATTCACCTAGAAATAAGACCATGGTGACTCTAGTTAGAGACAAGAAGATGTTTGAGTACTTCACACCAAATGATGTACTTGGGAGGATCTTGACCTTTGACATGCAAAGAGAAGAAGCAAATGAGAGGAAGAAGCTTGGTGAGTTGCATGCAAAGCTAGATGGCATGAAGATCAAGGATGTAGCTCTCAAGGCCAACAAATCAAGCAAGCAAGGCTCTATTGGCAAGTCCAAGATTAACAAGCAAACCAAAAGTAGTCAAGCAAGTCCAAGAGCAAGTAGAAACTACATCATCCACAAGTGAAGATGAAAATGATGATTAACAATATGAGAAGGTTGATGATGTTACTCTCTTCATGAAGAGATTTCAAAAGGGACTAAAGAAACAAGGCTACAAGGTAGTGAAGAGAAAGTTTTCAAACAAGAAGAAGAGGACATGCTACAATTGTGGTAGCACCGAACACTTCATTGCAAAATGTCCATATGAGATCAAAGACAACAAGTACAAGAAGGACAAGAAGAAGACAAGGACGACCATAGAAAGAGCAAGAAGTTCATAGGAGAGGCTCACATTGGGTGTGAATGGGACTCAACTAGAGAGAGCACAAGTGAAGAATATGAGAAGGTTGCAACCGTAGCTATTGATAAACCATCTTCTACACCAAGGCTCTTCAACAACATGCCCAATGATGACTACTACTCCTCTCACATTTGTCTTATGGCAAAGGGTGAGAAGGTAAAATCAAAAGCCAAACCTCCTCCACCTCCTAGTGATATCTCTAGTAGTGATATTAGTGATAGCTCTAGTGATGAGGAAATTAACTTGATAACCAAAAATTTGGATGGAAAGACTAAATTATTCATCACTAAGTTAATGGAGGATTTAGAGAGTGTCCAAGCCGAACTAGAATCTAGAGAGGAAAGTCTTATCCAACAAGAGGATCTCTACATTGCTAGCAAGGAAGCTCTTGCTTTAGAGAGAAGTGAGGTGGAATCCTTGCTCAAGGCCTTGGCCAAAGAGCAAGAGGACCATGCCATCATAAACAAAGCACATAATGCTCTCAAGAAAAAGTATTTGTGACTTGGATGAAAAGTACAAAGAATTTGAGCTGCAATATGGCATTCTTTGGGATAGCAACTCACATCCCTCTAAGGCAAAGGAAACCTCTACTCCCTCTACTAGGCAAGGTTGTGGAAAATGTTATAACCTTGATTTGAATGCCTATCCCACTAACCTTGCAAATATGGAGGCTATGAGAAAGGAGATTGCTAGGCTTAATGAAATCATTGTAAAAGGGTGCATGAATGGCAAGGCCCAAACCAATGACAAGAAGAAGAATGAACCAAAAGGGCCACAATATAAGAAAGGAAGGCATCCCTCAATGAAGCATGGGTTCAGCCACACAAAAGGATCCAAGACAAATGGAAGAAAGATAGTGAATGGCTATGAGTGTGTGCAGTTTGAGAGGAATGGTAGAATTGGTGTAGAATAGCCTACATAGACTATGGCAGTCAGTGTCCCAGAGCGGTAGTGCCGTGTAGTGGTAGTGCCACGGTGAAGGGTGGCAGTGCCGCGCCCCACAAAAATGGGAAGGCTATCAATTTTGTTCTTGATCAGACTAAGCCCATAAAGAAGGTGTTCCAACCAAAGCAGGTTTCCTAGAAGCCAAAGGAATCAATATGGGGCACTAAGAACAACTATGCTTATCAACCCAAAATCCATGCACCTTGATAAAGTTTGACATCATGCTTTGTATTAAAAAACAATAGCAGTGGTCAAGTGGTTGCAAAATATGTTGGAAAGGAAACCAACATATATAGAAATACTTCTATTTGGGTTCCTAAGTTTCTTGTGACTAACATGCAAGACCCCAAGTCATGTTGGGGACCTAAATCTAGCAACTAAATTTGTTTTGCAGGCATACTCCTCTAGTGGATCAAGTTGGGTGCTTGATAGTGGATGTAGAAATCATATGACCAGAGAAAGGAATATGTTCTCATCATTTTCCCTGATGACACACTCTAATGAAAATATTGTCTTTGGAGATAATTCAAAGGGGGATGTGCTTGGTCTTGGTAAAGTTGCTATAACACTTGAACATTCAATTACAAATGTTTTACATGTTGATTCGTTGAGTAACAATTTGTTGTCCATTTTCAACTATGTGAGATGGGCTATAATTATCTCTTTATGGATAAGGGTGTGGAAGTCTTTAGAAGGGAGGATTCCTCTATTGTCTTTATGTGTCGATTAAAGAATAAGCTTTACCTAGTTGATTTCAACAAAAGTAAAGCTAAGCTTGAGACTTATTTTGTGGCAAAATCTAGCAAGGGTTGGCTTTGGCATCACCGACTAGCCCATGTTGGGATGAGGAACATGGCCAAACTTCTAAAAGATGAACACATCCTTGGACTAACAAATGTTAACTTTGAGAAAGATATGATTTATAGCGCTTGTCAAGCCAGAAAGCAAGTAGGCGCACCTCACCCACACTACTAGAAATATCCACTTCTATGACGAACAGATTTCATCATTGAAGGAGCCAAATTCATCATAATTTTAGTTTTATGATGAATTTATGATGAAAAATGGTTCGTTATAGAAGTCGCGTCATTCTTGAAATTCTATGATGATTCTAGAAATTTGTCATAGATGTGGATAGATCTATGATGAAAACTGAACGTCATAGAACTGCTTTGGTAGGCATGGCCAAGGGCAGCCACGCTGGTGGGTGCTTCCATTGGAGATGCTTTCCATGTGTATATGTGTCGACGAAATATGGTCGGCAGTCTACCTAGGGGTATGCCCAAGGTAGTAGATTATCGGCAGACAGATGTGCAAGCCCCAAACAAGACGGTGACGCAAGACAGACACGAGGTTTTATCCAGGTTCGGCCGCCAATAAGGCGTAATACCTACGTCCTGCGTCTGATTTGTATTGCTGTATGTCAATGAGAGATATTTTTTAGAGGGGTCCCCTGCCCGCCTTATATAGTCCGGGGAGCAGGGTTACAGATCTGGAAACTAATCCTAGTCAGTTACAATTGCCATATGTGGCCGGATAAGGATTCCTATCTTAACCGACCAGGATCCTGCTTGATCGCCAAATCCGTCTTGATTCCTTGTGCGGGACTCCGATCAGGTTAACTGGGCCGCACGTCATCTTTCGAGTGGACTGAACCCATCGATCCGGGCCAGCCCAAGCTTAGGCCGTAAGGGTATAGGGGTTAATACCCCCACAGCTAGTCCCCGAGCATCATGTATTATGCTGCGACACGCCATTTTAACCTTCTCCGACAAGCGAGGCTTGAATTCTTGACGCCTCCGACCACCGTCATTACCGGAGAAGTAGGTTGCCCGAAGAATGTATGGTGCTCTTAAGAAAAAAGAAAAAGATTTCCGTCCTAAGAAGTGTGCCCACTTGTATTTCTGAAAAGAAATGTAAGTGGTCTTGAAGCATAACACCCTTAAACATCAGAAGCGTAGGGGTCGAAAAACAAACACATTCACCGCAAGGTGAAGTGTGCCCACTTAGTCCCCGAGCTTGCTGGAAGGCAAAGTACGAGCCTTGTAGCAAGGTCTAAAAGAAAAGTCTCTTAACTGTATATGAGTACAAATCACATGTAGCTAAGGAGAACCATTATTCAAGCAGTGGTCGGAGCAGTCCCCGAGCATACTAATAATCCTCATAACCATCCAAAACACAGGGGTCGATTTAAACAAACACATTCACCGCAAGGTGAAGTGTGCCCACTTAGTCCCCGAGCCTGGTAGTAGGTGACGCAGGCACGTGGTGCCAGGGTCTAAAAAAGAAATTCCGCTGAGGTTAAGAATCCAATTGCCGTACAAGCAAAACAAAATACACCGGCAGGTGCATCGTATCGACGTAGTCCCCGAGCTTGCTGGAAGGCGAAGTATGAACCTTGTAGCGAGGTCCAAAGAAAAGTCTCTTAACTGTATGTGAGTACAGATCACATGTAGCCAAGGAGAACCATTATTCAAGCAGTGGTCGGGGCAATCCCCGAGCACGGCCGTGGTCGGAGCGATCCCCGAGCACAAAAGTGGTCTGGGCAGTATCCAAGCACCGTAGTGGTCTGTGCAGTCCCCGAGCACATTAGTGGTCTGGGCAGTATCCAAGCACAGTAGTGGTCAAGGCAAATCCACGATCACTTGCGCTGCTTGTACTATTATTTTGTATATTTTTCTCTATTCTCTGCCAAGGCCAGTCTGACACGTCTGGTCAAAAAAGTAAATAGGTATAGTATGTCGTTCTATCTTCCCCTTTTTTTTTTTTTTTGCAAACAGCCGGTTGACACCTGTATTGAGGTGTGTCAGTGTGGGCCCCCTTACACCATCAACGAAGAGGCGCGTACACTGTTAACGAAGGAGCGCGTTTATTGGCGCAGATTTCGAGGTTGTGTGAACAACCGTCTGCGGCGCGTGCGCATGACTCCCAATATTCTCGGGCGGACGAAACGACGGTGCTCTTTGTTTTATATAATCCAGATCTGGTAAGTTACTCATACCATTCCCCATTGTCATCCGCCGCCGCAACCTTCTTCTTCCTCCTGCCGAACCCTATTCCCCAAAAATCATCACCAATCCCCTCGGTCTCCCGCATCCATCCACTTAGTAAGGACGAAGCAATGGCGAAGAGAGACACCCAGAAGAAAGGCGGGGTCATGGCGAAGGAATGGTGGAAGTCGCGGAGCAACGAGCAAACCATCGAGGACCTCGTCGCCATGGGAGTGCTCCACAACAAGGCACTTGCGGGATGGCGTGCACCGGAAGGAGAAAGCTTCCCCGATCCACAACCAGGTGAGATTGTGGTCTTTGAAGATTTCTTCAAAAGGGATTTTGGGATTCCAGTGCACCCTTTCCTTCAGGGTCTCTGTTTGTACTACGAGATTGGGATTTGCAATCTGCATCCCAACTCGATTCTTCTTGTCTCCACCTTCATCCATCTCTGCGAGGCTTATGGCGGCTTCCAGCCCCATTTCGACCTCTTTCGCCACCTATTCTGTCTTCGGAAGAAAGGGAGCGGTGGCTCGAAGATCGCCGGAGGCGTTTACCTGAACCTGCGCGACGGCATGAAGGCTCAATACCTGCACTGCCCCTGGAACACCTCATTGGACGAGTGGTACAAGAAGTGGTTCTACATCCGTGAAGAGCCGAACACCATCACTCTGTGCGATGTGGGACTGATTCCAGAGAAGAAAAGCAGCTGGTCGGAGAGGCCCGAGAACTTGGAGCAGATCGCCGAACTGCTCGGGATGATCCCGTGGGGAAGGCTTGATGGCCCGAGCGTTGTCGGCAACTTCATCAGCCGAAGAATTCAGCCTTGCCAGAAAAGGATTCACCCCGGCTTCGAGTACCAAGGAGGCGCTGATCTGACGAGGACCAGAAAGGAGCCGCTCGACAAGATGGAGATCAAGGCCAGGATTGGAGAGCTATTCAACCTGGCCGATCCCAATTATGTTGCACTGAACGCCATTGAACACGCCTTCAAGCTGGCTCGCCCTCCCCCAAAGGTAAATGACGCCTCCTTTTAACTGTAAAGTCATGTTGTATCAAGAAAATAACTGTCTTTTCCTTCATTTTGTGTCTCAGTATAATGGCCGTGACCGGGCAGGAGTGTTTATGTCGCCTCCCCCCGGTGTAGAGTGGCCGCAAGCTACTGGGCCAACCGCCCAGACCAGCGCCAGGACCGACGGCGTTCACTGGGCGGTACTCGAGACCGTAGAGGACGCCTCGACCAGAGCCGCCGGCAAGCGTCCGGCTGCCAGCAAACGACGCCAAGCCATCATCTCCCAGTCGGACGACGAAGCAGAGGATGCGGACATCTTCCGGCTCGTCCCCCGAAAGAGGAGAAGGCAGGTGGGGCCGTCGGAGCAGGGTGGCTCCTCTATGCCAGCAGTGGTCATAGCACCAACCACGGCAACACAGAGCACAGACGAAGGGAACATGCCGCATCATCCTCCGACGCTCGTACCGGAGGTTGAACAAGTCCCGGTGGAAACTGCCGAGCAAGCAGAGCAGGGGCGGTCGAGGAGACGTTCCTTCGCCACATCCTTCTGCAAGTCAAAACTGTAAGTATATATATTTTTGATGTAAGCTTTGCATTTTGCATTGGATGCTATTGTCTTCTGAATTTGTCTCTGAATGTATTAGATCGGCGTCCACCGAAAGCCCCGACCAGCTAGCTGGGTGCAGAACGTCCTCTACAAAAACGGCGGGACAAACTGCTCAGCAACCGGCCATGGAAGAGCCCATGGCAGGGACTCTGCCTGGGCCTCAGCAGACGGACGACCAGACGCTAGTCCCCGAGCAAAATACAAGTGCTCCGAGCACAAACCCTGATGAGGCGGATACCACAGCGCCACGGGAGCTGGATCTAGCCGAGGAGCAGCAGCCAGAAGTTGCCCAGAACAAGGGTGCCAACGCGACGGCTCGTGGGAAAGCCGTGGTGGTCATGGAGTCTGCGAACTCCGGACCACTGCCGCCTCCCGAACAGGAGGCTGAAGAAGATGAAGTAGAAGAAGTCCTGGGCCGTCCCCAAGATAGACGACAACATGTATATGTGTCGCGCTATCGGAACGACGAATGGGTCATGCACGAGGAGATCCCAGAGGCCGAGGAAACCTTAAGAGTTGAACGAGCGGCCAAACGCCTGGTGACTGAAGTCCAGGTATATTTGGCTTTAGTCCTTAAACCTGTTGTGTAGTCGAACTGTCTGACATAGCTTGTCTATATGCAGGACGTGATGAAAACTGCAAGGTACCGAAAAAGGTGCTTCGACCAGATAGAAGTAGTCATGAAGACCAATAAGGAGCTGACGGCTGAAGTGGAACGCCTACGGCGCCAACTTGAAGCCACCGACCAGGAGAGGACAAACCAAGAAGCACAGAACCAAAACCTGGTCGGCCAGCTCAAAAACAAAGAACAGGAGAAAACAGGTAAGCATTCACCGTATCATAACAAGTGCTAGACTTGTGTTGTTTTTGTTCTTGACAGTAATAGCTGTAATGCAGGTTTAGAAGCTGAAGTGACCCGCCTCCAGGGGGAGAACAGCCGGTCGCTTGCAGAATGTGGTCGTCTGAAGGAGGACAACGAGAAATTGGCACGCCGCCAGTCGGAACTCCAAGACCACACTAACAGAATGAAGGACGACCTGAAAAGTAAGCACTCCAGACCGCCTTGCTCATTCAATTGCCCATATTGCCTTGTCGTGTCATCACGTTTGATGTCTTGTACTGTTTTCAGTTTTGAAAGTCAATGCCAAGAGGCACCTTGAGACCGTGATCAAGGAGCGCGACGACTGGAAAGCACAATGCCTTAAGGCCGTCGAGGAGCGGGACACGTGGAGCAAGCGGTGCCAAGAAATGGCAACTGGCATTGTGCCCGTCCTCGACCTTATCGACCCGGCGCTCACAGAGGAAGAGCTAAGGACGCCTCAGCTCGGACTGGTCGAGAGATGCAAGCAAGCATGGGGATGGTTCCAAGACTTCGTGAAGGAGGTGGGTGAGTACACGGGTGCCCATGTGCTAAGCATGGTGCGTGCTCACTACCCCCTGATCGATCTCAAATGCTTGGAGGCTGGGTACCCAAAGGAGATAGACCCAGACAAGGCCGAAGAGCTTCGGACGGCCCAGCTGGACTTGTCATCCAAGATAATTGGCGATATTAACCTGTGCGGAGGTGGGACAGCACCTGTGCAGGGTATGCCATCGACAAGCCAGCTGGAAATGCCATCAGCTGCAAGCCAACCGACGAAGCCTGCGGTCTCGACCAGCCAGGCACCGGCGGGGGCCATCCCCTTCAGCTTGACTAGCTCTAGAGTCCCCGAGACTCGAGTAGGGTATCAGAGGCGGCAAGCAGTAAATGCCATGTGCCCCGACCAGCCAATGTAATAGGCTTAGAGCTGTAGAAGGAGGACATAGTTGTGTTATTGTAAACTTGAGCCTTTTCAGGCAAGCTTGTAATAACGTAACTGTATATCATTATAAGCTTGTTTGTTTTATACAAAACGCACTTTAATCTTGAAAATTTTTTGTTGGTGTAACTAAGTGGGAATGTGTTAACGTTCTGTTTAGTTGTACCGTTTTGCTCGACACGTCCTCCTGAAAAGTTTGTGCGGCCCTAGTCTGGCATGTGGTCGGAGTATGAGGTACTATGACCTATGCATATGTGGACGCAGACAAGCCAAACCAGGGGGGACCCACCGATCACCCGCAACGTAGGGAGCGGATCCCGTGCACGTGTTGGGAGGAACCGGAGACAAGGCCTGCTCCGAAAAACCGTAGAAGGAGTGGTGGTCGGCTTGTACTGGCTTAAGTTAGAACAACCATAAATTCGGAGTGACACGTTAGAGTGGTCGGACAAATCATAGTTGCTTTAGTAAAGTAAATCGAGAATACAAGTAGAGTACATATCTCAGTAGTTAAGCATAGAAGCGTCTAAGCTTGTCGATGTGCCACGAGTTCGGTACGTCCGTGCCGTCTAGATGAGCCAACCTGTAAGACGTTGGACGTGTGACTTCCTTGATCATGAAGGGTCCCTCCCATGGGGTTGCGAGTTTGTGAACACCAGACTGGTTTGTCTTCCACTTTAGGACTAAGTCCCCGACCACGAAGAAACGCTCTTTAACGTTCTTGTTGTAGTACCTGCGCAACACAGCAAGGTATTTGGCCGTGCGTACGCAAGAAACAAGCCTTTTCTCTTCTGCGCTGTTGACTTCTAGCTCCCGTACTTCGTTGACCTTGCCTTCGTCGAAGTTCTCTACCCGTGCTGATCTGAAAGCTATATCTGGTGGGAGTACTGCCTCAGCGCCGTAAACCATAAAGTATGGTGAGACGCCGGTGTTACGACTGGGCTGAGTTCGGAGGCCCCAGACAACGGCTGGTAACTCCTTGAGCCATCTTCCAGGAGCTTTATCGTTTTCTCTGTACATCCTCTTCTTCAATGCGTCCAGGATCATGCCATTTGCCCGCTCGACTTGTCCATTAGCTCTAGGATGCGCCACCGAGACGTATTTTACAACTATGCTCCTTTCATCGCAGAAGTCCCAAAAAGCGTTCCCGGTGAACTGAGTACCCAGATCAGTAATGATGCTGTTGGGCACGCCGAAACGGTGGATGACCTGGTCGAGGAATGTGACAGCTTTCTCTGAGGATGCCTGTACCAGAGGCATGTATTCTATCCACTTAGAAAACTTGTCAATTAGCACGAAGACGCATGTAAATTTCCCAGGAGCTGGTTTGAAAGGCCCGATCATGTCCAGTCCCCAACACGCGAAGGGCCAAGAGGCTGGAATCGTCTGGATCTCATATGCTGGTACATGGATTCTCTTGGAGAAGAACTGACAACCCTCACAGCGGCGGACTAGCTTCTCTGCGTCGGCCACTGCTGACGGCCAATAGAACCCTGCTCGGAAAGCCTTACCGACCAGTGTTCTTGAGGCCGCGTGGTTGCCGCAGGAGCCAGAGTGGATTTGGTCTAGGAGATGCCCGCCTTCCTCCTGGGTTATACACTTCATCAAGATTTCCTCCTTAGCGTTTTTGCGCCATAACTTGCCATCGATGAGCAGATACTGCTTGCTACGACGCATCAGGCGCTCATTTTCTGTTCGATCGATATAACCGCTACCATTTGTTAAGTACTTGATGAAAGGCGTTCTCCAGTCCGGCTCATGAGTGGTCGGAAGCGGTTCGGTTGTGCTCGGCACCGGAACCGTGGCCACTAATTGCTGGTCTGAAACTTTGTCGGTCGTTGAATCTTCGTCTTCAATGGAAGGCGTGAGCAGGTCTTGGACGAATACACCATGTGGGATTTTGGCTCGGGATGATCCTAACTTTGACAACGCATCCGCTGCCTGGTTCTTGTCCCGGACCACGTGTGTGTACTCGATGCCATAGAACCTGCCTTCCAGCTTTCTTATCGATTTGCAATATGCGTCCATCTTTTCACTGGTCGTGTCCCAGTCCTTGTTGAGTTGGTTGATGACCAGAGCCGAATCTCCGTAGACATAGAGACGTTTAACTCCAAGCTCAACCGCGATGCGTAGACCATGCAGGCATGCTTCATACTCGGCGGCATTATTAGATGCTGGGAAATAAATCCTGAGGACGTACCGGAGCTGCTCCTTGGATGGTGACACGAAAAGAACTCCTGCTCCCGCACCGTCAATGTTGAGAGAACCGTCGAAGTACATCGTCCAATACTCGTCGGATCCCGGAGAGGCAGGCGTGCTTAAGTCCGTCCACTCGACGATGAAATCGACGAGCGCCTGAGACTTGATTGTAGTACGGCTTGCAAATTCCAAGGAAAGGGGGCATAGCTCCATTGCCCATTTGACGATGCGCCCGTTCGCATCCTTATTGCGGATGATGTCCCCCAAAGGATACTCGGTCATGACCACCACACGATATCCGTCGAAGTAATGTCTCAACTTTCGGGATGTTATCAGTATGGCGTAGAGCAGTTTCTGAATCTGTGGGTACCTGGTCTTGGATTCGTTGAGTACCTCACTAATGAAATAAATTGGCCGCTGTACCTTGTAGGCGTGGCCCGGCTCGTCGCACTCGACGACCATTGTAGTGGAAACCACCCGATCGGTTGCCGCAATGTAAAGTAGGAGAGTTTCGTCTTCTCTCGGAGCAGTAAGTACCGGAGGTGACGTGAGGTACTGTTTTAGCTGCGTGAAGGCAGCGTCCGCTTCCTCCGACCACTCAAACTTCTCGGACGCTTTGAGCAGTTTGAAGAACGGTAGGCCTTTTTCTCCTAATCTTGATATGAAACGGCTTAGAGCAGCCATGCAGCCGGTAAGCTTCTGGACATCCTTCACCTTTTTTGGGGGCTTCATGTCTAAGACAGCTTTGACTTTTTCCGGGTTAGGGCGTATGCCGTCGTAACTGACGACGTTGCCGAGCAATATGCCAGAAGGGACACCAAAGATGCACTTCTTTGGGTTTAATTTCCATTGGAACGTATTAAGGGCAGCGAAGGTGCGTTCCAGATTGTCAACAAGGGTATGAGCTTCCTTGGTTTTGACAACTACATCGTCGACGTAAGCCTCGACGAGGCCGTCTTTTATCTCGTCGTTGAGGCAGGCCTGTATAGCGCGTTGGTAGGTAGCACCGGCGTTTTTGAGCCCGAACGACATAGTCGTGTAGCAGTAGGCGCCGAAAGGCGTGATGAAAGATGTCTTGATCTGGTCGTCCTTTTTGAGAGCGATCTGGTGATAACCAGAGTAGCAATCGAGAAAGGAAAGCAGCTCACAACCGGCGGTTGAATCTACGACCTCGTCTATGCGAGGTAAGCCAAAGGGGTCCTTAGGGCAGTGTTTGTTGAGATCAGTGTAATCAACGCACATTCTCCATTCATTATTCTTTTTGCGTACAAGAACCGGGTTGGCTAACCATTCCGGATGATACACTTCTTTGATAAATCCGGCTGCCAAAAGCCGTGTAACTTCTACCCTAATCGCCTCCTTTTTGTCGCGAGCGAACCGTCGTAGCTTCTGCTTGATTGGTTTGGCTTTGCTGTTGACATTTAAGGAGTGCTCAATCAAGTCCCGAGGTACACCGGGCATGTCGGAAGGTTTCCATGCAAACACATCCACGTTGCCCCTCAAGAACCTGACGAGCGCGTCTTCCTATTTGGGATCCAGGTTGGCCCCGATGAGGGCCGTTTTGCTGGGATCGCCCTCGACCAGCTAGATCGTCTTGTGCTCCTTGGATCTGATGTTCTTGCGCGGAGCCTCGAGCTCTGGGATCTCCAGGTGGTCGGCCGGGGTCTTCTTAGCGTCGAGCATGGTCTCGGCCATGCGAATAGAGAGGTCGTGGGCCTCTGCTATTTTGAAGCTGTCGTCCTCACAGGTATAAGCTGCGTACACGTTGCCCCTGAGGGTTAAAACTCCTTTCTCAGTAGGCATCTTGAGCACCAGATACCTGTAATGAGGTATGGCCATGAACTTGGTGAGCGACGGTCGACCAAGAATAGCATGGTAGGTGCCGTCGAAGTCAGCGACCACGAAGTTGACGTAGTCGGTGCGGAAGTGGTCCGGAGTCCCAAACTGCACAGGTAGCGTGATCTGCCCGAGAGGTGTGGAGCTCTGTCCGGGGAGAACGCCCCAGAACTGTGCCTCGTACGGCTTCAGGTCCGCCTGGGCTATTTTCAGAGCGGGCAGGCTGTTCTTGAACAGTATATCAATGGAGCTGCCGCCGTCGATCAGTACCCTATCGAATTGAACCTTGTTGATACAAGGATCGAGGACTAGGGGAAAACGCCCTGGCTCGGGTATGGCGGCCCATTGGTCCTTCCTGCTGAAGTAGATTTCACGGTGAGACCACGGAGGAAGCCGTGGATCGGTGAGAAGGTTGTCGGTGTTTGCCACGTTCAAGCAAGCGCGGGCGAGCAGCTTGCGTTCTCGTTTGGTTTCGATGGACACCTTGCCGCCGATGATGGTGTGTATGCGATCAGTCGGCTTGACGTATTTGTGACGAGGGTCTGCATCGTCGTCGTCGTTGTCCTCGTTGCGTCGTTCCCCCGCGTCGTTAGGCTTGTCGGACGTATCCGGAGCCTGTTGACGCGTGTAGATAGTCTTGAGGACGCGGCAATTCTCCATGGTGTGGTTCGACTTAGGATGGAGCTGGCAGGGCCCCTTCAATGCTTTGGCGTAGTCGTCCTCGTAGTTACAGCGTCCGCCGCCCTTTTTCACGGTATTGACCTCGCCGCCGTCCTCTCGAGCGCGCTTGTTTCTGTAATCGTCACGGCGGTTGCGCCGCTGATTACGTTGATCACGGTGGTCGCGGGAGTCGTTGCGTTGGTTGCGGCGGTCAAAATTGTCGTTCCGACCACGATTACTGCGGTAATCGTCGCGGTGTGGGGGGTGGTCGGAGCGTGGAACCCTTGCTGCTTCTTCAACAATTATCTTTTTAGCGTCGTCAGCGTCCGCATATTTCTTAGCGGTGGCCAAAAGCGCTGTGACCGATTCGGGTCTCTTCCGGAGGAGCTTGTCTCTTAGGGCGTCGTGGAAGCGGAGGCCGGCGACGAAAGCCTCGATTGCTTCGTTGTCGGATATTGATGGGACCTTGATGCGCATCTCCGAGAAACGCCGAACGTACTCGCGCAGTGGTTCATCCTTTCGATCCCGGATCCGCTGCAGATCGTACTTGTTGCCGGGTTGTTCACAAGTAGCGATGAAGTTGTCGATGAAGGCCTGCCTGAGCTCCTGCCAAGAGTCAAAATAGTTCGCTGGCAAGCTAACCAGCCATTGGTGACCTGCATGACCAACAGCGACTGGGAAGTAGTTAGACATGACGTGCTCGTCAGCCATGGCTGAGCGGCATGCAGTTTCATAGAGCATGACCCATAATTCGGGGTTTTCCTTGCCGTCATACTTCTGAAGCTTCTCGAGCTTGAAATTCTTGGGCCATATGACTTGGCGCAAGTGTGGAGTGAACTGCTTCAGACCCGGCGGACCGTGGGCAGTGTCATACTCCATACGGCGATAGCTTTCATGGGATGCACGATCATCGGCTCTCTGGTTGATGCGAGCATGCAGATCACGTCCACCGAGGTGATGGCGGAGATCGTTATTGCCATCGCGGCGATCTCGATTGCCATCTGGGTTAGCCCTGCGACCGTGGTTATCACGGCGATTGTCGCGGTTATCTCGGCGGTTGTCGCCTCGAACGTCGTGGCGGTTATCCTCCTGGCGGCGGTTGTCGTCCCGACCACCATCACGACCACCATTTCCACCTTGATGGTTGTCTGATGGGTCGTTATTGCGCGAGCCACGTTGGTTGAGTGGCTGTGAGCGACTTGAGTATTGGCGGCTGTGGCTTGATTCGACAGAAACGGATGGAGCCCGGGCTTGGTTCATCTCTGCGGTCTGAGCCATAGCAGCCGTCAGGTAAGCTTGTATGTCATCACGGATTACTTGAGTCTCGGGAGTGTTGGGCAGCCGCTGCATTGTTGCCATGGCGATGGCTACGTTGGCGCTTGGGGTCCTGAAGACTTGCTTATCCCCCACCCTATCGAAAGCATTGTTGAGGTCACGTGGTTGGACCCTTATGCGTCGTGCCTCCTGGTCTGCTTCAGCTTCGGTTTGCCGGCGATTAAACCGGTCAATATTGCGTGCTTCACGTGCAATCTTCTCTTGTTCTGTTTCGCCAACTGCTGGCGGCTCGTCGTTGCTGACAACATGGATCAAATCCCCCCGTCTTGGCGGGAAAGACGGAAATTGGGGGAAACCCGGGGCGTGGTCTGGTAGATCCAGATCGTATTTGACGCCTTCATCTTCGTGACGCTGAAGCTCGGTGTGGACAGATGCGTTGGACGTGATGCCGGATGAGGAGCTGGAGATCACCCTCTCGGATGGTGTGGACGGATCCTTCCTGATAATCTTCAATCCGGACCATGTTGACGATGTTGCATGACCTCGGCCGGGATCGGTGTACAGGACACAGATCTGAGCGGCGTCGCAGGTTGTACGCGTAGCTGGAGGCAGCGTTTTGCAGGCCGTAGGGCTGGACCTGGTGGTTCTCCATCGGGGCTTCGTACTCGCAGAGTCGGAGATCCGTCGCGATGTCTGGCCGGCGATGAGCGAAACGCCCCTCAGGAGTTGATACGACCACAAGATCTGTTCCAAGTCGCACAGGACGACTGGTCCGAGCTGGTCGGATAGATCTGTTGTGGAGAGCTATTACCTGCTCGTTAGGTTGGATTTGAATCGTACTTACCAGAGCTAGGGTTTCAGCGAGTTGGATGCCGACCCGATCAATGGAGTCGAGCAGGTCGGTGTTGTCGATCTGCTTTCCTCTGTAGTGGGGAAGCGGATGACGGGTTGTTGGCGTGGCTGTAGGCGTGGTCGGAGCCAGATGTCCCGTGGTCGGAGCCAGGTCCATCGTGGTCGGAGCCGTGTTCACCGTGGTCGGAGCCGTGTTCACCGTGGTCGGAGCCGTGTTCACCGTGGTCGGAGCCGTGTTCCCCGTGGTCGGAGCCGTAGCCGATGCAGGTGAAGTAGTCGTCGGCACGGGCTGAATCCACGCCTCCTCCGCAGTCATGGCGATGGAGTCATTGGAGCGGGTGGTCCAGGTGATCTGGCCGACGGTGAACGTGAGGCCATTGGGCGTGGCCATGGAGCCGGAGATGATGACCATCTTGTTCGCTTAGAGAGCAGTACGCACACCCCCTACCTGGCGCGCCACTGTCGACGAAATATGGTCGGCAGTCTACCTAGGGGTATGCCCAAGGTAGTAGATTATCGGCAGACAGATGCGCAAGCCCCAAACAAGACGGTGACGCAAGACAGACATGAGGTTTTATCCAGGTTCGGCCGCCAATAAGGCGTAATACCTACGTCCTGCGTCTGATTTGTATTGCTGTATGTCAATGAGAGATATTTTTTAGAGGGGTCCCCTGCCCGCCTTATATAGTCCGGGGAGCAGGGTTACAGATCTGGAAACTAATCCTAGTCAGTTACAATTGCCATATGTGGCCGGATAAGGATTCCTATCTTAACCGACCAGGATCCTGCTTGATCGCCAAATCCGTCTTGATTCCTTGTGCGGGACTCCGATCAGGTTAACTGGGCCGCACGTCATCTTTCGAGTGGACTGAACCCATCGATCCGGGCCAGCCCAAGCTTAGGCCGTAAGGGTATAGGGGTTAATACCCCCACAATATGCTATAGCCGGTTGCATTGGAGATGGTTCAGATACGTGTCACCTTCTTATTGCACAACATGGCCATCTCTAGTTCTTGCACTTTTTAGGTTCTTACTGGACTACGTGTCGGGACCCTATTGTTCCACATGTCAGTTTTCTATTGGCACAAGTGTCGTGTTGCGGTTGGATCATGTGTCACTTCTTCATTGGACCATGTGTCATATTTTTATTGGTCCATATGGCATGACCACAATACCCTGCATGTCTTTCTTTTACTCGACCAGGTGTCTTGATGTTGTACGTCTGCATGTCATTATTTTATTGGACCATGTGTCGTGCCCTGAGCTACCCATGTGTGTTTTCTAATTCAACCATGTGGTAGGACTGATTTGTACCACGTATTTTGTTTATATTGGCCCACATGCACTATCATGGCTCTTACACATGTCATTCACTGGTTCATCCATGTATCAGGTTTTTATTTAACAACGTGCCTATGTTAGATCTACCACATGCACACCAATCATTACATCAGAGAAAATGATTTTAGATCTACACTGCTGCACAAAATGACTATATACATAATTATATTGAACCTGAATTAAATAACAACAGTTCAGCTCAGCAGCAAACTACTAACAGAGTTCACATATCAAGCCGCCAAAATTTCACATCAAAATAGCAAACAAACCACATGTTCACTGCATCAATAAGACTGAGAGTTACCAGCACTTAAGAGCTTGATATGCTCACGAAGCTTATTGTACTCCTCCTATTGCTGTTTCTTGAACTCCTCAAACTCCCTATCAGTGTTTTCTGTCTTCCTCTTTAGTTGATCCACTTGTTCGGTGAGCACAACTGAACTTTCCTAATGAGCAACAAGCTATTCCCAAAGTCTAGAGCATCTTATCCTAATACAACATTCTTCAAAGAAAAGGTGTTGCAGCTAGCCTAGGAGAGGACCTTGGAAACAACGTCAGCAATAGGTTTTGCTCGTATAGTTTCCATAGCTTCCTACGAAAACCAAGGAGTAAACATTAGGAAGAAGACTTAAATTGCAGAACCAAGAGATTATTTCATTACAAGTAATGCATAGGTCTTCCTCAGCCTACTGCCAACTGAGATTCATAAGCACAATGCATAGGTAACATATTAACTATTGTAATATTACAACTTCAAAATGATGGTGCCACTTTAGGCTCCTACTTTTCCTTCTTTTATGCTAATGGCTTCAGCAGATTTCAAAGAAAGCAAATGAAGGTACTTACCATTGCTTCTCTTGCAGCATCGCTTAGTCCTGTGTTGCTACTAGTATGGAAGTTGTTGAAGATTCCCACTGCATCAACATCTTCATGAGGTCGATCATGTTCTTCAACAAGCACTTCTTGATTGTGTCATGTGTCCTTCCTGTTTTTGTCCTTCTGTTAAAATTGCATATGCCTTTCTGTTGATACAAAAGGCAATGTGTATTTGATATAAAAAGAGTAATACAGCCATCAATTACATATGCTTGCAAGTGGGCAATATAGGAGCGAGATCCTATAACCTGGTGGCACTTGACTTTTGCATGGTTTCACTTGTTCTGCTCTAAGACTACCTATAACCACAATTGTGTTAGACTGCAACACAAGTAGACCACATAAAGACTAGATAAGAAATAAATGAGTTTACACACACACCTTGTTCTTGGAACTTAACCACATGTGGACAAGTGCACACCACTGTGTGTCATTCATGCAAGACACAGGAGAGGTCTTTTTTATTTTATCAGTGGGGACACCGTTGAAGTAAGATCGCTTGAACTTGTACCATGTCTGTTGTACAATAGACTAGAATACACTCGTGCATGCTTCTTTTGTTGCTTCATCATTGTCATCAATGGCCAGCCTCAACTATAGAAGTGTGAATGCAAATTAAATCCATTACTAAGTTGCTCAAGGCAGAGTTGAATGTCAACAGAGAATATACATACTTATAGATAGCTTGGCCACAAATCCATTGAGATGTTCAATCCATTGCTTGTAATGTTTCTAGTGCAGGAAAATTGGTACTTGAGACCTGCCTACTACACCTACCACTGAGGCAAACTTAGCAGCTTGTAATGGATCATGTGGCCTTTTGTTCCCCTTGACAACCGAGATGGGCATCCTTGTTCCTATTGATTGGGTGGTTTTGTGAAACCCAACCCCCTTAGTTGCTAGCCTCAACTTCCTCACTCTTTTTTGTAATGGTACTACATAGTTTTCATACATTCAGATTGTTAGAAAAGTAACATGGATATCAAATAGTGTGACTTGATTTATAGACATGTCTAAGGTAGTACCAACCTTGACAAGTTTGGTCATTCTACTGGTGGGGAGGTGGAGTCTTCTCTTTGGCATGGCTAAGGTCATCTTTGTTGATGGTCACTAACACCTATTTTGACCATCAACATTCACCTAAAAGCAAGATAAAGTTAGGAGAATCATCATCACATGTGTAGGATTTGCTTTACAATTCACCTAGTTCCACTTGTACCTAAAAATATATTTGTATGCAGGAGTTTTGGCCAAAATGGTGACAAATACACACATAGGAGGCAAGTGGACATGGTAGGGGTCCAAAGGGCCCACATGCCATGCCGACCGGTGCCAGATAGGCGCTGCCTGGTGCCCCACTTGCCCCTTACACGTCACTAATCCATGGGAGTGACTCCCCAAGCCCTCTTAAGTGTTGATCCAATGTCGATTTGCACAGATGGTCATGATGGAGTGGTCTTGGATCCATGGGTCCACTATCATGGACTTGGAGCCCTCCAACTAACCTTGGAACTGCCTTACCTACCAAATTTTGACATGTATTGACTTCACAACTGCCTTTGGGAGCCAACCAAGGCCCTATGATCGAAAGGCAGTGAAATAAAGGGCCGCCCAGCACCCCTACCACATCGCTCGGTGCCCAAGTTACCTCCACCAACTTACTTGATGTCTATAAGTACCCCCTATAGCAACCAACCTTGGAGAGCTATAAATAGTGGTGTAAGGTGCCATTTGTAATCATCACCTTCTCATTCCATCACTCCAAGTGAGAGTAGTAGCTATGTGATACTCTTTGTAGCTTTACTACTTAGAAGTAGAAGATAGGGAGAGAGGGAGAGAAGCTTGGGGAGGAGCCGGGTTTGTTGGCATCCTCTCCACTTGTGCTTTGCCAGATGAAGCTCTTCTTCGAGTGAAGTTCGGCATCTTCTGTGTGGTAACTCTACTTTTTTACATTACTTAAGTATTATTTATATTATTGTGTTCACTAGTTTCACCGCTTGGTTAGAGTGCTCTAGTCTCATTTCATCATGTACAAGATTAGAGTAGTGAGTCTATAGATTAAGCGTGGTGCTTAGGCTATAGCTTGCCTGTGTTTACGGCTAGGCCTCCAGATAGATTGTGGTAGGTGGCAGGTGGTGACAGCCCTGTCCATACTCTGTATTCCACCATGATAGGTCTAGTTATTAAATCATAGGGCTCATGGCTGACCTTCTCTAGTTATCCCTCCTGGTTGCTAGGCAGGCTATGCCCCAAAGTAAACAACTGTGATATAGTATTCTTTAGTCTTACCTTAGTTCAGAGAAACCACATATATCCTCTCTACCTATTATTTTACCCTTGTTCTATCCTTGGATAAACTTAGTTCTTAGTCTAGTTCACTTCGCATTCCATTGGAAATACGATACCTTGAAATATTTTTGGGTGAAAGCTGGGTGAAAGCTACATTGACATCCATGCGCTTGCGGATTTATCTGTTCGCCATATCTAGTGTCAACAAGCTTTCTAGCACCGTTGCTAGGGAACGGTAGCTGTTCTAGTTTAGAACTAAGTCATCCAAGTTTTTTTTCCTTTATGTTTCATACCATGGATCACATTCCTATCATTCAATTCGCTGGTCCAAAGGGTGCTAGTTTGGAGCCACCTCCATCATCAAAACCTATCCTCACCCATAGTTATGAAATTCGCCCTTGTTTCATAACTAAAGTTCAGGAGCTATCCTTTTCTGGGGAAAAAGATGACAACCCATATGCCCATCTGTGAGAGTTTGAGCAAGTGTGTTCATTCCTTGACATTTTAGGCATGTCACCTAAAACCCTTAAGTGGAAGCTATTTCCGTTCTCTTTGATGGGATTATCCAAACAGTGGTATACTCGAACCGTAGAGAGTGCATAAGGAGAGTGGGAAGTTCTTCTAGGCAAGTTTTGCTTAACGTTCTTTCCCATCGCCCGAGTGGTTCATCTTCAAAGAGAGGTCCTAAGCTTCAAGCAAAAGGAGAAAGAATCCCTAGGTGCTTCATGGGTCCATTTGATGGATCTTTATTCATCAGGCCCTAATCTTGCTATACCCAAACCTATAGTTTTGCAACACTTCTATTTAGGTCTTAGTGAGAAATCTACATAATTTCTTAACATCGCTTCAGGAGGAGCCTTCTTACATCTTTTTGATAGTGAGGGGAGAGCTATCCTTGACACAATCCTTGAAAACTCTCCCTACACTGATGTTCATGATGATTCCCCTAAAGAAAAGGACATTCAAACCCTCAAGCAAGAAGAAGTTTCGACAGCTAAATCACTGCCAATTCCATCTAAAGCTTTAGCTGCTGACCCAATTCTTAGACAATTCCTAGAGACACCAAAGGAAGAAGAAATTCATCCTTTGAAGTTTCCTTTTGAATTTGAGGAGGACCTCTCTCCTTATGTTGAGAACACCTTCAATCATCCAATCCAATAGAGATATTTGGCATCATTGATCCCAAATCATTATCTTTCCTATTCATCTCATGACTTGGTTGTCCAAGAGCCCCTTGAATCAACATCATCTTCCACCTCAGACTTCAATCTCCCCTATGTCCCTCCTTGTTTCTTTGGTGATAATCCAAACCAAGGAGGCATTCTGAACCTTTTGGTTGACGTCGAAAGGGAGCATAAATCATCTGAGGTGAAGATTCCCATCCTAATGGAGGATGAGGATGGAAATCCACTCCTAGAATGCCATAAACAAGAGATAATGGATGAATATGTTTGGTCTATGGACATTCTCGATGGGTCAACTTTGGAGTCCAAGAAGGAGGATCATATGGACAAACATCAAGGCTACATTCTGGAAGAGCCACAAGATCCACGCTTTCATGAGAAATCTCTAGAGTTAATCTTTCCTTGCACTACCTACACCTATGAGAGTAACACCCATCATATGCCTCTCTTTTATCAAATCCTCGGGAGGATGATTGTGGATGCTTTTGTCTAGCACAAGTATTCCAAAGCTCGTAGTTGCCTTGGCACAAGTTCTTGCAGCTAAAACTACAAAGGTCAAGCATATGACTTAAAACAAAGCACTACCGAGAGATAACCCGTTTGCTTGCTATTTTTCAATTCAATAAAGTTTGTTTAGTTTCTATCATCATAAGTAGTAGTAGTAATAAATAAAAATGGTTTACCTTTTAAAGATTATGCTTTTCCCTTCCACTAAAATAGAGTGAACCCACTAAAGATTAAGCTTGATTGTTGCACTGGCCGATGTACTCACACATCGGTTAGGTTTGTAGTATCACCTTGCACTAGTATTTGTTGTAGATATTAAAATCATGAATCAAGACTTTTTGAGCAAGCATCATAAGTGACATCAAGAAGAAGGAATTCAAGTCAGGGACAAGGTACAAATGTGAAATTCAAGAGTGAGGTTAATTGGGCATGGAAAGCTCGGAAGCAAATGTGATGGTCCATTCAAAGTTATCATCATGAGCCGTCATGCTTCAAAACAACAAAGGTAACATCTCTAAGGTATGTGGTTAATGTTTAAATTATTACCTTTGACCCAATAAGCATGAATATTTGATATGATTGGACTTGTTTAGTTTTGCTAACACAATGTTCAGGCTTAGCTTTTCAATCATGCCTTCTTTCTGTTCATAATCATACCCAACTCTTTTAAACTCTTATCATAGTGAGCTGTAGAAGTATGCCCAAAATGATTGTGCATATGTTCTTCTATCTTGTCTTGTCTGAATCCAACATAGGAAGAGTGTAGATTGAGATGTTAAAATTGAATGATCTTGTTCTATTTTTGCATCCTCAACTCTAAAACAAATGCTTAAATATGAACCTCTTCTTATACAACCTGTTGTCATGTTGAGTTTAGATAAATTTTGTGACCTTATGAACTAGTGGCACTTCAAAGATTTGAGCTATCTCCTTCATAAATACCCCTTTTTGCCTTTTTGTGAAGAGAGACATGGAGCTACCAAAAAAAGTTGGGCACATGAAGGTCCAAGTAAAATAAAATAAAAAAACAAAAAAAATATGGGCACATGAAGGTTTAAGTACATTAGAAGTATTTTATATATCAAAAAAATAATGGCTCCATGATCTCAAATGTTATCTTGTGGGGGTCAATCATGAGGAGATCCTCTCACCACATTGGTTTGCTTTAGAAGTGTCATAACTTTCACTGTTTAACTTAACAATATACATGGCATAGGTATGCTTCTCCTTCACCTTGATCTCCCCTTTGGCATGATAAATGTTTAGATGCTTTTGTTTCATTTCTAATCATGCTATGTGCCTCTGTTTGCTTTTCAATAAGAGGAATAAAATTTATGGTTCACTAGTATATTTGTACTAGTAGAACCCTGTTGCTTTCACCCTTTGTGTCTTTGAATAAGCACAGATGCTGAAGGAACAAGTGTGGGGGCTGGGCAACCCAACCCCAGCTTAAGCAACTTCTTCAATGAAAAACACTGAGGCTACACATAGAAGCACTTCACACATCAATATAACAAACAAAAAATTCAATTGCAAATTAGCAATTAATTTTGAGCATTTATTTAAATTTTTATGTATTTTAACCTAGGCTAAATAAATTTTTTTGGATAAATAAAATAAACTATAACGTTTAGAAACATGTTTGTTGCATTCAAGCCGAAGCATACTAATTTTTGGTTGAGTTTAGGGCTAGATTATTTGAAGTTGAATTCAAATTCCATTTGAATTTGTCTTGGATTTGAAAACTAGAATTGGAAAAGAAATTGATTTTGAAAAACCTTCTTTTCTTCCTTTTTAGCCTAGCCCTAGAACCGGCCGGCCCTTCACTTCCTCCCCTTCTCGGCTTTGGCCTGCTCGGCGGCCAAGCTATGCCTCCCCTTTCTTCCTTCCTTCTGGGCACATCCTGGTCCACACCGCCCCACTCGACAGCCCGCTCCGCACGCCTCCCCTCCTTCCTGCTTTCCCACGCGCGCGCCCACTGCTCACGCCCTGCTTCGGTGCACCGCACGGCCTAGCTTAGCACCACGGCCCACAGTGCCCACGCCCGCACCCGCACGTGCCCGTCTGCTCCCTTCTCTCTCATTGTGCCGCTAGCCCCACACGTTAGCACCTGCACCCTTCCCTTTCCTTTCCTTTCTTTCCCCGCACGCTCCCTTCCTTCTTCGCCGCCCGGCGATGGTGCTGCCAAGCATGGCAAGCAATCGCCATCGAGCATGCAAGGTAGGTGACCAATTCCACCCAAGCACCACACCCCTTCCATCTACCACACCCCATCTGTCCTATTAAACCCGAGCCCGAACCCCTCCTTCTCCCCTTTCCTCTGTTCGTACTCAAAGCTCTCACCGCCGCCGTAATTCACCTGCTCCCACACCTCGAACCTCGTCGTCAACGACTCCCGAAGCTCCGCCATGTTCCCCCACAACCGTAGGTATCTCCAATTCATT
The DNA here is from genome assembly GCF_019320115.1 of Miscanthus floridulus. NCBI lineage: Eukaryota > Viridiplantae > Streptophyta > Magnoliopsida > Poales > Poaceae > Miscanthus > Miscanthus floridulus. Next base: position 78,665,749 of record NC_089586.1, read on the forward strand.
GATTTGGCCTTGTATTGCTTAGATTCCACTCACCACGCCCATTTTTTTCTCTCCAGCTGCCGTCGTCGACGCCCCACCCCTTCGGAACCTTCTTGGACTTTGTGACCATCACTGCTGACTTCACGGTGAGCTTCTCCATCTTCCTATGCCCTCTGTTCATCGTATTGCGCATTGGAACACCGTATCGGTGAGCACCGGTTGCCGCTGGCCATGGCGCTGCCGTGGGACATCGCTCCAACGCGTTCCCCGCCCTTAGTTTTCACACTAGCGAGTTCATGAGCGTTTGTAGATCATTTGCGTGTGTTTGGTTTATCTCAGGATGGCCGGAATCACCGTACTGGTGTTCTCCGCCGTATTCACCTCGCCGTCGGCCATGGTGGGCTCATCGGCGGTACTGTGCAGCTGGTGGAGGTACTTTCATGTACCCTACGTCGTTAGATCTTGCACGGACAGCCACGATTGAACCGTACTGGTTCGATGTGTAATTGTTCCACCGTAGACCCATGGACCCGTCCCACAGTGCTGCGTCAGTGAGTCCACCACGCATTTGGTGCACCGAGCCAGTCCACGCGCACCACATGGCTACCTAGTTAGCAGCTGCGGTCAACCCGCAGTCAAGCCACGGCCATTTTGTAGAATAGCCCCTCTATTTCCAGTGAATCAACCCGCAGTCCATAACAGTTCAAATAAATTATTATTTAGTCCTATTTTTATTCATTTTAGACCCTATATTTTCTAGAAATAGTATGCACAGTCCAGTAACCGTGTAAATTTATATTTTTATTGTTTTAGTTCAAAAATAAGTTCAATTTATTTAAAGAACTGCCATTGAACCTTATTTCATGCGTAACTTTTGTGTTTTATGTTCGATTTGAGTGATTCTTTTGCTCACGTGTTCGTACCAATACATAGAATAGCTTTATAAGCTTTTCAATCTATGTTTTTACTATTTGGTGTACTATTCTAATAGAAGTCTATTTGTATACATGTAATGACTGGAATGATGATTGATTGGTGATTTAGAACACGATTAGAGGGTGAGAAGTTTGAGGTAGCTGAGGACCAGCAACAGGAAGATCAGCAGTACCAGGAAAACTTTGAGGAAGGCAAGTGTGCCAAAGGCCCCTTGTACCTATGAACTATTACCATTCATATTCATGCATGTGTCTAATTTGATATACCTTTAAAGACCTTACCTAGCTGATTACTTGTACCACATATCCTTGTTACCTAGGGTTTGGGTATGCATTTTGGATAGATGCTGCAGTGCTTAACATAAAAATAATTGTTAAACATGACTAAAGGCACTATACAATGTGATAAAATGGAGCTTTTTAGCAACATTTAGGGGGCTAGAGTACAGGGTTGAGTACTCTAGTGCCTCTCCATAAGGACTTAATCATGAAGTGGCCACCCAGGAGGTTTCATACAACCCCAAGTGTCATATGGCTCTGACTTTAACCTATTAACAAGATTGTACTAGCTCGTCTGTAGCTTTCCGTAAGGGCAAGAGGGGGCACTAGTTGGTATGTTTCCTTTCCTGCTAGGGTGTGTGTACCATGCCACGACTAGGTGTGCCACTCCTAGAGGAGGTCCACATATGGCTAGACGGCTGAAACCTTAGCAGGTACAACTTGTTAGTGCAACTAGCTAAGGGTTACATAGTGAAACCCTACCACACTTCCTAGGTAGAGGTGTAGTGGGCTTTGCAAACCCCGACATTGGAAATCATGACTCAGTGAGTAAAGTTGTACAATTTCTACAGAAATATTTGACCTGTTATAACAGCCATGCTCACGGATACGAGTGGTCTAGATCCTTCATGATTAGTGGCTACTGTGGATGGTTGGGAATTGATTTAAACTGGATTATACATTAATATCACTTGGGATTTGGGATTGTTCACTAAAGTAGTGATTCAGGATGCTAAAACTTGATCAACTAAAATTGTGAACTACAGTCAAACTGTGTCTAGCCTTTGAGCCTCATAGATTCCTTTGATATACTTGATAAGCATGGTGAGCTTACACTTGCTTTACATTCAATGAAAACCCTAGATGGGTAATAGATAATGGGTATGAAGAGTTTCCGAAGGATGTCCAGGACTACTAGGATGATGTTCACCAGTTGGAGTCCCTGTGGCAGATTGGGCTAGTTCTTCCGCCATGTGTGTAATAATGTTGCCAATGAGCAAACTACGTATTAATATTATGATGAGATATGCGATGTAATAATTACTTTACTTTGATGGTATTGCAATTTGTGATATATTTGTGTTTGGACATCCTAGGCGCACATATATGAGTACTTGATTTTGCTATGCAAAATTGGGTGTGACTAATTGATATCAAAGCTATAACTGACTGTAGGACGATCAACCTAGTTAGAAATGGATGTTTTTAGGATCACATTATCTTTATTTTACTACCTTTAATTTGCTATAATTTTTTTTGCTTATATTCTATTCTTTATCTGTTGCAAAAATTATTTTATTCTAATACTCAGCCTTTTCATTCTTATAGATGGCCCGCACCAAGCTGACGCCCCACAATAGGACCATCGTCATGCCCACTAGGAGGACAAGGTTCACATTTGGAAAGCACATTCCTGCAGATCTGGTGGAGGCTCTGAGGAGCATGGAGGAGGAACCGCCTATGGAGGTGCCCGTGGGGGAACCTCTAGAGGACGTGATGGAAGAAGATCCCATGGATGAAGAAATAGAAGAGGGGCCCATGTTTGAGGAACCCATTGAGATAGAGGAGTCTGAGGAAGAACCCATGGAAGAAAATGGTCAGGGTGGTCAGGAGGGAGCTGGTGCTCCTGATGATGGAGATGATTCTGATGGTTCTGATTCTAATGGGGATGATGATGGAGATGGTGGTGATGGTAATGGAGATAATGGTGGTGATGGAGATGGTGGTGATGGAGGAGACAATGGGAATAATGGCGATGATGACCATGATGCACTGTTGGCTCAAGGGTGGACTACGGAGATCCACTATGATCTACAAGGAGATGCCTACTACCACCCCATGCTTGTCTCACTCGTACGCCGCTACCACACCAGATGCACTATTCAGTACAGGACAGAGCATTGGACCCACCCTGACTACGCCGGCTTCTACGAGACAGAAGTATACATCCACGAGGGGACTCAGGTGTGATACTTCCACCGCACCATCACTGCATGGCTCACACATGCAACCACCATCAGGGACGCTGCTCGACAGGCGTTGGTGGTCAACCGCGACCGCCACTTCGATGACATCGCCTGGGAGGAGGATCATTATCTTCCCTGCCGTCGGAGCGGCCAGTCTACTTGCAACATCGCTACACCACTTGGAGAGGTAAACCTGAGGCTGAGGCCTACCCTGTTGTGCTTGGCTCAGACCAACACTGATTTGGACCAGGCCTTGGATGAGTTAGATGTCATGGGGAAGGCGTACCTGTAGCTTGCCCGTGAGAATGCTACATTGAAGCAGCATCAAGGAGGTCCCGATGTGCAAGCGCCAGGTGTTCTTGCTCAGTCACCCTCAAGGAACAGAGGAGAATTTGGAGACCCCAACACCAGCACCAACATCGACCCATAGGTGGAAGTCTTAAAAGAATATGTAATAAACACGCGTAGATGTGCGAGAGAGTGTTCAGTTTATTTCTTTTAATGGTTGAACAATTGATACTTGTGTGGTTGGATGATTGTCATAATGAACAATGTTTGATTTGTATTTTTGATATGATTGTGATGACTTGTGGGCATGTCCACGGTCATTTAGTTCAAGGTTAAGGCTTAAGGATAATATGAATAAATAGTTGGGTTTCGTTTTATCATGCTGTCCATATTGTATCATTCTGAGCAGTCTGCCTTTATCAGTTCATATCTCATGCTCTAGATGTCCAATGGTCATGAAAATTTTATGGAGATACGTAGACTTCTATATCTTTCTTTTAGGTCTGTAATCACCTCAATACCTATTGTAAATTGTGAGATAAAGCTGTTATAAGTTGAGGTTTCTGTGCTGTCAGAATTCTGGAATAGTACTGCTTGTCGTCTGTTTTTGACTAAGTAAACGTCAGAATCTGAAAAAGTATTCTAAATGAAAGTTGTAGATAATTTCATAAGCTTTCCAGAAAGGTAGAATTACCAATCAGATGATAAACAGAGACTGAGATATGCTCATTTTACTGCACTGCTATTTGTCCAACTCGCCGGAAAAGTTCAGAACAATTATCTTCTTGTATACCCTACATATATCTCTTGTCTTGATCTTGTGATACCCACTCTTATTAGACCCTTATCTTCTAAAGATTATATATGGTGGACATATGAGACTTATATGATGTATCTACAGGTGGTGAACACCAGGAGGAACAACCAGGGAGGCAAGGACCTGCCACCACCACCTCCTATCACTATGGAGCAGCTGATGATGATGTAGACATAGTTGCTTCAGCAGATGGCTCAGAACATGTAGAACATGGGGCATGGGAATGGGACTACGCCCCCTCAAGTCAGAGATAAGAGGGGAGAGTTTTTGAAAGGACACCCACCTGTCTTCAAGCACTCCACTGACCCACTCTAGGCTAACGACTGGCTACGTGCTATTGAGAGGCAACTAGAGATTACTAAGTGCGATGACAAGGAGAAGGTTCTGTATGCCTTTGGATAGTTGCAAGGAGCTGCACTGGATTGGTGAGACTCATTCTACTTTGGCCGTACTAAAGCTAATCCCATCACTTGGCTTGAGTTTCACAGTGCCTTCTGCTCTCACCACGTACCTACTGGATTGATGAAGCTGAAGAAGGAGTTCTTGGCTCTTAAGTAGGGGAGCATGACTATTGCTAAATATTGTGACAAGTTCATACAATTATCATAGTATGCACCTACTGAGGTGGATAAGGATGAGAAGAGGCATGAGTTATTCATGGAAGGTTTGAATGATGGTCTCTAGAACCAACTATTGTCTCATACTTTTGCTAGTTTTCAGTAGCTGGTGGATAAGGCCTTGGTGATAGAGAACAAGCGCCGCTAGATGGAGGACAAGAAGAGGAAGTTCTTAGGACAACAATCCAGGAGTAACTCTCGCTTTCGTGCCAATCCTCAACAGACTCAACCACAGTAGCACTATCAAGACAGTTCGGTCTAGTCAATCGCAACCAGCAACCACAGCATGCACAGCAATAGCAGCAGCATTACAAGGCACTAGCTCAACACCAACAGCAATCCAACAATGCTCCTATGAGGAATAATGTCCCCAATGCTCCACATAGGAATAGCGCACCAAAGGCGCCAAATGTAGTTAATGATAACAGATGCTTCAATTGTAGAGAACCAGGGCATTACTCTAATAGATGCCCCAAGAAGACGACTAACATGCAGTAGAATTATGTTAGGGGAAAAGTCAACCATATGACTATAGAAATAGCTCAGGAGGCACCGGATGTGGTGATCGGTACCGTTTCCGGTCAACTTAAACTCAGCTATAGTACTTTTTGATTCTGGTGCTTTGCATTCCTTCATAGCATATACATTCATAAAGAAGCATGGTATTCCTGTATGTGTTATGAAGAAACCCATGTTAGTAAACTCACCTAGAGAGGAAATGAAAGCAAATTGGATATGCTTAGCTACTAGTCTCAACATAAGGGGGTAGAATTTCAAGCCAACCTTGTAGTCATAGACTCATCTGGTATTGATGTTATCTTGGGTATGGATTTGTTAAGGTCCAGGAAGGCAGTCATTAATTGTGGGAACAGTTCTGTGAATCTCACCACTCCACCCGGAGAGAAAGTTGAGTATGTGGCAACACAGTCAGCCATGGAAATATGTTAGGTTAATCAATTGGAGGGCACAACTATAGAGGATATACGGATAGTAAATGATTATCTAGATGTCTTCCCTAAGGAATTACCAGGTATGCCACCTAAATGAGATATTGAGTTTATAATTGAACTTTTACCTGGAACTACACCCATAGCTAAGAGACATTATAGAATGGGAGTGAATGAATTAGCAGAACTTAAGAAACAATTAAGGGAATTGCTAGATAAGGGTTATGTCCAACCTAGTTCTTCACCTTGGGGTGCACCAGTACTGTTTGTAGAGAAGAAAGATGGTACACAAAGAATGTGCATAGATTACAGATCACTTAATGAGGTCACAATTAAGAACAAGTATCCACTGCCTAGAACCGACAACCTGTTTGACCAGTTGAAAGGAGCTTGTGTGTTTTCCAAGATCGACCTCCGATCTAGATACCATCAGTTGAGGATAAGATGTTCTGACATTCCTAAAACTGCTTTTGTGACCTAATATGGACTATATGAGTTCATAGTCATGTCCTTTGGTTTGACAAATGCACCTGCTTACTTCATGTATTTGATGAACAAAGTATTCATGGAGTACCTTGACAAGTTTGTCGTGGTGTTCATTGATGACCTATTAGTCTACTCTAAGAATGAAGAACATGAGGAACATTTGAGGTTAGTATTGCAGAAGCTTAGAGAACATCAGCTCTATGCTAAGTTTAGCAAATGTGAGTTCTGGCTAAAAGAAGTATCTTTCCTTGGTCACATAATCTCTAATGGAGGAGTAGCAGTAGATCCCAAGAAGGTTAGACATGTATTGAGTTGGAAGCCACCTTAGGATGTTAGTGAGATTCAGAGTTTCCTTGCTATGGCTGGGTACTATAGGAGGCTCATCAAGGGATTCTCTAAGTTAGCTAAACCCATGACTACTCTGTTAGAGAAGAATGCCAAATTTGTATGGTCTAAGCAATGTCAGGATAGTTTTGAGGAGTTGAAGAAGAGACTAACTTCTGCCCTAGTGCTTATCTTACCAAAAGCTTCTCTATCTATTGTGATGCCTCACAGCAAGGTCTAGGTTGTGTTCTTATGTAAGAGGATAGAGTTGTTGCCTATGCATCCAGACAGCTGAGAAAACATGAGTTAAATTATCCAACTCATGATCTAGAGTTAGTAGCTATGGTACATGCTCTCAAGATTTAGAGGCATTACCTGATTGGTCATAAGTGTGAGATTTATATGGACCATAAGAGTTTGAAGTATATATTCACTCAGTCAGATCTGAATTTGAGGTAGCGCAGATGGCTAGAGTTAATCAAGGATTATGATTTGGAGATACACTATCACCCGGGAAAGGCTAACATTGTAGTAGATGCCTTGAGTAGGAGGAGTTATGTGAACATGGCCTATACAACTTAGTTACCTAAAGAGTTGTGTGAGGAGTTCGAATACCTAAATTTGGATATTGTGGCTAACACTATGGAGCTAGAGGTGGAACCTACTCTAGAATGAGAGATCCATAAGGGACAATTGAATGATGAGAGGATCAAGGATATTACTAAACGTATAGTGATTGGTAAACCCCTAGGATTCCACATGGATGATCAAGGAATAGTATGGTTTGGGAAAAGGATTTGTGTGCCAGAAGTGAAGTCCATTAGAGAGTCTATTTTGAGGGAAGCTCATGACTCGGCCTATTCCATACACCCAGGGAGTACTAAAATGTATCTTGATCTTAAAGAGAGATATTGGTGGTATGGACTAAAAAGAGATGTAGCTGAACATATGGCCATATGTGATACGTGCCAAAGAGTAAAGGCAGAGCATCAGAGGCCAGCAGGTTTACTATAACCAATGAAGATACTTGAGTGGAAATGGAAAGAAGTTGAAATGGACTTCATAGTGGGGGTTACCCAGTACACAGAGGGGATATGACTCTATCTGGGTAAATAGTAGACCATCTGACAAAAATAGCACATTTCATTCCTATCAAGACAACTTATTCTAGTGCAAAGCTGGCAGAGCTATATATGGAAAGGATTGTATGTTTATATGGAGTACCAAAGAAGATTGTTTCAGATAGGGGTACATAGTTCACATCTCATTTCTGGCAGAAATTGCATGAGTCCATGGATACGAAGTTGAACTTTAGCTCAGCATATCATCCTCAGATAGATGGGCAGACTGAGAGAACAAATCAAATTTTAGAGGATATGCTGAGAGCATGTGCTCTATAGTACGGAACAAGTTGGGATAAAAGTTTGCCCTATGCTGAATTCTCTTATAATAATAGCTACTAGAAAAGTCTTAAAATGGCACCGTTTGAGGCGTTGTATGGCAGAAAGTGTAGGACACCACTGTTTTGGAATCAAACAGGAGAAAGTCAAGTCTTTGGACCAGAAGTTTTGCAACTGGCAGAGAAATAGGTACAAACAATAAGGTAAAACTTAAAAGTTACACAGTCATGATAGAAAAGCTATGCTGACATGAGAAGAAGAGATTTGGTGTTTGAGATTGGTGACTTTGTTTATCTCAAAGTTTCACCTATGAGAGGAGTTAAGAGATTTCATACCAAGGGAAATTTGTCACCCAGGTATGTGGAACCATTCAAGATCATCAACAGGAGAGGAGAAGTTGCTTACTAGCTAGAATTACTAGAACAGCTCTCAGGTGTTCATGATGTCTTTCATGTGTCGCAACTTAAGAAATGCTTGAGAGTACCTGAGGAACAACTACCTTTAGAAGAACTGGATATCTGAGAGGATCTATCATACAAAGAATATCCAGTGAGAATCTTGGAAACAGCGGAGAGAATCACAAGAAGCAAGATAATAAGGATGTGCAAGGTTTAGTGGAATAGACAATCTGTGGATGAGGCAACTTGGGAAAGAGAGGATGATCTGAGATCTGACTATCCCAATCTTTTTGAACCATCTGAATCTCAAGGACGAGATTCATCTTAAGGGGGGTAGGTTTGTAACACCCAAAAATTTCAACTACAAATTAGCAATTAATTTTGAGCATTTATTTATTCTTTATGTATTTTAACCTAGGATAAATAATAAATTTTGGATAAATAAAATAAACTATAAGGTTTACAAACATGTTTGTTGCATTCTTGCCGAAGCATACTAATTTTTGGTTGAGTTTAGGGCTAGATTGTTTGAAGTAGAATTCAAATTCCATTTGAATTTGGCTTGGATTTGAAAACTAGAATTGGATAAGAAATTGATTTTGAAAAACCTTCTTTTCATCCTTTTTAGCCCAGCCCTAGAACCGACCCAGCCCTTCACTTCCTCCCCTTCTCGGCTTTGGCCTGCTCGACAGCCTAGCCATGCCTCCCCTTTCTTCCTTCCTACTGCGCACAGACTACTCTGCACCGGCCCACTCAACAGCCCACTCCACGCGCCTCCCCTCCTTCCCACTTTCCCATGCGCACGCCCGCTGCTCGTGGCCTACTTCGATGCACCGTGTGGCCTAGCTCAGCACCATGGCCTGCAGTGCCCACACCCGCACCCGCACACACTATTCGCTCCCTTCTCTCTCACTACGCCGCTAGCCCAGCATGTCAGCGTCCGTGCCCTTCCCTTTCCTTTCCTTTCTTCCCCTGCATGCTCCCTTCCTTCTTCGTCGCCTGACGATGGCGCTGCCAAGCATGGCAAGCAGCCACCATCGCGCATGTAAGGCATGCGACCAATTTCACCCGAGCACCATGCCCCTTCCATCTACCGCACCCCATCCATCCTATAAAAACCCAAGCCTGAACCCCTCCTTCTCCCCTTTCCTCTATTCGCACTCAAAGCTCTCACTACCACCGCAATTCACCTACTCTCGCACCTCGAACCTCGACATCGATGACTCCCAAAGCTCCGCCATGTTCCCCCATGACCGTAGGTATCTCCAATTCATCGATTTGGCCTTGTATTGCTCGGATTCCACTCACCGCACCCATTTTTCTCTCTCTAGCCGCTGTTGTTGACCCGCCGTGACCGTCGCTGCTGACTTCGTGGCGAGCTTCTCCATGTTCCTATGTCCTCCATTCATTGTATTGTGCACTAAAATGGCATATCGGTGAGCATCAGTAGCCGCTAGCCATGGCACTACCATGGATCGTCGCTTCGGCGCGTTCCCCACCCTCGATTTTCACCCTAGCGAGTTTGCGAGCGTTTATAGATCATTTGCGTGTGTTTGGTTTGTCTCAGGATGGTTGGAATCGCCGTATCGGCGTTCGCCACCGTATTTGCCTCGCCGCCGACCATGGCGGGCTGGCCGGCGGTACTGTGCAGCCGGTAGAGGTACTTCCGTGCACTCTACGCCATTAGATCTTGCATGGTCGGCCACGATTGAATCGTACTAGTTTGATGTGTAATCGGTCCACCGTGGACCATGGACCCAGCCCACGATGTCACGTCGGCGAGTCCACCACGCATCTGGTGCACCGAGCTAGTCCATGCGCACCACATGGCTACCCACTCAGCAGCTACATTCAACCCGCAGTCAAGCCGTGCCCATTTTGCAGAATAGCCCCTCTATTTCTAGTGAATCAACCCACAGTCCATAACAGTTCAAATAAATTATCATTTAGTCCTATTTTTATTCATTTTAGACTCTATATTTTCTAGAAATAGTACACGTAGTCCAGTAACCGTGTAAATTCATATTTTTATTATTTGAATTAAAAAATAAGTTCAGTTTATTTATAGAAATGCCATTGAACCTTATTTCATGCGTAACTTTTGTGTTTTAAGTTCGATTTGTGTGATTCTTTCGCTCACGTGTTGGTAGCAGTATGTAGAATAGCTTTATAAGCTTTTCAATCTATGTTTTTACTGTTTGGTGTACTGTTCTAATAGAAGTCTATTGGTATGCATGTAATGATTGGAATGATGCTTGATTGGTGATTTGGAACATGATTAGAGGGTGAGCAGTTTGAGGTAGCTGAGGACCAGCAATAGGAAGATCAGTAGTACTAGGAAAACTTTGAGGAAGGCAAGTGTGCCAAAGGCCCCTTGTACCTATGAACTATTACCATTCATATTCATGCATGTGTCTAATTTGATATACCTTTAAGGACCTTACCTAGATGATTACTTGTACCACATATCCTTGTTACCTAGGGTTTGGGTATGCATTTTGGATAGATGATGTAGCGCTTAACATAAAAATAATTGTTAAACATGACTAAAGGCACTATACAATGTGATAAAATGGAGTTTTTAGCAATATTTAGGGGGCCAGAGTACGGGGTTGAGTACTCTAGTGCCTCTCTATAAGGACTTAATCCTAAAGCGGCCACCCATGAGGTTTTGTACTACACCGAGTGTCATATGGCTCTGACTTTAACCTATTAACTAGATTGTACTAGCTCATCTGTAGCTTTCTGTAAGGGCAAGAGGGGGGCTCTAGTTGGTATGTTTCCTTACCTGCTAGGGTGTGTGTACCATGCCATGACCACGCATGCCACTCCTAGTGGAGGGCCACATACGTCTAGACAAATGAAACATTAGCAGGTATGACTTGTTAGTGCAACTAGCTAAGGGTTATGTAGTGAAACCCTGCCACACTTCCTAGGTAGAGGTGTAGTGGGCTTTGCAAACCCCGGCATTGGGAATCACGGCTCGGTGGGTAAAGTTGTATAATTTCTGCAGAAATATTTGACTTGTTATAACAGCCATGCTGACGGATACGAGAGGTCTAGATCCTTCATGATTAGTGGCTACTGTGGATGGTTGGGAATTGATTTAAATTGGATTATACATTAATATCACTTGGGATTTGGGATAGTTCACTAAAAGTGATTCAGGATGCTAAAACTTGATCAACTAAAATTGCGAACCATAGTCAAACCGTGTCTAGCCTTTGAGCCTCATAGATCCCTTTGATATACTTGCTAAGCATGGTGGGCTTACACTTGCTTTACATTCAATGAAAACCCCACATGGGTAACAGATAATGGGTATGAAGAGTTTTCAGGGGATGTCTAGGACTACTAGGATGATGTTCACTAGTTGGAGTCCCTGTGGCAGATTGGGATAGTTCTTTTGATGTGTGTGTAATAATGTTGCCAATGAGCAAACTATGTATTAACATTATGATGAGATATGTGATGTAATAAGTACTTTACTTTGATGCTATTGCAATTTGTGATATATGTGTGTTTGGACATCCTGGGCGCACATATATGAGTACTTGATTTTGCTATGCAAAATTGGGTGCGACAATCAACATCAACTTGTTGGGCTTCATCTCATTATGAGACGTTGGTTTGTATCTCAGTACCCCTCTCCTATATTTATCTCCTTGAAAATAAATGCATAAAAAAGCCAAATTCTTCATGTTATTAAAACTTGATGAAATCTAGAACATGACCCCAAGATTTGATCATGACTTATCTTATGAGATTGGCTTGCATAATCTTTATTCTTTGTCTTTCACTTAATGCTTGTGGGAACCTTACTCAATTAGGATAACATTACCTAAGTTGTTGTGAAGTGTGATATAGTGATGACAAGACAAATCCTTCTTTCTAATCAAGTGTTTTGGAGACTTTTGTTTTGAACAAAATTTAAAACCATGGCTTCATAACTCCTCTATGGTATAAACATCCTACTAGAGCCATAGGTAATGTCTTGATAAACCTACACCTTCTTGCTGCTTAGATTTTGTTTTGAGTTTTGTCAAATTGTGTGACCCTAGTGAGTGATGCACCATGCTTACATGATCAAGATCACATAAACTCCACCCACACTTATGCTATGCTCTTACACTAAGAGCTAGCATAGACATTCCATTCCACCTCTCCACAAATATGCCTTTTTCACCTTTCCACAAAATAAAGACTCTATGTATTCAAGATCTCTCTCCATTGTCCATACAAGTCTAAAAAAGAGACATGGGCTATATGTTGTTAAAAAAAGGAGAGAGTTAAAGAAGAGAGAGTTGGAAAAGATGATGAAAAAAGAGAGCTGAGTGAAAGAAAAAAAGTGTCAAGCAAAAAAAAAGAGGATGAGCATCAAAGATAGCCCAGCCTGAATCATTAAGATTTGGAGAGAGCATCTTTGAGGAGTCAACCTTCCACTCATATCCACACACTTGCACTCTTGATCATGTTTGTATGTTGTTTTATTCCATGGATCCATGCTTTGACTTTACAATATAAAATTCTAAGTATGCCTTTCAAGTTCTCCTACCCAAAACTCAACATAAGCCATAGTTGTAGGGCCTTGAGGCAAAGTAAGATCTTAGTGAGGACACATACACAAATACCACTGAGTGATTTGAGAGAACCATATGAGGAGTAACATGACCTATGTTTTGTTTAAAAAATATTGTCAAAAACTCCAATCTCACTTGAGAAGGAGAAGTGATCTATGTCTTTAAGTCAGAACTGTTCCATTTCTCAACTGCCCAAGGTGATGTTCTAGCCACTTCAAAACCCACAGGTATGAGTATGTGACTTGGAATATCTTTTATGCTTGCATAATATCCTGAGGAAGTTGTGTATCAAATCCACTTGAATCTTAGCTCGATCCTCTTTCGTGTTCGAATCCTTTACTCGAGACGAGCAAAGGTTTAGTGTGGGGGAGCTTGTTGATGGTCACTAACACCTATTTTGACCATCAATAGTTCACCCACAAGCAAGATAAAGTTAGGAAAATCATCATCACATGCGTAGGATTTGCTTTATAATTCACCTAGTTCCACTTGTACATGAAAATATATTTGTATGCAGGAGTTTTGGCCAAAATGGTTATAAATACACACATAGGAGGCAAGTGGACGTGGTAGGGGGCCAAGGAGCCCACATGCCACGCCGGTCGGTGCCACATAGGCACCACCCGGTGCCCCACTTGCCCCTTCCACATCACCAATCCATGGGAGCGACTCCCCAAGCCCTCTCAAGCATTAATCCAATGTTGGTTTGCACCGATGGTCATGATGGAGTGGTCTTGGATCCATGGGTCCACTATCATGGACTTGGAGCCCTCCAACCGACCTTGGAATCGACTTACCTACCAAATTGCGACATGTGTCAACTTCACAACCGTCTTTGGGAGCCAACTAAGGTCCTATGATCGAAAGGTGGTGAAATCAAGGTCGGTTGGCGCCCCTACCATGCCACCCGATGCGCAAGTTACCTCCACTGACTTACTTGACATCTATAAGTACCCCCTACAGCAACCAACCTTGGAGAGCTATAAATAGTGGTGTGAGGAGCAATTTGTAATCATCACCATCTCATTCCATCACTCCAAGTGAGAGTAGTAGCTAGGAAAAGCTCTGTAGCTCTACTACTTAGAAGTAGAAGATAGGAAGAGAGTGAGGAGAAGCTTGGGAAGTAGTCGGGTTTGTCAGCATCCTCTCCACTTGTTCTTTTCTAAATGAAGCTCTTCTTCGAGTGAAGTCCAGCATCTTCTGTGTGGTAACTTTGCTCTTTTGCATTACTTAAGTATTATTTATATTATTGTGTTTACTAGTTTCACCGCTTGGTTAGAGTGCTTTAGTCTCATTTCATCATGTACAAGATTAGAGTAGTGAGTCTATAGATTAAGTTTGGTGCTTAGGCTATAGATTGCCTGTGTTTACGGCTAGGCCTCTGGATAGATTGTTGTAGGTGGCAGGTGGTGATAGCCCTATCCATCCTTTGTATTCAACCACGATAGGTCTAGTTATTAAATCATAGGACGCATGTCAGACCTTGTCTAGTTATCCCTCCTGGTTGCTAGGCAGGCTATGCCCCAAAGTAAAGAACCATGATATAGTATTCCTTATTCTTGCCTTAGTTCAGAGAAACCACATATATCCTCTCTACCTATTATTTTACCTTTATTCTATCCTTGGATAAACTTAGTTCTTAGTCTAGTTCACTTTGTGTTCCCCGTGGAAATATGATACCTTGGAATACTCTCGGGTGAAAGCTACATTGACATCCATGCACTTACGGATTTATCTGTTCACCATATCTAGTGTCAACAATCTTCATGTGACCAGTCCCTCATAAGGTTTTGTTCGCCTCGTGCGTGCTGACTTTTGGACCTAGTTGGAACTACAAGATGCTGCAACTCTGTTGGACTAGTTGGCTTCACTCTCTTGGAGTGCCATCCCCTAGGACCCATATCAGTGCTGCCTTTTGCCCTGCTGGCAGGGACTTCTCTACATCTTGTTCAACCCACAACCTGAAAATAGAGAAACAAACTTAAGCGGCAAGCATGTAAAAATTGCATTGCTATCCACACAACAAAGAATTGAATTGCACTGCTACCTAAACAAACCCCCTCCCATCCCAACATGACAAGATAGAACAAGCACCTCAATTACAAGGGTATTGGCTATTCTAAATATATATCTGTATCACCATATCCCTGAACACGCTCCCCTGTTTTAGGAAGATATTTTGAATGTCATCATGTAGATCACAAAGACATTTATTGAGTTAACCTTGTACCAAATGTCAACAAAACAGAGCAAGAGCATGGAAATTAGGTGCCTAAACTACAACTTATATGGAAGTCGTTACTTGAATAAAGCACATGTGAACTATAGCTTATATGAAAGCTATTATACTCAAATAAAGCACATGTGAACTACAATAAACTAAGAAACATGTAACCATGTCACTATATATGTAGATGGCCTAGGTTCAACTACTATAGTACAACACGCATCATAAAAGGAATTTGGATACCTCTTTATATTCTTGGCTACGCTACGTCATCGGCACTGCCCTCTTGTCATCCTGGTTGTAGAAGTGGTGCGGCCAGCATCAATGCGAAGGGGTAGCAGATCCGGTGTGACGATCATCAATGATGACAATAGGGCCCAATCATGATAGGTGCCAACTTAGGGGGTCTGGATCTGGCGTGTACCGTCGTTGATGGTGGTCCTTCTACCGTCAGCGGACCTACTATCGATGAAGGGGATCGGATCCAAATCTAGCTCTGACTCTAGCTAGGGTTTGGAAAGGTATGAGAGAGGGTGTGGCTAGAGAGTGGAGATGGAGTCAAGCTACTACGCCAATGCACCTAGCTAGGGTTCGGACCGAGGTGGCAGAGGGGGCTAGGCTTTGGAGCAAGAGGAGAGATGGTGTTGCTGGTCTAGTTGGAGAATGGAGATGGAGGTAGAGATGATGACTCCTTGCGCTTTTATGTGGCCATCACAATACCGCAAATACCCTTGTCTAAAATCGATGGCGTGGTAAACTAATTTTCTACAAGGAGGGCAAAAGAGAGAGATATGGAGAAACATGGTGGAGCAGTTATGGCGATCACATGTTGGAGTCGTTAAGGAGTACCTTAGAGCTTGGCGACCGTAAGTGGAGATTAAATTGTAATGGAGAAATAATGGAGACAAATTATGGCAATCAAAACTTTATTCATCATGGAGTGGAGAATACATATATGGAGCGCTTCAAGGATACAAACGTATAAGGTGCTCGATGTGCCATGAATTGGGGATATCAATTCTGTCCAAGTCACGTAGGCGATAAGACCCTGGTCAGGTAACCTCTTTGACAACATAAGGCCCTTCCTAGGGGGAGGAGAGCTTGTGCATCCCTTTGGTTTTTTGTTTTCTATGGAGAACGAGTTCGCCGACAGTAAATGAATGACCTTTGATGTTGCAATTGTAGTATCTCCACAAGCCCTCTAGATATTTGGCTATGTAGACATAGGTGATCAGGCATTCCTCCTTGGCCCTATCGATATCCTCTGTCCGAACAGCTGTGGCTTGCTCTTTGTCATAATTTTCCACCCTCGATGCTCGGAAGGCAACGTCCGCTGGTAGTATGGCTTCTAAGCCGTAGACCAAGAAATATGGAGACACACCGATGCTACAACTAGCTTGAGTGCATAGTCCCCAGACCACAGCTGGTAGCTCTTTGAGCCATCTGCCCAGATGCTTTTCTTCTTTCTGATATAGCCTCTTTTTTAGGGCATCAAGGATCATGTTGTTCGCCCGTTCGACCTGGCCGATGGCTCTAGGATGGGCAATGGAGACGTATTTGATGGAGATGCATCGTCTTCATAGAAGTCCCAAAAATGATGGCCAGTAAACATAGTTCCAAGGTCGGTGATAATGCTGTTTAGGAGACCAAATCTATGGATGATATCTTCGAAGAGCTTGACCGCTTTCTTTGCAGTGGCCGAGACAAGTAATTTATACTTGATCCACTTGGAGAACTTGTCAATGGCGACGTATACATACCGGAAACCACCTGGTGCTGGCTTGAAAGGCCTGATCATATCTAATCCCCAACATGCGAAGGCCCAGGAAGCTGGGATGGTCTGCAGTTCTTATGCTGGCACGTGTATTTGCTTGGCAAAAAATTGGCATCCTTCACAACATCGGATGAGGTCTTCTACATCGGAGATGGCCGCAGGCCAGTAAAAACCAGCTTAGAAAGCTTTGTTGACTAGGTTTATCGAGGTCGCGTGGTTGCCGTAGGAACTAGAGTGAATTTCAAGAAGTAGCTTCACTCCCTCTGCTTGGGTGATGCATTTCTACAGTATCCCTTCCTTGGCACTTTTCCTCATCAAGTTGCCGTCCACCAGCACGTAATGCTTACTTCGATGGATTAGGCATTCAGTTTTAGTCTTGTCGGCGGGTACTTCGGCATTGGTGAGGTACTTGATGAACTGTTCCCTCCAATCAGCGATCGGTGAAGGTACTGTAAGTACTAGCTGCTCGGTGGGGGGAATCTCTTGAACTTCCTTTTCTTCCTTAATGGATGGCGCCAAAAGATCTTGAATGAAGACCCCCGGTGGAATCATGGTGCGAGAGGAGCCTAACTTGTATAGGTGGTCGACGAGCTAATTTTGATCTCATACCACGTGGTGGTACTCGATACCGTAGAATTTCCCTTCAAGCTTCCTGATTTTAGCGCAATATGCATCCATCTTGTCACTAGAGCAAGACCAGTCTTTGTTGAGCTAGTTGATGACCAGCGTAGAGTCCCCATATACCATGAGGCATTTGATGCTGAGCTCAACGGCTATACGGAGTCCATGGAGACACGCTTCATATTTAGCGGTGTTGTTGGAGGGTGGAAAATGTATTCGGAGAACATATCAAGGCTTATCCTTGGTCAGTGTGATGAACCGAATGCCCACACCAGCACCATTGATGTTGAGAGCACCGTCGAAGTACATCACCCAATGCTCGGGGCAAGTAGCAACGATGGGCTCTTGAATCTTGGTCCACTTAGCGATGAAATCAGCGAGCACCTGAGACTTGATGGTAGGCCTACTTCTAAATTCGATGGAGTAAGTACCAAGCTTGACAACCCACTTAATGATGCGGCCATTGGCCTCTTTGTTGTGGAGAATGTCCCCTAAAGGGAACTCGGTAACCACGGTGATCTTATAATACTCAAAGTAGTGGCAGAGCTTGCGCGACATAATCAGAATGGCATATAGCAGCTTTTGGACCTGAGGATATTGAGTTTTGGTCTCATTGAGGACCTCGCTAATAAAGTAGACTAGACGTTGCACCTTATAGGCGTGCCCGTCCTCCTCGCATTCGACGACGATAGCTATGCTAACGACGTAAGAAGTGGCAGCGATGTAGATCAATAGAGTTTTTTCTGGCTGTGGCACCGTCATGATTGGAGGCTTTGTTAGGAACAACTTGAGATGCTCAAAAGCTATGTCTGCCTCCTCCGACTAGGAAAAGCGCTTGGAGGCCTTGAGGAGTTTGAAGAATGGTAGTCCCTTTTCACCGAGGCACGATATGAAGTGGCTTAAAGCAGCCATGCAGCATGTACGCTTCTGTATATCCTTGATGCATGTTGGCCATTTTATGTTGGTGATGGCAGAGACCTTGTCTATAACAGAACCATCTAAATTATAAGAGCACAAGTACAAAAACGATTGTCGAAACGATCAAATTCTCGCACTTGAGCCCATATAATTCCAGTAGTCCATCAAAATCGCGAAGGATTTCAAACCAACTTGCATACAACCAAGATCGTACAATTCAACATAACACATCACACGTTAGAACATTTCACAAATAGTTCACAGATAGATTACAACACTTTGGAGTCATAGTTATTACAAACCAAGTCTTGCAAAGTAGCAGAAGCAAATAGTTTAACTCACACATACTAGTTCAAATACAAGTACCAGCTCGCCGATCACATCCCATAAAAGCATTCAGATAAGATAAACAGAGATCATGCCCGTGATCTAGTCTTCATCACCCGCAGGGTGTAGACAGTACTTACAGAAGCCCTGATAAAGAAGGTCATCTGCAACAAGAGGGAATAAACCCTGAGTACGAGAATGTACTTAGCTAGACTTACCCATCAGAAACCAAAAATAAATGACACCAAGGATCATGCATAGCTTAATTTAGTGGATCTGGCTGACACTTTCTTTTTGTGGAAAAGCATAAGTAATAATGATCAACTCTTAACCTGAGCTAGCAGTGACTTTTAGCCATTAACCTGTCATCTATATTAGCACCTATACTAAGCGATCACTTGATTAAGATGCAAACATTATTAACCATAGCAGGTATAAACTATGGCAACCTTATCATCATCATCCATTTAACCATATCATTAAATTAAGTGAATCTACATTGCCGCTGCTCAGTCAAGTTCTCACTATCTAGGAGAGACGATGACTCGAATTGATTCCTATCCAGCTGGACGGGTATTCCTAACACAAACCTTGCTTTCCTCCATCAGGGTCGCAATCAAGTCACCTTTGGTACAACTCAGGAGTCACGGGTTTGGATAGCGCCACATTCTCAAGGGCGACACTCTGACAGGAAGTGTAGGAATTTTAAGTACCTAACCCCTTGGACTCACACCAATGTCCCCAAGCACATCCTTACTACCTCCAAAATGCGCACTATAACCCCTCGATTCCTGGGCTGAGTCGAGCTACTAGGCTTCGTGGTTAGAACGACTTATCTGGCTAGCTAAGTGTTAGGCTGCGTTCAACATGACATGAGGACGTACAGCATATTGGTCCTTAAATGACACAGATGGAGTCACTATGTCCAACCCTACACAAGACTCTGCTCGGTCTCAATTCATTATTAACATGGTTCTTTTTCACGATAGCAAATATAACCAACCGTGACCCACCTCATCCTAAAGCTCGCAGGTGATAGGAAATCACCCGACTTCTACCGCACTAAGTATGGCTAAGCATTTAATCCGTTCCTAAACTTAAATAGGATTCAAGTGAGATATCTGGACAAGGATAGATATATAATGCATCAAGTGTTTTCACACAACTCCTACAACTTAATGCATCAAACATGTAAAATTGACTCAAATGATATTTATAAAATAGGGGATTAGCATGCACCGGGGCTTGCCTTTCAGGAAAGAGGATGGGCGGTGATCAGGGCACTCAGGCAACTCCTCCTCGGTGGCTGTTTCGTCGGTTGCCTGAACCTCGGGCTCCGCTGGCTGCTCCTCCTGGCTCACTACCTCAAACTCCAGAAGCATCACTCCCTCCGGCACACTTATTGCATGTATGCACAAGATAAATATCATGGATGCACATGAACGAAGTTAGGGATGCTCGGGAAACGCACAAGCTTACTGCAGTACACATATTCCAACTTAAGCTCTATTCAAATCACTTTAACTTACCAAGTTTAGACAACCTAATATACAATTGCTCATCTTTAGTTAAGGACCGAGCACCTGCACCTAAGTTTTTTCAAGTTAACCTAGCACCTAAACAATCAACAAGAACAATGCTACAAAGCATTCACATATGCATTCATATTTCAGCAAAACTGGGACTATACAGTATCATAGTAAACTGACCATAACTGAAGATTTACAAATCCAAATGACATCAAACAAGACAATTTGGAAAGATTATAAAATTTCCTAAAATTCATTTTCATACCTCAAGGCATGATTCCAACTTTTACTAGGTCGAAATCACTTAACAACAGAAATCTGTCTTCACAAGACAGAGAGCAGCCAAAACTGGACTCAAACTGAGAACAGCCATATCTCCTAAACTACTTGGCCAAATGCCACCAAATTTTAATACAAGCTAGTTTAGTAAGTGAACTACAACTTTGGTATTCACATGATTCCTAGAAAACACCATTATCAAAGCCTAATTCATCAAGTGATAGAAACTGTCCAGCATTATAAAAATGCTAAAATTAAATATTTACTTTTGTGTCAAACATGATTTCTGACCAAACCAAGTGCATCACAAGTTCACACATGATATAAGATCACCAGAAAGTAAGGTGTTCATCACCAATTCATTTCTTTTAATGCCTTTCTTAATTTATTTAGTTATTTAAGTGGAATAATGAACATATATGAAAACTACATAGTTTAATCTACAAAAATTATAGTTCATACTACATTCTCCAAGTAGGCTACTATAAAAATTTCACCCAAAATTATCAATAGAAACATCCTACACAAAAATAACAAGGCAACAAGGCTGATTTTGGCCTAACTTAGAAATCATATTGAAAAGTGTCAAACAACAGAAGAAATATTTTTCCTAGCTTCATATTAGCACCATAATACTGTACAAAAATTTTCATATCAATATGTTACATATTTTTATCCCTACAATTTTCCTTAGAAAATACCATTTATTACTAGATAAATAGAAAGACCCTACTTAAATCAAATTTACAACAAGTTTATTATTTTTCCTAGATAAAGCATGTCAACACAAGTCCAACAAAATTGGAATCACAATTTTACGAGTTTTCTAGCTCAAGATATCTATTTTACAATTTTCCTAACATTCAAAAAGCATTTATTTAAATACATTTTAGTCACCAAGAAAAATATCATAAACTGTATATTTCATTTTTTATAAAAACTACACTTCATAAGGAATACAACAAAATTTGGTTCACCAAAATTAGACCTCTAGAACTCTACTTATGATTTTTCAAAGTTGTATACAAATCTAGAAATAAATGAACTATCATTTAGTCCCTACGTCATTGACAGCTGGGGTCCACGCCTCAGTCGGGCCCGCATGTCAGCGAAACAAAAAATAGAGGAGCGGCGCTGCTCGACGTGGCTCGGCCGGAGTTCGCCGACGGTGAGATTTTCCAGCGATGGCACCGACGCAACAGTGACCACCAAGACATCCCAAACACATTGAGCTACCTAATTGAACCGATTGCTGGAGCTAAGCATGATGGCGGCGGTCATGGCGGCACGGCGGTGCGGCTCGATGGCGGGACGCTGGAGCTAACCACGATAGCACAATCTAGGGTTACGCCGAGACTCTACAGACTACGACGAAGCTAGCGCACGTCTATTACGGTGAATGGCGGACGGAGGCGGTACGGCCATGGTAACGGAACGCGGCGGCGGAACACCGGCAATGTCGTGCGTGGCAAAATGGCTTATCGAGCGCTCCTAGCTAGCAAATGTGGGCGTAGGGTGTGGTGGGATCATGGAGGAGCTGCTGCAGTGGTGATAGAGTGACGAGGCATGAGCTAGGGATGGCAATGGCAACGGCGTCGTGCTTGCGCTGCTGTGGCTGTTGCGGTGCTACAGGAAGGCGAAGAGGAGGCAGGGAAATGGAAATGTGAGCGCAGAGGGGTTATGGGCGGATGCTAGGGAGTGAAGTGCCAGGCTGAGGCTCAACGTGGCCAGACTGGTCAAGCCAATGGCGACGCACGGCCATCCACGCGGCGGCCAAAGTCTAAAACCGGTCGGCACTATAGCCACCATCAGAACCCGCGATCAGAGCCTGACAAAGCGATTTGGAGCCGATCAATTTCCTAATACGTAGCTTATCAGTGCAAACAATCTAAACCAAAGTTGTAGCCTGTACTACCATCTACAATTCTTCTTAAAGGATCATGTTCCAATTCTCAATGGTTGAGGAGTAAAATCATCCCAAATGTGAGCCAATCAAACTGAAAATCGGTTTTGGACTTAGAAAAATTCTAAGTGCTGAAAAATAGTGAAATATTGATTTTTGTGAGCTCAAAATGACTAAGCTATCACTTAATTAGCTAATGACCCAAAAATAAAAGTTGTTGCTCTACTCAAATACTACAACTTTGCTCAAAGGTTCACTGCCATGCAAAGTCTCTATGACATAGTTCAAACTAGGTCAAACAAATTGGTTCTAGGGTTTCTAATTTGGTCAAACCTCACTTAGGGGCATAATTAGTCAATTTAGTTAACATGAACAGTGCTCCACTATATACCCTAAGTGTAGTTAAGGTGTTTTAGGGGATAATTAACCACACCACACATTGATCACACCAAAATCAAGCATCACATGCATTGAAACAAGGAAAAACAAGTGAATTGCTACTTTTGTTTCAAAGTCATGTTTCATATGTTTCATGAGTTTGTTGCATATGTTGCACTTGAGTGTTGCACACTATCCATTTCATAAAACAAACACACTTGGAATATAAACATATGTTGCAATATTTCAAAAGCATGTTCCAAACAATCTAAGCTCATGAATGGATGAATGATGCTCATGTTTATGAAATGCAAGTGCAAATGTGGAAGCCAAACACCTAGGGTGTTACATTGTCAGGGTTGGGTTCGATGCCACGTGCGCTCATGATGTAGCCTAGGAGTATATCGGATGGAACTCCAAAGATGCACTTTAAAGGGTTCAGCTTCCATCGGTACCTTTTTAGGTTGGCGAACGTTTCTTCGAGGTTAGTGATGAGATTATCAGTGGTCTTGGACTTGACAACCACATCGTCGATGTAAGCTTCAATGTTGCGGCTGATCTATTGATCGAGGCACATCTAGATTGCCCTTTGGTAGGTCACCCCTATGTTCTTGAGTCTAAAGGACATGGTGGTATCGCAGTACACACCGAAAGGCGTGATGAACGATGTCTTGATCTGGTCTTCTTCCTTGAGGGAAATCTGGTGATAGCCGGAGTAATAGTCGAGGAAGGAGAGCAGTTCGTAGCCGGCAGTGGAGTCTACAACCTCATCTATCTGAGGCAGACTAAAGGGGTCTTTAGGGTAGTGTTTTGTTAAGATCAGTATAATCAACACACATTCTCTATTCTTTATTCTTTTTTTAAACAAGAATAGGGTTTGCTAACCACTCAGGATGATACACTTTTTTTATGAATCTAGTAGCTAGGAGCTATTTTATTTCTACCCTCATAGCCTCCTTCTTGTCTAGCGCAAATCGATAGAGTTTCTGCTTGATTGGTTTGGCGGTCGGCGAGACATTCAAGGAGTGCTCGATCTTCTCCTATGGTAGCCCCAACATGTCTGTAGGTTTCCAAGCAAACACATCAGCGTTGGCATGTAGGAAGGAGATGAGCGCGCTTTTCTATTTGGGGTCAAGGTGAGCCCCAATCTTCACGGTCTTGGAGGGGTCGTCAAGGCTGAGGCCGACCTCCTTGGTTTCCTTGGACTTGGCAGAGGCATGAGGAGGCTCTAGCGATGGGATCTGCAGGTCAGTGACGGGCACTATCTTAGCATCGGTGACCACACTGGCCATCTAGATGGAGAGGTCAGTGGCTTCAGTAAGGGTGAGGCTCTCTGTCTCGCAAGCATAGGTGATAGAGAGGTTGCCCCACAGGGCCAGGACTCCTACAGGCGAAGGCATCTTTAGCACTAGATAAGCGTAGTGTGGTACAACCATGAACTTGGCCAGAGCTGGCTGACCAAGTATGGCGTGATAGGCGGTGTTGAAGTCGGTGACGTAGAAGTTGATGTGCTCAACACAGAAGTTGCTTGTCATGCCAAACTATACTGGTAGGGTGATCTCTCCAAGTGGTTTGGATGCCCTGCTAGGTACCACACCCTAGAAGGAGGAGTCTGAGGGTGTGAGATCTATTATCCCAAGGCCCAACTCCTTTAGGGCTCCGGCGAAGAGGAGGTTCAGAGTGCTCCCACCATCGATGAACACTTTTCTAAAAAGCACTTTCTAGACGATTACATTAAGGACAAGGCGGAAATGCCCTATGTAGGGATGCCCACCCACTGGTCAGCCCTACTGAAGATGATGGGGACCTTGGATTAGGGGCGATAGCTAGGGTTGGTGGCGGTGTCATCTACGTTGACGGCAAGCACCTATCGGGCAGTGAGTTTCTTTTCTCTTCTGCTCTCGGTGGAGGCAAGGCCCCCAAAGATGGTGGCGACCACCTTATCATGATCCTAGAAGGCATTGTTGTTGCCCCCAGGTGGTCGATGGCCTCCAACTCTATCGTTGTTGTCGTCATTCGGCTTTTTGGCCTAGAATTCCTTAGCCAAGCTGAGGCAATCCTTCATCTTATGCTTGGCGTTCTTGTGGAGAGGGCATGGGTCATCGAGGATCTTCTTGTATTGCTCGTTGTAGTTGCGCTTGGTGTGAGGTTCATCAATGGCGGCAATGATGTGGTCTAGCCAGTGGCGGCGATATTGACTAGACTTGGATCCTTCTGGCCGATCATAGCCACTATCCCGATGATGACTGCAGTCGTCGTAGCGGCGATCGCTATGGCGTTGGTCATCAGGACGGTCTTCGCTACGATGAGTTGGGCGATGAGTGCCAGCATCCTCATTGAAGCATACCTTGGCTTCCTCGGCGTTGGCGTACTGGTTGGTGGTCGTGATCATCTCGCTAATCCCTGTGGGCAGCTTGCAGTTGAACTTCGAGTGAAGCTCACGGTGATGGAGTCCTCGGATGAAGGCGGTGATGACCTCAACTTCTATGATGTTGGGAATTGAATTCCTCATCTTGGAAAAGCATCTGATGTAGCTACGGAGGAGCTTAGGATGGCTTCTGGTAGATGTAGTTGAGATCATGCTGGGTGCCCGACCGAGTACATGTAGCCATATAATTGTCGGTGAAGTCTTTTTTCAGCTCTTCCCAGGATCCGATGGAGTCTGGGGCAAGGCTTGTGAACCAGTTCATGGCGGTTGGCGTGAGCATGATGGGAAGATAGTTCGCCATGACACTGGTGTCTCCTCTGATGGTGGGGACAACAGTGGCGTAAGCATGTAGTCACTATGTTGGGTTCATCCTTCCCTTGTAGGGCTCGACCCTAGTGATTTTAAAACCATGGGGCCACTGAAGTGTTCGGAGCACCCTCATAAATGCTAGGGGCCCTTCAAGGTTGTCGATGCTATCATCTGCAGTGTTGCTGGCATTGAGCGGCTCGAGAGCTAAGTCTGGGTTACCGTACTCTTGCTCATACTCCTGGCAGCGGCGTACTTCTTCATGGCGACCGAAGCGACGTTCATCGATACATCGTCGTGCATCTTGGAGATTGTTGAGGTGCACTCAAATGTCCTAGTCAACCTCCTAGTCATGTTGGCAGTGATGTTCAATGTGGTTGCCCCTAGCTCCACCGTAGAGGGGTTGCCTATCATCGTGGTGCTGGTTGGTGAAATGACTTGGGCAACGATCAGATCTTGGCATGGCTAATCGGCGAATTGAGCTTGTGGAGTATGAAGGTCTCTGATCCTGGCGGATCTCATTGACCTGGTAGTGCATCACTTTAAGTAGGGCGGCGACCTTCGATGTATGTAGGAGCTAGGCGAGCTCATTGGCAGCCATGGCTAGGTTGACACTTGGGGTCTTGTAGACATCATGGCCATCAACATGAACAAACTTGTCATCGAGGTCGCGTTGGAGTTGGCGTGGTCTTCCTTGTGAGTCAAGCTGTTGCTCAACCATAACAAGGGCAACCTTGTTTGCTCAGCGCTATGCATGATTGGTGTTCCTATTAACGCAGGTAGCATGGTCTTCCTTGGTTTCCCCTTCCCACGAGGGGCTATCGACGCTAACGTTGAAGATTGCATCACCACAGAAAAGAGGGAGAGGAAGTAGTTTGGTGGTGGTTTCAGCGATGGTCTCTGTAGAGCCCTAGAACTCAGAGTTTAGATTCTCCTCTAGGATGGTTTGGAGGGACGCGCTAGGGCATCGGCCGATGTGCATCATGTTGACATCTAGCGGGAGCTGGTCAGTGATCTGGTCGGCGAGAGGTTGGACATCTCCAACCTGGTCAGCAAACTTGCTCCTTAGGGCATCCTAGTAGGCAACAGCAATGTTGGTGAGCCCAATGGTCAGAGCCGCAACCCCTAGAGTTTTTTGAGTAGCCTCTGACAGATCTGGATTGGAGGGTGGTTGGCACTGAATGAGAGTGTCTAGAGTCGATTCAGCGATGGAGAGGCAATCAATGATCTTCTAACCAACCTAATCAATGGATGTGATCAGATCATCGTTGTTGATCTGCCTCCTCTGGTAGCAAGGAAGCGGGCGGCGAGTTGTCGATGAAGGCGACCTTGGAGGTGGTTCTGAGATCAGATCTATAGTCATAGGTGTGGGGGTGATCAGCACAGAATTGATCTGCACCGGCTCAATGAGCTCTCCAACTCCGTCAGCATTGATGATCCATGAGATCAATCCAACCATGAAGATCTGGCTATGCTGTGGGAGGGACAAAGAGCCTACGAAACGTACCATCTTGTTCGATATAGAAACAGCATGCACACCCCTACCTGGTGCGCCAACTATCGATAGAATATCATCGGCAGTCGTCCGAGGGGTATCTCGTGAAGGTAGATTGATTGGTAGAGAGGCATGTAATTAAGAACAAGAAGGCAACAGAGACACATGAGTTAGACAGGTTCAGGCCGTTAGTATGACGTAATACCCTACTCCTATGGTCTGTTGGATTGTATTGGCTATCGTATGATATTGCGTGAGTTTAGAGGGGGTCCCTGCCCGCCTATATAGTCTGGGGGCAGGGTTATAAGTCGGTTAGATCTGAGAGATAACTAGAAAGTAATAACAGATTATAGGAATCATGGGATCATACGTATCCTAATAGATCTTGTAGTATCTTTAGGATATCTTCCCGGTGTCTTGCGGGAGGCGCCGAGCAGAGTCGTACCCTGCAAGGCTTCATCTTGTGGGCTGGGCTGCCCCTAGGGGCGCAGCCTATGTGGTCTGCCATAGGTATCCGAGGTCGTACCCCCCGCAACGGTTCTGTAATAAGTTATATATATTGAACCATTTTTATCACTATGTTTCCATTATAAATTAAACCTAACATCTAAGTGCGATATGACCGACATCTATCTATTCTGACTACCTCGTTGCAACTTGAGCCATTCCTCTTAAGAGACAACTATAGGGTCAAACAACCCCATTGCAAGTCAAGGAGTCACTCAGAAATGAAATCTATTGTCCAACGCATTACAACCATAGAGTAGGGGACTTTCTTTCATGTGCAATCAAATATTGCATGCACATTTAGAAAAGAGTAATAGATATTGTTCGGCGCGTTACAATCACATAGCGTCAGACTTTCTCATGTGTGCATTTAGAAAAGAGTAATACACATTGTGCCGACAATTAACATTTACAATGCTTAAAGCAGGTGGAAGCATTCAGAATAGAAATATGCGAAGTTACTAAGTTACCTATGGTGTTTCATAAGAGGGAAGGAATCTTCCCTAAAACCTAACTCCCTTTTGAGAGGGGAGGCAGGATTCGACCCATGACCTCATTCGAGCATGATAGCCACACAAGCCAATTGCATCCAAGCACAAGAAGCAAACACCAAGAAAGACAAAGCAACGCGCATAAGCTGCTCTTTGAATTAAAGTAACAAACTAGCCTTTCATTAAGATTGGAATGACCCTAGATACAATCTATATCTCAAAGAAGGCAGCGAGGATGACGTCTCCCGCATGCATGGCTACCATGATGGCCTCCGCAATAGCGGTAAAGTCGCTAATGAGCTCCTCCTGCTCCTCCTCATCACCGTCAACTAGGAAGACATGTTCAAGCAAGCGGAGATCGTTGCCAAAATGAAGCTGCGCTGTGGCCAGGGCTAAGGTAGCCCTATGGCACACCCCATGAAGGTCCACCATCCTAACATGAGCTGGCATTACCCATAGATGGTCCTCAAGCTGGAGACCCCTCGCATTCATGTCATTGATGGTGATGAGGGCCCCCTCTTGAAGAGCGGCCACCTCCTCCTCTAGGGCTAACAACATGAAAAACTATCAAAACAAGGTCATGGACAATTGTACAAGGCTTCTCGATGAAGGAAACCTTACTGATCATCCTAGCCTAAGCATCGGTAGCTGCCACCCGGGCAATAGTAGTCTCCCACTTCGAAGCAGCAAGGGAAGTCTAGACGGCATCGAGGCAGAGCACGAGCCGACTAACCTCGCGCCTAGGGTTAGAGCGTGGGTAGCGAGTCACATCTCGAGCACAGAGGGGCTCATGGACTTCCCAGCAGCCAGGGTGAGAAGACCTTCTAGTTTTGTAGGGCACGTCTCTAGAGACCAGGGCACCGAAGAACCACCTAACCTCTAGCATCGTAGTGTGACAAAATGGCCCTAGAAAGATTAAGGAGATTTGAATGGAACGACTCTGGCAAATAAGAACAAGACCACCTTACCCAAGGCGCCACAAATGGGAGCAAAGACATGGCGGAGGCCCGCTCCCCGCCAAAGGGTTCTCTGCACGGGCGCTTCCCATGGTCCATCACTCTGGCCGAAGATGCAACTTGCTCGAGGCTAGAGAGAAGGCAAAGGAGTGTGGTAGGAAGATAGAGAAGAGCGGTTGCCTTGCTCTAGTCCCTCTCTCATAGATTTATGGCCCAACTAGGAACACTGGGCTCTCTAGGTTTCGTGCAAATTTAATACAAATTTAATTGCTATGGATTTCCAAGCAACATGTTGTAGTGGGTGCAGTCAGAAAAAGATTAATAGATATTGTTGGGTTCATAAACCTGGGGTCCCTTGCGGAATGGCTTCCCAACAAAGGCTCAGCCCAGGTAGACAAATGCTACTCATGGGCCAGCCCAAGTATCTGAACAATAGGCTAGCAGGGCAATCCAATCACCGACCGGAAAGTCCGGCCGAGGAGGAAAGTCACCCATTTTTCGACTCCAGCCCACCTCTCCGACCGAAGCACTCACTTTGGTCTCTAGCCCACCTCTAGACGACCTCTCTAACCAGAAGACCTAGCCAAAACACTACTTCTAACTCCAACCCCATGTCTCCGACCGGGGTATGCAAAAACCCTGCTCGCTGCTCCTCTCCAACTGGCGCAACTAGAGCCGACTCGGACCAACCGATCGGGCACGCCCGCTCGGAAAGGACCAGGGAACGAATGGAGAAAGCAAGGCAGGGTGCACAAGTCAAACCATAGTACCAGGGATGGTACCCTGTATGCCTACAAAAATAGTACTCTACAACCTCCCTGGCACACAGTGTTGTAGGTGCCGACATTTTCCCTATAGTATTGTGGGCGACATTAACTCCCATACGGTAAGGTTCCCCCACATGCCTCTAGGCATCGAAGTGTTGTGGGCACTGACATTTACCATGTTGAGTGAACATGGTGAAACTCGTCACATGCCTCTAGGCATCAACACTATAGCAGGTACTGACATCTTCCATACCCGAACAAAACGACATAGCCTCCCACGTCCATCCAACATCCAATAGTTTTGTGGGCACCTACCATCATCCTGTACCTGCTGATGTGGGCAACAAGACTTAGAAGCATTCATACTCTCTCCCTCTCACTTGTAAGGCCATCCCCTTCATCTATAAAAGGGGATGCGCTCTCTCCCAAAATACTCAGTTGATCTAGGTTGATCAAAGTGATTCCAGATTCGTTAGATCGAACAAGTTCACTAGCACACAACCACAGAACTGCCAGGTTTGAACCATAAGCACATGCTTGGACACTTAGCTCGTAGCGGAGCTCCTGTCGCTATCGGCCCTTCGGACCGAAGCTTGACCGAACCTCTTGTACCCCCATCTTTCTCCTTCTCGTTTGTAACCCCACTGCAAACTTCAAGCACCTAGGCTCAGGAATAAAGTCACCGATCGACTCAAACTGGACGTAGGGCACATTGCCTAAACTAGTATAAACCCTATGTCATTGAGTGCTAGGCCACGTCCGATCACAACGTGCGACAAAACAACAAATAGTTACTTGTTGGCCACTTTCTGCACTGACAGTTGACGCCGTCCGTGGGGAGGACGCTGTACGTTCAACACTTTTTGGTCATCGGATGGCCCACTTTTCTGCCACCTTCACCATGGCAGGCTCTGGAAATTCGATTCGCTTTGGCTCACTAGAGTTTCCCATGCTCCCACCTATTGGGATGTGGGTTCCACTCATCTTCGAGCAATCCTAGGCCTTCCTCCTCGGAAGTCTGGACTTCGTCACTGACCGGCTCAGCATACTACACCTCCATGAGGAGGCACTTGTTCTGGCACCCGTTGAAGGGGCGCCCTCCATTGACTCTGGGACACACGACTTTGACAACATGGCATCCACGCTTCATTCCGAGCAAACTCTCTGCTCAAACCCCGCTGTGAGTAATGTACATGCTATTATTTACTTACTATTCTCTATCTTCCGCTGATTACTCGGAGGGACCCTATTGTCCCTGACACAACCACCATATGATCGGTTCCCCTATGGCCTTGCGTCTCCCATGGACGCATACACCCGATGCCTCCAAAGGATGCGAGCGTCGCCCCCTCTTATGTCCGAATTCGTGGGGATGGCGATCTATGCTCCCACCTGTTTCCTTAACCTCATGGATGATGATGTTGAGAGTGATGGCTCCAACATCAGTGACATGGCGCCTAGCCACCATCCATCCTGAGAGTGCGCTATGGCGGACGCTCTAGGATAGCCACCGGTAGTAACGCAGTCCTTGTAGACTCATGCCCCTCTAGATCCTCATGCGGAGACCCCTAAGCTCGCACGGAAGCATGGCGAGGAACCACGACAATAGTGCCTACACCAGCCATCGACTATGCTAGCATGCTCGATGCACCACACTATGCCCCATGCATATAGACCGGCGAGCGGCGCCTGAGGTTGCGCCTGTTGGGTCTAGCGCAACACCATGGATAGGGGAAATGATCCCCCATAGTTCGCTCAAGCCAATTAGAACATCACTGCCATGGCAATACTTCTACGTGGCCTCCCCGAGCCGAGCAACCCTTAGGAACAGGCGATCCACCGAAACCTCTAGGCACTAGTGTAGACCGCCGCCGTTCAATAGGCGGAGAGCTCTGTATCATGACATCGACTCACAGCCTCTCTACCCACCAGGGGAATGGGGACGTAGCAGACAAGTCGCTCCACCCGCTCACCTCTACAACTACCGAGTGTGGCACAAGATGATGCACCCATGCCTCGTCTTGACTTAATGAACGCTTCGCACCAACCGCCTGCATACATGCGGCTTGGGCTGAACCGAGACGCACGCAACAGTGACAGGAGTCTCAGCCCTGATGGACTAGGACCATGGAACTTTATCCAATGCCTCCAGCGAGCACCACTCCCACCATGCTCCAACAGAGGCCAAGGCAAAGGCAAGGCCAAGCGCTAGGATCAGGATGAGGGCCCCTCCACGCAGAAGGGGAAAAAGAATAGAAAAGATCACCGCCGACCGGCCAACTCCGCGTTGGTCGCCACGGCTGATCACACGGGCAAGCAGCCCCAGCAGGACCCTCTGGGCCACTTCCATGAGCTCATGGAGAACTCATGCACCAACCATGACCACCCCGTCAAACACCTCTACAAGGACTACGAGCTCCTCAAGCGCCTTCTGCGGCAGGCCGGTGGGCCAAAGGAAGAAAAAGGTGAAGAAGCAGCGACTGAGAAAGGAGGCGTAGTGGGCAAGGATCTGGACAACTAAAGGTTGAAGTGATCTGACTAGATGCCTACTGACTAAAGGACGATAACGATGACATTCTCACCGAATGCTTGGAACAGCTATGTCATTTCTCTTTCCCTAATTTTCAGTCTTACCATTGTTTACTTAGCGTTTGCTCCTACAATAGCACCCTGACCCGAACACCTTTTGGCCCAGGTCACTCGGGGGCTCCACAACGGTGCACTACTACCTCTCTTTTTCGTTTTCTATCACATGGTGAAGCTCCTTCTTACCCAAACAAAAGGGTAGTTCATTCCTTTAATTTGCCTTACGTAGCTTTGCTTTAAAACATTCTGACCGATTGCACCTCGCCTTTTCCTTCGGTTACGAGTAGTTGAGCCTCACAGGCCATGCCCTAGGCTCCCAAGGTTGTAGCCTACGAGATGAATGGGCAAGTACGAGAAAGAAAGAATAAAAAACAAAATTATGCTAAGGGAAAACTAAGGAACGAATGGGACAAGCTTCCCCGAATGGAGTGACTCCACAAAAAATGAAACCGACTGTCATTAAGTACACAAAAATGTTTACACGGGGGCTCCCCCAAGAACTTAATCTTTTTACATCTACTAAACTTCTTATACTTCACAAAGTATTGGAGTGGCTTGACAGCATCTACTATCGGTGCGACCGACAAAAGCTTGGGCTGCTTACTCCCCAGTGGGACGACATTCGACTCGGTCGAAGCAGGGGCAATGTCCACCTCCGACCCAGGCTCCATGCCATCCGCAGGCTAGGCAATGTCCTCCCGATGCACGCTTCTGGCCATGTCTTCACAGCGGATGTCCATCACCCACTGCGTAGAGACTTGCTCTGCCACCAACATTGCGTGCGGCAGCAAGCTCTCCCCGAGCATTTGGATGTCCTCTATGCTCAAGCCGTTAGCATACCCACTATAGATAGTGGCAAAGTCTAGGTTCGGTTGGTACGTCTCCACCAAGGTCAACACCCCCGACGCTCCATAGAATAGCCCACTTGTGATAAGCTCCCAGACCACATCTAGGACCTCTGTTAGCTAGACGACGGGGCGCGCTAGTGCTTGGCACCGACCCGAAGGCCTCCGAGACAACAAGCTGGGCAACATTGCGGATCTGTTCAAGTTCCCCCTTGAGAGCACATCGCTCTTCATGAGACTTAGCCAGCTCCTCTACATTCTAGCTGAAAGTTGCCTTGACTGTCTCTAGGTCCTGATCTAGTGACTTCACCTTTCCACCCAGTTCTGAAAGAAGGGCGACAAGCTCAGAAACAGGCTGAAGGAAGAAACCAACATGACAAAAAACAAAAAAGGTATGTACCGACATGGAAGTTCTCGAGGGTGGAGAATTCCTCCGCCTATCGGGCCACCTGCTCACATAGTCGGGCGCTCGCCTCCTCCGTCCCCATCACCCAGCCCCAAAGCACGAGCACTTCTCAGTCTGCCTCTGACTGGGCCTTTTGCTCTGACTCTAGGGCCTTCCGCGCCAACTCTAGGGCATTTTGCTCTGACACCAAGGCGCTCTGCTCTGACTCAAGGGTCTCTAGGGATTTCTGGATCACCGCCTCGGTATCCACTAGGGATGTCCTGGACTAACTTCTGGGTGGACTTAACCCGCTCCTAGGCATCCCTGAGCTTCGTGGATAGGTTGGTGAGTTCAAACACCATGGTGAGTCTTTTCCCCCCAAAGATGTCCTAGAGCTGACACTCCTGGGAATCCCAAAGGACAAACTGCACCTTTTCTGGGTCCTCAGAGTAGGGCCACTCTAGGTCACCCTTCGGTAGCCCATCGGAGGGCCCAGCCTCCGACTAAACAATCGCCAGCTCCCACGATGACACCAGCAGCTCCACCATGTCATCAGCCTCATTGTCGGATGAGATATCCACCAACTCGGTTGCGTGGGCCGCTGCCGGGCATTTTGACTTCATCCCAGCCATGTCTCCCCCCGGTGCCTTTGGCTCTGACCATGAGGGTCAGCTGTGCAGCCCTCCACCCAGCGAGGTAGGGAGATCAGTCTTCTTCTCCTCTTCCACCACAGCTGGTGGAGGAGGGGCCGTGAGAGTTACCTCCGACGCGACCTTCGCTGTCAGCACCGAGATCGCCGCCAATGCCAACGCCGCCGCTGCCATCGTACCAGCAACCGACCTGGGGGCTCCATGTAACACCCTAAAATTTGACACTTTTGAAATAGAGCTAAAATGATTTATTTATGAATTTTTGTGCACATGAAATATAGGAAAATAATAATTTTCATTAATTTAAAATTCATCATAAGGTAGTAACATGCGTGAGCATACATGCTGTTGCATTTTATTGTGATGAATGGTGTTGATCCAAACTCCAAAGTAATTAGGGATGTTTTTGAAAAGGGTTTGAAAAAGGCTTTGAAATAAAAGAAAAGAAAGAAAAGAAAATTAGAAAAAGATAAAAAATATTTTTAAAGTTGTAAAGTTTATCTTGGGAAGCCTAATAAAATTGTTCATTTTTATTTGAATAGGGAAGTATATTTGAAACTATACTTGAATTTGATTCGAATTTGGCTTAGTTTTGACAATTAGAAATAGAAAAGGATTTGTTTTTGAAAAATCTCCCTTCCTTTTTAGCCCAACTCTAGGAACTGGCCCGGCCCTCTCCTTTCTTCCCTTCCTAGATGGCCTGCTAGCGGCCCAGTACTGTGCACCTCCCTTCTTCTCCTTTCCCCCTCCCACGCTCAGCCCAGCTCATCACCTGGCCCAGCCACCCCTCCCTTCCTCCCCTTCCTCTTACCTCTCGCGCATTGGCCCGCTACGCACCTCCCTTTTTCCCTTCCGAGTCCGCCAACCCACCAACGTGGCCCGTTTAGCGTGCCTGCTTCGGCCTTCACCCTGCGCCCATAGCGTTGCACCCGCACGCCCGCTGACTCTCCTTTCCTCTCTTTATGATGCGAGGCCCACATGTCAGTGCCCCACCTTCCTTTCCTTTCTTCTTCGTGTGCCTTCCTTTCTCGCCACCCAACAATGGCGCTGCCCTGACGGCTAGCCTCTAGCCCACCGTGCCTACATGGCAAGCACCCAATCTCGCCCGTGCCTCACTTCCTTTCCATCTATAGCACCCCATCCCACCTATAAAGCACCGAACCGAGTGCTCCTTCTCCCCTTCCCTCTGTCCACACTCATGCTCACTAGCCGCCGTCGGCGATTCACCGTACCCGTGACTTAATCACCGATGCCGACGTGACCTAGAGGTCGCCATGTTTCCCCTCTACCGTAGGTAACTTCAATTTCATGTTTTGGCCATGATTTGCTCTGATTTCCCCTCACCCGCGTCATGCTTCTCTCTCCAGCTGCCGCCGCCATCGACCCATGCCATCGGAGACCTCCTGACACCACCGGCCATGGTGCCGCCATGGACACAACGCACCGACATGTTCTCGCCCACGGTTTGCTTCCCAATGAGTTTGCTAGGTTCCATAGATCTTCCCTGTGCATTTTGTTTTGATCGGGGAGGTCCAAAACATCATCCCAGCATTCACTGCTGTGTCTGCCTTGCCACTAGCCCTGGAAGGCTCGCCAGTGGTATGGTACAAATGGTGGAGGTCCTCATCTGCATCTAGTGCCATCGGATCTATTTTGGATGGCCTGGATTAGAACGTACCGGTTCGGTACTGACTGGTCCACCGTTGATCCATGCACCTAGTCACAGTGCCGCGTCTGTAGGTCCACCGAGCCACGTCGTGCACCGAGTGAAACCCAGTGCACTGCGTGTCATCCAGTCAGCAGCCGGGTCAAACCCGCAGTCAAGCCATGCCCTTTTTGTATAAAAGCCCTTCTAGTTTTGGTGAATCAACCCATAGTCCGTAGCAGTTCAATTTAATTACAATTCAGCCCTATTTTTATTCATTTAGGTCCCTATGTTTTCCAAAAATAGTACCCGTAGTCCAGCATCCGTGTAATTTCATATTTTTAATTATTTTAATTCAAAAATAAGTTCTGTTTATTTATAGAAATGCCATTGGACCTTATTTCATGCGTAACTTTTGTGTTTTAAGTTAGATTTGACCTGTTTGAATTGCGTTAGGACCGTATTTACGTTTTCTACGTGTTTACACTACTATTAGACATGTTTCCAATATTTCAAATTCATGGGTAGATTTAATTTATTTAACTAAAGGAAAACTTGTTTAAATCATAACTTATTCATTTTAATTCTGAAATAGTCCATTCAAGTTGCGTTAGATTCATAACAACGAGATCTACGCATTAGTAATAGTGTTTACTATATCGTTATTTCTGAAATAACATTGTTTAAATCATATCTTGATTAATGATTATGCAACTAGATATTAGTGGCTAACCTAAACAACGTGGACTTAGGCAAGCCTTGGTGGCGAGCTAAACCATAGGATAAATACTTATGTCACCTTGTGCTTGATTTACTTTCATTGCATTTCATATTGTTGTTGAGGTGATTTCTAGGGTTTGCGGTCAATCTACTTGTGTGTACCACTTCTAGCTGTCGATATGTCAACTTTATACTTGCACAAAGCTCAGTGATTTCTCCAATCAAAGTTTCCATTCATAGTTTTGAACTATGCCTCAAAGTTGTCTATAGGTGTGGTAGTGCTGCTGTTCTAGCCTAGCAATTCTGCAACACGGCAGTGCTGTGGGCTCAGAGTGGCGGTGTCGTGGGTAAAATTTGACATTTGCTCAAGTTTTGTTTTAATATGCCTATTCACCCCCTCCTAGGCTAATCAGAGATCCTACACTATAAAGTGCTTCTAGGTAGCCAGGTAAGAGATATATGGAGGGCATTAGCATCAAGCTAAGGGAGACTAAATTACTCATGGAACTTGGCACTTGTGTAGTCAGCCTCATTAAAGCGTCCATTTTGGCACCAGATTCAGCCAGCATGCCTCTAGGTTCAACTAATGTATGAGTACTCAGGTTTAGATAGATCAACCTAGAAGTCATGCGAAGATCTCTCCAAGGGCAAAGTTACTGCCTAGGTCCACGATATGGTGACCAATGAGGTGATCTTGGACACCCTAGGGAATCCAAGCTCATTCTCTCTAGAGAGACCCACTACTTGGGTAAGTTGAGAGGCCTTTGTTTTTCTATTGATTTAACTCAGTATACAGTGTTGAGGCTTCATTTATTGTTTAAAAAAACCTCAGTTTTATGCCACATCTCGTCCATGTTCGAGCAGTCCTATGGTCACATCATTGCTCATACCATGTTTGACCTAGGCATGCACAAAGGTCAAGTAGAAGGAGTATGTCTCGTCATCAGGGCTAGGCTCAATCTGGAGTTGCAGCAAAGATGACATGGATGGGGATAGCTACCTGAAGAGATCCTAACACATGGGTATGTTAAGCCTCAGGATCTATGGTTCCTGACCGACCCCTCTGAGATCACCCAAGGGCTCAGGGGCTATACCTATAACAGAACCAACCAATTTATAAGAGCACAAGCACGAAAGCAATCACCGGAGTGATCAAACTGTCATACTTAAACCCATATAAACCCGGTAGTCAACTAAAACCATGAAGGATTTCAAACTAACTTGCGTACAACCAAGATCGTAGTGATTCAACACAACAAGCCACATGTTACATCCATTTCACAAGTAGTTCACAAGTATCTCATATATCAGAGTTCACATAGCTATTACAACACGAGTTCACAAATAGCGGAAGCAAAGTAGTTTGAGACCATCACACACACTTAGTTCAAATACAAGTCAGTTCCATAGTCATATCCAGCAAAAGCATCATAATAAGATAACATAGAAGATCATGCCCATGATCTAGTCTTCATCCCTAGCAGAGTGGAGACAATACTTGCAGTAGCCATTATAAAGCACGTCATCTACAACAAGAGGGAATAAACCCTGAGTACGAGAATGTACTCAGCTAGACTTACCCATCGTAAACCAAAAATAAATGACACCAAGGAGTATGCAAGGCTTTATTGGTAGATCTCGCTTGACAAGCATTTCGCATAAAAGCTTTAATGATACAAGAGCATAATTTAAATTGTTAGATAAGCAGCAAGTTATCAATATTAACCTGTCATCAAGATTAGCACCTGTACTAGAGCAAGCACTTGATTAAACTCCAAACATTAGTAACCATATCCGGTATAATGTTGTAACATCATCATCATTATAACCATCAAGTTTAAATAAGTGTCTCTATGTTGCCACTGCTTAATCAAGTTCTCACTATCCGGGAGAGACGACAACTCAAATCGATTCCTACCCAGTTGAGGAATTATTCCTAACACACACCCAATCAAACTGATCAGTGGTTTCCTCGGGTCACCTTTGGTATAGCTCAGAAACAAATTCATGGGTCCTAGCAGCGCTGCACTCTTAGGGAATCCACTCTGCTAGGAGGCCAATCTCTCCTTTGGACTTACACCAATGGCTCCCCGCACATCCTTACTACAGCCAGAGTGCACACTTTCACTTCCTGGCTTCTGGCCTGAGTTGAGCTACCCGACTTCGCAGTCAGAACGAGTTATCCGGCCAACTAAGTGATAGGCATGCGGTCAACATGACATGAGGACGTACAGTGAATCGGTCCATAACCAACATGGATGGGGATAGATCCACACCCAAGACTTCCTTATCTTGTTGCTTCTCTATTGACATCTCGCCTGGTCTCCATTCTTTATTAACACATGGTTATTTCCACGATAGCAAATATAGCCAACCATGACCAGGCATCATCCTATCTTGTAGGTGATAGGAAATCACTTGACTTTACCGGTCTAAGCATGGCTAAGCTTTGATTTGCTCCTAGACCTAAATAGGATTCAGGGTACATTTACTGGACAACGAATAGGTAAATATGCAATAAGTGTTTGCATCCAACGCCTATAAATTAATGCATCAAACATGTAGAGATACTCAAAGTAACATTTTTAAAACATAGGAGACTTAGAATGCTCTGGGGCTTGCCTTTTAGAAAAGAGTAAGGTTGGTGATAGGGACACTCAAGAGCTTCTTCTTTGTTGGCTTCTTCTAGGGCTTGCACCTCCTGCTCCTAAGCTTGCTACTACGCCTTCGGAAGTCCTTGCTAGAATTCTAGAACCATGACTCCCTCTGAAACACCTATTACATCCATATGCATAGCATAAGAGTCATGCATGCAAAAGAGATGGAAGGTGATGATGAAATGTACGACCATGTATAGACGAACACATGAATGACATGATGATTCAAGGTTAACATTTATTTTACTGAGTAGATGCATCTCTTCATGAAAGCAAGAACTACACACTCACCAAGCTGTAACAACCTAAGATAAAGTTGTTCATCTTCAATAAGAGGTCTTGCACCTGCAATAAACAATTTATTTTAATTAGCCTAAGCATCTAAATCATCACATCAACTCATATAAAGCAATCAAGTTATTCACTGCATTCACAGATGTAGGGCTACAGACAACAGCTGCTAGTTTAACTCATAACTAGAGTTGTAGGACACAAAAGATATGCAACAAGACAATCTAAAAACCTTATGAAATTGTCTACAATTCATATTTAAACATCTTAGCATGATTCCTAAGTTAACAAGGTTAAACAGGCACATTTATCAAATCTGGTCCTGAAATTCTAGAGAACTACAAGTTCTGAAGACCAACTTTGAACAGTCATAACTCATAAACCATTTGGCCAAATGCCATGAAAAAATAACACAAGCTAGTTATATGAGTTATCTACAACTTTGTTATAGACAAGATTCATAGCAAACATCATCTTCACTATGTAATTTGCTTAACTCTAAAATCTATCCAGAAAGTCACTATAAGTGAATTATAGTGAAAATAATATTTCACTACATACAAGAATAGTTCTTTGAGCACTACCAATATTACCAACAGTTAACATATATCAAATGAGTACTAGAAAATATAGTGGCCATTCTTAAATAAATTCTTTTCATGCTTTTATTAATTTATTTAGATAATTAGGTGAAATAATAAACACATAGAAAACATGTACAAAGAAATCTACAACAATTATAGTAGCTTATACATGTCCCCAATAGGCTACTATATAAATTTCACAGCATTTGAACAAGTATAACATCCTACACAAAAATGACAAGCCAGTAGGGCTTAAAATAGCATAAATAGGAAATCCTATTAAAAAGTGTCAAACAATAGTATTCATATTTCTCTTAGCTTCATCACAGCACAAGAACACTGTACAAAAAGTTTCATGCTCAATGGATATATATTCTTACCATGAAAAATAGCACAAGAATCTAGCATTTATTTAAGAAAAATAGCAAACTCCTATTTTTAGCAAGATTACAGTGCAACCTTTATTTTTCCTAGGTAGTACATGACAATACAAGACCAACAAAATTGGAATTACATTTTTAGCACTTTCCTAGCTTAAGTTATAGATTTTACAAGATTGAAACCATTTAAAAGCATTTATAAAACTCTATTTTATTCTCCTAGAAAAATACAAGAAATAGTGCATTTCATATTTTTATCAAATACCACACTTCATGAGGAACCCAACAAAATTCGGTTCACTCAAATAGGACACTCCTAGCCCTAGATATAATTTTCCAAAGTTAGCACAAAAATCTGGAAAAGAAATACATAAAACCTAATACTGTAGTCACTGACACGAGGCACCCACAAGTCAATGGACCCCACATGATAGTCAAACAGAGATAGGGGATGGCGGTCAACCGGTGCTAGATCACCGATGGCGAACTCTCTGACAAAACCGACACCACCGTGATGATCCTCTCTCTCTCTCGCGTCGATAGAGGTAGGTGGCTCGCATAGGGACACACTAGAGCTAGCTCGTCATCGTCCATGGCGGCATGATGGCGCTGTGCTGGCTGTCTCTAGCCATGGCAGGTCCAGGCGAGAGGTGCTACACATCATGGTGCTCAGGAAATACTACCAAGGCTAAACTAGGGTTAGTGAGTGCGCTAGGGAAGCCTGGCTGCGGGCATGTCTGCATGGTGGTGGAGCTCACTCCGGCGAGACTCACGCGCCGATGATTTCAGAGGGGTAGAGGTTTGGTGAGGTAGGGTTAGAGAAGCTACAAGGCACAAGGAAGATGATGTGAAGGAAACAAAGCATGGAGGTACAGTGGTTAGCTCAGGTCATGGTGAGCTCAAAGTCCAGCGAGGGTCCATTCATGGCGACGGTGATAGGAATGGCCAATAGGCCCTCACCTTGGCTCGAATGAAACTACAAATGGGTCAAGGGAGTAGATCGAAACAAGGCGCGTCTATGTGCATGAGCAATTGTGCAATGGCTGGCCAGCGGAGGAGCTACATGGCGGTAGGCTCTCGATAGCAAGGGCAGTGGTGTAGCACGTGGCTTTGCGTGGCGCGGATGAGGCGTGTGGACATGGGCAAGGCCAGTAATTGAACCAACAGATGCGTGGCATTGAGGTGTCTACAATGGCCTGACCGGTGGGGGCAACACCGGCATTGGCTTCCACCTAGTGCACTTGGCCTGACGGCGGTTGGCCATGACGGCCTAAACACGATGGCCATCAGAGCCAGCATCAACTGACTGATAGTGTAACTTCCCCCCTCTTAACTCTAAATCCATGATGAGTTAGCACAAATAACCTTAATAAAAGTTGTAGGTCCATGTGAGGGCCACAAAATTGCTTTAGAAAGCATATGCCAATTCCCAAAGGTTTAAGAGTTACATCAGCCCAAAGTAGGCTACATCGAACTGTAAACTCAGTTTTGACTTAGAAAATTTCCTAAGTTTGAAAAACAACATTGCATTGATTTTTGTGATCCAAATTCAAGCATGTTAGGAGATGAATTAACCTATGACCCAAAAATAAAAGTTGTTACACTCCTAGAGTTCTACTACTTTGTTTTAGGGTGCACAGCCATGCAATGTTTCTACAGTGATATTCAACTCTAGTCAAACATACAACATGAAATTGGTACTTTACACTATAGGTATGACTTAGAGACCAAACTAGCCTTAGTTATGAATACCAAAGTGGTTCCTAGTGACATTCTAAACATGTTTGAAGTACTCCTAAGGTTCCAAAATTATTTCATACATTGATCACATGTAAATCCTTGGTCAAACTCAGCATATCATCACTTAGGAGCTTAATTAGGTAAAGTGATCCACATGAACATTGTTCCAATAGGCATCCTAAGTGTAGCTAAGATGTTTTAGTGACCAACATCAACCACTTGCACTCAATCACACATGATCATAAGCATACACATAGGGAAAACAAAATAACAAGTCATATTTCACATGTTTCAATTGCATGTTTCATATGTGAAAGCTCATATAGTAATGCTTGATGCTTATGCTCATGCAATGTAAGTGCAATTATGCAAGCCTAACACCTAGGGTGTTACAGCCCCCCCTTATAAAAATCTCATCCTAAGATTTGAAAAGCGTACCATTTTGAATAAAAGGTAGGGTATACATCCTTTAAATAATCTTCCCGTTCCCACGTCGCATCACTCTCACTACCCTGATTACTCCACATAACCTTGTAAAACTTGACCACCCGACTCTGGGTTACTCTCTGTTTAGTATCAATAACCCGCACCAGCCTTTCTTCATAGGATAAGTCTGATTTCAACTTGATATTTCTAATTGAAACTCTTTCTTCAGAAATGTGGAGACATTTCTTTAATTGGGATACATGAAAAACATTAAAGATAGCTCTCATCTCATAAGGTAACTCTATCTTGTAGGCTACTCTCCCACTCTTCTCTATGATTAGATATCAGCCTACATATCTAGGTGCAAGCTTCCTCTTTACTCTAAACCATTGCACACCTTTCATTGGTGATACCTTCAGATAGACATAATCACCAACTTCAAACTCAATGGGCTTTCTTCTTTTATCTGCATAGCTTTTCTACCTAGCTTGAGTAGCTTCCATATGTTTCTAGATAGTACAGACTTGTTGTTCAGCCTCTTCAACAAAATCAATACCATAATATCTCCTTTTCTCTAGATTCAACCCAGTTCAAAGGAGTTCTACATTTGTAGCCATACAACACATCGAATGGAGCCATCTTGATACTTTCTTGATAGCTATTATTATATGAAAATTCAGCCAAGGGTAACCACTTCTCCCATGAACCTTTGGAAGATATGACACAAGCTCTTAACATGTCTTCCTATATTTGATTCACCCACTCCGTCTATCCAGAGGTCTATGGATGATAAGCAGAACTTTTGACTAAGTTGGTGCCTAACATCTTGTGCAAATGTTCCCAAAAACAAGCGGTGAACTGAGGTCCTCTATCAAATACAATGGTTCTAGGAACACCAAGGAGACGTACTATCTAATTAAAATATAACTCAACATAATCACTTGGTCGATAGTCAGTTCAAATTGGTATGAAATGAGTAGACTTGGTTAGACGATCCACTATTACCCATATAGAATTAAAATTCTTTTGGGTAGGGCGAAGTCCAACAATGAAATCCATACTAATTTCTTCCCATTTCCACCTGGAACAGTCAATGGTTGAAGAAGTTCAGCATGTTTCAAGTGAATTGCTTTGACTCTACATCAATTGTCACACCTTGCAACATAAGCTGCGATTTCTTTCTTCATCTTGGTCCACCAAAAGCGAGGTTTCAAAGTCTTGATACATTTTGCTACTTCTTGGGTGAATAGATAACTTGGATGAGTGAGCTTCATCTAAGATTTGGTTTCTAAGCTCTTTATCCTTTGGCACTACTAGTCTATCCTTAAACCATAGGACACCCTTCTCATCTACTTGGAAATGCTTG
Source organism: Miscanthus floridulus (assembly GCF_019320115.1). Lineage (NCBI taxonomy): Eukaryota > Viridiplantae > Streptophyta > Magnoliopsida > Poales > Poaceae > Miscanthus > Miscanthus floridulus. The sequence goes on from NC_089586.1 coordinate 78,709,947, forward strand.
GTTTCTTGCTCCTTCATCTTCCTTTTTATGTGGAACACACCCACATCGGATTTCTGAAGCTCGATGATTTTACTTTCAAGAGAGCAACTAAGAGTAATATTGTGCAACATAGCAGTATGTAATAGATGTGCCAAATGGTAATCTCCTTCCATGAGAGAATTGCAATGGGACTTCTACTCAAAGCATCGGCAACCACATTTGCCTTGCCTGGATGATAATATACTTCTAAGTTATAATCTTTGATCAACTCTAGCCATCTTCTTTGCCTCATGTTCAATTCTAGTTGAGTGTAGATATATTTGAGACTTTTATGATTGGTATAGATATGACACATGTTACTGAGCAGGTAATGCCTCCAAATCTTCAAAAGCATGAACAACAGCAACTAACTCTAGATCATGAGTTGGATAATTAGCTTTGTGCTTCCTCAGCTGATGTGAGGCATAAGCAATAACCTGACCTTCCTTCATAAGAACACATCCTAAACAGGTACCTTATGCATCACAAAACACATCAAAAGGTTTCTTGATATTAGGTTGTGCCAAGATAGGAGCTAAAGTCAATAAAGTCCGCAAAGTGTGAAAAGCAGTTTCACACTCCAGAGTCCAAACAAACTTCACATCTTTCTGAAGCAACCTGGTCATGGCTTGGCTATCTTAGAGAAATCTAGGATGAAGTGACGATAATAGCCAGCCAAACCAAGAAAACTCCTAACCTCATGCACTAAAGTTGGTGCTTTCCAATCTAGGACTTCTTGCACCTTAGCTGGATCAACTGAAATCCCTTCGTCAGACAACACATGACCCAAGAAAGGTACTTTCTTTAGCCAAAACTCATATTTACTAAACTTAGCATAAAGCTTATGTTCTCATAGTCTAGATAAAACAATTCTCAGATGCTCGGCATGTTCTTCAGCATTCATGGAAAAGATCAAGATGTCATCAATGAAGACAACGACAAATTTGTCCAGTTCTAACATGAATACCGAATTCATTAGATATACAAAGTATGCAGGAGCATTTGTCAAACCAAAAGACATAACAAGATACTCATACAGCCCATATCTGGTGGAAATAGCAGACTTAGCTACATCCTTCGATCTAATTTTTATCTGATGATAGCTAGATCTGAAATCAATTTTGGAGAATACCTTTGCCTTAGACAACTGATCAAATAAAATAACAATGCAGTGCAATGGGTACTTGTTCTTGATTGTCATGACATTGAGTGGACGATAATCCACGCACATGCGCAATGACTTGTCCTTCTAATTCACAAATATAGCAGGACAACTCTAGGGAGATGCGCTAGGTCAGATAAGACCCTTTTCTAACAGATCTTGTAACTGAACTTTAAGCTCTGCTAACTCATTGGGTGGCATCCTATAAGGCCTTCTAGAAATCGGTGCAGTACCTGGCACTAACTCAATCTTGAATTTGATATCTTGATCCGGTGGTAAACTAGGTAGATCATCAGGAAATACATCTAGAAATTCACAAACTATAGGAACATCCTCAATTCTCGGGGTCTGGATAACATTGGTAGTGTTGTGGAGTTCTAGATCTTTGGGAAGTGGCACCAAAAAAGCCTCATTGCTAATAGGATCTCTCAACATAACGACCCTAGTGGAAGTATCGATGAGCACTCCATGACCGCTCATCCACTTCATCCCCAAGATTACATCTATACCTAATCATGGCAAAACAACCAGATCAGACGTATACACCCATCCCTCTATTTTGATACTCAGATCCTGCACTATCTGATTGGTAGAAATATTACTTCTAGCTGCACTAATGCAATAACTACCCATGGATAGTGTAATTACCTCCTGATTGTACTTTGATGCAAAAGCTGGACTCATGAATGAATGCGAAGCACCAGAATCAAATAGTACAACTATAGGATGTTGATTTACAAGAAACTTATCCACAGTGACCACCTCTCCTGAGGGTATCTCTGTCATGTTGGTGTAGTTAACATGACCTTGATGAGCACCAAAATTCCCCTGTTTCTGATTATTCTTTTGAGGATAAGGACAACTCTTGGACCAATGACCTATCCTGCCACAATTCCAGTAGAGCCTGTTAACTGGCTGAATAAAAGAATTCCTTGGTCCCATGGTGCCTTTTAGAAGAGGAACAGTAAAGGCCTTCTTGAACCCAGTCTTTGCTTGATTCTTCTTTTGAGGAGGATGATGCCTAATGGCTGCAGACGGTGGGCAAAACTGAGTCTTAGCCACTGGAGCTTTAGCCTGAGATGCACTTGCCTCAATGGCCCTCTTGCGATTGTTAGAAGTTGCATAGACATTATTGTTGTTCTCTTGAGTAAGAGCATCACTCATGAACTCATTGAAAGTAGTACTCTTGTTGTTCCCCAGGGTCTTCATCAGTTTGGGACTAAGCCCTCCCTTGAAGCTAGCAATTTTCTTTGCTTCTGTATCTACAAACTCTGGGGCATACCTTGCTAGATGATTAAATGCATGAAGATATTCAGTAAGGCTCTTGGTACCTTATACCAGCTTCATGAACTTAGTGTGTTTCATGGCCATCAAGCCAGAAGTAATATAATGACCCTTGAAAGCCTCCTAGAATTGATTCCATGTGATCTGAGCATTCTCAGGTAAGGTGGACCTATAATGACGCCACCATATACCTGTTGGTCCTTACAACTGATGTGAAGCATACACCGCCTTCAACTATTTCATCAACCTAAGCAAACAAAACTTGTGCTCAAGCATGTTCAGCCAGTCTTCTGCCTAGAGCAGCTCTTCAACTTCTTTGAAGATTGGCAGCTTGGTGTCTTGGAACTCTTTAAAATCACTATACTAATTTGGCTCTAGCCCCTAACATTGATTGTGACCCTATGCTTGTTGTTGTGCCAGGGTACGCATGGCGTCCCCCAAAGCACGCTGACCTTCAACAAGCATGGCCAACAGATTAGTTGGCATGGGCGGTGGTGGTGGTGGAAGATCATCACCACCACTACCCCCAACTCTGCCCAAGTGTAGATTGCATGACTTCTGCAGAAGTGCAATAGTGAGTAATGATGGACGATGTTAGAAATATTATAGATGAATTGTAGAATTATGCCAAACTGAACTTATTGGAGAGAATAATTCCATACAATAAACAGAGGCATAATAATTCATCCTCATAACATCTCTACTATTTTACTCTGCACATTCTCACGATGCATACGCTTACATGCCAAATTTTGCCAACATCAAAGCTGGACATTTATTAATGCTCACATCCATATGGAGCCAACATGCAATTCTCAGAGATTACATCAAAGTCACTAACTAAAATTAAGTTACATGTCCTTCCAAAAGAAACAAAAAGATACGAACTAGTGCGTCTAGATTAGTGCTACAGCTAAACTATGCATCCTCATTGGTGTCAGCATCGATCTCTCCTTCACCATCTTCGTCCTCGACAGGCTCTAGCTCCACCTCTTCTTCTTCTTCTATAGCTTTAGGCACTGCGACGACATTGGCATCTATTTCCATGCCATCATCATCAGCGAAGATCACCTGTGGTCCTCCCACCATGGGGTACACTAGAATAGGGTGAGGAATTGGACTGATCTGATTATTGAGATGGTGAATGTCAATCTATAGTTCTTCAATCTAGTGGAGTTCATTCTCTCTGACTTCAGCCCGAATTTCTGCCATGACCCTAGCATTGTTCCTAGTTTGTGCTAGATGGATTGCGTCATCCCGCTCACAAGTCAACTGCATGATCTAATCATGGTTAGCATCTCTTTCCCTGACAGCGCTCACAAACTATTGCCTATGAGCTTCCAAAGCATCCATGAAACCACCTATCTCATTTTGGGCTGCCCTAAGCTCATTACCATACTTGCGCGCACGTTTCTTCCACTTGCGTCGCTCATTCTGTGCCTATTGAAGAGCTGTCAAAACACTAACATAAGTGCTCTAATGATCATGGAACATCTTCAGAACAGCCATCATAGCACTCATGGCTAGTCCAGAGCTCTATGACCGCTCTGTCTCTGACATTACCAAGGGATCATCCTCAAAATCTAGCCAAACTGCCTCTGATAGGGCTACTCAAGGAATGGACTTAGCTAGTTCGTTGATCAACTCGTCACCAAACTCTTGACAAATATCAACAAGCACTTCCAAGGCTACCACTTGGGAACCTTCCCAAGGGGTTTGTCCATCATCTTCAATGCTCCAACCAAGCCACTATGGTCTGTTTCCGTGAGGTGGCACAATCACCTCAATGTCATACCACAACAACCGTCCTTTAGCCTCCACTTACTTCCAAGTATAACGAGGCAGTTCAGCATATCCCACTAAATATAGCACCCTCCACAATAGGATTGGAGTGCCAAACATGTGTAGGAATGTGCTGCTTCTGGGCGGGAGTGCTGGTGCGGCCATCTATAGTAACATTTCAATTTGGGAGTGAGAGGATTATCTTACAGAATAAGAAATATATAATGGGATAATCAATGATAAGGGAGGGAGTGAGGCAAAAATATAATTACATGAGTGAACATGATGCATGCATGTTCCGTACGTCCTCACGAATCTTAGGAAAAATTTAAAATTCTAGCGACATACATGTTGGCATACATACATTCTCTCATATACGTATCTAGTCAAGCTACACGTTGCATTGTTAGTGTACCTACAGACAAATTCATTATAGCCCATCCCCACAAGAGATCAATAAGCATACAATGAAAGCAGTAAACTAAGATACCCTCCATATATACATCCCAGATGTACCTACTTCGGTATCCAAAGCTACCCGGCAGATATACCCACAATTAAGTACGTTCATATATACATGTGTGTAACATGTAAACATTCTAGTAACCATAGCTAACTCTCCCCTAGACCGACAGTTGGATGGTCATGCTCTCACAACTCACACTTACCTGGGTGTAGAGGCAATTGATCCATACATTACCACCCAAGCGGATGGCATCCATGCAATAACACGTCGTATGGACAATGAAATAAAAATGCAAGCAATTACGCCCCCAAAGTTAGTACTTAAATAAGCCACCTAAAAGTCCTTATTTGGGCATAGAGGATCTGACCACTGGCACACTTGGGTAAAATTTCAGATTTGAACACACCTATATATAAGTGGCTATAAGTTGTCAAAACTGATTTTTGCAAACAAATACCTTTGTTTTAAATACATATATGACATGTTTAATGTTGAACCTTGCTCCGATGCCAGCTATAACAGAATCGACTAATTTATAAGAGCACAAGCACAAAAGCAATCACCGAAGTGATTAAACTGTCATACTTGAACCCATATAAACTCGGTAGTCAACTGAAACCATGAAGGATTTCAAAATAACTTGCATACAACCAAGATCATAGTGATTCAACATAACAAGCCACATGTTACATCCATTTTACAAGTAGTTCACAAGTATCTCATACATCGGAGTTCAAATAGCTATTACAACATGAGTTCACAAATAGCGGAAGCAAAGTAGTTTGAGACCATCACACACACTTAGTTCAAATACAAGCCAGTTCCATAATCATATCTAGCAAAAGCATCATGATAAGATAACATAGAAGATCATGGCCATGATCTACTCTTCATCCCCAGCAGGGTGGAGACAATACTTGCAGTAGTCATTATAAAGCACATCATCTGCAACAAGAGGGAATAAACCCTGAGTATGAGAATGTACTCAGCTAGACTTACCCATCATAAACCAAAAATAAATGACACCAAGGAGTATGCAAGGCTTTATCAGTGGATCTCACTTGACAACCATTTTGCATAAAAGCTTTAATGATACAAGAGCATAATTTAAATTATTAGATAAGCAACAAGTTATCAATATTAAACCTGTCATCTAGATTAGCACCTGTACTAGAGCAAGCACTTGATTAAACTGCAAACATTAGTAACCATATCTTGTATAATGTTGTAACATCATCATCATTATAACCATCAAGTTCAATTAAGTGTCTCTATGTTGTCGCTGCGCAGTCAAGTTCTCACTATCTGGGAGAGACGACGACTCAAATCAATTCCGAGCTAGGGAATTATTCCTGACACACACCCAATCAACCTAATCAATGGTTGCCTCGGGTCACCTTTGGTATAGCTTAGGAACAAATTCATGGGTCCGAGCAACGCTGCTCTCTTAGGGAATCCACTCTGCTAGGAGGTCAATCTCTCCTTTGGACTTGCGCCAATGGCTCCCCACACATCCTTACTACCGCCAGAGTGCGCACTTTCACTTCCTGGCTTCTAGCCTGAGTTGAGCTACTCGGCTTCATGATCGGAATGAGTTATCCGGCCAACTAAGTGATAGGCATGCGTTCAACATGACATGAGGACGTACAGTGAATTGGTCCTTAATCGACATAGACGGGGATAGATCCACACCCAAGACCTCCTTGTCTTGTTGCTTCCCTATCGACATCCCATTCGGTCTCCATTCATTATTAACACTTGATTATTTCCACGATAGCAAATATAGCCAACCATGATCAGACATCATCCTATCTTGCAGGTGATAGGAAATCACTTGACTTTACTGGTCTAAGCATGGCTAAGCTTTGATTTGCTCCTGGACCTAAATAGGATTCAGGGTACGTTTACTAGACAAGGAATAGGTAAATATGCAACAAGTGTTTGCATCCAACGCCTATAACTTAATGCATCAAACATGTAAAGATACTCAAAGTAACATTTTTAAAACATAGGAGACTTAGAATGCTCCGGGGCTTGAATTTTAGAAAAGATTAAGGTTGGTGATAGGGACACTCAAGAACTTCTTCTTCGTTGACTCCTTCTTCTGGGGCCTGCACCTCCTGCTCCTAAGCTTGCTGCTGCTCCTCTAGAAGTCCTTGCTCAAATTCCAGAAGCGTGATTCCGTCTGGAACAAATAATTGCATGCATATGCATAGCACAAGAGTCCTACATGCAAAAGAGATGGAAAGTGATGATGAAATGTGCGACCATGTAAAGATGGACACGTGAATGACATGATGGTTCAAGGTTAACATTTATTTTACTAAGTAGATGCATATCTCTTCATGAAAGCAAGAACTACACACTCACCAAGCTGTAACAACCTAAGATAAAAGTTGTTCATCTTTAGTAAGAGGTCTAGCACCTGCAACTAATAATTTATTTTAATTAGCCTAAGCATATAAATCATCACATCAACTCATAAAAACCAATCAAGTTATTCTTTTCATGCCTTTATTAATTTATTTAGATAATTAGGTGAAATAATAAACACATAGAAAAAGTGTACAAAAAAATCACAAAAATTACAGTAGTTTATACATGTCCCCTATAGGCTACTTTATAAATTTCATAGCATTTGAACAAGTATAACATCCTACACAAAAATGACAAGGAAGTAAGGCTTAAAATAGCATAAATAGGAAATCCTATTTAAAAGTGTCAAACAATAGTATTCATATTTTTCTTAGCTTCATCACAGCACAAGAACACTGTACAAAAAGTTTCATGCTCAATGGATATATATTCTTACCATGAAAAATAGCACAAGAATCTAGCATTTTATTTAAGATAAATAGAAACTCCTATTTCTAGTAAGATCATCACACACACTTAGTTCAAATACAAGCCAGTTCCATAGTCATATGCAGCAAAAGCATTATGATAAGATAACATAGAAGATCATGCCCATGATCTACTCTTCATGCCCAGTAGAGTGGAGACAATACTTGCAGTAGCCATTATAAAGCACATCATCTGTAATAAAAGGGAATAAACCCTGAGTACGAGAATGTACTCAGCTAGACTTACCCATCGTAAACCAAAAATAAATGACACCAAGGAGTATGTAAGGCTTTATCGGTGGATCTCGCTTGACAACCATTTTACATAAAAGCTTTAATGATACAAGAGCATAATTTAAAATATTAGATAAGTAGCAAGTTATCAATATTAACCTGTCATCTAGATTAGCACCTGTACTAGAGCAAGCACTTGATTAAACTCAAAACATTAGTAACCATATCCGGTATAATGTTGTAACATCATCATCATTATAACCATTAAGTTCAATTAAGTGTCTCTATGTTGCCGCTGCTCAGTCAAGTTCTCACTATCCGGGAGAGATGGTGACTCAAATCGATTCCTATGCAGCTGGGGAATTATTCCTAACACGCACCCAATCAACCTGATCAGTGGTTGCCTCGGGTCACCTTTGGTATAGGTCAGGAACAAATTCGTGGGTCCGAGCAGCGTCGCACTCTTAGGGAATCCACTCTGCTAGGAGGTCAATCTCTCCTTTGGACTTATGCCAATGGCTCCCCGCACATCCTTACTACCACCAGAGTGCGCACTTTCACTTCCCGACTTCTGGCCTGAGTTGAGCTGCTCGGCTTCGCGGTCGGAACGAGTTATCTGGCCAACTAAGTGATAGGCATGCGTTCAACATGACATGATGACGTATAGTGAATCGGTCCTTAACCGACATAGACGGGGATAGATCCACACCCAAGACATCCTTGTCTTGTTGCTTCCCTATCGACATCCCGCCTGGCCTCCATTCATTATTAACACATGATTATTTCCATGATAGCAAATATAGTCAACCGTGACCAGACATCATCCTATCTTGCAGGTGATAGGAAATCACTTGACTTTATTGGTCTAAGCATGGCTAAGCTTTAATTTGCTCCTAGACCTAAATAGGATTCAGGGTACGTTTATTGGACAAGGAATAGGTAAATATGCAACAAGTGTTTGCATCCAACACCTATAACTTAATGCATCAAACATATAAAGATACTCAAAGTAACATTTTTAAAACATAGGAGACTTAGAATGCTTTAGGGCTTAAATTTTAGAAAAGATTAAGGTTGGTGATAGGGACACTCAAGAACTTCTTCATTGGCTCCTTCTTCTGGGGCCTGCACCTCCTGCTCCTGAGCTTGCTGCTGCTCCTCTGGAAGTCCTTGCTCGAATTCTAGAAGCGTGACTCCCTCTGGAACAAATAATTGCATGCATATGCATAGCATAAGAGTCATGCATGCAAAAGAGATGGAAGGTGATGATGAAATGTGCGACCATGTATAGACGGATACATGAATGACATGATGATTCAAGGTTAACATTTATTTTACTGAGTAGATGCATATCTCTTCATGAAAGCAAAAACTACACACTCACCAAGCTATAACAACCTAAGATAAAGTTGTTCATCTTCACTAAGAGGTCTAGCACCTGCAACTAACAATTTATTTTAATTAGCCTAAGCATCTAAATCATCACATCAACTCATATAAAGCAATCAATTTATTCACTGCATTCACAGATGTAGGGCTGCAGACAGTAGCTACTAGTTTAACACATAACTATAGTTGTACTAATCTAAAATACATGCAACAAGACAATCTAGAAACCTTATAAAATTGTCTACAATAAATATTCAAACATCTCAGCATGATTCCCAAGTAACAAGGTCAAACAGGCAAATTTATCAAATCTGGTCCTAAAATTCTAGAGAACTACAAGTTCTAATGACCAACTTTGAACAGTCATAACTCATAAACCATTTGGCCAAATGCCATGAAAAATTAACACAAGCTTGTTACGTGAGTTATCTACAACTTTGTTATAGACAAGATTCATAGCAAATATCATCTTCACCATGTAATTTGCTTAACTCTAAAATCTATCCAGAAAGTCACTATAAGTGAATTATAGTGAAAATAATATTTCACTATATACAAAAATAGTTTTTTAAGCACTACCAATGTTACCAACAGTTAATATACATCAAATGAGTACTAGAAAACATAGTGGCCATTCCTAAATAAATTCTTTTCATGCCTTTATTAATTTATTTAGATAATTAGGTGAAATAATAAACACATAGAAAAAGTGTACAAAAAAAAACCCAAAAATTATAGTAGCTTATACATGTCCCCTGTAGGCTACTTTATAAATTTCATAGCATTTGAACAAGTATAACATCCTACACAAAAATGACAAGCCAGCAGGGCTTAAACTAGCATAAATAGGAAATCCTATTTAAAAGTGTCAAACAATAGTATTCATATTTTTCTTAGCTTCATCATAGCACAAGAACACTATACAAAAAGTTTCATGCTCAATGCATGTATATTCTTACCATGAAAAATAGCACAAGAATCTAGCATTTATTTAAGATAAATAGCAAACTCCTCTTCCTAGTAAGATCACAGTGCAACGAATATTTTTCCTAGGTAGTACATGACAATACAAGACCAACAAAATTGGAATCACATTTTTAGCACTTTCCTAGCTCAAGTTATAGATTTTACAAGATTGAAACCCATTAAAAGCATTTATCAAACTCTATTTTATTCTCCTAGAAAAATATAAGAAATAGTGCATTTCATATTTTTATCAAATACTATACTTCATGAGGAACCCAACAAAATTTGGTTCACTCAAATAGGACACTCCTAGCCCTAGATATCATTTTCCAAAGTTAGCACAAAAATCTAGAAACAAAATACACAAAACCTAATACTGCAGTCATTGACACAAGGGACCCACAAGTCAGCGGACCCCACATGACAATCAAACCGAGATAGGGGATGGCGGTCGACCGATGCTAGCTCATCGATGGTGAACTCTCCAGCAAACCTGGCACCACCGTGATGATCCTCTCTCTCTCCCGCGTCGATAGAGGTAGGTGGCTCGCATAGGGACACACTGGAGCTGGCTCGTCGCCGACCATGGCGGCACGGCAGCACTATGCAGCGGTGTGATGGTCATCTCCAGCCATGGTAGGTCTAGGCGAGAGGCGCTATAGCATAACAGTGCTTAGGCGATACTACCAAGGCTAAACTAGGGTTAGTGAGTGTGCTAGGGAAGCCTGGCCGCGGGCATGTCTATGTGGCGGCGGAGCTCACTCCGGCGAGACTCACATGCTAGCGATGTAAGAGGGGTAGAGGTTTAGCGAGGTAGGGTTAAAGTTGCTATGAGGCATGGGGAAGATGATGCGAAGGAAAGGAAGCACGGAGGAACGGTGGTTATCTGAGGCCACGGCGAGCTCAAAGTCCGGCGAGGGTCCATTCATGGCGACGGTGATGGGAATGGCCAATAGGCCCTCACCTTGGCTCGAACAAAACGGCAAATGGGTCGAGGGAGTAGTGTGAAGCAAGGCACATCTACGTGCATGAGCAATTGCACAATGGCTGGCTAGTGGATGAGCTACGTGGCGGCGGGCTCTCGGCGGCGAGGGCAGTGGCGCACCGCATGGCTTTACATGGCGCGGATGAGGCGAGTGGACGTGGGTGAGGCTAGTAATTAAACCAGCAGACACACAGTGTTGAGGTGTCCACGATGGCCTAATCGGTGGGGGCAATGCCAACGTCGGCTTCCGCCTAGCGCGCTCAACCTGACGACGGTCGGCCATGACGGCCTGAACACGATGGCCATCAAAACTAGCATCAACTGACTGGCAATGTAATTTCTCCCCCTCTTAACTCTAAATCCATGATGAGTTAGCACAAATAACCTTAATAAAAGTTGTAGATCTATGTGAGGGCTACAAAATTGTTTTAGAAAGCATCTGCTAATTCACAAAGGTTTAAGAGTTACATTAGGCCAAAGTAGGCTACATCGAACTGTAAATTCAGTTTTGACATAGAAAATTTCCTAAGTTTGAAAAACAACATTGCATTGATTTTTGTGATCCAAATTCAAGCATGTTTGGATATGAATTAACCTATGACCCAAAAATAAAAGTTCTTACACTCCTGGAGTTCTACTACTTTGTTTTAGGGTGCACAGCCATGCAAAGTTTCTATGGTGATATTCAACTCTAGTCAAACATACAACATGAAATTAGTACTTTACACTATAGGTATGACTTAGAGACCAAAATAGCCTTAATTATGAATACCAAAGTGGTTCCTAGTGACATTCTAAACATGTTTAAAGTACTCCTAAGGTTCCACAATCATTTCATACATTGATCACATGTAAATCCTAGGTCCAACTCAGCATATCATCACTTAGGAGATAAATTAGGTAAAGCGATCCACATGAACATTGTTCCAATAGGCATCCTAAGTGTAGCTAAGGTGTTTTAGTGACCAACATCAACCACTTGCACTCAATCACACATGATCATAAGCATACACATAGGGAAAACATAAAATAACAAATCATGTTTCACATGTTTCAATTGCATGTTTCATATGTGAAAGCTCATATAGTAATGCTTGATGCTTATGCTCATGCAATGCAAGTGCAATTATGCAAGCCTAACACCTAGGGTGTTACAGCCCTCCCCCTTATAAAAATCTCATCCCAAGATTTGAAAAGTGTACCATTTTGAATAAAAGGTACGGTATACATCCTTCAAATAATCTTCCTGTTCCCACGTCGCCTCGCTCTCACAACCCTGATTACTCCATATGACCTTGTAAAACTTGACCACCCGACTCTAGTTACTCTCTCTTTAGTATCAATAACCCGCACCAGCCTTTCTTCATAGGATAAGTCTGATTTCAACTTGATATTTCTAATTGAAACTCTTTCTTCAGGAATGTGGAGACATTTCTTTAATTGGGATACATGAAAAACATTGAAGATAGCTCTCATCTCATAAGGTAACTCTATCTTGTAGGCTACTCTCCCACTCTTCTCTATGATCGGATATGGACCTACATATCTAGGTGCAAGCTTCCTCTTTACTCTGAATTGTTGCACACCTTTCATCGGTGATACCTTCAGATAGACATAATCACCAACTTCAAACTCAATAGGCTTCCTTCTTTTATCCGCATAGCTTTTCTACCTAGCTTGAGCAGCTTCCATATGTTTTTGGATAGTACAGACTTGTTGTTCAGCCTCTTCAACAAAATCAATACCGTAATATCTCCTTTCTTCAGATTCAACCCAGTGCAAAGGAGTTCTACATTTCCAGCCATACAACGCTTCTAATGGAGCCATCTTGATACTTTCTTGATAGCTATTATTATACGAAAATTTAGCCATGGGTAACCACTTCTCCAATGAACCTTTGGAAGATATGACACAAGCTCTTAACAAGTCTTCCAATATTTGATTCACCCGCTCCATCTATTTGGAGGTCTATGGATGATAAGCAGAACTTCTGATTAAGTTGGTGCCTAACATCTTGTGCAAATGTTCCCAAAAATGAGCGGTGAACTAAGGTCCTCTATTAGATACAATGGTTCTAGGAACACTAGGAAGACATACTATCTGATTAAAATATAACTCAGCATAATCACTTGGTCGATAGTTAGTTCTAACCGGTATGAAATGAGCAGACTTGGTTAAACGATCCACTATTACCCGTATAGAATTAAAATTCTTTTGGGTAGGGGGGGTCCAACAATGAAATCTATACTAATTTCTTCCCATTTCCACCCTAGAATAGATAATGGTTGAAGAAGTCCAGCAGGTTTCAAGTGAATTGCTTTAACTCTATAATAATTGTCACACCTTGCAACATAAGCTATGATTTCTTTCTTCATCTTGGTCCACCAAAAGCGAGGTTTCAAGTCTTGATACATTTTGCTACTTCCTGGGTGAATAGATAACTTGGATGAGTGAGCTTCATCTAAGATTTGGTTTCTAAGCTCTTTATCCTTTGGCACTACCAGTCTATCCTTAAACCATAGGACACCCTTCTCATCTACTTGGAAGTGTTTGGTTTCTTGCTCCTTCATCTTCCTTTTTATGTGGAACACACCCACATCAGATTTCTAAAGCTTGATGATTTTACTTTCAAGAGAGCAACTAAGAGTAATATTGTGCAACACAGTAGGATGTAACAGATCTACCAAATGATAATCTCCTTCCAAGACAGAATTGCAATGGGACTTTCTACTCAAAGCGTCGACAACCACATTTGCCTTGCTCGGATGATAATGTACTTCTAAGTTATAATCTTTGATCAACCCTAGCCATCTTCTTTGCCTCATGTTTAATTCTAGTTGAGTGAAGATATATTTAAGACTTTTATGATCGGTATAGATATAACACACGTTACCGAGCAGGTAATGCCTCTAAATCTTCAAAGCATGAACAACAATAGCGAACTCTAGATCATGAGTTGGATAATTGGCTTCATGCTTCCTCAGCTAACGCGAGGCATAAGCAAAAACCTGACCTTCCTACATAAGAACACATCCTAAACCGGTACCTTATGCATCACAAAACACATCAAAAGGTTTCTCGATATTAGGTTGTGCCAAGATAGGAGCTGAAGTCAATAAAGTCCGTAAAGTGTGAAAAGTAGTTTCACACTCCAGAGTCCAAACAAACTTCACATCTTTCTGAAGCAACTTGGTCATGGGCTTGGCTATCTTAGAGAAATTTGGGATGAAGCGATGATAATAGCTAGCCAAACCAAGGAAACTCCTAACCTCATGCACTGAAGTTGGTGCTTTCCAATCTAAGACTTCTTACACCTTAGTCGGATCAACCAAAATCCCTTCATTAGACAAAACATGACCCAAGAAAGGTACATTCTTTAGCCAAAACTCACATTTACTGAACTTAGTGTAAAGCTTATGTTCTCGTAGTCAGGATAAAATAATTCTTAGATGCTCAGCAAGTTCTTCAGCATTCATGGAAAAAGATCAAGATGCCATCAATGAAGACAACCACAAATTTGTCTAGTTCTGACATGAATACCAAATTCTCAGATATATGAAGTATGCAGGAGTGTTGGTCAAACCAAAAGACACAACAAGATACTCATACAATCCATATCTGGTGGAAAAAGCGTTCTTAGGTACATCCTCTAGTCTAATTTTTATCTGATGATAGCCAGATCTCAAATTAATTTTGGAGAATACCTTAACCTTAGATAACTGATCAAATAAAATATCAATGCGGTGCAATGGGTACTTGTTCTTGATTGTCACGACATTGAGTGGACGATAATCCACACACATGCGCAATGACTTGTCCTTTTTCTTCACAAATATAGCAGGACAACTCCAGGGAGATGTGCTACATCGGATAAGACTCTTTTTTAACAGATCTTGTAACTGAACTTTAAGCTCTGCTAACTCATTGGGTGGCATCCTATAAGGCCTTCTAGAAATAGGTGCAGTACCCAACACTAACTTGATCTTGAATTCGATATCTCGATCCGGCAGTAAACCAGGTAGATCAACAGAAAATACATCTAGAAATTCACAAACTACCGGAACATCCTCAATTCTCGAGGTCTGGATAGCATTGGTAGGGTTGTGGAGTTCTAGATCTATGGGAAGTGGCACCAGAAAAGCCTCATTGCTAATAGGATCTCTCAACATAATGACCCTAGTGGAAGTATCGATGAGCACTCCATGACCGCTCATCCACTTCATCCCCAAGATTTCATTTATACCTAATCCTAGCAAAACTACCAGATCGGACATATACACTCGCCTCTCTATTTTGATACTCACATCCTTCACTATCTGATTGGTAGAAATATTACTTCCAGCTGTACTAATGCAATAACTACCCATGGATAGTGTAATTACCTCCTGATTGTACTTTGATGCCAAAGCTAGACTCATGAATGAATGCGAAGCACCGGAATTAAATAATATAATTGCAAGATGTTGATTCACAAGAAACTTACCTGTAATGACCACCTCTCATGAGGGTATCTCTATCATGTTGGTGTAGTTAACATGACCTTGACGAGCACCAGAATTCCCTTATTTCTGATTATTCTTCTGAGGATAAGGACAACTCTTGGTCCAATGACCTGTCCTGCCACAATTCCAATAGGGCCTATTAACTAGCAGAACAAAAGAATTCCCTAGTCCCATGGTGCCTTTCGAAAGAGGAACAATAAAGGCCTTCTTGAACCCAATCTTTGCCTGATTCTTCTTTTGAGGATGACGATACCTAATGGCTGCAGCTAGTGGGCGAAACTGAGTCTTAGCCACTAGGGCTTTAGCCTGAGATACCTTGCCTCAAAGGCCCTCTTGTGATTCTTGGAAGCTGCATAAACATTATTGTTGTTCTCTTGAGTAAGAGCGTCACTCACGAACTCATTGAAAGTAGTACTCTTGTTGTTCCCTAGGGTCTTCATCAGTTTGGGACTAATCCCTCTCTTGAAGCTAGTAATTTTCTTTGCTTCTATATCAACAAACTCTTGGGCATACCTTGCTAGATGATTGAATGCATAAAGATATTCAGTAAGGTTATTGGTACCTTGTACCAGCTTCATGAACTTAGTGTGTTTCATGGCCATCAAGCCAGGAGGAATATATTGACCCTTGAAAGACTCCTAGAACTGATTCCAAGTGATCTGAGCATTCTTAGGTAAGGTGGGCCTATAATGATGCCACCATATACCTACTGGTCCTTGCAACTGATGTGAAGCATACACCACCTTCAACTGTTCCGTCAGCCTAAGCAAACAAAACTTGTGCTCAAGCGTGTTCAGCCACTCTTTTGCCTAGAGCGGCTCTTCAGCTTCTTTGAAGATTGGTGGCTTGGTGTCTTGGAACTCTTTAAAATCACTATACTGATTTGGCTCTGGCCCCTGACGTTGATTGTGACCCTGTGCTTGATGTTGTGCCTAGGTACGCATGGCGTCCCGCAAAGCACGCTGGCCTTCAACAAGCATGGCCAACAGATCAGTTGGCATGGGCGGTGGTGGTGGTGGAAGATCATCATCACCACTACCCCCAACTCTACCCGAGCATAGATTGAATGACATCTGCATAAGTGCAATAGTGAGTAATGATGGACTATGTCAGAAACATTATAGATGAATTATAGAATTATGCCAAACTGAACTTATTGGAGAGAATAACTCCATACAATAAACAGAGGCACAATAATTCATCCTCATAACATCTCCACTATTTTAGTCCGCACATTCTCGTGATGCATACGCTTACATGCCAAATTTTAGCAACATCAAAGCTAGACTTTTATTAATGCTCACATCCACATGGAGCTAACATGCAATTCTCAGAGATTACATCAAAGTCACTAACTGAAATTAAGTTACATGTCCTTCCAAAAGAAAGCAAATGATATGAACTAGTGCATCTAGCTTAGTGCTATAGCTAAACTATGCATCCTCATCGGTGTCAGCATCGATCACTCCTTCGCCATCTTCGTCCTCGACAAGCTCCAGTTCCTCTTCTTCTTCTATAGCTTCAGGCACTACAACGACATTGGCATCTATTTTCATGTCATCATCATCAGCGAAGATCACCTATGGTCCTCCCACCATGGGATACACTTGAATAGGATGAGGAATTTGATTTGATTATTGAGACAATGAATGTCAATCTGTAGTTCTTCAATCTGGCGGACGAGTTCATTCTCTTTGACTTCGGCCTGAATTTCTACCATGACCCTAGCATTGTTCCTAGTTTCTACCAGACAGATTGCATCATCCTGCTCATGAGTCAACTGCATGATCTGATCATGGTTAGCATCTCTTTCCCTAATAGCGCTCACCAATTGCTGCCAGTGAGTTTCCAAAGCATTCATAAAACCACCTATCTGATTTTGGGCTGCCCTAAGCTCATTACCATACTTGCGTCACTCATTCTGTGTCTGTTCAAGACCTGTCAAAACACCAACATAAATGCTCTGATGATCATGGAACATCTTCAGAACAGCCATCATAGCACTCATGGCTGATCTAGAGTTCTGTGCCTGCTCCATCTCTAACATTACCAAGGGATCATCCTCAAAATCTAGCCAAACTACCTTTGACGAGGCTACTCAAGGAATGGACTTAGCTGGTCCGTTGATCAACTCGTCACCAAACTCTTGATAAATATCAACAAGCACTTCCAAGGCTACCACTTGGGCACCTTCCTATGGGGTTTGTCCATCAGTTTCGATGCTCCAACCAAGCCACTATGGTCTGTTTCCGTGAGGCGGCACAATCACATCAATGTCATGCCACAGCTATCGTCCTTTAGCCTCCACTTGCTCCCAAGTATAACGAGGTGGTTCAACATTTCCCACTGAATGTAGCACCCTCCACAATAGGGTTGGAGTGCCAAACATGTGTAGGAATGTATTGCTCCTTGGCGGGAGTGCTGGTGTGGCCATTTGTAGTAACATTGCAATTTGGGAGTGAAAGGATTATCTTACAGGATAAGAAATATATAATGGGACAATCAATGATATGGGAGGGAGTGATGCAAAAATATAATTACATGAGTGAACATAATGCATGCACGTTCTGTACGTCCTCATGAATCTTAGGAAAAATTTAAAATTCTAGCAACATACATAGTGGCATACATACGTTCTCTCATATATGTATCTAGTCGAGCTACACGTTGTGTCAGTGCAGAAAGTGACCAACACGTAAATATTTGTAGTTTTGCCATATGTTGTGATCGGATGTGGCCTAGCACTCAATGACATAGGGTTTATACTGGTTCAGGCAACATGCCCTACATTCAGTTTGAGTCGATCGGTGACTTTATTCTTGAGCCCCGGTGCTCGAAGTTTGCTATGGGGTTACAAACAAGAGGGAGAAAGATGGAGGGTGTAAGAGGCCTGGTCGGACTCCAGACTGAAGGGCCGAGAGTGACGGGAGCTCCTACATGCGCTAAGTATTTGAGCATGTGCTTTGTGTATCTGTGAGATTGATCATCGAGGAGTTGTCATTGGATCGATTGAATCATCCTCTATTGGGAGAGAGCGCATCCCCTTTTATAGATGATAGGGATGGCCTTACAAGTGAGAGAGGGAGAGTTCGTATGCTACTAAGTCTTGTTACTCACGCTGTTGGGTATGAGATGATGGTAGGCGCCCATAATACTATTTGTGTCAGACGCATGTGGGAGGGAGGGGTTTACCGTATTCATCATGTATGGTAAATGGTGGTGCCCATAACACTGTTGATGCCTAGGGGCATGTGGGGGGTCTTACCGTGTTTGCCTAGTATGGGGATTGATGGCACCCATAACACTATAGGTCAAAATGTCAGCGCCCACAACACTGCTTGGGTTCTAATATGCCTAGAAGGTTGTAGGGCACCCTTCTGACATGTCATGTCAGTACTGCCAGTGCATAGGGTATGGTCCTTGGTATTGCAGTTGACTTCAGCACCTTGCCTTACTTGTTCTACCTATTTCCTAGGTCCTCACCAAGCAGGCGTCCCCGGTCAGTTGATCCTAGTCGGCTCTAACTGCGCCAGTCGAAGAAGAGTTGTAAGCAAAGGTTCGGTGCATCCCCGGTTGGAGACGTGGGTCAGAGTTGGAAGCGAGCGATGTTCCTCTTGGCCAAGCCTTTCGGTCAGAGAGGCATGCCGGAGTCTGAAGCGAGCGTTGTTCCTCCTTATTTAGGCCTTCCGGTCAGAGAAGCAGGCCGGAGTTGGAAGCGAGGCCTTCCTTCTAGCCTATTGTTTAGGTACTTGGGCCAGCCCAGTAGTTGCGCGTTATTCGCAACATCATGTGCTGGGCCGATCTTTTGCTAAGAAGCCGGTCCATGAGGGACCCTAGATTTATGAACCCGACAGGAGCCCTCGAGCCCTTGAGCGATTCAGGTAGAATCGTCTGGGGGATTTTGGTCTCGACAGTGGGTGCGCGTGAGCCCACCCATGGGTGTAGCCCCTGAGCCCATGGGTGATTCGGTAGAATCATCTGGGGGGTTTTTCATGTTGCTAGTGGGGGAATTTTTTTGTTTTTAATAGCGGGTGCGCGCGAGCGCACCTGCGGGTGTAGCCCTTGAGCCCCTGGGTTATTCAGGTAGAATCGCCTAGGGGTTTTGTCAGCGGGCGTAAGTGTGTGCACCTTGGTGGGCACAACCTCTTTTTCTAGTTTTTGACCCAACGTTTCTAGGAGCGCGGTCCCAGGCATTTTGGTCACGATCAAGGGACTAGGTAAGACAGAGTCGTTAACCAGGACATCGGGCACGCCAAGGGTTTGGGTGAGTCGGAGTCATGGATCCAGGGATCGGGTGACCCAGGCATTGGGCGTAGCCAAGGGATCAGGCAAGATGGACTCGTAGACCCAGGCATCGGGCACAACCGAGGCATGAGAGGGATCGGGCGAGATGGAGTCATGGATCCATGTGTTGGCGCGTAGCCAAGGGATCAGGCAAGATAGACTCGTGGACCTTGGCATCGGGCGTAGCCGAGGTAGGCGAGGGATCAATGGAGATAGACTCATGAATCTAGGCATTAGGAACAGCTAAGGGATTAGGCGAGATGGACTCATGGACACAGGCATTGGGTGTAGCCGAGGTAGGCGAGAAATTAGGTGAGATGGAGTCACGGATTTGGGTGTTAGGCGTAGCCAAGGGATCGAGCGAGGTGGACTCATGGACCCAGGCGTCGGGTGTAGCCGAGGTAGGCGAGGGATCAAGTGAGATAGAGTCGCAGATCCTAGCATCGGGCATAGCTAAGGGATCAGGCGAGATGGACTCATGGACCTAGGCATCGGGCGTAGCTGAGGCAGGTGAGGGGTCGAGCGAGATGGAGTCATGGATCCTAGCATTGGGTGTTGCCAAGGGATCAGGTGAGATGGACTCATGGACCCTGGCGTTGGGCATAGGCGAGGCAGGCGAGGGATCAGGCGAGATGGAGTCACGGATCTAGGCACATAGCTAAGGGATCAGGCAAGACAGACTTGCAGACCCAGGCGTCGGGCATAGATGGGGTAGGTAGGGGATTAGGCGAGATGGAGTTGTGGATCCAGGTGTCGAGCGTAGCCAAGGGATCAGGCGAGATGGACTCACGGACCCAGGCATCGAGCATAGCTGAGACAGGCAAGGGATCAGGCGAGATGGACTCATAGAGTCAGAGTCACAAATCCCGGCATAGCCGAGGCAGGTGAGGTGTTGGGCGTCCTGAGCCCCTGAGCCTCGTTGGGCTCGAAAGGGGTGGGTTGAGTTTTGTGCATTACCCCATCCACAGTTTTTGCAACCAGAGGGGCTGAGCTAACGTCGCTTGCCTCGATGGCTCGAGTGACACACTTGGTGAGCTCGCTAATGGGTGCGTTCGAGTGAAATCTGGGTCCATCGTTCATGATGGGGTCGGCATAGCCCTCATGTGGCATTCCACTACTCCTTAACCTATGTCCCAGCAGATGCCTGGGTCATTCTAGAGACTGACCTAGGTGGCCCACTGGCCTCCCCTCGATGGAGATTCTATGGGCATGGCTTGAGATTAGGATCAAACGAGAAGGTTGAGATGACCCTGTCTGCATCGGGGCAGACTGGGCAAGGGTCGATCGGGGCTCATCTACATTTTCTCCCTGGCTCTATTTGACATGAGGTGGCCTCGAGCCCTTCATGGGCCAGCCTTTGAACCCTGGTCAGTCGTTGCTCATGTTTGAATGAGGCAACTATCGCATTGTGACGCAACACAGAGCGTTGTGATGCATTTGACTGCATATGCGATGCTTTGAATAAATGGGATGAATGAATGCATGCATGGATGAATGTGTGAATGTGTGTATGAATGATCATATGAAGAAAGAGTGGGCTTTGGTAATGTTACCTTGATGACTTGAGTGACAGGGTTTGAGGAGCTCCTATCGGATATGTCCGACCAAGATCTACGCTCGTCGTTCATGACAGAGTCAGCATGGCCCACATGAGGCATCCCTCTACTCCTCACCTATTTGCTGGTGTAAGCCTGAGCCATCCGATCGACTCTAGAAGCTTGTTGGTCTCTCCTGGATAGAGATCCCATAGTTGGGCCTTTCCAAGTCCTACCTAGGAAGGTGGAGGGCCACCTGTGTGTAGTTGCGCCTTGTTTCTTATGCTCGGTGCATGGTAGTGGTGGGCCATACCTAGGCCACATCCCATCTGACTAGGCATTGTTTTGTTGGTAGGGTGCATCCCATCAGTTAGGGCACGTCCTATCATTTCCCATCCACATTGAATGGGGGAAGGGAGAGGGTTTCTTGCCCTGATCCCTCACATTTCCCCAATTGTTGCACCTCCTCCTTAAATAGGGGAAGGGAGAGGGCTTTCATCCCACTCCTTCACCTATTCTGCATCTACCATGTCTCCTCCTTCTTCCTTCTCACCAAGAGCATTTGTGTGCCATGGCGGTTCCTTAGTGAGAGAGAGGGTAAGTGAGGGGGAGAACTCACAGATCCATTCATGAATCTAGAGCACAATGTCGAGCTGGAGGCCATTCGAGGTGGTGTTGGCCACCTTTGCCGAGAAGGGGCGGCTTCCACCGAAGGAAGTGGAGCACTAGATCCTATGTGGGCTCCTTGATGAGTGGGGCCTAGAGCTGTAGCACCTCAATACGATTGGGGTGTTGCACATCACTGGCTTCATCACTGTCTATGAGGCCTTCTTAGGGATGGAGCCATATGTGGACTTTTTTCGGTGGATCTTCACTGGGCGAGCTTTGTTGAAGGGGAAGCTACTTGGGACCACACTGGTGGAAGGTTTCGCCCTTGTAGCTGCTCAGGTCGATCAATTCATAAAGTTTGATGAGATGTCAGAGACATCCTCTAGCCATGGTGGCCATACTACGGTAGGCAATGTCCCTGTCTAGGAGCTGCCCTGTCTGTACAGGAAATTCTAGAGTTCCATGTTCTTCTATTGAGCATCTATGGGTGTGATGCCCTTGAGGTACCTGTTGTGCTCACCGAAGTCGAGGGAGCGGAACCGAGCGGGGCCCTTGCGGTGGTGGTTATGCCTGGTGGGAGTAAACTCTCTTGGATGATGCTCATGAACTTATGAACTTGTTGCGGTACTTGGTGCATGCCATTGAAAGACGCCTAGGCCTAGACTTTTGCCGCTATCTATAGAGGGTACGCCGATGACTAGATCGTGGACGCCATCTATGTGCTCAGGGTAAGCTTGCTGCTGCATGCCCAGTTTGGTGGCCAAGCAAGTCTCCGCATAGTGGGCGATGGAGGCTTGCTATGCAAGCGTGGCTAAAGGCATGCATCAAGAAGACGTCACCCAGCCTATGGATGGAGTGGAGGTTAGGTCAGAAGCTCCATCCAAGCCGAGCGTTGCCCCGTTGGAGGGCGAGCAGCCTTTATCTTTGTCAGTTGTGTCGTCAGCCGATGCCGGTGGGTGGCCAATAGTAGAAGTAGACAGCAGATGTAATAGTTTAATCTTGTGGGGGGCCCATGTGAATAGTTGTATTGATGAATACATCAATTTTCATTTTGTGATGAACTATTTTGTTCGGGGAAGCTTCTGTCATCCGCTCTTTGTTTTTACCTTAGTATAGCTTTGCTTTTATTCTTTCTTTTTTGCACCTGCCCGTTCATCCCATAGGCTGCAACCTTAAGAGCTCGAGCATGGCCTGTGAGGCTCAGCTACTCGTAACTATAGGTAGAGGTGGGGTGCGATCGGTCAGAATATTGAAGCAAAGTTATGTAAGATGATTAAGGGAACGGACTACCCTTTCGTTCGGGTAAAAACATATTTACTATATGATAGTAAAAAAAAGAGGTGGTATCGTACCTTCATGGAGCCCCTGAGCGACCCAGGCCAAAAGTGTTCGGGCTAGGGTGCTTTGCAGGAGTGAAGGTTTGGATGAAAGAAAACGGTAAAGACCAAATTTTAGGGGAAGAAACGACGTAACTGTTCGATGTTCCAAGTGTTGGTGAGAACATCACCATTGTCATCCTTTAGTTGGTAGGCACCCGGTCGGATAACTTTGGTCACCATATAGGGTCCTTCCCACGGTGGAGAGAGTTTGTGCTTCTACTTGGTTGACTGGGTCCTTCAAAGCACAAGGTCTCCGACCTCGTGGATCCTTCCTCTGATTTTCCACTCATGATACTTGTGGAGCATTTGCTGGTAGCGAGCGGAGTGGATGACGGTTGTCTCGTGGGCCTCCTTGAGCAGGTCGATTGCATCTTGCTGAGCCTCTGTGGCTCGATCATGGTCGAAGGCCTTCACTCTGGGGGCGCCATGGTTGAGGTTGAAGGGCAGCACTACTTTAGCTCCATAGGCTAGGAAGAAGGGTGCGAACCCTGTAGATCGGTTTAGGGTCATTCTTAGGCTCTAGAGGATCACTGGGACCTCTGCAACCTATCGTCTGACATACTTGTTGAGTCGGTTAAAGATGTGTGACTTAAGTCCTTGGAGGACCATGCCATTGGCATACTCGACCTGGTCATTAGTACGTGGATGTCCAACCAAGACCTAGTCTATCCTAATGCCATATCCATCATTAAAGTCTAGGAACTTCTTTTTAGTGAAGTTAGTTCCATGGTCAGTGATGATATAGTTAGGAATGCCGAACCGGTAGATGATGTCGAGGAAGAACTTGATTGCCTCCTCCGAGCGGATGTTGGTGATGGGCTTGGCCTCTATCCACTTGGTGAACTTGTCAACTGCTATGAGTAGGTGAGTGAAGCCACCTAGGCCCTTTTTGAGGGGTCCTACCATGTCGAGTCCCTAGACCATGAATGGCTAGGTGATGGAGATGGTTTGGAGCTCCTGTGCCAGTAAATGAGTTTGCCGAGCATAGAACTAGCATCCCTCACACCTACGGATGACCTCCTCTACATCTCGTAGTGCGGTGGGCTAGTAAAAACCTTGGTGAAAGGCTTTTCTGACCAGCAACCTTGGGGCCACATGATGTCTGTAGATTCCAGCATGGACCTCGAGGTGGAGGTGTTTCCCTTGGTTGGTAGGGATGCACTTCATGAGTACCCCCAATGGACTTCATTTTTAGAGTTCATCACTGATGGCGATGAACGTCTTGGCGCGTCGAGCGATTCATCGAGCTTCAGTCCATTCAGGTGGGAGAACCTCCTTGAGGAGGTACACGAGTAGCAACGCTCGCTAGTCGGTTTCATCTAGTGCCAATACGGCGACATCGGTGGGCGACGTCATCATGGAGGCACTAGGGTCGGAGCCCCTGAGCGCCGGTTTGGCGTTGGGGTTGGAGCCCCCGAGCGCCCGAGTTGGTGTTGGGGTATGTCCGGACCAAACCTTATAACATGTGGGTGGACGGCTCATGGAGGTCATTGATGAAGACCCCGCTCAAAGATAGATTCCGCCTGGCAGCCAACTTTGCTAGAAAATTAGTGGCATCGTTGTCCTTTTGGGGGACATGATGTAGCTCGATCCTGTCAGAGACCGAGGTACCCAAAGAGATGGAGCTAATAACCATCAAACGTTGATAGTTCTGAATAGACCAGAATGCAACTACACTTGTTGCTCATACGATTGAAGGTTGGTTGTGCCTCGCCCGGCCCCCGAGGGCTGGACTCCACCTCGCCCAATAGCTGGGGGTAGACTCCGCCTTGCCTGATGGCTGAGGGCTGGCTCCGCCTCACCCGACGTTTGAGGGCAGGCTCTACCTCGCCTGATGTCTGAGGGAAGGCTCTGCCTCGCCCAATGTTTGAGGGCTAGCTCCACCTTGCATGATGACTGGGGACTAGCTCCGCCTCGCCCGACCCCCGAGGGTTGGACTCCACCTCACCCAATGACTAGGGACTGGCTCCACCTTACCTAGCCCTTGAGGGTTGGCTCCACCTTGCCCGACCACTAAGGGCTGGACTCCACCTTACCTGATGTCTGGGGGCAGACTCTGCCTCACCCGATGGCTGAGGGCTAGCTCCACCTCACCCGATGTCCGAGGGCAGGCTCTGCCTTGCTAGACGTCTGAGGGCAGGCTCCACCTTGCCTAACATCCGATGGCTGGATCTGCCTCACCCGATGTCTGAGGGCAGGCTCTGCCTCACCTAATGTCCAAGGACTGGCTCTACCTCACCCAATGTCTAAGGGCTAGCTCTGCCTCGCATGACATCTTAGGGCTAGCTTTGACTCACCCAACGACTGCACCCTGCTCCTTCATAATGATGAGCATAGGGTAAGACAGGACACTCGAGTCAACCATAGTACCAAGGACCATGCCCTACATGCCTATGGGAAAGTACTATTAGAATACGACAGGACGGGCGCTTTAAGCCCTTCTAGGCATGATAGAGCTTGAACAGTGTTGTAGGCGCTGACTTTTGTCTTGCAATGCTATGGGCACCACCATCAACCCTTGGACGTAGACCCTGACATAGGCATACAACAACTACTACAATCCAGGAGGGAACACACATTACGAATCTATCTTTAGGATACCAAAGTGCCAACACTTGTCCATAGATTACAGATAAATGTCTATCAGACTTATTCGACTAACTACCCCTCTGGGGAGAACCATATCTTCAACTTTGCTTGCTAGGGTTTCCACGAGAGGAGTCACCGTCACTTCTATTTCATCCAGCTCGGAGGGTTCATAGCCTAGCACGAAACCAAGGCTCATCGCCTCCAAGTCAATGTAGTCATCATAATGCGAGTGGGCAATGGCGAAGGCTTGGATGATCCTAGAGCAAAGAGCTTCCTTCTCCAGCTGGCGTACCCACACCAAGATATCTATGGCATGGGTTGCGAGCGAGCTGGTCCCCTCTGCCTGCACCACCTATAGGTCATCATAGACTATGCCAAGGGCAACCTTCAGGACATTGAGCTTGTTGCTCTCCGCCTGAAGAAGACTCCTCGCCTCGATGAGATCCATGGCTAGTCCAGCAGTGGCACCCTCGGCCTCCAGCTTCTAGGCTTTCACGGTCTCTAGCTTGGCCTAAAGGGAGTAGATCCTCCATTGTGCCTCGTTGTGCTACCAAATGGCCTAGTCACACTCCATGTAGGCCGCACCACACTCCAAGCAGAGCCTCTCCACATTACAGTGTGGCTCGTCTCGCTCCATGCGCAGCCAGGCGACCACCTCGGTGTCTAGTTTCACCCTCTGCTCTAGGGCCATGGACCTCTCCTCAGCTTCCAACCTATGATCCTGTTCCTTCTCAGCCTCGGCAGGTCTCAGCATCTCATAGGAGTAGCTCATCCTGCTCCTTCCGCACTCTGGTGGCCTCCTCCTGATCCTACCATGCCCTCTCTGTTAGTTCATCAAAAGACTTCTTAGCATCCTCTACATCCCGGCAGGCCTCGGCCTCCCGCCGTCGAAGATTGTTCACCTCTATGGCAAGGGGAGTCAATTTGGCCACCCTCTAGTGGAGCTAGGTGGTCACGTCCCTGTGCAGCCGTGCCTCATCGATGAGGCAGGTCCCAATCCTCCATGTGTTCATGAAGGAACCAGGATTTCTCCTGGCTGCGAGCAATAAGAGACTGAAAAAAGGCGACGGTTAGAAAACAAAAATACATGAAGAAAGAAGAGATCGAGAGGCAAGACAAGGTGAATACCTAGCCATAGGGAATGATGACATCTCAAAGGGCACCCATGACCTGGTTTAGAGCCTCTAGCACGGCCGCGATCCCCCCATTGAGACTTTCCTGCTCCATTCCCTTGGTGGCATCGTCGAGGGTGAAGAGTTCCGACAACGGGTCCATGGACTAACCCACCAGAGCAGGGGCTCATCCTGTACGAGTGGGTGGTGGCCCTCCGGTGTCAGGGCCCAAGGACAACTCCCTGTTGGTCTCCTCGGCAACTGCTGTGGTGTCCGAGGGTCCCTCAGCCATGACCCCCTCCATCCCACCCACGACGGGCGTCATCTCTAGGGCCATCGATGACATGGCATGCGCCGTTGCCTCAGGTGCTGCCACCACAGCTTCTAGCTGTGACCCATCTGTCGTAGCCACCATCACCTCTGCCTCCACCAGCAGGACCTCGTCCAGCTATGCCACGACCACCATGGTTGAAATAATGGGTGTGGCCGACAGCTTCACCCGCTCTGGCATCAGTAGTGGAATCACTTCTGTCGCCAGTTGCGCGGCGATAGCCAAGGGCACGAGCACCACCACGGGTGGCACCAGACCGGTCAACGAAGCTATAATGCCGGCACTGCTCTTGCCCAAAATGGGAGCGACATCAGGTAGCGGCCCTCGCCTTGCCTGAAGGGCGACGGATTTCTTAGGTGCCAGCGCTAAAGAAGTGCCCTGTCTGACCCATCTCTCAGCGCTGCAGAAGAAACAAAAGGCATGAGTCACTATGAAAAATAGAGAAAAATAAAGGAGTCAGCAACTTACGCTGACGCTATTGGGCGGCAGAGACGTTTGGGGGATGAACCCCTAGTTCCCTGCTCCACTTCATCAAGGTGGGACTATTTTGAGCGCATCCCCTGCTCCTGGGCTGAGGGGCTCGCCTCTCTCATATCTGGGGGCACGGCAGTGGAGCCACTCATCTCTCTCGGCACCTCGGGCACGGTGGCAGATCCACCCGCCCCCATCGGCTCTTGGGGCATGGTGACGGGTCTGCTCGCTCCTGCTAGCACCTCAAGAGCGGTGGCAGATCTGCTCGCCCCTGATGGTTCTAAGGATGGGACGACGGTCTAGCCCGCCTCCTCCGGCCTCACAGCTGCACCTTCCCTTGTGTTGAACATGAAGGGTCCTTGCATTGACGAGTGGGTACCTATCAGCATGTCCTTGCCTCCCAAGTCACCCCACTCAGTGTCTGTGACTACCTCGTCATCTTCCTCATCGTCATCATCGTCGTCGTTATCATCACTGTCTGTCTCCTCCCCTCACTCCCGTGCCTATAGTTTCTGCTGCTTCTTTTTCCTCTCAACCTCCTTTGTCTTCTTCTCCCACTCGGCCACGGTGCGATTTGCCACCGCCATGAATGGGTCCTTTGGTAGTGGAGCCGTGTAGTCCATAAGGATGAGCCTCTTTGGTTGGTCCCGCTATCTTAATATCAGTATCAAGGAGTCAGGAGCTCAATTAAAAGGAGGCACGGAGAAAGAGAACTTACAAAGTCGATGTACCCTGGTTCCGGCCGCATTGGGGGGTGCCTTGGCACCAGATACACGAAATCAAGAATGATGCCAGTGTCGTCCTTCGAAGGCTCCATCGCATCCTTGATGCGCTGTGCCACTTCAGAGGGGGAGAGCGCTTCATCGGCAAGCGTGGGACGTCCCATCAAGTGACGCTTCGGGTGCCATCAGGTATAGGGGAAGCGCACAACTCATCAGCGGTGCCACCCTCCACGTATGGTAGGCGCTAATGATCCCCGACCCCTTCACACCCCTCGCCTTTAGAATTTGGAGGGTGGTGAGATTGTCCTAGATTTTCTTCTTGTCTTTATCTGGGACCCCCCACTTTCTCCATGATTCTAGGCCTCTTCGATGAGGTGTCCAGTGAACACTAGCAAGGGGGCTGCTACGTCGTTCTTGACATAGAACCAATGCAAATGCCACCCCTTGTTGGAGGTTGATAGATGCATCGATGAGTATTCGTTAACCCGGTTGTTGCAAAGCTGAATGCTGGCGCATCCCATTGGCATGCTCAGCTCCTACCTCTTCTCCCGCTTCTTTAGGATGGAGACAGTGAAGAAGTGCCACCATAGGTCGAAGTGGGGACTAATCCCCAAGAACCCCTCGCACAGGGCAACGAATGTCACAATGTGATGGATCCCATTGGGAGTGAGGTGTTGTAGCTCCACATTGTAGTAATTTAGCAAACCTCGAAGGAACTTATGGGCGGGGGTGGTGAATCCCCACTCATGAAAGTGAGTGAAGGACACAACATAGCCTTCGGGCGGCGATGCCTGCGTCCTCATTGCCAGGGCAGCCGCCACTCCTCTGGTGGCGGTCTACGCGCAAAGAACACCACTGGTGAATGAGGCCCTCTAGGCAGCTGGAGGGTGACATTGGATCGGCACCATGGATCCATTAGATGATTGAGGGTGGTTGGGTGTGAGCTTGATGGTAGCTACGATGTGGGTGCGGGAGGCTCAGACGATTGGCGGCGGAGGATTGTAGATGCAAAGGAAGGGAGGCAATGTATGAAACCATGGGGGCAAACCCTTTGGTTTTATAGGGGCGATGGATGAGAGGAAGGCAACTACCTACCTGGATCTTCAGTGCCTACCATGATTCACCACCATGTCACCACGCAGGATATGCACCCTCAATCCCTATCCTTTCCCACCAAAGTCGCGCTAGACTGTTTTGCCTTCCCGAGCAAACCTAGGACTCTTTTCCCACAGAGGGGATATGGGTCAAAAAGCGCTTCTCTGGCCCACCTAGGCCTAGGAGTTTGAGGGCTAGCCCAATGATTTCGACAGCCATCCCAATGAAGGATGGGCCCACGAGTGGCCAAAACTCAGGTGCACGAGCCTTGAGGGAGTCTCGATCCGCAATCGAGTCTCAATCGGGCTAACCCTGGATGAATCCCCACGAATAAGATACCAGGGTTCCCTTTAAACTATCCAGTTATAAGAACACCAAATCTCACAGCCATACCCACGAAGGGTCCAAATTACCCCCTGGGCGATTCTATACAAATCACCCGGGGGCTACACCCGACAGGTGTGCTCGCGCGCACCCTCTGGTGAATTGAAATATCCCCGAGGCGATTCTATCCAAATCATCTGGGGGCTCAGGGGCTACACACGTCGGGTGCACTTGTGCGCACCCTCTGGCAAGTCAAATCACCCCCCAAGCAATTCGATCCAAATCACCTAGGGGCTCGTGGGCTACTGTCGGGGACCAAATACTTGGGTACCCAAAGAGGTGGAGCTAATAACCGTCAAACATTGATAGTTCCGAATAGACCAGAACGCAACTACACTTATTGCTCATATGACTGAAGTTTGGCCGTGCCGTGCCCAGCCCCTAAGGGCTGGACTCCACCTCGCCCAACGTCTGGGGGCAGACTCCTCCTCACCCAACGGCTGAGGGCTGGCTCTGCCTTGCTCGACGTTCGAGGGTAGGCTTCACCTCGCTCAACGTCCGAGGGCTGGCTCCACCTCACCTAATGTCCGAGGGATGGCTCCTCCTCGCCTGACCCCCGAGGGTTGGACTCCGCCTCACCCGATGATTGGGGACTAGCTCCACCTCGCCTGGCCCCAAAGGGTTGGCTCTGCCTCACCCGACCCCTGAGGGTTGGACTCTACCTTGCCCGATATCTGGGGGCAGACTCTGCCTCGCCCGATGGCTGAGGGTTGGCTCCGACTCGCCTAACATCCGAGGGTAGGCTCCACCTCACCCGATGTCTGAGGGCAGGCTCTGCCTCACCCGATGTTCAAGGGCTGGCTCTGCCTCGCCCAATGACTGCACCCCGCTCCTTCATAATGACGAGCACAGGGTAAGACAAGACACTAGAGTCAACTGTAGTACCGAGGACCATGCCATGCACGTCTATGGGAAAGTACCATCAGGATATGATGGGATGGGCGCTTTAAGCCCTTCTAGGCATGATAGAGCCCAAACAGTGTTGTAGGCACCGACTTTTGCCTAACAGTGTTGTGGGTGCCGCCATCAGCCCTCGAACGTGGATCCTGACATAAGCATACGACAACCACTTCGCTCCAGGAGGGAACTCGCATCACCTATAGTAACAAACATATGGTCACTACCCCATCTGCTCCTTGTAGGGTCATGGCTCGGCACCCTAGCATGTCGCACGTCCACTGGAGTAGGATGGGACGTGACCACTTGGTGAACAAAGCCAGAGCATGGCCCTATCAGGATTAGCGAACATGCTATCCTTGGCACCATCTGCCATGTCAGTAGGGCAGGCTCAAGGGAAAAGGAAGACCTGGCACCTTCGAAGGACCTTCTCTACATCTAGTTTTTCCTCTTTCTCCCATCTATAATCCCTGCTCCCCCTTGGTCTATAAAAGGGAGGGCAGGGCACCCCACTAAAGAGAGGGATCAATTCAACACACAACGCATCACATAACACATAGCTAAGTAGCAACTGAGCTCTTGGCATCCTTTCAACCTTTCATTAGAGACTTGGGACATGTCCCTCTCTCGACCGTTGTACCCCCTACTACAAACCTTTCAGGGCTAATAATACAAGCAGTAGCAAACTGGATGTAGGGATATTCTGCCTGAACTAGTATAAACCTTGTGTCTTTTAGCACACTATATGGGCCCAACGTGCAACAAATATAAATTTACTAGTTGGTGTTTATTCGAAACACCGATAGATCCCCTAGAATTTGTCCTCGAGCTTGCGCACCTCTAAGCAGTATGCTGCCATGAGGGGGATTTTGCAAGAGGACTCCTTCATGACCTGGTCAATGACCAACTCTAAGTCGGCGCTAACGTAGAGTCGCATAGTGCCAAGCTCGATGGCGATACGTAGTCCATTGATGAGGGCCTCATACTCTGCGGCATTGTTTGAGGATGAAAAGTGGAGGTGGATGGCATAGCGGAGCCTGCTCCCATCTAGGGAGATCAGAACCACTCTAGCCCCCGAGCCAGGCACCATGATGGACCCATCGATGTACATCGTTCAGTACTCATGGGTGACGTCCGGGGTCGGTAGCTGGACCTCCATCCATTCGGCGACAAAATCCATGAGAGCTTGAGACTTAATAGCAGTACGGGGGATATACCTGATGTCATGGCCCATGAGTTTGAGTGCCCACTTGGAGATCCGTCCCATGGCATCACAGTTGCAGACGATGTCCCCAAGCGGGTATGAAGTGATGACCGTGACTTCGTGGTCGGTGAAGTAGTGTAGGAGCTTTCAGGTTGCCATCAACACGGTGTATAAGAGTTTTTGCACCTAGGGGTACCTAGACCTTGGGGTCAGTGAGTACCTCTCCTAATGAAGTATATGGGTCGTTGAACCTTAAGGTGGTGTCCTTGGCTCCTCCCTTTCGATGACTAGGGTGGCGCTTACCACGTGGTTGCTTGCCTAGATGTAGAGGAGGAGGGTTCTCCCTGTTCGGGAGTGACAGAGGATTGTGGCTGATGTTAGTGAAGCTTTGAAGCTCTCCAAAGCCTGTTGTGCTTCCTTAGTCTAGACAAACATGTCTGTCCTTTTGAGTAGCTTGTAGAGAGGCATCCCTCGCTCACCGAGCCTAGGAGATGAACTAGGCTCAAGGCGGCCTAGACAGCCGGTGAGCCTTCGTACACCCTTGACATTGCGTATAGGTCCCATGTTGAAGATGGCCATGATTTTTTCAGGATTAGGCCTCGATACAGCGTTTAGAACATGATGTATCCAAGTAGCATTCCCCTTTGGAACCCCAAAAACACATTTTTCAGGATTCAATTTGATGTTGAACCTTCGGAGGTTCACGAACATCGTGGATAAGTTCGTGATTAGGTCGTAAGCTTGAGCCATTTTGACCACTATGTCATCAACATAGATGGCAATTGTTGGTTTTGGTCGCTTGGCTTGATCAGACTGATCGGGCGAGTCAATTTGATCAGCAAAGCATTGCTCCGGTGTTCTTCAGACCGAAGGGCATGGTTACGTAATAGTACGAACCATACGGGTTGATGAACAAGGTTGCAAGCTGATCAGTCTCTTTCATCGTGATCTGGTGATAGCCTGAGTAGGCGTCCAGAAAGGAGAGGATCTCGCATCCTGAGGTGGAGTCAACTATCTGATCTATGTGTAGCAAGGGAAACTGATCCTTCAGACATGCTTTATTGAGGCCAGTATAATCAATGCACATTCTCTATTTCTTGGTCTTCTTTTTAACAAGAACAGGATTGGCAAGCCAGTCGGAGTGGAATACCTCTCTGATGAATCCAGCTGCCAGGAGTTTGGCAACCTCCTCGCCTATGGCCCTGTGCCTCTCGTCGTCAAAGCGATGCAGACGCTGTTTGGCAGGCTTCGAGCCTAGGATGATGCGTAGTGCGTGCTCGGTGACCTCCCATGGTATGCCTAGCATGTCAGAGGGTTTCTATGTGAAGACATCATGATTGGCGCACAGGAAGTCGACAAGCTTGCATTTCTATTTGGCCGGAAGCTGGGTCCCAATTCTCACCATCTTGGTTGGGTCAGTGGGGTCGATCCCCACCGCCTTAGTTTCCTCGAGTGGGCGGAAGGTCATTGAGGGGGTTGGTTTGTTGTAGTCTAGTACTGCTAGGGGTCGATGACTCCTTGAGTCATGGGAGCTCGGACCAGTTGATGATGGTAGTGGCGAGTTCAAAATACTCATGATCGCACATGAAGACATGCGAGAAGGTGCTACCCACAGTGATGACGTCGTTCGGTCCCAGCATCTTCAGCTTCAGGTAGGTGTAGTTAGGAACTGCTATGAACTTAGCATAGCATGGCCACCCCAAGATGTCATGGTAAGACCCCGGGAAGTCCACCACCTCGAAGGTGAGCACCTCCGAGTGGAAGTTGGCTTGGTCACCAAACGTGATGGGTAGGTCGATCTGCTCTAGTGGGTATGCCTGCGCTCCTAGGATCACGCCATGGAAGGGAGAGCTCACCAGTCGGAGCTTCGATTGGGGGATGTGCATGGCGTCGAGGGTGTCGACGTAGAGGATGTTGAGGCCGCTGCCTCCGTCCATCAGCACCTTGGTGAGGCACTTCTTGCAGATGATGGGGTCAACGATGAGCGGGTAGCATCCTAGTCTAGCAATGTGGGATGGATGGTCCCTCTGATCAAAAGTGGTAGGAGATTCTAACCAGCGAAGGAAGGTGGGGACGGCTATTTCGGCGATGCACACCTCTCAGTAGCGCACTTTGTGCTGGCATTTAGAGTAGATGGCATTAGATCCCACGAAGATCATGATGCATTCCTCGGGGTTGGGGAAGCAGTCCCCATCCTTGCCCGCCACACCTCCTTGTCCTTTCCTTCTTTTGGCCCACCAGCCTATCAGAGGAAACGTTTGAGGAGCTCATAGTCCTTGTAGAGGTGCTTGATGAGGTAAGCATGGTTGGTGCATGGGCTATCCATGAGCTTGTTGTAGTGGTTAGGCAGGCCCTGCTAGGGCTGCTTGCTTGCACGATCATCTGTGGTGACCGATCCTTCTTGTTCTTCTTGCCCCTCTGCATGGAGGGACCCTCATCTTGGTCCTCGCGCTTGGCCTTGCCCATGTCCTGGCCTCCATTGAAGACTACTCCAACTGCCTCTTCACCGGAGGTGTGGTTCATGGCGACATCGAGCAGGTTGTGGGTGGTTTAGGGCTTCAGGCAGCCAAGCTTGTGGATTAGGGACTCACAGGTTGTCTTGAAGAGGAAGGCACTGATGATGTCCACGTCGATGACATTAGGAAGGGAGTTGCATTGCTTCAAGAATCTATGGATGTAATCCTATAGGGACTCATTGGGCTCCTATTAGCAGCTCTTGAGGTCCTAAGAGTTCCTAGGGTGGACGTACGTCCCCTGGAAGTTCCCAACGAAGACCCTCTTGAGGTCTGCTCAGTCGCAGATATTGTTGTGTGGGAGGAATTCAAGCCACGCTCAAACATGTTCCCCTACATAGATGGGGAGGTACTGAATGTTGAAGTGGTCATCATCCACTCCTCCGGCTCGGTAGATGAGCCGAAAGTCTTTGAGCCATATACCGGGGTTCATCTCCCTAGTATACATGGCGATGTTGGTACACAGTCGGAAGCACTGTGGGAACGATGCTCTCTAGATGCGCCGACCAAAGGCCCATGGTCCCAGGCCATCTAGGCTAGGACTTCAGTCATTGGGTCAGTGACCATGCCTGGGGTGTGTTTCATCGGTCTCGTCAATGGTCTAGCCAGAGCCCATATCATCTTCTCTCACTACCGCTCGATGGACGTCATCATCATACTAGGCCCAATGCTAGATGCTGATGATGCTGCGAGCATCTTGGTTGGTCCCAAGGCATTTGTGCATAGGCGGTTGGTGTGGAGCAGGTGTCGGGTAAGGCTATGGTGTAGTTGCACCCTCCTATTCTACGCCTGATGGCTACAGCAGTGAGCGGATGGAGCGATTCATCTAGTGCGTCCCCACTCCCCTGGTGGGGAGAGAGACCATGAGTCGGTGGCGTGACACGGATCTCTCTATCTGTTGAACGGTGGTAGTTTCCACTAGTGCCTGGAGGTTCTAATAGATCACCTATTCCTAGGGGTTGTCCGGCTCAGGAAGGCCGTGCAGGAGCATCGCTGCCATGGTGATGTTCTGGCTGGCTCGAGTGAACTATGGGGGATCATGCCCCCTATCCATGATGTTCCACTGGACCTAGCGGGCGTGACCTCGGGCGCCGCTCATCGGGTTACGTGCATGGGGCGCATCGTGGTGCGCTGAGCGCGCCGACACAGATGGTGGCTGGTTCTGCCGCCTTTATCGTAGCTCCTCACCATGTGCCTAGGCACACGCCATATGAGGGTCCAGAGGGGTGTGGGTGTGTAGAGACTCCGCCACCGCCGACGACTATCTCGGAGCATCTGCCATAGCGCACTCCTAGGACAGAGGGTGGCTAGGTGCCACAACGTCACCGATACTAGAGCCATTGCTCTCAACATCGTCATCTAGGAGGTCATGAAAAGAGGTAGGAGTGTAGCTCGCCATCCCCATGAATTTGGATGTGAGAGGGGGCAGCGCCAGCGTCCTTCGGAGCCCTCGGGCGTACGTGTCCATGGGGGATGCGAGGCCATAGGGGAACCGGTCGCATGGCGGTCGCGATAGGGAAAACAGGGTCCCTCTGAGAATTGGTGAAAGACAGTAAAGAGCGAGTAAAGAATAGTACATACATTACTCACAATGGGAGCAGAGTGTATGCTTGGAACAAAGCACAGGCGCCTCACCGTTGAAGTCATCGGGTGTCCCAGAGCCAATGGAGGACACGCCTCCTCCAACGGGCGCCGGAACGAGTGTCTCCTCGTGGAGGTGTAGTACGCCGAGCCGGTTGGCGACAAAGTCTAGGCTTCCAAAGAGGAAGGCCAAGGATGGCTCGAAGACAGGTGGAACCCACATCCCAATAGGTGGAAGCGCGGGAAACTCCAGTGAACCAAAGCGAGTCATATCGCTTGAGCCTGCCATGGCCAAGATGGTGGAAAAGTGGGCCATCCGATGACCAAAAAAACATGAATGTACGGCATCCTCCCCACGGACGGCGCCAACTATCGGTGTAGAAAGTGACCAACACGTAAATATTTGTAGTTTTATCGTATGTTGTGATCGGATGTGGCCTAGCACTTAATGACATAAGGTTTATACTGGTTCAAGCAACATGCCCTACATCCAGTTTGAGTCAGCCGGTGACTTTATTCTTGAGCTAGGTGCTCGAAGTTTGCTGTGGGGTTACAAACGAGAGGGAGAAAGATGGGAGTGCAAGAGGCCTGGTTAGACTCTGGACTAAAGGGCCGAGAGTGACGGGAGCTCCTACATGCGCTAAGTATTTGAGCATGTGCTTTGTGTATCTGTGAGATTGATCATCGAGGAGTTGTCATTGGATCGATTGAATCGTCCTCTATTGGGAGAGAGCGCATCCCCTTTTATAGATGAAGGGGATGGCCTTACAAGTGAGAGAGGGAGAGTTTGTATACTACTAAGTCTTGTTACTCACACTGTCGGGTACGAGATGATGGTAGGCGCCCATAATACTGTTTATGTCAGACGCATGTGGGGGGGAGGGGTTTACCGTATTCATCATGTATGGCAAATGGCGGCGCCCATAACACTTTTAATGCCTAGGGGCATGTGGGGGGTCTTACCATGTTTGCCTAGTATGGGGATTGATGGTGCCCATAACACTGTAGGGCAAAATGTCAGTGCCTACAACACTGCTTGGGTTCTGATATGCCTAGAAGGTTATAGGGCACCCTTCTGACATGTCCTGTCGGTACTGCAGGTGCACAGGGTATGGTCCTTGGATTGCGGTTCACTTGAGCACCCTACCTTACTTGTTCTGCCCATTTCCTAGGTCCTCACCAAGCGGGCATCCCTAGTCAGTTGATCCTAGTCTGCTCTAACTGCGCCAGTCGGAGAAGAGCTGTAAGCAGAGGTTCGGTGCATCCCTGGTTGGAGACATAGGTTGGAGTCAGAAGCGACCGACGTTCCTCTTGGCTAGGCCTTCCAGTCAGAGAGGTGGGCCAGAGTTGGAAGCGAGCGCTATTCCTCCTTGTTCAGGCCTTCCGGTCGGAGAAGCAGGCCGAAGTCAGAAGTGAGGCCTTCCTTCTGGCCTGTTGTTTAGGTACTTGGGCAGGCCTAGGAGTTGCGCGTCATTCACAACATCGTCTGCTGGGCTGATCTTTTGCTGGGAAGCCAATCCATGAGGGACCCCGGGGTTATGAACCCAACATGTTGTGTTGTTAGTGTACCTACAGACAAATTCATTGTAGCCCATCCCCACAAGAGATAAATAAGTATACAATGAAAGTAGTAAACTAAGATACCCTCCATATGTACATCCTAGATGTACCTACTTCAATATCCAAAGCTACCCGACAAATATACCCACAATTAAGTACTTTCATATATACATGTGTGTAATATGTAAATATTCCAGTAACCACAGCTAACTCTCCCCTAGACCGATAGTTGGACGGTCATGCTCTGACAACTCACTTATGTGGGCATAGAGACAATTGATCCATACATTATCACCCAAGTGAATGGCATCCATACAATAGCACGCCGTATAGACGACGAAATAAAAATCCAAGCAATTACCCCCCCCCCCCCCCAAAGTTAGTACTTAAATAAGCCACCTAAAAGTCCTTATTTGGACATAGAGGATATGACCACTGGCACACTTAGGTAAAATTTTAGATTTGAACACACCTATATATAAGTGGCAATAAGTTGTCAAAACTGATTTTTGCAAAAAAACCATTGTTTTAAATACACATATGACATGTTTAATGTTGAACCTTGCTCTAATGTCAGCTGTAACAGAATTGACCAATTTATAAGAGCACAAGCATGAAAGCAATCACCGAAGTGATCAAACTGTCATACTTGAACCCATATAAATCCGGTAGTCAACTGAAACCACAAAGGATTTCAAACCAACTTGTATACAACCAAGATCATAGTGATTCAATATAACAAGCCACATGTTACATCCATTTCACAAGTAGTTCACAAGTATCTCATACATCGGAGTTCACATAGCTATTACAACACGAGTTCACAAATAGCAGAAGCAAAGTAGTTTGAGTCCATCACACACACTCAGTTCAAATACAAACCAGTTCCATAGTCATATCCAGCAAAAGCATCATGATAAGATAACATAGAAGATCAAGCACATGATCTAGTCTTCATCCCCAGCAGGGTGGAGACAATACTTGTAGTAGCCGTTATAAAGCACATCATCTGCAACAAGAGGGAATAACCCTAAGTACGAGAATGTACTTAGCTAGACTTACCCATCGTAAACCAAAAATAAATGACTCCAAGGAGTATGAAAGGCTTTATCCGTGGATGTCGCTTGACAACCATTTTGCATAAAAGCTTTAATGATATAAGAGCATAATTTAAATTGTTAGATAAGCAGCAAGTTATCAATATTAACCTATCATCTAGATTAGCACCTATACTAGAGCAAGCACTTGATTAAACTCCAAACATTAGTAACCATATCCAGTATAATGTTGTAACATCATCATCATTATAACCATCAAGTTCAATTAAGTGTCTCTACATTACCGTTGCTCAGTCAAGTTCTCACTATCCAGGAGAGACGGTGACTCGAATCGATTCCTACCTAGCTGGGGAATTATTCCTAACACACACCCAATCAACCAGATCAGTGGTTACCTTGGGTCACCTTTGGTATAGCTCAGGAACAAATTTATGGGTCTGAGCAGCGCCGTACTCTCAGGGAATCCAATCTGCGAGGAGGTTAATCTCTCCTTTGGACTTATGCCAATGACTCCCCACACATCCTTACTACTGCCAGAGTGTGCACTTTCACTTCCCGGCTTCTAGCCTGAGTTGAGATACTCGACTTTGTGGTCGGAATGAGTTATTCATCCAACTAAATGATAGGCATGCATTCAACATGACATGAGGATGTACAGCGAATTGGTCCTTAACCGACATAGACGGGGATAGATCCACACCCAAGACCTCCATGTCTTGTTGCTTCTCTATCGACATCCCGCCCGATCTCCATTCATTATTAACACATGGTTATTTCCACGATAGCAAATATAGCCAACCGTGACCAGACATCATCCTATCTTGCAGGTGATAGGAAATCACCTAACTTTCCTGGTCTAAGCATGGCTAAGCTTTGATTCACTCCTAGACCTAAATAGGATTCAGGGTACGTTTACTAGACAAGGAATAGGTAAATATGCAACAAGTGTTTGCATCCAATGCCTATAACTTAATGCATCAAACATGTAAAGATACTCAAACTAACATTTTTAAAACATAGGCGACTTAGAATGCTCTAGGGCTTGCCTTTAGAAAAGATGAAGGTTGGTGATCGGGACACTCAAGAACTTCTTCTTCGTTGGCTCCTTCTTCTGGGGCCTGCACCTCCTGCTCCTGAGCTTGCTGCTGCTCCTCCGGAAGTCCTTGCTCGAATTCCAGAAGCGTGACTCCCTCCGAAACACCTATTGCATGCATATGTATAGCATAAGAGTCATGCATGCAAAAGAGATGGAAGGTGATGATAAAATATACGACCATGTATAGACGGACACATGAATGACATGATGATTCAAGGTTAACATTTATTTTACTGAGTAGATGCATATCTCTTTATGAAAGCAAGAACTACACGCTCACCAAGCTCTAACAACCTAAGATAAATTTATTCATCTTCAATAAGAGGTCTAGCACAGGCAACTAACAATTTAT
This sequence comes from Miscanthus floridulus, assembly GCF_019320115.1. Classification (NCBI taxonomy): domain Eukaryota; kingdom Viridiplantae; phylum Streptophyta; class Magnoliopsida; order Poales; family Poaceae; genus Miscanthus; species Miscanthus floridulus. The sequence continues at coordinate 78,750,350 of NC_089586.1, forward strand.
TTTAATTAGCCTAAGCATCTAAATCATCACATCAACTCATATAAAGCAATCAAGTTATTCACTGCATTCACAGATGTAGGGCTGCAGACAACAGCTGCTAGTTTAACTCATAACTAGAGTTGTACGGACACAAAAGACATGCAACAAGATAATATGGAAAGCTTATGAAATTGTATACAATTCATATTTAAACATCTCAGCATGATTCCCATGTTAACAAGGTCAAACAGGAACATTTATTAAATCTGGTCGTAAAATTTCAGAGAACAACAAGTTCTGAAGACCAACTTTGAACAGTCATAACTCACAAACCATTTTGCCAAATGCCATGAAAAATTAACACAAGCTAATTACGTGAGTTATCTACAACTTTGTTACACACAAGATTCATAGCAAATATCATCTTCACCATGTAATTTGCTTAACTCTAAAATCTGTCTAGAAAGTCACTATAAGTGAATTATAGTGAAAATAATATTTTATTACATATAAGAATAGCTCTTTGAGCACTACTAATATTATCAACAGTTAACATACATCAAATGAGTACTAGAAAACATAGTGGCTATTCCTAAATAAATTTTTTGCATGCCTTTATTAATTTATTTAGATAATTAGGTGAAATAATAAACACATAGAAAAAGTATACAAAAATCCATAAACATTACAGTAGCTTATACATGTACCCAACAGGCTATTGTATAAATTTCACAGCATTTAAACAAGTATAACATCCTGCACAAAAATGACAAGCCATTAGGGCTTAAAATAGCATAAATAGGAAATCCTATTAAATAGTGTCAAACAACAGTATTCATATTTTTCTTACCTTCATCACAGCACAAGAACATTGTACAAAAAGTTTCAAGCTCAATGGATATATATTATTACCATGAAAAATAGCAAAAGAATCTAGCATTTATTTAAGATAAATAGCAAACTTCTATTTCTAGCAAGATCATAGTGCAACGAATATTATTCCCAGGTAGCACATGACAATACAAGACCAACAAAATTAGAATCACATTTTTAGCACTTTTCTAGCTCAAGTTATATATTTTACAAGATTGAGGCCATTTAAAAGCATTTATCAAACTCTATTTTATTCTCCTAGAAAAATACAAGAAATAGTGTATTTCATATTTTTATTAAATACTACACTTCATGAGGAACCCAACAAAATTTGGTACACTCAAATAGGACACTCCTAGCCCTAGATATCATTTTCCAAAGTTAGCACAAAAATCTAGAAACGAAATACACAAAACCTAATATTGCAGTCACTAACACAAGGGACCCACAAGTCAGCGGACCCCACATGACAATCATACCAAGACAGGGGACGGCGGTCGACCGGCACTAGCTCATCGACGGTGAACTCTCCGACGAAACCGACACCACCGTGATGATCCTCTCTCCTGCGTCGATAGAGGTAGGTGGCTCGCACAAGTACACACCGGAGCTGGCTCATCGTCGGCCATGGTAGGTCCAGGCGAGAGGCGCTATAGCATCACAGTGCTCAGGTGATACTACCAAGGCTAAACTAGGGTTAGTGAGTGCGCTAGGGAAGCCTAGCCACGGGCATGTCTACATGGCAGCGGAGCTCACTCCGGCGAGACTCACGCACCGGCGATGTCTGAGGGGTAGAGGTTCAGCGAGGTAGGGTTAGAGCAGCTACGAGGCATGGGGAAGACAATGCAAAGGAAAGGAAGCATGAAGGAACGGTGGTTATCTCGGGCCACGGCGAGCTCAAAGTCCAGCGAGGGTCCATTCATGGCGACGGGGACAGAATGGCCAATAGGCTCTCACCTTGGCTCGAACAAAACTACAAATGGGTTGAGGGAGTAGAGCGAAGCAAGGTGTGTCTACGTGCATGAGCAATTGCGCAATGGCTGGCCAGCGCAGGAGCTACATGGTGGTGGGCTCTCGGCAGCGAGGGCAGTGGCGTAGCATGTGGGTTTGTGTGGCGCGGACGAGGCGAGTGGACGTGGGTGAGGCCAGTAATTGAACTAGTAGACGCACGATGTTGAGGTGTCCACGATGGCCTGACCTATGGGGGCAACACCGGCGTACGACTTCCACCTGGCGTGCTCAGCCTAACGGTGGTCGGCCATGATGGCCTGAACATGATGGCCATTAGAGCCAGCATCAACTGACTGACAGTGTAATTTCTCCCCCTCTTACCTCTAAATTTGTGATGAGTTAGCACAAATAACCTTAATAAAAGTTGTAGATCTATGTGAGGGCTACAAAATTGCTTTTGAAAGCATCTGTTAATTGGCAAAGGTTTAAGAGTTAGATCAGCCCAAAGTAGGCTATATCGAACTATAAACTCAGTTTTGACTTAGAAAATTTCAAAGTTCGAAAAACAGCATTGCATTGATTTTTGTGATCCAAATTCAGGCATGTTAGGAGATGAATTAACTTATGACCCAAAAATAAAAGTTGTTACACTCCTAGAGTTCTACCACTTTGTTTTAGTGTGCACAACCATGCAAAGTTTCTACAGTGATATTCAACTCTAGTCAAACATACAACATGAAATTGGTACTTTACACTATAGGTATGACTTAGAGACCAAACTAGCCTTAGTTATGAATACCAAAGTGGTTCCTAGTGACATTCTAAACATGTTTGAAGTACTCCTAAGGTTCCACAATCATTTCATACATTGATCACATGTAAATCCTAGGTCAAACTCAGCATATCATCACTTAGGAGCATAATTAGGTAAAGTGATCCACATGAACATTATTCCAATAGGCATCCTAAGTGTAGCTAAGGTGTTTTAGTGACCAACATCAACCACTTGCACTCAATCACACATGATCATAAGCATACACATAGGGAAAACATAAAATAACAAGTCATGTTTTACATGTTTCAATTGCATGTTTCATATGTGAAAGCTCATATAGGAATGCTTGATGCTTATGCTCATGCAATGCAAGTGCAATTATACAAGCCTAACACCTAGGGTGTTACAATACCCATTGGGTATGCTCGTGCGCACCCTCAAACTAAGGAACTTGCCTGAGCCTAAGCACGCCAAGGCCTCTACTCAGGGCTCGGGGGCTAGCCCAAGCCTTAGGCTCCCGATCAGCAGGGAACCTATGCTAGGCTCTTGGTTCCTGCCTGGACTATGATTCCAATCAAGGCCCAGGCCCAAGAAGACACACCCTAAGCCATCGAGGCTCGGGGGCTCCTCGACGCAACACTTTGGGTGCGGCCTTGCCGGCCGCTCCCCCGACAAGGTCACACATGGGGCGTGACACAAGAAGACAAGCTCTCCTTGGCCTCTAGGGGCTTGGGAGCTTCCGGTCCGTGCATTAGCCCTTCAAGCTGACCTTTCTCGCCACTAAGAAGACTCCATAAGGTGCGCCTAGGGGAGGCTGGTCCAAGCAGACATAGCCTGACACTCAATGTGTCAGAATAGGCTAGCCGGATAATGCCCAAGGCTTCTTCGGCTCCACAACATCGCCACGGTCCATAGAGCGCCATTGCAAGACCCTCCTAGACTCCAGCGCATGTAGACCATAGGTTCAACCCCCCAAACCACCATGTACCCGACATACCTCGATATATAAGGGGTAAGGTCAAATCCTAGAGGGGGAAGGATGATCCCAGACGGATCATTCCATTCCTAATTGATCCGCTCCTACTCAGCACCAAGAGCAGGGCAACCCAAAGAGGGGCATCGAGAGCTTCTCCACCGCACCCATCGTCTTCCTCCTCTTCGACTAGGGGAAGGCTCCACTAGTGACAAGGCAACCTTAGGATTAGCACCAAGCTAACCCCCTACCAAATCTCTCTTCCTCCTATACACTCTGTTGTAACCCCTTAATTTTGGATGCTCTTGAGTATAAGGGTCATTAGCTGTTGGACGTAGGGCACCGATCGGCCCGAACCAGGATAAACAGTTGCGTTCTCTCTGTGATTAAAGTGTTCTTGAGTCCACCCGAGCCATCGAGACACGTACTCTGACACCGACTCTAACAACAATGCTTGCGGCGGTTCTGACCCCACGACAGCTACCCCTTCCATGGAGGAAGTAACCACGTGATGCCGCATTCGGGTAGGAGCTAGGTGGTTACAACTCGTATTTGGTCGTTCCATCGACCATTGGGAGCCAACACTCATGGTTTAGATTCCAATACTTCCGGTAGGTGAGCCTCGCTCATGCCCACACCTTCTGGATTCAACCAAATTGCTATATGTCCTTGTTGTCATCTTCTAGGCTTCCATCCAATGAGGATCTATCAGGAGTACCTACTTCCGGACCAAATGCAGTGGGACCCTTGCTACTGCCTGGTTCTATCATTAGGGGATGTGCTGACTTGTTCTCGACCCACATTGCCTCCAAGGCAAGAAAGGGCTATTATACATCATAGGGGGAAGCACAACCTCGGCATTAGGAACAATAGCGTTGCGATTAGGGGCAGGCACCAAAGTAGTCGAGCTTGTTGTAGGCAGCCGTGCTGGCATCAAGTCGGCACAAGATAGGTCGGATGTGCATAGCGGAGGGGCGTCGGTTTCAACCATCAAGGCTGAGTACATGGCGGTGTGTGAACCTTGCGTTGCAGAAGCTCTGGTATCGTGCCTCAAAGAAGATTAGGGACGAGCAATATGTCCCTTAGTTCAATCTAGAACTTGGGAAAACATACAGGGGTTTTGGGCTCCAGCAACGTGATCAAACCATCGAGGTAGGGCCACCAAAGCTTCCTTCAAGGCAAAATGCCTAGCCAGGGGCAGTTATGAGGGCAAGCAGGGCCGCTCCATCATAGTATCACACTAGTGGTGAGATCCAGGTCATCGGAGGAGGTGCGGCTACCCAAAACGAAGTCACTGATGTTGTTGATGGTGAACCCCATTGAAGCCATAGATCTGTACATAGTTGCCCCTACCTAGCGTGCCAAATATCGATGTTTCGTACCACTGAAGAGTAAAATTATGTGTTGTGCATGGGGTCTTTTATGTGTTAGCACACAAGAAATAGAGATTTATACTAGCTCAAGCAAGCCAGCCCTACATCTAGTCTAAGCGGGAGATTCATTGTTGTGCCTGTGAATGCTTGAAATTTGGGTAGGGGTGTCTTACAGAGAGTGACGTGTATGGCTAGATGTGTTGTTGTTGGATGTCCCTCTGTGCGTCTTTCTATCTATAAAGCCGAGGGTTGGATTTTACATGTATGGGGGAGTTGGTTAAGTCGGCGTCGTGCTTAGGGATGAAAACGGATCGGATACGGACGGATATCACCGATATTATATTTGTTTTCATATTTCTGTCTGGATTCGGATTCGAATACGGATAGTGTCAACTATGTCGGATAGGATACGATTGGATATCGACATCATAAATATGCGATTTGAGTATTCGGATACGGATACGGTATCGGATGTTGAATATCCGGACTCAGATACGGACATATCTCAACCCCCTAAACGGATTCGGTTTCGAATACCGTTTTCATCCTAATCGTGCTAGTGGGGACCACTCTGGCTGGCTGTCGCTTTGTCCGGCTGGCCTTTAAGGCATTGTCTTGTCAGAAGGGCATAGATGGCGTCATGGTTGTGGCTCCATCATCGTGTAAGAATGTTGACTTTGTCGTCTAACTGGCCATGATAGTATAGTGGTAACATCGCTTGTCCTTGTCACCCATGAGCTGAGCCGTTCGACACTATTCCTGGTGTGTCCGTACTGGGCTACACGAGGTCATTTTGGCTGATCCGGAGCGTCATCAGGTACCATCCTTCGCCTTTGACCTTGGCCCCTCCAACTTGCAGCTGACTTGGGCGGCAAGAAGCATCCTCCCGAGCTCGTACTCCTGATTGAGGTCTGGTGAGCCCCTAGCTCTGAGTGATGCCTTCAAGGGAGAAGACTTAGACTGTGGCCTGGGGAGCAAGGGGTAGGGCGGAACTCTTGAGCTGGCTCGACAGTAAACATCTCGATGAGATACTACACCCAGAGCATATGTGGTCGTCGATATTTGTTTAAATATTTCTTTTCAGAGTTAGACAAAAACAAAAGGATTTTACAGGCATAAATTGTTTGTTCAATTTTTTATTAACTACTTCTGATCTGGCTCAATTGTTTACAACGAACAGAACCACATAGTCCTTTGTTTAATAGTTAAATGAGATTGATGTTCGTAGGTTCTAGGAGAATGTGATACTCGGACTCGAAGGAAGGCATGTCGGCCCTCCATGCAGATCTCTTTGCCTAATTATTAAATAAAAAATGGGAAAAAGCTAGCCTTCTGCCCACTTGAAACGTCAACATGATGCCTGCAAATGTTTGTGTATATGTACACACTTTCCTAATTTGTTCTTTCCAAGCGAAAAACAATGCACTAGTTCTTTCTTCTAAGTTCTAACTCTAAGGATTGTATTTGTTTTCATCATTAAGTTCGAGTCAGTGTTTTTTTTTCTTGCAATTACTCTGTTGATTGGATTTTAATTAGTGAGTGAAATGCACTATAGCTCCATAAACATTTTTTACATTCTCGTTTAGGTCCATGAACTCCCAAACTAAAGTGGATCATGGACCTTAGCTCGCACTTCGAATGAAACACTAAAAATTGAAAGACCTAGATATTCACTTTAAGAGTTCATAAACCCAGATGAGAATATAGAAAAAGTTTAAGGACCAACTATGAATTCACTCATTATTGCCAGGTGACCACTTCTATCTTTTAATAATATCCTAAATCAAACCAAATATTTTTCTTGCACCGTGCACTGTGCAACTATTTGGTTTTTTTAAAAAAGAACACCAGCAGAAGAAAAATTCTTAGGTGATGACCAAATAGTTGCTCTAGTAGAGACCCTGTGAAAATTACCATGTATTATTGTTAATTCTATGAATATAATAGTCATTATATATCTCAACCACTGCCTTATGTCTCAAGCCATGAGTTGTAACACACGAACGCTCCGGGTTTCTTTTATGTCCCAATTGTTATAAATAATCCTAAATCTCTCCTGTAACTGACCAAACTTTTGCAGAAAAAATGAAAATATTCCCTATCTTTCTTTCCCCTGAAAATACATTGCCATCTTGCCAAAATAGCGCCTGGACTAGCTCATTTGACACTTGGACGGTTTTGCCCTCACTGTCTATTTTTGAAAGCGCCTCTTCAAACAGGTGAGGCCAAAAACACATCGCAGAAGGTAGACAAGGTATATCAAGTTTCTGTCACATGTGCCTTTTCCCCCTCCTAGAAAGAAGGTAGACATATAGAGAGAGGAAACAGGAGGTTAGGGCAAAAATGTCCAAACCACTAGGCGCACTTTGTATCTTAAAAGAGTGCTATTTGGAAAAGATGGCTACCTAGAGTGGTGTGCTTGTGAACTTTCAAAGGGCAATGCTCTAGACTGCAACAACAATTTCCCAAAAAAACCAAAGAAGGAAGAAGACATAGATCATCACCTAAGAATTTTTCTGCTGCTGGTGTTCTTTTCATGACATGATTTGGAAAAAAAAATGCCGTATACCCTTTTTTGCTCAAAGTTAGCAATATCTTGCTCCACTCTCCCCAGCGGCTATTTTGGCCGAATTCACCAGTGGTGCATGGTTAAAGGTATATAATATCAAACTATAAAATTCCAGAAAATAGTATCCACTCTCGGCACTATACTCCATCCGTCTTAAAAAGAGTGCACTTATTTCTTTTTAGTGGAAAATACAGCAGAGAAAGGCCCCACTGTCAGAAAAAAACACCAACAACTCTGTACAAAAGAAGACACAAAAGGAAGCATGCCCGAGGTGAGCAACAGAGCTAAACTAGAGCAGCTGTAAAAGAGTGCACTTCTAATCCGGTACAAGTCAAACCATTTTAAACTTAACTAAGTTTATAAAAAAATCACGACTATGATTCTAAATATATTATACTATAAAAATATATTACATGATAAATTTAATGATATTCATTTAATATTATAAGCATTTATATATTATTGAAAATTTTGGTTAAACTGAAAATTGTTTGACTTAGCACTAAAGCTAGAAGTGCTCTTTTTGGGACGTTAGGTTTACGACCAATTCTTTTCAGGAAGCAGACTTGTTAGCCGGGCTAGTTTATCCCCCTTATCTCTTTGTCATCCCCATGCATCATCGCTTTCGAACTGGCCGTGCACTGTCCTGCCAATTTCAGATCCAATCGACATCGGGAAGGCAGTTGCCGCCGGTCCATGTCATCTGTGTGTCTGCCAAGCGTTTGATAGGTGTATTTTGAACGGCTCTACCTAGCTTATTTGTCCAACAAGAAGAAACCTCTAGGACTAGCTAATGCTGCAAAGAAATTCCCCCTTGTGTCACAACATTTGTGGTGCGATGACAAAAACCCATGGGCACATGACATGGATGCATTGTGTGATAGCGTTAAGCACACCGTACTCCTCCAAAAGAACATGACCGAACCGGAGCAGACATACCATCGAAACACAGAGGATCCAAAGAATTCCATATCTCTTTCGTATATATTTTCCAACTTTCCACTTTCACGACAATACGCCAATGCTGCTGGACAAATTAAATTGGAGTATGCACTAAATGATCCATCTACAAAAACATAACCAACTATTTCACATCTTTAGAAAATGCCTAGCTTTACAACGATGCTTTATGAAAACACATAACCAACTTGTATCCAAATACAGTGGATTTTTTGTTGTGTCCTAAGCTGAATTGTCCTAAGTTTGAATGTTTACTATATGAAATGAGCTTCATCAGCTATATTATGAAATGTATTCCACAATTTACCTTTTTGATATGGTAGGTGTTAATTCATATTCTTCTATATAAATTTGATCAAACTTAGGATGATTTAACTTGAAACAACTGAAAGTCAATTATATTATTTTAGAACTAAGAGTATGAATCAAGCCTCCAAACACTGGAGTTAAGGGAAGATATTGGGAGGAAAACAATTTAAAGAGGCATGCTGTCAATAAATATTAGAGATAATTTCATAAACATTTATTTGTGCACATCTCAAATTTGTTATTTGTGTGTATACTATATTGTCACTTGAATTTGTGTGTACGCCACACATACCCAAATACCACTGCGAAGCCCATGGCTCGCACACACATAATGGTACATTTTAGTAGCTCTTGAATTTATGTGCGTGAATGTGATGGCGGCATGTGTAAACAAAGGCAGTAGGTGATCCATCTACAACCTCTCATACATGGTGCTCCATAGGTTTAGCGGCAGACTAACTAGCAACATTACGGTTTTTCCCTTGACATTAGGCAATCGAGCGTCGCCGTGTCAAAGGTAGCTACAATGGTAAGAGTATCACAATATTCTTCCCCAAGAGGCTTTGGTTGGGTGGGTTACTTGCTCTACACTAAAGGCTTGTTTAGCTTCACTCCAGTTAACTTTCCACCCAAATCTGTTCCAACCCATATAAATCGAGGTGGATTGAAGTGCAACCAAACAATCCCTAAGCGTAAAAATGCTTTTCTACAATGTAATAAGCGGATATAGAATGACTCATCACATAAACATAGACACTCGTAACCTCTCCTCACGTATAGTTTCCATGTTGCCTGAGATCGAGTGCCTATATATGGTGGCCATAATTTTACTACAAGATTCTATAACCATTTATGATAACTATTATAGTATAGGGATGTTGACACGAGTCACTACACGAGCACGTGACATGAAATCCATAGTGGGCGCACCTTGTAGTCTAGTCTATGAAAACCGGACCACCCAATTACATCAGGACAGACCAATGAACGCTCGTCCGAGAAGGACCCCTGTCGATGAAATCTGGTCGGCAGTCTACCGAAGGGTATGCCTACGGTAGTAGATGAATTGGTGGAGATATGTGTGAGAGAACTGGATGGTGACACTGAACACAAGAGACAGCGATTTAGATAGGTTCAGGTCGTCAGCTCGATGTAACACTCTATGTCCTATGTCTTTGTGGTTTGTATTGCGTATGATTCGATTAAAATGAGGGGGTCCCTACACGCCTTATATAGCTTGGGGGTAGGGTTACAGATCGGTTATTTCCATTCTGATCGGTTTACAAGATAAGAAGTTACATATTGTATAATATCTATCATATCCGAGTAGATTTCGCTGATCACCGATAATCTTTACATTGCCTTGTGAAGCACATCGTCCTACGGCATACTTCATGTGGCGTTGTCTTGCGAGCTAGGCCTCGACCAGTGGCGCGACCCATGCATAGTCTTGTCGGTTGGGCCTCCCCTAGCGGCTCGGCCCACGTGGATCCTTGCGGGTACCAGGGGTCATACCCCCACAGCTAGTCCCCGAGCACGTTGCATCTGCTAAGCAACACCATCTTGCATCCATCCGAGCTGTCAAACTTGTAGCAACTCATCAGGATGAGTCTTCTGACCAGTTCAAATAGGGGCCAAGCTGTTAAAGCAAGCGTCCGAGCAGTTCGAACGAGCATACGAGCAGTCGAAGTGGGTGAGACAGGCGTTCGACCAGTTTAACTAGGCGTCAAGCTCGGACTCACTCAAAGTCATGGTTTGCCATAAGGATGTAAGGAGCTCAAGTAAAAAATTTGAAGTCTTTGTCGGTGAAGTGTGCACAATTAAGTGCCAATTGCAATGGTCCTAACAATGTGGTCATCAAGGCAGAACATAGGCGGAGACTTGATGAAGTCGAAAATACCATGAAGAAGAAAAGTATGTGCACCGCAAGGTGCATTGTACATAATGTAGTCCTCGAGCCTGTTGGAAGACGACGAAGGAATATTGTAGCAGGCTCAAAGAAAAATATGCAGTCTGCATTATTACCGAAAGTTCGAGTAATCAGGGAACTAGTACATTCACCACAAGGTAAAGTTTACACACTTAGTCCTTGAGCCTACTAGAAGATGATGAAGGAATCTTATAGCAGCGTCAAGGAAAAAAAACGTGGCATAGATGCATAACGAATTCCATTGATCCAGCACTGAGTCTAGAGATTCATTTCGTCGTTCCTCATTTAACGCGATTTAACGTCATGGCCCACCTTGCGCATTTGGTAGCCCACCAGCATGCGATGGTTTTGGGAGGGCATGTGGCATGTCAGGCAGGGTTTCCTAAAATCCCAAGAAGGCAAAGGGTCGGGGGTCAAACCATTATAAAGTGCCATAGCCCCAGCACACATTCCCAACCTTGCTCTCACCTCTTCGTCTTCTTCCTCGCGCCCGCACCACATCACTCGACAACTGCTCTACCATCTTAGTAGCCGCAAGCTCGTAATCTCCCACCATTCCTCAGATCTATGAGATGGCGCCCAAGAGAAACTGCAGCAACTCAAGCAGGGCATCACGCGAGCTCAATCACACCAAGGAATGGGTGAGCTCCGTTAGCAATGAGGCGGCGCTCAACCAGTTGGTGGTGGATGGTGTGCTGCCGGATAGGGTGACAGCGGGATGGCATCCTGCTCATGGTGAGAGCTTTCCTACCCCCGCGGTGATGAATTGGTCGTGTTTAAAGATTATTTATATCACGGATTTGGCATTTCGATCTATTCGTTCCTCCACGGATTGATTGAGTATTATGCCATTAGTCTTTGCAATCTAGGCCCAAACTCCATCCTTCACGTTTCTGTCTTCATCCATTTCTATGAAGCCTATCTTGGCATTCTCTCACATTTTGATCTCTTCCGCCACTTTTTTTGTTTGAAATCTCATGGGGGATCTAGATCTACAGTTGTGGGTAGCGCGTACTTGCAGCTATGGGATGGGATGGTTGGGCAATACATCGCTACCTCATTGAACACAAACGTGAAGTATTAGGCACAGTGATGGTTCTACATGCCACAGGGGGAACATTATGTGGTGTGCGACATTGATCAGATTCTCGTGAGCAATGCCAGGTGGTTGGAGAGACCTAGTGCTAGTGGAATGGAGCAGGTGAGGGAACTCCTAGCGTTGATTGACCGAAGGAGAGTAGATGGGGTCATAGTGGCGATGAACTTTACTTTTCGGTGATGCCAACCCAACAAGGAGAGGGCACACCCTACATATGAATTCTGGGGGGATATTCACGAAACCCGAGAGGTGCCCGAGCCGATTGCCTGAGAGGAAGTCAAGCGGCGGATTGGGGTGTTGTTTAACCTCATGGGGCGCCGCAAGGTTGACGACCAGTAGAGGGCCTTTAGTGTTGGGAACCTCCCACCAGTGGTAAGAGTCATTGTATTAGTTTGGCCTAATTCTTTTTTTGTTGCGATGTACTCACTTGTGCTCTTGAAGATCCATGGGTAGGACCGAGCAGCATACTTCTCAGCCACGTCATCGGTGGACTAGCCGAGGGGTGTTGATGCTCGACCGAGCAGTCCCTAACATCGAGCTAGCTAGGCTGGTAGGGACAACTCGGATGATAACGACGACAAAGATAGAGGTGAGCAGACATCAGATGTCCATGAAAAACTTTAGGGGAAGCATCCTACTAGCGAGGAGCCATCCCGAAGAGAAGGAAGATGGTGGGATCGTCCCATTGAGAAGAGCGGCCGGTGAACATCGGCGCTCCCGCTCACCCCCAAAGATGGCGAATGGTGGTTTCAAGCTCGTCGGATGATGATGGGTCGGTAGCACCACCATCTCTAAGGGACGGGACACCACCACCGGCTGTGCCAGCTGGAGCGGAGACCCATGAGATGCGATGGACGTGACAAGCCACGAACATGATGTTCGACGGTGTTCGGGCGTTGTCAGCGGTGACGACTCGTGTGGTGCCAGCATCAATAGCCCGAGCAGCTGCTGAAGCCCCCGAGATCATAGTTACACCCCCTATGGTAATAGCAAAGGCGGCCACCATAGTCCCTATGGCCATGCAAATGTCTCCGGTGGTGACGATGGAGGCACCGAGTGGTTCGGGTGGTGGGCCAATAGGTAGGAGGCGGGGGCATCGGTTCCGAGCTGCACAATGGGAGTCGTAGTTCTAAGTACCTTATTTACTTGCCATGTTGCTTTGGCACTATAGTTTGCTTCTTTAACGTATTGTCACTTGTTGAAGCGCGGAGTCGATAGAGGAACCCAGCGTAGACAAGAGTAGATCCGGTTGCCCCTATCCTAGAACAATCAATAGCTGCAAGGCCAACTAGCCCTACTATGGGAGAGCCCTCAACAACTGGACTGGTGTCACCTGGTGGTGGGTTGCACGATGGTGGTGGTCCTGGTGTGGAAGAGATGTGGGATGCAGCGGCAACATCGAGTGGCCTTGCGGGGGACGTGCCGAGCAGTGCGGCGCAAGGTCCGCCCGCAGCTACCGAACAAGCACCGCTGTGGGTGCATCAACAGTGGAGGCGATGCTTGGACACCCTGTCCGAGCATGATGGTAGTCAAGGAGGGCGTCCTTACCATCGATCGTTGCTGTGCTCGAAGAGATAGTGCAGGAGCCCACCCTACCGCCCCAACTCCTCCACACCATCTTCAGCATGGCAAAGAGTTTGAGATGCTGGAGGAGAAGGAGGCAAGCTTGGAGGCAAAAAAGCTGAGAGTTGATCTGACTATGATGCTAGCCCACATTGCAGAAACCTTGAGAGAATTTTTTTATAGAAAGAAGGGGTTAGCTAATCTATTTGCCTACTGTAGAATGTGATGAAGGTGTCCAAGTAGCACCAACGGTAGCTTGAGGAGATGGCCCTGGTGCTAGAAGAGAACAAGAGCTTGCAGGCATCGATGGACAACCTCCAGGCGCTCCTGCTCTGAGAGTGCCACCACAAGGAGGACCTAGAGGTGAAGGTTCAGGCATTGGAGGAGGAGCGCCAATAGATGGAGGCTGAGGGCCAGTCAATGGCCAAGCAGCCTGGCCATAGCGCTGGTCAGGAAAAAGGTTTGGCTCAAAATTTTGCTTTGCTGTTATTTAGTGTTGTGACATGTCGATCTATTGTGCGTAGCATTGGAGATGGAGCTTGGCCGATCCCAGGAAGCCATCAGCTAGCTTCTAGAGGCAAAGGAGAAAGCAAAGAAGAAGACTGAGAAGGCCATTAAAGACCTTTGTTGTGAGTGCTTTTTCATGCAGCTTTAACTTGTACTGCCTTAGGCATGCATTTAACATATAGTTGTGTCATTTGCAAAGTATCGACATTAGTCTCAAGCACAATTCCAAGTGCCATGGAGTAGGTAAAGACTCAAGATGATAAGCTAGAGATAATGATCGAGAGGATCTAGCCCGAGCTAGAATGCATCGGTTTGTAGCAGCCCAAGGGAGGACGACTACCCAATGATCGGCCACACTGATCAGTCGTGGATCATTGCTGAATGGTGTGGACGGACTTCAAGGAGTTCGCATGTAGCACAACCCATGGAGCCATCATCCACGCACTCGCATAGCTGAAGTCTTATTACCCTTTGGTGGATCTCTAGCGGGTGGCAACCGAATATGCGCAGGGCATGAACATGGATAAGATCACCAAGCTAGAGGACGACGTAGAGGAGCCAGCAAAGAGGTTGGCCAAAGATGTCGAGCTATTTGGTGAGGGGGAGAGTAGTGCTCGGTAGAGTTTTTAGGAAAAAAACTCCTGTTGAATATCTGGCGATGTTTGTTGAAAACCTATAGTTATGATATGTTTGGGTTTATATTTGATATAAATCGTCCAAACAGGAGTGTATATCTGAGTCCCCAGCCTTAGGTGGCCTGTTCTCCATAACGCGTGGCACAGGGACCATGTGTGTGTGGGAAGAAATAGGGCATCATTAAGGAACCGCTACCGACCACCCATGACGCAGAGGGTGGACGCTCATGCACATGCAGGGAGAGGTCAGAGATAGGGTCGTCTCTGGAGGTGTCCAAGCATCAACGTGTTTGTTTAGGTATTTGCGTGGAACATAGGTGGCATATCGTCTTTAAGAAATTGGGCATAGGATTAGAAGCACTCAGCAAAAAAACATGGAGAAAACAATATAAAGAGACGACAGTGTAAAAAACTTTATTGAATACTCAAATATTAAAGGTACATATCTTCTGTATTGAATGCTTCAAGGGTAGAAACGTATAAGTAGGTCGATGTGCCAAGAATTTGGGACATCCCTCTCGTCCATGTCGCATAATCTGTAGGAACCTCGTCGGGTGACCGCCTTGACAATGAAGGGGCCTTCCCAAGGTGAGGAGAGCTTGTTCATCCTATTTGTCTTCTATTTCCTATGGAGTACTAAATCTCTAGCCACGAAGAATCAGTCGTTGACATTGCGATTGTAGTATCTACGTGGGTCGTCGAGGTATTTTGCCATTCAAACATAGGTGACCAGACGTTCCTCTTCTAGGCTATCTAGTTCAATGAGGTAAGCCTAGTCAGAGTTCTCCTCATTGTAGTTCTCCACCCTAGGAGCTTGAAAGGCGACATCAGTAGGTAGTACAGCCTCAGAGCTAAAAACCATAAAGTATAGGGAGATGCTGGTGTTACGATTGGGCTAGGTCCTTAGTCCCTAGACCATGACTTGTAGTTCCTTCAGCCATTTTCCTGGGTGCTTCTATTCCTTCTCGTAGAGTCATTTCTTCAATGCATCTAGAATCATGCCGTTGGCGCGCTCGACTTGGTCATTGGACCTTGGGTGTGCGATGGAGACATACTTGACTGAGATGCATCTTTCATCATAGAAATCCCAGAAGTCACTGTCGGTGAATGTGGACCCAAGGTCAGTGATGATGCTGTTCGGCAAGCCAAACTGGTGGATTATGTCATCGAGCAGCTTGGCTGCTTTCTTCGTTGTAGCTTGGACCAGGGGTTTGTATTTGATCCATTTGGAGAATTTGTCAATGCAGACATAGACCCAGCGAAACATCCCAACGTGGCCTTGAATGGCCCGATCATATCTAGTCCCCAGCATGCAAAGGGCCACGATGTAGGGATCATTTGCAAGACCTAAACTAGGATGTGGATTTGCTTGGTGAAAAACTAGCAGTTCTCACATCGGCAAATGAGTGCTTCAGCATCAGCTACGGCTGAGGACCAATAGAAACTAGCTCAGAAAGCCTTTGTGACTAGTATTCTAGAGGTGGCATGGTTGCTGCAGGTGCCTACGTGAATCTCCTTGAGTATCTTCTCACCTTCTTCCATGGAGACACATTTCTATAGTAGCTCGCCTTTGGCGTTTTTGCAATACAACTTCCCGACAATGAGGACATAGTGCTTACTGCGGTGGGTAAGGTGTTCTCTCTCTGTGTTGTCAGCTAGGACGTTGGCAATGGTTAGATACCTAATGAAAGGTTGTCTCCAATTGCTGCTAGGAGCAAGGACCACTATGACTATCTGCTCGGCAGGTGTTTTTTCTTCAATGGCTTCTTGTTCCTACTTGATGGAAGGAGCCACAAGGTCCTAGATGAACACTCTAGCTGGAACGTCGGCCTGAGTTGATCCTATCATTGATAGCTCATTAGCTACTTGATTATTGGCCTAGACCACATGGTGGTATTCGATGCCATAGAACTTGTCTTCTTTCTTATCGTGGAAAAGTAAGCATCCATCTTCTCATTGGTGCAATTCCAATCTTTTTTGAGCTAATTGATCACAAGTGCGAAGTCATCGTACACCTAGAGGCATTTGATGCCGAGCTCGATAGCTATATGTAGACCGTGAAGTGTTGCTTCGTATTCAACGGTATTGTTGGATGCTGGGAAGTGTAGGCGAAGGATATAGCAAAGCTTATCCCCCTAATGGCGAGATGAAATATATGCTTGCCCCAATACCATCGAGGTTCAAAGACCCATCAAAGTACATGATCTAGTGCTTGGGGTGGTCAACCAGGACAGGAGCCTACATATTCGTCCACTCGGCGATGAAATTGGCGAGTGCTTGCAATTTGATCTTGTGGCCGGGCCTAAAATTGATGGTATAGGTGCCGAGCTCAACCGCCCATTTGATGATGCAGTCGCTGGCTTTCTTATTGTGGAGAATATCGCCAAGCGGGTACTCCGTGACTACCGCTATGTGGTAGGCATTGAAGTAGTGGCGGAGCTTCTAGGATGTGATAAGGATGGCGTACAGTAGCTTCTGGACTTGCAGGTAGCGAGTCTTAGACTTGTTTAAGACCTCGCTGATGAATTAGACTAGGCGCTAGACTTTGTATGCATGGCCAGACTCTTCTTGCTCAATGACGATGGCGGTGCTGGCTACCCGGTTGGTCGCTGCGATGTAGATTAGCAGGGTCTCATCCTTTTAGGGGCGGTCATGATCGGAGTTGTGGTGAGGAACCGCTTGAGCTTGGCAAATGCTTTGTCAGCGTCCTTTGACCAGACGAATTTCTCTTGAGCTTTAAGTAGCTTGAAGAAGGGGAGTCCCTTTTCTCCTAGGCGGGATATGAAACAACTTAAAGCCGCCATGCACCCTACTAACTTCTAGACGTCTTTGACACAGGTTGGTGGCTTCATGTTGGTCATCACCGCTATCTTCTCTGGGTTGGCTTCGATGCCATGGCGACTGACGATGTTGCCTACCAGTATACTAGACAGAACACCAAAAATACACTTGGTGGGATTTTGCTTCCATTGGTACATGCTCAATGCTTTAAAAACTTCGGTGAGGTCGACGATGAGGGTGTTGGCAGTCCTAGACTTAACTACCACATCATCGATGTAGGCCTCGACATTCTTCTCGATTTGGTCCTTGAGATAGCACTGAATGGCTCTTTGATAAGTCACGCACGTGTTTTTGAGTCTGAAGGAAATGGTCCCATAGCAGTAGGCGCCGAAGGGCGTGATGAACGACATCTTAATCTGGTCTTCTTCCTTCAGCGATATTTGGTGATAACCAGAGTAGCAATCTAGAAAGCACAGGAGCTCACAACCGGCTATAGAATCTACGACCTTATCGATGTGAGGTAAGCCAAAGGGGTCTTTAGGGCAGTGTTTGTTGAGATTGGTGTAATCAATGCACATTCTCTATTCTTTATTCTTTTTTCGTATAAGAACCGGGTTGGCAAGCCAGTTCGGATGGTACACCTCTTTTATGAAACCAGTTGCTAAGAGCCAGGTTATCTCTACCCTAATAGCCGCTTTTTTGTCTAGCATGAATCATCGAAGCTTCTGCTTGATGGGCTTGGTGGTCGCCGAGATGTTTAAGGAGTGCTCGATCAGCTCCCTTGGCACGCCGGGCATGTCCACGGGTTTCCATGCGAACATGTTGGCATGCTCCCATAGGAAGCTAATGAGCGTGTCTTCCTATTTAGAATCGAGGTCGGCCCTGATCCGAGTGGTCTTGGACTGGTCACTGGGGATGAGGACCACTTCCTTGAACTCCCTGGACTTGGTTGAAGCTCGGGCAGCCTCTAGGGTAGGGATCTCTAGATCCTCCAGAGGGATCACCTACAAAGTCACAATGTAGTCCTGCATATGGATGGAGATGTCAGTTGCCTCAGCGAGCACAAAGCTTTCCTTCTCACAGTTGTAGGCGATGTCAAGGTTGGTGCATAGGGAGAGGACCCCCTGCTCTGTCGGCATCTTCAGCACTAGGTATGTATAGTGCGGCACGACCATGAACTTGGCAAGAGCTAGTCAGCCAAGGATGGCGTGATACGCCGTGTTAAAGTTAGCAACAAGGAAGTTGACGTAGTCGACACAGAAGTGCTTCACGGTGCCAAACTGGACCGGTAGTATAATCTGTCCTAAGGGGAGGGACGCCTTCCTAGGAACCATTCCCCAGAATGGAGAGTCCATGGGGGTGAGGTCTTCCTTGAGGCCTAGCTCCTCTAGAGATCCGACAAAAAGAATGTTGAGGGCGCTCCCTTCATCGATGAGGACCTTCTGGAAGCGCACGTACTTGATTATGGGATCCAGGACGAGTGGGAAATGCCCTAGGTATGGGATGTTCGACCACTGATCGGCCCTAGAGAAGGTGATCAGGTGCTCTGACCAATCAAGATACTTTGGATCAGAGACTGGGCCGTCATATGTAGCGACCGACATGACACGTCAAGCCATGAGCTTCTGCTCTCGCTTGTCTTTGAAGATAGCCCTCCCACCAAAAATGTAGCAATGGTCTTGGTGGGATCCTGGTATGTAGGGCCCTTGTTCTTGCCTCACTCTCCACCTTGACCCTCCTCAGTCTCATCATCGTTGCGCCGCTGCTTCTTTGATGGTTCTCCCCCGAGCGTAGTATTCAGGCCCCTACACTCTCGCATGGTGTGCTTAGCATCATTGTGGATAGGGCATGGGCCATCCAGTAGCTTGCCAAAATCCACGTCGTAGGTATGCTTGACACGGGTGTCAATGGTGTTGATGGAGGTATCAGGTCGGCGATGGCGGCTTTGTCTAGCTCTCGAGCTCTCTAGACGATCATCACGCTAGGCATCACGATCATCGTGATGGCGATCATGATCATCATGATGGTCATGACCATCGCAGCGGCGATCGTGATCGTCGTAGCGTCTGTCTTCGCGATGAGCAGAGCGGGCAGCCTGTTCGGCTTCTTTGGCATTAGCGTATCCATTCGCCGTTTGTATTAGCTCACCGATGGTGGTGGCCTCTTGCGGTATAGCTTGCCATGAAGCTACTCATGTCAGAGCCCTTTGGTGAAGGCAGCGATGGCCTCGGCATCGGTGATGTTGGGGATGGAGTTTCTTGTCTCCGAGAAGCGCCTGATGAAGTCACGTAGAGATTCCTCGGAGGACTAATGAAGCTCTTCCAAGTCATAATTGGTGCCGGGCTACTCCCATGTAGCCATGTAGTTGTCAATGAAGACTTTCTTGAGGTCATCCCAAGATCGGATGGAGTTCTCCTGCAAGCTAAGGAGCCAATTATTTGCAGACTAGTTAAGCATGATAGGAAGGTAGTTTGCCATGATGTCCTCGTCTCTGCTCATGGCTTTTACAGCGATCTCATATAGACTTAGCCACTGAGTGAGGTTGGTCTTTCCATCTTTGGTATTGACACCAATGATCTTGAAGCCCACCGACCACCAGATGGCTCGGAGCCTCTCTGTAAAGGGGTGAAGTCCCAATGCACCAGCGGGGAGTGGTGCTTAGCGAGCAGCGAATCCTTCATGTTCATCAACGAATCTCTGGTGGTGCTCTATCTCTATTTCGTAGCGTGCGGACCTGTTGTTTTCGATGCGGCCATGGGCATCCGCACTGGCATTAAGGTGATCGTGAAGGTCACAAGGGGCGGGTTGATTGACCTCCTAGTTGCGATTGCCACCCTGACCTCCCTGGGGACATGGTGGGCAGGCGTCTTGGCGTGAATAGGCTTCATAGTTGCCCCTAGAACCTCTCTATAGAGGTAGGGGCCTCTAGCCTAAGATTGGGGGTGTCGGCGCCATGATGTTGGCCTCCTTCGTCACGGCAGGAGCGGTGGCTATGAGCCAACGCGGTGGAGTAAGATGGCACATCGTTCTGAAACTTGTTGACCTAGACTTGTGCAGCTATGATGTGCGCATGAACCTTCTTGACCTCTAGAGTGTGAGGGAGTTTGTCGAGCTCGTTGAAAGCAACAACGAGATTGGCGCTTGGAGTCTGATAGACTGGCTGGTCGCCAACCATGTCAAATGCCTCTTCTAGAGTGTGTTGATGGTGGGATGGGCCGCGGCCATCTTCGCCGGCCTTAGGGGCCGCTTCTACATCTCGGCAACATTGGTGATCGGCGTTCTTCGCTAGATGAGCATCGCGCTCTTCAGCGGTTTCACCCTCCTTGGTAACACTGTCATGGCTGACGTGGAAAATCATGCCCCCAAACCCTGGAGGGAAAGTAGGCTAGCTCGATAGGGTCCTAGTCAAGCCCTCGAAAGAATCGTCAGGGCTTTTCATCCAAGATGTGATGAAGAGATTCGGTTAGAAGAGGGGAGTCCTCTGAGAGCTAACGAATAGCCACCATGTTGACCACGGGCGTGGGCTAACCGGAGTCAGTTGGGTCGATCACATAGAGGTCGGTGACACGATTGCGTTCGACGTGGTTGGCGAAGAGGTGGTGGATGGCGTTCTGATATGCAGATCCTACACCCTCTAGCCCGAAGGGGTAAGGCCTCGGCGGGTTCTCCGTCGGGGCTTCATAGTCATCCAAGTGAAGGCTGGTGGCGGGAAGTGGTCGGCGCCGCACCATGCGCCCTTCTGGATTAGCCGTGATCACCAAATCGGAATCTATCTGCCTTCCATGGTGTGGCCGAGCAGGTCGCTCAGTTGCTGCGGCATGGTGACCTTGGAGTGCAGGAAAATTGTCGCTCGCTCTAGATTGATCTATGACCAAATCTACGAGGAGCTGGCATTCTGTTAGGCGATCTGTGACCCGGTCGATGGATGCGATCAAGTCGTTGTTGCTGATGGATCTCCTAATCTAGCGATGTGGCACCTGGACCGAAGATGTCATTGCTAGCGTTAGTGCGATCAGCACAGGGTGGTCCTGCACTGCCTCCATGATCTCTCTGTTGCCGTCGAGGCCGATGACCTAGGTCATGGATCCGACCGTGAAGATCTAGCCTAGCTCGAGGGGGGGCCATGGAGATCAGGAAGGTGATCATCTGGTTCCCCATGGATTCAGCACGCACACCCCCTTCCTGGCGTGCCACTGTCGATGAAATCTGGTCGGCAGTCTATCGAAGGGTATGCCCACGGTAGTGGATGAATAGGTGGAGGTGTACGTGAGGGAACTGGATGGTGACATAGAACGCAAGAGACAGCGATTTAGATAGATTCATGCCATCAGCTCGACGTAATACCCTACGTCATGTGTCTTTGTGGTTTGTATTGCGTATGATTCGATTAAAACGAGGGGGTCCCTACCCGCCTTATATAGCTTGGGGGTAGGGTTACAGATCGGTTATTTCTATTCTGATCGGTTTAAAAGATAGAAAGTTACAGATCGTATAATATCTATCATATCCGAGCAGATTTCGCCGATCACCGATAACCTTTACGTTGCCTTGTGAAGCACGTCGTCCTGCTGCATAGTTCGTGTGGCGTTGTCTTACGAGCTGGGCCTCAACTAGTGGCGCGGCCCATGCATAGTCTTGTGGGTTGAGCCTCCCCTAGCGGCTCAGCCCACGTGGATCCTTGAGGGTACCGGGGGTCATACCCCCACAACCCCGTTGGGGAAAACGCTCCTTGTGTGGTTGCTCTAGCATCAGTGAGCTAGATAGGGTGCCTTCTCATGCCATGGAAACAAGAAAAGAACAACACATAGGGGGTGGAAGAGATTAGGACAAAGAGAAGGCCTCACAAATGTTTTTGATTGATTAGTTGATATTCAAATCATTTGTGTATACTTATATGATGGGAGGTCTATTCCCATGGTAGATTCTAAATACATCAAGATTTGCAATTTAAACCGACTCAAACTCAATCTGGATAGTCAAAAGTAGGTTACCCAGTTTTAGAATCGGGTCACCTATTTTCTTAGGAAGGAATCCTACCAAGGCTGTAATTCTCTCATCCGTACTCAAAATTCAGCGCTCCACATATGCATTTCAATTTTCTCAATTGGAGATACGTAATGCTGAAGTCCATTCTGCCATTGAAGGTCATACTGAAAACTAGATGACCCTAGTTTCCCAGACTGCCCGATATATGCCCCATGTTTTCCAGCAAAGTTTGCATTCCAAGAACACTCTTCTAGCTTAGAATTAACTAAGACAATGATGAACGTAACATCATCCACATACGTGATCTATAGACTATATGAGAATATCAATGTAGTCGAATTAAAGTTTTATCAAATATAGAGTATGAATAAAGGAAATATTTTGGTTTTTGAGCATCAAAAAGCATTTTTAGTAACATAAATTTTGATGTGGCCAAGATAGGCGGTCATAAACATTATGATTACTTGGTAAAACCTAATTAGCATATGCATAATCATAAGACAACACCCAAGGACTTTACCAAAACCATGGAATAGAACCAAATGCATTACCTGAATATTTATTCCATAGAATATGCACAGACAGAATACTTTATGAAGACCAATGGGGTGATCACCAATGACCTGATGCTTCTTTGCTTTCAGTGACTAAGAATCGCTCCTTTGATTTCCTAGCTGATTGTTTTGTTTAGTATGGTCATCTACTGGTATTTAGATAAAATCTCTTCAAAGCTTGGCATCCTCTTCACTGCCTTATTATTTTTATTTGAAAATTTTGGTTTTACTAGAATTTCTAACAAAACAGATGGCCTAGTTTATATAGAACCAGACACTTTGCAACCAACTTGCCCCCCATCCAAACTTGAATTTTTTTCTGCTACTTTTTTCAAAATATGCTCATCAATAGGGACAATTTGATCAATAGAACTAGTAGAAGTTTTAAATTTAGATACAAAGTTAGAGGGATATTTTAAATTATATTTCATAATGGAAAAGACGGGCAATTTAGATACAATGTTAATGGGTTATTTGAATTATGCTTTATAATGACAAAAGTGTGCAATTTATATGCAAATTTAGGGGAGTTATTTTGAATTTCCTTTCATAATGACATATGTGGGTAATTTATATACAAATTTAGGGATTATTTTAAATTATCTTCATAATGGTAGAGGTTGGTAATAGATACAAAATTAGGGGGTTGCTTTATATTTTTTTTTCATAGTAGCAGAAGTGGGTAATTTTTATAAATTACAATAGATCTAATAAATATTATCGGCGATGATGATTTGAGTCTACCAAATTAATGGCTAGATGTTTCTGATTGTTGTGAGAATTTCTAGGATTTATTTTTTTCTCTAGCACATCTAGTGGGAATTAATGTGGTGTCTTCGTTGGGCCTCTAATTATTAATAGGATAGATAGATAGATGTGAAATTAGGGGGGTTAGATTATGTATTTTCATAATGGCAAAAGTGGGTAATTCTTTTATAAATTATGTACATTAGATCCAATGACTATTATCAGTGATGATGGTTCAAGTTTACCAAATTAAAGGTCAGATGTTTCTGATTATTGTAAGAATTTCTAGGATTTGTCTTTTTTCCTAGCGCATTTAGAGCATCTCTAAGACTTCCCAATAAAGCCTCCCAATCTTGGATTTTTGGCAAGAACGGAAAAAACAATCTTCAACAGTTCCCAATCCCACCGCCCAATCTTTTTGCGCTTGAAAAATAGACCGATAGTGCGGACATAAGCGCGTGTCTCCCACGCGCGTATCTATCGGCCAATCTAAAGGTGGAAGGGCGTGGAAAAGAATAAAGAGTTGAAAATGGTTTCTAATGCAAATATACAAGAGAGAAAGAATATATAAAAGTGGTTAGAATAATTTAGAAATAGTATAGGATACCTGATGTAAAATTATCTTCTATATTTTAGGAGTGAATTACTAGGAACTGTTGGAGATGTCTTATTTATTCCTCCTAATAACTTTTGGCGAGTTAGAAAACCCCATGGTTTTGCGAAAAAATTGTTGAGAACTCTTGGAGATGCTCAGTGTCTCCGATGGGGTCTCTAATTAGTAATAGTATAGATAGATAGATGCAAAATTAGGGGGTTAGTTTATGTACTTTCATAATGGTAGAAGTGGGTAATTTTTTATAAATTATGTACAATAGATCCGATGACTCTTATCGGCGATGATGGTTCTAGGATTTATCTATTTTCCTAGCGTGTCTGGTGGGAATTAACGTGGTGTCTCCGTTTGGGTCTTTGATTATTAATAGTATGATGTTACTCTTCCTATCTCAATGAGTAGGCAGAGAAGAAGATGCGAATGGGCACAAGATGGCTACAAACAACCACATCCTCATTTACCCTTTCATTATCATTGAAGTCCAAAAACAATATGCAAGAGAAATTATGAAAGGGAATGACATGAAAATTAGGTTTGCAGAACATTCCAAGTAAAAGCAATTTGTCCACCTAAAATTTGACAGGCAAAAGTATCAACAAAAGCAATGTGTATCACACATCTAAAAGGTTAGTCACACAAATTTCAGTGCCATGTATGCAACTTGATTTTTTTTTGACAAGTACCGCTTGAATTTGTGTGCGCTACACACATACGAAGGCCATTGACCGGCCAATGGCCCACACCCAAAAGTATGGAATTTCTGTGTGCTGAGTATTTGCACAGTTTGACTAGCATTTGTTCCTGAAGTTGAAGACTTGCATGACGGTTACAGTCTTGCGTGTGCAATTGCTAGCATAGATAGGTCAAGGATGCCCTTTTAGGAACATTTATGAATTCATGAGCATTTGTTAGCAAACAAGCTAGTGCTGTGTCATGTGCATTCTCACAAGTGATCTTTTCTTTATAGCCTACATGGAACATTCTAACAAAAGATTGGCTCTGCACCTTGAACTGTGCCCTTTTTGCATGATATAGGTCACTCACAACTCAACTACCTTCGCTTTCCTTCGCTTTTGCTTTGGACATGAGCCAGCCCAGGAAATCTTACCGAAATCTAGAGCAGCCGAATCCACCACCGTCACCATTGATGAATGATGATGGTTAGCTTGGAATCTGAAAGCTTGGGAAGGTCCAATGATGCTACAAAGCCCCTAATCATGGCATCCACACCCACACCCAGCATTTCCTCAGGGCCCCTGAAAACGGCGTCGAGCTGGTTTTCAACAACGGCGACCAGACCGTAAGGCGGTCACCGTCGTCATCGCACTTTTCGGTAAGATTGGAGGTGATCAGGGGGAGATCCTGCTGTAAGAGTGGCTGCCTCACTTTGTGCCGCTGGAGGGGAGCACTGCCGGTGCCAACTCCTTCCACAGTCCCCCTGAGGTGGAATCAGCCACAATTCCACTCTTCCATTTCTTAAGCTGGATAGATGATTTTGCATCGCTCTTTTCAGGTCAGGATTAAAAGGAGAGAACACAAGGAAAAGGAGATCAGATGTGCCTTTGTTTGTGTCAACTATTCTGATGCGTAATCATGACTGCTCGTACTGTTTAAGGATGAACAGGTTCAGTTGTTTTCAATTAAGTATCAATTGCAATTAGGGGCAAACGAGCTTTGTTGCAAAGGAAACGGCTTTTGAGCAGGTCAATTAAGTATCAATTGCAATTAGGGGCAAACGAGCTTTGTTGCAAAGGAAACGGCTTTTGAGCAGGTGGTTTGGTCTTGGTTCTCAAGAAATGTATGGCTTCCATCTTGCCTGGTGAGTCCAGATCTTCATCCTTCCCAGACGGAACCAGTCACCAAATGATTGGCTGATTGAATGGATGATCATTGTTCAGCAAAGCGGAAAAGAATGAGTGCACAATCCCAGCAGCTTGGCATCATATAAAGCAGTTTTCATCTTTAGAAATGCCATCATGAGCCAATGATTAGGGCTGAACTTAACAAAGAAAAACTTTGCACGAGAAGGTACATTGATATTATTCCAAAGGATAAGTGGTTCTCTTTATTCTTGTATACAGGTATTTATGTACAATCTACAATTATAACGTCCTTAACTTTACAAGGCCATGCAATATACAGTTGATACACTAGTATCATAAGCCTGATGTATCGTCAAGCAGGATGCTCCCATCAAATGCAGATATACATTCTCCTAAAAAAACGCCATCATTGGTAGTACTTGCATTCCAATTAGAACTAGGGAATTTGCATACTATAGTCTGCAGCAGGTACTTCTTACAAAGTGCTGATGGATTTCTCTTAAGATGTTCCTTCTGATTTGATGTTCCTATTAACAGATAACACAAATCAGGTTAGTGATTTGTGGACATGTGTGCAAGGAGTAAGGTCATTTTCTGCTTCTTCATAATCTATGTGCCTGAAGCTAAAACAATTTGTATTTGCAAACATAGAGCAACTTCTGCAGTAAGCACACTATGGTTGAAACATAAGGCATTGGGGTAATATGTGAAAACGGAAGCAACACTCTAAAAGTCTAAATAGCAAAGGTTTTTGAGCACCCAAAATACATTACTGTTACTGTTAGCTATCTTGACAGAACTCATGATACAATTTGCTAGTAAGCACAGTATATTGTAAAGTTATAGGTTGGAATAAACAACAAGCACAGCACTGAGTAATCAAAAGGTTCTAGTCTTCTAGAACTAGAAAGCATCAAACCATTCCTGGCCAAGTTGGAGACGCTCCCAACCACTGCTGCAGCAGGCTTCTAAAACAGCTATCGTAACCTACAAGTAACGGATTCGGTACCATCTAACAATGTTCTTTTGTCCTTAAGTTCTATGTACTTACCGTTGCCGGTCACTGAAAGGAAGGAATGACATTAAGGAGCAAGTGAAATTGTATGATGAACCAAAGGGTAGCACCTACTTTCTTGCAGTACTGCTAATATTGGCATTGCAGGTCAAGATAAAATATGAAAACTTCAAGGTGTAAGGAGACAGCAAGATAAATCAAATTATAAGAGTTTACAGATCGCCATGTTTCCAGAATACACGCTCATGATGTACAATATACAAAGTGCAATTACTAGTGGTTTAAATGAGAAAGGCTACATAAGCTATTTCAATCACAACTCATTTTTTACTAGATAAACCACATGGATCCTGCTAATGGCTTTACTTTTCTTCCATCCCTATCCAAGTATCCAGTGTTCCCAACTATGCCTAAGTAATTCAATAGAAAAATACAGTTTCTGAGAGAATAGGACTGCAGGAATTCACAATACAAGGTGTAAAAAAAACTTGTGTTTTCGTAAGGAACAAACATGGACATAGTTATAGCTCCAGTCAAAAAATGGAGTAGCTCTCAAGTGCCAATATATTGATTTGTATGGACTGAAGTTTGAAATGTCTAGGCTTTTCTTTGAATGCAACAAACAGTTTTACTTTAGCACCAATAGTAGGCATGACAAGAAATTTAGTAATTTGAGATGGTCATCCAGAGGGTAAACACGAAGAACACAAAAATGCAGGTAATTATGCCTTCAGGTCCTTCAGGCATTGTACCAAACTGCAAATGAAGTTGAATCAGGTTTGAAATACTGAAATAGACAGCTAAAGCAACTGTCCCCGCTTCAATTTAACTACAATTGCAACCACAAGAAGAGCTGCAGCATCACCATATGCCCAATCAGATCAGATAGTGGGTGGACATGCGGTATGTGGATACAATCCTAATCTACAATCTACTGCACAAAACTGCTTCGCCAATGGCATGAGTCCAGGACTCAACAGCACTGGAGCACTCAATCTGGATCCAATTGAACAAAAGTTGGCCAGTTAGTTTCCACATGAATCAGCACCCAAACATCCTGAGAGCAAAAGCAGGAGGCTTGTGTGGTCGTGCGGAGGTAGAACTTGGCGAAGCGGCCGCGGTTGGCTGGCTTGGGTTTAACGGGCTTCTTCGGGCGCAGACCGGCGATCTCCTGCACCAGCGGCACGTGCACCAGCACCGTTCTCCACGCCACGTACCAGCCTGGGGAGACGAAGCGGATCAGGGAACACACGCAACTAGGTAACCGAGGGGAAAAGGAGGGGAGGCATACTGAGGAGGATGAGGGTGAAGACGAAGGCGATGGCGAGGACAGGGCGGACGAGAAAGACGACGGCGAACTCCGACGCAGCCGCCAGGCCGCCGCTCGCCATGGCGCCGGCGGCAGCTCAGTTCCGGCCTTGCAAGGAGGGGATCCGCTCGCGAGGCTGTTGGGTCTATGGCATGCGGGGCCCGCAGAACTCCTTGGCGCAAGCAAAAGCCTGGTTGCAGTTGCAGTTGCAGTTGCAGCGCCCACTTTGCTGGCAATGCAAGCAATCGGAATCGGAATTGCCGAATTGGTGTGCAACCGGTTTCGAAGGAGAAACAGAGTACTAGCCCATGCACTACCCACAGGCTAGATCAAATCCCAAGGCAATAATATTTGCGTAAAATCACCCGTTGTCCCTTTTGTGTAAATCATAAATTTGTGTGACCGACCGTGAGTCAGTCACCAGGAACCCACAACAAAACTTTGCTCAAACGTTCATCAGAAGATGCCGGCCTGGCAGGCTGGCCCGATCCAAGCCAGTATTACCACGGGATGGTATAGGTGGGTGGGTGCAAAAATTACAGAGAACTATTGACCCAATATTTCAATTGAATTTCTCATCGCTGTTTAAATAACAACACGACACGGTTACATTACACGTACCCCTTCCATCTTGATGTTTTTGAGGAACCAAACACTTCATCAGGACTGCTAAGAAAACCATATGCCAACTCAGCAGACACCGAATACCTCCCTCTTCAGCAGAAGATCGTTTGTCATGGTCATGTCACATCATCTTACTGAACGAGAATAGCACAGAAGAATGGCAAACCCACTATCGCTGGTATCCCTGCTCCCTCATGGTCACATGTTCTCAACATGGTTTCGGTTGCACCCCGCGCTTCCTTTTGGTCGGTTTTGTGGTACCATTGTCACTGGTAACTTGAGCCACCACAAGTTTTTGAGCAGGTAGCTGGCCAATGAAGAGAACATTTTGTGCCCAACCAGCGTAGCTTCCAAATCTAGTAACAAAGGCATCGGCAACAATAACACTAAGTTTTGGAGTCAAGCTCTTGCCAGCTAGCTCTGGTAATAGATATTGTGTAGCAACCTGCATTAAAATCCATATAGAGTTTAACACTCACATAAAATAGACTCTGGGTCATATTAAGTATAGACAGCAAACCTTCTTCAGGCTGCATCCTCAAGTTTGATTAAAAAATAATAAGAATTGAAAAAAAAAACACCTTAACAGGTACAGTCATTATGAATGCAGAAGGAATATGTATCTACACATGGTGATTGGTTTACTAGCATTTCAAATAATATTTACCTTCCAAACATGTGTGTCAACAGGAATAGCATGATTTTGATCAAGGGAGAACAGAGCAATGCAGGCAGCGACCTTTGGACCAACACCTGGCAGAGTGCAAAGAGCTTCAATCACATCTGAAAGCTCCTTCTTACGCAGTGAGGCAAGCCATTTTTCACCTCCACCAGGTTTGGCCTGCAATTCTTTAGCAGTGCCAACAATGTACTTTGCCCTGCTCGTTTGTCATAAAAAAACACACAGAATTGCCCAAATCAGTAATACTATGAAGCTATCTAGCAATAATGTATACACAAACACAACGGATACTCATGAGCAATTACTAATTTATGATCTATGCAGTTACAATCCATAGAACAAGACTTTTCTGCCTGATAAGATGGTTCCCAAAGGACAAAATGCCAGTATGCTGCAAACACGAAGTTGAGTTTTATACATATTTACATCTATAGTACAAACATCAGCAGCATTATCATCTCCACCATAGCACAAATGTTCGTTGCCTGATTCGATCAACAACTAGCCCAACGTACACATTAGTTTCATTTCTCAACCAAAGCTTCAGTTGAAATAGTAGAAACAATAGCTTAATAACCTAGGACGACCTGCCAATGATGCTATTGCTGCAAATGAAATAGCAGCTACCAGAACAAGATAACAACAATAGAAAGAAAATCTTTGAGCTCCAGCCTACGATCTAGGAATTTAATCATGAAGTAAAACTGGCAAAGCCAAACAAAATTTGACGAGTTGTGCTGAATGATACTCCAAATGGAATGCAAAGTAGGAAGGCACCAAGAGCTGACCTGTACCCAAACCCGGCCTCACGAAGTTCCTGCTCCGACACGCGCGCGAGCCGCTCAATCGTGGGGAACCGGTGGAACACGAACCCACCAACCTCGCCGAGCCGCTCCCCGTAGCCTGCCAGCGTCCACACCATCTTCTCGATCCGGGCAATGTTGTTGTTCGAGGAGCAGAGGAACTGGAAGACGCACTCGACGGGGTCCTGCCTAAGCACCCGCGCGCCGCCGCCACCGAGACGCGCGGAGACCTCAGCGAAGCGCTCGTCTGCGGCGGCGAACTGCCGCCAGAGGTCGGCGAGGGAGACGGCCGCGTTGAGATAGTCGCTGAGCGCGGCGCGGGCAGAGGGCACCGAGGAGGCGGGGTAACCGCCGTCGTTGTGGAGGAGGAATGCGAGGCGGCCATCGTCGGAGTCGGGCAGGTGGGAGAGGGAGACGAGGTGGGGCCCCACGGCACCGGTGAAGCGGAGCGGAGAGAGGGAAGTGCGGCGCCAGAGGAAGGTCTGGCCGGTGGGGAGGGTGAGCGGGAGGGAAAGGTCGGCCGTGGAGAGCGGGAGTGGATGCCACTCTTCCTGCGCCTCGACGGCCCCGGCAGCGAGGGGGAGGCGGCGACGGGCGGAGGGAGTGGGATCGTGGTGGTCGGGGGTTTCAGGTTTGGGGGCCTCTATGGACGGGACCGGCGGCGGGGTAGAAGAGAGTTGTGGAGGAGACGGCGTGAGCGACGGCGCTCTGACAACGCGGCGGCGGCGAGGAGGCATGGCGGCGACAGCGGCGGCGAGGGGAGTAGACCGTGGAAGAAGCGGGAGGCGCATCCTACTTTACGCAAACTAGCCTAGAAGGCGGAAAGGTATTATAGAATTTAAAATATATTTCGCCGCAAGTGCTTCCTTCAGCAGTTCGGCACACCAGTAACGTTCACCTGGAACTATAAACTTCAAAAAAAAAAAAAAAAAGTTTACCAGCACCCCCTCAAAGCATTTAAATATATACTCCCTCGTCCCATTAAAAATATCGTTTTTAACTTTTAGACTTCTTATTTGATCGTTCATCTTATTCATTTTTTTATAAATATTATTTACTTTGTTATGACTTATTTTATCATAAGAGATACTTTAATAATG
This sequence comes from Miscanthus floridulus, assembly GCF_019320115.1. NCBI lineage: Eukaryota > Viridiplantae > Streptophyta > Magnoliopsida > Poales > Poaceae > Miscanthus > Miscanthus floridulus. The sequence continues at coordinate 78,781,883 of NC_089586.1, forward strand.
ATTTATTTATTTTATTATTTGCATAAAAATTTGAATAAGACGAACGGTCAAACAAGTGGTCTAAAAGTAAAAAATGACACTTTCAATGAGACGGATGGAGTAAGTGCAAACTACAAGAAGGCAAGACCCTTTAGAACAAAAAGGAAAGCATTGGAATTTTGGAGAATTTTAATTACATAGGAAATTTCTTATATCCCTTTAGAACAAAATGAGGTTAGGACAAATTTCTTATATCCTCTTTAGACCCTACAAAATTTCTTTTGATTCCTATAGGACGTATAAAACTATAGAAATTTTGAAGAAAAACTAGTTTGAGGTTGGATCTAATCGAAACTTTTCATTATGTATATCCCTCTTACAATTCCTTCATTTTTCTATGTTGCATCCAAAAGTCACAATGGAAACTTGCATGCATTTTAAATTCATGTAGGATTGTATGTTCCATACAACTCTAGCTTGCCACTACCTCCCTAGGACCTCCCACACCGCCATCAATAGGGCCCTCCTCTAGCGATGTGGTGACCTCAGTGGCAGTAAGGAGCACAATAGTTAGGTTTTAGATTGAATAAATTGTGTCGTATGAGTTGTTGGATGGTATCGTCTTTGTCGATTCATTGCCGGATCTTGTGCCTTGCATAGAATTCTTCAAATACCTACCTATGCATCTAGCCCAGTGTTCTTCATGTGGTTTTGATTTTTGTAGAGTTGATGTGATTGGTAAGAGTGGTTGTGTTTCCCTGCTTGCATCAGTATCATAGCTTGCTGGATTTCGATCTTGTGAAGGCCGAGAAGTTATCTAGACTTCAATTTTAGCATGGCTGGGTACCGATGGTATCAGGTACCTTGATGATCTTTGGTGACTTAAGCGGCCAATGCTCTTTCAATATGGTAGATGCATACGAGAAAATTCCTGATGCATTGAATCATGTGGCATTTCCTAGGCTTGGAGACTGTCGTTGTGGACATTTGGAGAGTAATGCTTTGATGGTGGTTGTTGGTGTCGTTGAGTTCCGCCATATTGGAAGTAAGCAATCGTCAAGAACATGTGGCCATATGTGATACGTGCCAGAGGGTAAAGGCAAAGCATCAGAGGTCAGCATGTTTACTTCAACCTATAAAGATACCCGAGTGGAAATAGGAAGATGTTGGGATGGATTTCATAGTGGTATTACCCCATACACATAGGGGATATGACTCTATCTGGGTAATTGTAGACCGTCTGACAAAAGTAGCACATTTCATTCCTATCAAGACAACGTACTCTAGTGCGAAGTTGGCGGAGCTATACATGGAAAGGTTTGTATGTTTACATGGAGTACCGAAGAAGATTGTTTCAGATAGAGGTACACAGTTCACATCCCATTTTTGGCAGAAGTTGCATGAGTCCATGGATACGAGGTTGAACTTTAGCTTAGCTTATCATCCTTAGACAGATGGGTAGACCGAGAGAACAAATTAGATTTTAAAGGATATGTTGAGAGCTTATGCTCTACAATACGGGACAAGTTGAGATAAGAGCTTGCCCTATGCTGAATTCTCTTATAATAATAGCTACCAGAAAAATCTTAAAATGACAGAAAGTGCAGGACACCACTGTTTTGGAATCAAATGGGGAAAGTCAAGTCTTTGGACCAGAAGTTTTGCAACTGGTAGAGAAACAAGTACAAACAATAAGGCAAAACTTAAAGGTCACACAGTCTCGATAGAAAAGCTACGCTGACATGAGAAGAAGGGATTTAGTGTTTGAGATTGGTGATTTTGTTTACCTCAAAGTTTCACCTATGAGAGGAGTTAAGAGGTTTCATACTAAGGGAAAGTTGTCACCCAGGTATGTGGGACCCTTCAAGATCATCAACGGGAGAGGAGAAGTTGCTTACCAGCTAGAATTACCAGAATAGCTCTCAGGTGTTCATGATGTCTTCCATGTATCGTGGCTTAAGAAATGTTTAAGAGTACCTAAGGAATAGTTACCTTTGGATGAACTGGATATCCAAGAGGATCTATCATACAAAGAATATCCAGTGAGAATCTTGGAAATAGCTGAGAGAATCACAAGGAGTAGGATTATAAGAATGTGTAAGGTTCAGTGAAATAGGCACTCGGTAGATGAGGCAACCTAGGAAAGAGAAGATGATCTGAAATCTGACTATCCTAATCTTTTTGAATCACCCAAATCTCGAGGACAAGATTCATCTTAAGGGGGATAGGTTTGTAACACCCTAAAATTTCATTTGCAAATTAGTAATTAATTTTGAGCATTTATTTGATTTTCTATGCATTTTAACCTTGGCCAAATAATAAATTTTGGTTAATTAAAATTAACTATAAGGTTTAAAAACATGTTTGTTGCATTCATGCTGAAGCATACTGTTTTTGGTTGAGTGTAGGGCTATGATGTTTGAGGTTGAATTCAAATTTCATTTGAATTTTATCAATTTTTAAAGCTTTGGAAATAGGAAGGATTTTCTTTTAAAAACTTTCTTCTTTCTCTCTTTTCGGCCCAACTTCAGAGCCGGCCTAGCCCCACACCTCCCCTCCTTTCCCACCTTCGTGCCTGTGGCCTGGCCACATGGCTTGCTCGTGGCCCGCTCTGGTGCCCTTCCTTCGCTCGCACGTGCACGCGCCCGTAGCCCACCACCATAGCCTAGCTTGGCACGCTGCTCAGCCCAGGTGGAGGCCTGCCCTGCACCCACATCACGCACTACCTCTCCCTCCTCTTTCTCTGGCAACCGGGACCCACTCGTCAGCCGCCCGCCTCACCTTCCTCCTTCGTCCCAGTGATGGCACTGCCATCTACGGTAGCATGGAAGGGATTCAAAATACCATGATTCGTAACTCTGCCACGCCACTTCCCATCTCTACCATGCCATTCGCCTACAAAACCCCAAGTTAAGCCTTCCCTCTCTCCCTTTTCCCCATCCATGCTCGAGCTCGCACTGCCACCGTAGTCCGCCTGCTCTAGTGCCCAATCAACGACGCCGACGCACCTTAGAGCTCCACCATAACTCATCGCGTCCGTAGGTGCCCTCATTTCTTCATTTTGGTAACGAATCGCTCGGATTCACCCACACCCTTTTTCTCTCTCCAGTCGCCATCGTACGTCGCTGAACCCCTTTGGAGCCCTCTTGAATGCCGCGACCACCTCCATCAGACTCACGGTGAGCTGCTCGATCTTCCCATGCCTTCTCTTACTCGAATGTTGCTCTAGAGCATCGTAATAGCGAGCTCCAGTCACGCCAGCCACGGCACCGCTGTGGGGCCATCATCCCGACATGCTTCCCCACCCTACCTTTTTGTTGTATCGGACTCGCGTTGAGGCACTCAATGTTCTCATGCCCTTGGCTTGGTCTGGGGTGGCCGGAATCGCCCGTACCTGTGACATCGATGAGCTCGGGCCACCGGCACCCATGGCACCATCGTGCGGGCACAGCACGTCAGCGAGGGAGGTCCCTTCGTTCACATGCGTTGACGGATCTACTCAGACGGCCGGGATTAAAACATACCCTTTCGGGGTCATATTGGTCCACCGTGGACCCATGGACACGGCCCATAGCGCCGCGTCAGCGCACCCACCGCACACGTGGTGCGCCGCACCACTCACGCACAGCCACGTGGCTTCCTAGTCAGCCGGCGACACGGTCAACTGCGACCCGCTGTGCTATTTTGCAGTTTAGCCCTTAGGTTTTCAGTGAATCAACCAGCAGTCCAGTACAGTTCAAAAGAATTATTTTTCAGTCCTATTTTTATTCATTTTAGTCCCTATAGTTTTAGGAAATAGTGCGCACCGTCCAAAATTCATTTAAATTCAGATTTTATTAGTTTAAATTCAAATTTGAATTCAGTTTATTTATAGAAATGCCATTAAAACTTGTTTTTATGCATAACTTTTGTGTTTTAAGTCCGATTCGAGTGATTCTTTCGCTCACATGTTTGTAGTAGTACGTAGAATAGTTTTATAAGCTTTTTAGTCTATGTGTTTACTGTTTGGTGTATTGTTCTAATAGAAGTATCTTTGTATGCATGTGATGATTGAAATGGATGCTTGATTGGTGAATTGGAAGACATTGAAAGGATCAAGATGCCCAAGAGGGGGATGAATTGGGCTAATTCTAAAATTCTTTGCAATAATTAAACCCTACACTTAGCCCACTTCACCCCTTGTGCTTAGAATGTGTTTCTAATGTTCTACCGTACAAAAGTTTTGCAACCTAAGTTCCAATCCAACTCTAGCATGACAATTCTATGAATGTAAAGACAAGAATTGAATTGCTCAAAGTAAATGCTTAAAGTAAAGAGAGAAGGAGGAAGGCGGTGATGTTTTGCCGAGATATCGGAGAGTCATCACTCCCCACTAGTCCTCGTTGGAGCACCCACGCAAGGGTGTAGCTCCCCCTTGATCCGCACAAGGATCAAGTGCTCTCTACGGGTTGATTCTTCAACACTCCGTCATGGTGAATCACCTACAACTACTCACAACTTGAGTTGGGTCATCCATAAGCTTCACCGGATGATCACCAAACTCCCAATCACCACCAAGCCGTCTAGGTGATGGTGATCACCAAGAGTAACAAGCAAGAACTCTCACTTGACCACAACAGGCCTAATGAGAAGGGTGGATGCACACTTGCTACTCTCTTTTCACTAATGAGGCCTCTCTCTTGGATTCTCAAATCTCAATCACCTCACTAGGACCTTGCTCTCCTTGGCACTCTCAAGGGTGTTTCTCAGCTGTTGAAATAAGCAAAAGTGATCCCTTGAGTGAATAAAGGAAATATTTAGAACCCCTCTTTCAAAACAAACCGTTATGTGCCACTGCGGGGTGACCGAACGCTCTGGTCAAGGTGATCGAATGCTCCGGTCAGTTCTCCCCGCCACCAAGCAATTAAGTTGTGACCGGACTCTGACCAGTGTCCGGTCATGAAAACTGCCCTCTAGAACCTTACTGATGTTCACTAGACTCTGGCACCCAACGTTCGGTCACTTTGCTGCTCAATGTCTAGTCAGTAGCTGAAACCTGACCAGCGTCCGGTCAGCACTGACCGGACGCGTCCGATCAGCACTAACTGGACGCGTCCGGTCAGCACTGACGGATGCGTCCGATCAGGATTCTCCCTCTCTAGAACCTTACTAGAGTTGACCAGACTCTGGCACCCAGCGTCTGGTCACATTTTACTTAGCATCCGGTCACAACCAGATGAGTTCACCTTAATCAAATGAACTGACCGGACTCTATGCCAGTGTCTGATCACACCGAAACTAGCATCCGATCAACATTTGACCCTCTATTCACTTCCAACTCGCAATCATATGTGAATGAAGTTTGCTCCAATTGATCTAAGGGCTACTTAGGAGCTACCTAGTGCTAGATTTGACAAGTGTGCACCACACCTAACCCACTAGACTCACCTAGGTCAAGCTACCCATCCATACCCCCCTTAGTAGTACGGCCAAAGGAAAAACAAAGTCTTAAACTACTATAAGTGTCTCTTCAACACCAAATGACACTTACAACTAGTCCATCCTTAACTTTGTCGTCCATCCTTTGAAAACCAAAATGATTTCCATCGTAGGGCATGACAACCATGATTGCCCAATCAATTATCATTACCATGACCTAACTTAATTGCATCTACAAAACACATATTAGTCACAGTAATCTCATATTATCATTAATCACCGAAACCCAACTAGAGGCCTAGATGCTTTCAATCTCCCCCCTTTTGGTGATTGATGACAATACAACCTCGAGTATGTAAAAGAGATGAGGTTTTCAACATGCTTGGTTCATATAAGCTTTTGACAATAAGAACAAAAGAGTTAGGCAAGCTTATATGACCCAAGCCAATATGATGTACTCAATAGATATGAAATAAGCATGAGTACAAGAAATAAAGCTCATTTGCATCGGAGTAAAAATGTGGAAGCAAAACAAATGAGCATAACAAAGTGGCATGACATATAAACAATTCACAGTAGAGAGCACACATGTCACATATCACATAAATATCACATCACATAGATATCACTATCACATAAATATAGTTTGATGCATGAAAGTAAACATGAATGTATAATAGTGTATCACACATAAAAAGCCAAATATAATAGATAAGCTCCCCCTAAATGTATCGCTCCCCCTAAGTCTATCATACTCGATCCCTCTCCCCCTTTAGCATCAAACACCAAAACCTAAGGGTCAGTTGGTGGGGCTACAGTGGACGAATCAGGCGCTGAGGTGCGATGAGCGATCTAGAATAGGGCAGCATCATCATCTAATCCTGAGCTCTAAGCTATATGACCCTCTATCGCTGGAAGTGACGCTGAAGCGGTCTGGGTCGGATCTGGTACTAGTGCGGCCTGTGACTCTATAGGTATCACTAAAGCAGGCGGCTCTGATGATGTAATAGATGAAGGGAGCATCTCTGTAGTCCCAGTAATAGGAGCAACTGTGGAAGGACCAAGGACATGTAGATCTAGCGGTGTTGGCTGCCCTACCAACTCACTAAAGGTAGCACCAAGGCTCCTAGAGACTAGGGTGTCTGGCACAAGCATCGACGAACTCTGAGTCAGTGTGAAGCCCATATGTAGCGGTGTGAACTTTGGACCCTAGGCTATCACTAGCGAAGCAAACCACTGGGACACCTGCTCTGTGGGTGAAGCAAACTAAGTAGCTGTCTGTCCCTGACTCTAAAGCCCACTAGGCTATACAATTGGAGTCTGTGAAGTGGTGGTAGGTTGGCCGAGCTAAGGTGTAAGCTATGGCGGTGGAGCTCCAATAGTAATAACAACATGGTGCATGAATCCAAGTAACTACTGCTGCATGAGGAGCTGCTGTTGCTGCGTGGCTTGCTGCTACTGTCGCTGGAACTCGTCCTATCTGGCCTAAAACTATGCAAATGTAGCTACGGTCTCCTAGGCCAGGCGAGCCTGATCCTGCCTCATTCTCTCAAGTATAGCAAGTAGAGCGAGGTCTGTCTGTGGTGCCTATGGAGCTGAGCTGGAGCCACTGGCCTCACCATCATGTCGTCGAGGAGGCATCCGAGGATATCCTGATAATCATCATTTGTACTGTCGCTGGCGTCGCTCTCCACCATACCCTCCTACTGAGCATCTAGCTGCTTGTCACACCCCAAAAAATCCATTTTGGGTTGTGAATAGTTTTCACTTAACAAAATTAATGCTTTTATCATTTTCTAAAGTTTTTAAGATTTAATTAGGGTTTTTGCAATTTATAATGTGAAAAATGTTGATTTTTAAATAACTTTTGTAATATAATGTGAAGGGTGTTGCATTCATGTCGGTTGCATTTTGTGTTTATGAGTGCAAATATGATAGAGCGACATTTCTTTCTCTTTGGGAATTTTTCTGACCTTTTTTTGGAATTAAATTCCTTTTTCCTTGGCTTAATATTTTTCCTTGATCTTTGCAACAATCTTTTTGTGAGCTCAAACAACTTTAGTTGAGTTCCTCATCCTTCAATTTATCTCTAGGATTTTTCCAAGGATTTTTTAGAACTTCTAGCTATTTTTCGTGGCTTAAAAAGCAATTCTAGATTTTTTGGAATTATTTTAATTCGTGAAATTAAAATAAACCCAAATCCCTAATTTTTCCACCGACCTAAACGTCGCCTATAAATACATGCCGGTGTTCTCCTTGATGCTCTCATTCCAAAAGTACAATCGGTTTCGTGAGCTGCCAATCCGTTTGCCCTACATCTATCATCGAAGTTACGACGGTGAATTTTTCCGGCGAAGGTTCAGCGAGCTTTTTTGGCCAACTCCGGCATCCCCTGTGAATTTCGAGACAACCCAGAGGTAGATCTTGTCGTTCTCTATGCTGTGGTATATTCCTTTTCACGAATCCATCACCGTTTGACTCGCTTCCCATCTCTTCTTCCTTTTCCGGCGAACAAATTCCATTGCCGGCCACTCCCTTTCTTCTCTGCTGCAGCGTGGCCACTGCTGCTGCATGCCAACCGGTCGACCAAGCCCTCTGCCTGGCCGAGGCCACCTCCTGCCTCGCTCTACAGCTTGCTCTGGCTGTCGCTGCTGCTTAGCTAGCCGCCGCCGCTGCTCTCTGGCTGCCACTGCTGCGTAGCTGCTATCGCTGCAGGCCAGCCGCTGGCTGACCGCTCGTCCTCCCTAGTCGGCTTCCCTATGCCCCCTAGCCAGCCTTGCTTTTCCCGGCTAGCCCCTGCTCCTTCCCTAGCCAAGGTCGCCTGTTCCCCTGCCCCTTCCCTACCTGTGCGTAAACAGTAGTCCCTGCCATAGCTGATTGGATCAGAGGTAGAATAAGGGCATATTCATGATTAAATATTTTCTAAAATCGCTGATAGGTCCCTGGTTCATTCAATTTCTGTCCTTTTCATCTATTATTCCTTCATATCAAATCCGAATTCAATTCTTTCAGTTTTATCTTTTCAATATATATTTCTATCATTGTTTAATCATGCTAGTACTATTTATTTCATCCATTTTAGCGTGTTTCATGTGAAATACCTTAAATGCCCCTCCTTCCGATAAATCTTTCGGAGTCCATATCTTTTACGTCTGATCTCCGTTTTCAGAGGTTTTTGCGCTCACGCGATCGTAGAAACAAGACCTATGCGTAAGTAACCTTTTCATAAGTTGTTTATCATGTTTGGTGTACTGCTTTTATTTATTTGTATATGTTTGCTTGTATGTCTATGCACCCAAAGATTTGTCGCGATGGAAGAGGTCATCGGTGGACCCCAAAGACCAAGAGTTGAGTTGTTATGCGTTTCTAAGCCTAAGGCAAGTGTCCTTGACCATCTTGCTCCTACATTTGTTTTACTTTGAGTTAATGTAGTTAGACCATTAGTTGCATGCTGAGTCATAATTTGAATCCTATGTTAGGGTTTACTAGAACTTGATGTTATCATCCTTGTAACCTGGGTTGGTTGGGTAGCTGTCTTGCTTAGCTTGTAGTCTTGGGTTGGAAAGGTTATCATTTAATATTGATTAATGATTTATGCAACTTGGGTTGGTAATGTTTATAGCAACATGGTGAATAGGAATCCGGTAGGATGGTTGGTTTTGGTGGTGGTGTGTGCCAGATTTTAGGCAAATGTTTTCTGGTGGATTGTTGGAATTGGTGGAATGGATTGTGCTCATTCCTGCTTGGATTCTAAGGACCAGTTCATGGACAAGTAACCTAGCTTAATAGCGCAACCTCGAGGGCTATATGGCTCTGGCCCTGGCCAAGTAATTAGTTTCCTCCAAGTTATGCTACATCGGGTCGGTATGTGTGGCACAAGAAGGGGCTTCTGCAGTGGTGTTGGTACCCACTGTTAGCGGTTAGAAACCTTAGTGAAGGTGTAAAATAGACTTGGAGGGACTTTGTAAAGGCCTTGTAGTGTGACCCTGCTGAGCACCTAGGTAGTGTGAAGCGTGATGGAGAAACATGACTTGTGGTGAAAGTGTGCAACCTCTGCAGAGTGTAAAACTAATATATCAGCCATGCTCATGGTCAAGAGCGGCCTAGACTTCTTCTTGATTAGATGGCTCTGGTTTAGTTGGAAGGCTTGGATGGAATCCAAGTGTTGGTTTGCTTGGATGGGATCCAGGTGTGGTGCTCGGATGGGATTCGAGTGTTGGTTACAGTGGTTCTCCAAGGTGAAGGAAGATCTCACCTAGTTAAATAGGTGCTTAAGGTTTAAGGTAATATGTGTGTTGCTTAAGGGCTTGTGTTAAACCCTATTAGCTTTTCCTTATGTTGGACACATGTCATACTTTCCTACACTTGCAAAGTACATTTAGATGTGCTCACCCTTCTCTGTCCCCTTTGCTAACGCACCCAACGGTTCAGACTAGAAGATGGAGTTTCTAGAAGATGATGTCTCCTAAAGACAATGTCGATGCTAGGCTGGTGTACCCCCGGTCAGCTGCTTGAAGGGATGGAGACCCTACTCTATTGGAACTCTGATGTAATTTTGTGTTTAGACCCTCTGGTCATTTTTGTAATATGTAATCGCTTTTGTATTAAACACTGCAATGTATCACTTTTGTTGTTGCATGTATGAATAAACAGATCCTGGCATACATGTGATGTGCATTCAGTTTTGTTTTATGAAACCGGGTGTGATACTACTCCTCCTCTGTAGCTACAATGCCCCTAATAGTCTCATCCTACTGGGCTATAGACTCTAGCACCTTTGGGCAATGGCTTGGCTAGCTAGGTGTAATCACTACACTGTGGCGGAGCATCTGAGTCATGTTATAAGCTGGAAACTCTATAGTAGCTCCTGAATACTCTGCCAACATCTTAGGAGGCCTCACTATGACTGCCCTATGAATTAGAAGGTAATCCAGTAAGCATATGGCAGCTATCTGTGACCTCTGAATCCCTCTACAAGTGTATCCTCCATCTCAGAAAGAATGACATCCCATACATCAAAGACTGTCTACTACATCAGAGCATTCCATAGCCACAACTAAATGCGAGTCAATCCCTCGTGATATCCCATCCTCAATAGTAGGGTCCTCCTCATGATAGCATCAAGCAGTCTGGCTATAGGAGCAAGATCTCTGGGTGTTCTGCTTGACCCCTCACCAAATGGCTCTATGAAGCAAGGTCGGATGAGATCAATGGGAGGCACAAGACCACCGTGAGGGTGTCTAGGGGGCTCTGTGTGTCCATAGCAAACCTTGTGAATGTGGATGGGTGACACCTATAACCTAAGAATCTCTTTGACCCTAAAGCTCATCAGCCTATAGTCATTGCCTCTGAATGCAAAGTGAATAAACATGTGGCCTAGGTCAATATAGAGTGAAGCATAGAACTCAGGGACCCAAGATGGAACATATCTGCCTGTCCATCTAAGTAGATCGGTTAGCCCTAGCAAGTATAAGAGATGAGGGTGGATCTGCTCTCTAGCTGCTGCTAAAATGGCCTCAATAGAACAAACTCGTTGAGATCTAAAGGTCACCCCACTGTTAAGATATGCATTATAGAAATCCTCCTGCAGTGGTATATAGAAACCCTCTGAAGCATGCTCATCCCTCCTCGGTAGGAACCAGTCCTCAAACGGCACAAACCTGAGCTGCTACACCTGCTTGGCCATGGTGGCCCTCAAGTCTAGATGAGTCACTAGAGGCAGACCATGTGGTCTAGGAGGTGGATGAGAACCCCTCCTCTGTGTCTCTGGCCTTGGTGTCACCTTGGTATGAGTACGACTAGAGCGGCGTAATAGTGGCTGAGGTGCCTGCTCTATCTCCTTGGTCTGCTCTACCTCCTATGTCTGATCTATCTGCTATTGTGGCTCCCCCTAAGGCTGAGTCTCCTCCAAAGCAACACATCATCCCTCAAACATGATAGTCCTAGCTGGACTACCATGACGATGCTCAACCTACTCAATAGCTGCCATCTATGCTGGTGAAAGCTGATCTACAATCTAGACTCCACTCTGAGCACGTCCTCTCTCTGCATGCTCTACGACGGTTGCCACTGCTGCTGCTCTCACTGTATCAGCATCTGCATACTTCCGCTTCTTCGACATGATCTTCTTCGTCGCCTTGCCTTTCACATCAGTAGACAAGTGAGGTGGAGGCCTCAGATCCGCATCACCTAGACCACCTCTGGTGTTCTTGGCATGTGCCATTGCTAGATTTGAAAAGAGCAACTCCACTAACAAGAAACAACTACCAACTATCACTTTTGAGGCTTGGCCTCGATCCGTACTCATGAGCTTAGCCCCGAGTTGACTGACAACTACCAAAGTGACCTTAACAACACCGACTCGCTGCACGATGGAATAGATTGGATATATAAATAATTTCAATATACATCTAGAGATATGAAACCCTAAGAAGCAAGCAATAGGTACAAAATTGGAATCGATGGCTTGCTACCTAATGAATCGGTGACTGAAGAGAAGAGGAATGAATCATAGGCACCACCGAATCGGCAATTAGGGTTAGGGTTCTGGTGATGCAATGTAGCGCTAGATGGGGCATGGAGATGCTGGCGCGACAATGAAGGTGCTGTTGCAGGCAGCTAGGGCACCGGCAGTGCTGTTGCTGGCGTGGCGGTGACGTTGGTGCTAGGGCACGACGCACGGTGAAGGGTGGCGCTCGGCGCTGCTATAGTGGGCTCGGTGGCTCTGGTGCAAGGTGCAAGGCGGGTGCAGGCGAGGTTGGCACGGCACTATGGCACAACTACGGCTGGCGGCGCGGGCAAGATGCGGTAGAGCAATGCAGCGCAGAAGCACGGCGTGGCATGGCGACACGGGAAATGGTGAAGTCAGCCCGAGTGGAATAGGTCAAGGAGCGATGCGGCTCCCCGTAGGATTATATGGTGGCCCCCAGACGGAATAGAAAAGGAAACAGAACAAAGAGTTTAGAACCTGCACTATTTCTACTGACCGGATGCTTCGGTGGCAACGATCGGACGCTACCACCCAGAGTCGGTCGACTCTAGAGAGGTCCAAATCCTCTCGAGTCACGACCGGACACGTCTGATCACCACTGACTGAACACAGCCAGAGTCCGGTCGATCCTATCTTCATCTTCTTCACTTGACTAGACGCAGGGAAAGAACTATTTCAGTGTCTGGTCACTCTGTCGCAGCAATGGTTCACATCCTATGAACTGACCGGACGCTGGACTGTAGAGTCTGGTGCAGCATCCAGTCACTCTTTTTCAGCAAATCTTTAAAGTTCTTTGTGTTGCTTGTTCCCAATCAAGTCCTAACTTCAATAAGACCCAAATAAATACCAATTGGGACTGATGTGAGTGACCTCTCTCAAACCCTCAAATTTTTGAAAGTATTTTGCCTTAGGTTATAATTCTTTTTTAAGAAAATAGGCAATAAAAGGGTGATTGAAAAGAAACAACAAAACAACATTCATACATATGCAATGCAATACTTGAAAGTAATTCTAGTTGCTTGTTAAGTTTGATCCAAGGTTAAGCTTCTTCACATGCTTTTCAGCGGTTATCTTAACCATGTTAGACAAGCCCTAAATGCATTACCAAAAATTAAACATGTTGTATATTACAATGCAATGCAAGGGACAACACAAGCTCATTTTCTAGTGAAGTTGCTAAAATCAAGCACATTGAGCTCATTCCTCAACCGACAAAATGTAGCCTCATCTAGCGGTTTAGTAAAGATATCTGCCAATTGATCCTCGGTCCTTACACCTTCTAGTGAAATATCATTCTTAGCAATATGATCTCTAAGAAAGTGATGGCGGATATCTATGTGCTTGGTGCGAGAGTGTTGAACCAGATTATTAGCAAGCTTTACCACACTCTCATTGTCACACAAAAGTGGTACTTTTTCTAGAACTACACCAAAGTTTGCTTCATATAAAGTATTTGTGCACAACAAGCACCCATGGCAATGTATTCTGCTTCGGTGGTGGACAAAGCCACACTATTTTGCTTCTTGAAGGACCAAGACACAAGTAATCTACCAAGCAAATGGCACCCTCCGAATGTGCTTTTTCTATCAACTTTGCAACCGGCATAATCCGAATCGGAATAGCCAACTAATTCAAATCTAGCTCCTTTGGGATACCAAAGGCCAATGCTTGGTGTGTGCTTAAGATACCTAAGGATTCTTTTAATGGCAATCAAATGAGCTTTCTTAAGATTAGCTTGAAATCTAGCACACATACATACACTAAACATGATGTCGGCCCTAGATGTGGTTAAATATAATAAGCTACCAATCATAGAGCGGTAGAGAGTTTGATCAACCGTTTTACCTCCCTCATCTAGGTTGAGATGTCCATTAGATGGCATTGGTGTCTTGATTGGCTTACATTCATCCATATTGAACCTCTTGAGAAGATCCTTGGTGTACTTTTCTTGAGAGATGAAAATCTCTTCTCTCATTTGCTTGACTTGAAAACCAAGAAAGAATGTAAGCTCTCCAATCATTGACATCTCGAACTCCTTCGACATCAATTCACCAAACTCTTTGCAAGAATCTTCATTTGATGATCCAAAGATGATATCATCAACATATACTTGACAAATGAAGTTCTCTCCATCAAGCTTCTTGGTGAATAGTATGGTGTCGACCTTTCCAATGGTGAAGCCCTTCTTAATGAGAAAATCCCAAAGGCGTTCATACCATGCTCTCGGGGCTTGCTTAAGCCCATTTAGCGCCTTGGACAACCTATAAACATGATTAGGATATCTAGGGTCTTCAAACCCAGGAGGTTGATCAACATAGACTAGTTCATTAATAAAGTCATTTAAAAATGCACTTTTAACATCCATTTGATATAATTTCATTTCATGATGTGATGCATATGTAAGGAGGATACATATGGCTTCAAGTCTTGCAACCGGTGCAAAGGTCTCTTCAAAATCCAACCCTTCAACTTGAGACAACCCCTTTGCAACTAGTCTTGCCTTGTTCCTCACAACAACGCCTTGATCATCTTACTTGTTGCGGAACACCCACTTTGTTCCAATGACTCTTGCACCTTGTGGTCGCTCTTCAAGAGTCCAAACTTCATTGCGGGCGAAGTTGTTCAACTCTTCATGCATGGCATTTATCCAATTAGAATCTTGAAGAGCTTCTTCTACATTCTTTGGTTCAACACAAGAGACAAAAGAGTGATGCTCAATAAAAAAAACAAGCTTTTGAGATCGAGTCATTACACCCTTTGATGGATTGCCTATGATGAGATCTTGTGGATGAGCTTATAGTAGAGGTGAATTTCTTCCATCAACCACTTGAGGGGGAGGTTGTGGAGCATCAACATCTTGTGCTTGTGCCACCCTTTGATCATGAGAGACATGAGTGTCTTCATGTTCTACTCTTCCATTTTTATCACCATCTTGTGGCACATTTGATGAAGAAGGTGGATTAATTACTTGTACAACATCTTCATCATCTTGTGGCTTGATGTCTCCAACTAGAATATTCTTCATGGCTTCCCTCAATGGTTCATCACCTACATCATCAAGATTCTCATGTGCTCCTTGGGAGCCATTAGATTTATCAAATTCCACATCATATGTTTCTTCAACTAAGCCAGTGGCATGTTTAAATACTCTATATGCTTTGGACTTTGATGAGTAACCAACAAGAAAACCAATATCACAATGTCTTTGAAACCTCCCTAGGTCTTGCCACTTCTTATAGATGTAGCATTTGCAACCAAACACCCTAAAGAAGAAGATGGCTGGCTTCTTCCCATTGAGCAACTCATAAGGTGTCTTGCCAAGAAACTTTTGAAGGAATAGGCGGTTGGATGCATAACATGCGGTGTTGATAGCTTCCGCCCATAGAGCTTCGAGTGTGTTGTACTCATCAAGCATTGTTCTTGTTAGTGTAATTAGTATCCGGTTCTTTCTCTCAACTACACCATTTTATTGAGTGTATGTTACAGAGACCTCATGCTTGATCCCAACTTCATCACAATAAGCGTTAATGTTTGTGTTGTTAAATTCCTTTCCATTGTCACTTCTAATCTTCTTTAGCTTCACCTCAAACTCATTTTGTGCTCTCTTGGCAAACTTCTTGAAGCATGATGCAACTTCAGATTTGTCATGAAGGAAGAACACCCATGTATATCTTGAGTAGTCATCAACAATCACAAGGCAAAAAAGATTTTCTCCCAAACTCTTGTATGTTGTTGGTCCAAATAAGTCCATGTGAAGGAGCTCTAGCACTCTTGTGGTTGATATAAAAGCTTTTGTAGGATGCATGTTTGCAACTTGCTTGTCGGCTTGACATGCACTACAAAGCTTGTCCTTCTCAAATTTCACATCCTTCAACCCTCTCGCCAATTCATTCTTCATAAGCTTCTTGAGTGAGCTCATCCCAACATGAGCAAGTCTTCTATGCCATAGCCACCCAAGTGAAGTTTTGGTGAATAGGCATATCTTCAAGTTAGCATCTCCGGAGGTAAAATCCACTAGATATAGGTTGTTGTATCTAAATCCTTTGAATATCACTTGATCATCATCCTTCTTTGATACAACAACTTTCTTCTCGATAAACAAGCATTGGAAGCCAAGATCACACAATTGTCCAACAGATAGCAAGTTGAAACTTAAGGAAGCAACATATAGCACATTTGAGATAGAATGATCATTTGATATTGCCACTTTGCCCAATCCTTTAACTTTGCCCTTTGAATTATCTCCAAATGTAATTCTTTCTTGGCCATCAACTTCTTCATCTAGTGAGGTGAACATACGAGGATCACTGGTCATATGTTGTGCGCAACCACTATCAATTATCCAATGACTTCCACTGGTCTTGTAGTTCACCTACACACAAGAGATCAAGCTTTATGAACCCAAACTTATTGAGGGTCCTTGATTTTCTCAACAAGTGACTTTGCAACCCAAATTTTCTTAGGCCTATTCTTGTTGAGAGGTCCTAAGAACATAACTTTCATCTTTCCACTAGAGTCCTTTCTAAGCATGTAATGAGCATTGAAAGCAAAGGGTCTAGCATGCTTAGGCAAGGGTTGTGGTGGTGGAGTTTGACACTCATGGGCAAATTGGCCTTCTTGTCCACACTCAAAATATCTCTTTGGCTTTGGCTTTGACTTTTGTTGTTGTTGTTGAGCTTGAGCCTTCTTCTCTTGATTTGCCAAATATCATATTCCACTTCTATCCATCTTCATGATGGTGTTCATGAGTAACTCACTTTGAAGATGCTTGCCTCTTGTGAACTTGCTCAAGCCAATCTTGATATGTTCTTTCTCTAACTTGAGCTTCTTGTTCTCTTCTTTTAGCTCATCATGATTTTTCTCTTGCTTGAGTCTCTTGTTCTCCTCTTTGAGTTTCTCATTCTCTTCTTTGAGCTCTACATCATAATCATGATCAAGGTTCTCTAACACAATAGTGTTTGTGGTTGATAGCTTCTCAAGATCTTTCTTTAGCTTCTCATTCTCATTCTTGATCTTGACATATTTATCATAGTTATCGGACTCAACCACTTGCTTGCCTTTGCTACTAGATCCTTGCTCAATGCTCTCAACAATTAAATCATCATCTGATGTAGCTATATCAATCTTAACAACATCGTTAGTAGCATCATGTGGCTCATTAGATAAAAACTCATGAGAGATAACAAGATTATCATGATTAACCTTGAGGTTGGTATATTCTTCTTTTAGCATGTTGTAGCTAGTGATGAGCTCTTTATGCATCCCCTCAAGTTTATCATGTTTATCTTTAAGCTCTTTCTTAGAAGATTTGAGCTCCTTGAGTTTGGATGACATAGCATCATTTGCTTCTCTAAGCTCAACACTAGCCTTTTCTGCTATGTCACATTTAGCTAAAAGAGAGTCATTCTTAATTTCAAGCTTTTCATTCTTAGCTCTTGACTTTCTAATGATCTTAGTATATTGATTTAGCAATTTAACAAGATCATCATATGAAGGTGATTCATATTCATCATTATCACTATCACTATCACTATCATCATTGATAGCATGATCATCACCACCACTATCATCATCATTTGATACCTTTTGTTCATCCTTGGCCACAAGGCATAGGTGTGTAGAGGATGATGGCGGTGGTGGCGGTGAAGATGATGAAGATTCAATCACAATGGCGGCCACCTTCTTGTTGTCACTATCATCATTGGATGAGCAACTAGATGAATCAATGTCCGTGAGCCAATCACCGACGATGTATGCCTTGCCATTTTTCTTCTTCTTGTGAAAGTCCTTCTTGTTGCCATCCTTCTTGTATGGCTTGTTTTTCTTCTTCTCATCTTCATCTTCATCACTTGAGTCATCTTTCTTGCCCTTGTTCTTCTTCTTGTACTTGTCTTTCTTGGGCTTGGTGCATTGATGTGCTAGATGACCAAGTTCTCCACAATTATAGCAATCCATCTCGGAGATTGGCTGACTTCTAGTGCTAGTGAAGAACTTCTTTTCTTGCCATCAAACTTGACGCCATTCTTGTTGAGCTTCTTTAGCATCTTGGTGGTTCTTCTCACCGTGAGAGCAAGACTTGCATCATCAACTTCATCATCACTTGAGCTCTCATACTCAATTCTTGCTTTGCCCTTCTCTTGGCTAGCCTTGAATGCCAAGTCTTTGTCTTTCTTCTTGGTAGAGGATGAGCCATCTTGTGGCACAATGTGCATGTACATCTCATGAGCATTTATCTTTCCCAAGATTTGAGTCGGTTTAGCGGTGGAAAGATCAACTTGATGAAGTACGGTCACAATATACCCATATTTATCAATGGGGAGGACACTCAAGATTTTTCTTACAATATCGGATGGTTGCATTTGAGTGAGTCCAAGCCTATTGACTTCCTCTACAAGAACATTCAAGCGTGAGTACATTTCATTAGCACTCTCTTTAGGAAGCATCTCAAAAGAATTAAGCCTTTTCATTATAAGATGATAGCGTTCCTCACGCTCGCTCTTAGTTCCCTCATGGAGCGCACAAATGTCCGACCATAGTGCATGGGCGTCCTTGTGATTTCTCACCTGGTTAAACACATCTTTGCAAAGGCCTCTAAAGATGGTGTTTCTAGCCTTTGCATTCCATTTTTCGTAGTTCACTTCATCACCTTGAAGGTGCATGGGATCCCGAGGTTTTGGGAATCCTTGTGAGGTGGCTCTAAGTATTCCAACATCTAGAGCTTCTAGATACGCCTCCATGCGGATTTTCTAATAAGGAAAATCATCTCCCTCAAAGATAGGAGGAGATCCATCCCCGTGAGACATCTTTCTCTAGGTGGTTATGCCTAAATATGTGAGCATGAGGCTCCGATACCAATTGAAAGGATCAAGATGCCCAAGAGGGGGGTGAATTGGACTAATTCTAAAATTCTTTGCAATAATTAAACCCTACACTTAGCCTGCTTCACCCCTTGTGCCTAGAATGTGTTTCTAATATTCTACCGCACAAAAGTTTTGCAACCTAAGTTCCAATCCTACTCTAGCATGGCAATTCTATGAATGTAAAGACAAGAATTAAATTGCTCAAAGTAAATGCTTAAAGTAAAGAGAGAAGGAGGAACGCGGTGATGTTTTGCCGAGCTATTGGAGAGTCGCCACTCCCCACTATTCCTCATTGGAGAGCCCATGTAAGGGTGTAGCTCCCCCTTGATCTGCGCAAGGATCAAGTGCTCTCTACAGGTTGATTCTTTGACACTCCATCGCGGTGAATCACCCACAACCGCTCACAACTTGAGTTGGGTCATCCACAAGCTCCACCGGATGATCACCAAACTCCCAATCACCACAAAGCCATCTAGGTGATGGTGACCACCAAGAGTAACAAGCAAGAACTCTAACTTGACCACAATAAGCCTAATGAGAAGGGTGGATGCACACTTGCTACTCTCTTTTCACTAATGAGGCCTCTCTCTTGGATTCTCAAATCTCAATCACCTCACTAGGACCTTGCTCTTCTTAGCACTCTCAAGGGTGTTTCTTAGTTGTTGAAATGAGCAAAAATGATCCCTTAAGTGAATAGAGAAAGTATTTATAACCCCTCATTCAAAATGAACCGTTATGTGCCACTACGGGGTGATCAGACGCTCCAGTCAGTTCTCCCCGCCATCGAGCAGTTAAGTTGTGACCGGACTCTGATCAGCGTCTGGTCATGTGGGGGTATGGCTCACAAGACATGGGCCACACCATCAGAGATGGCCTGGCCCACAAGATAAAGGTGTGCACGGCGCTGCTCGGCGTGCACCGCAAGCTATTGTATAGTACCAAATAGGATACTTTACTTCTAACCCTGCCCTTCTAGACTATATAAGGAGAGGCAGGGGTCCCCTAGCAGACAAGCTACTTGGTCATCCAGATCAATACAATATACCAAATACATAGGACATAGGGTATTACATCGATCAGATGGCCCGAACCTGTCTAAATCGCTGTCTCTACGCCTTGTGTCACCATCCGGTTCTTGATTACACGCACCCCACCGACAAATCTACCATCGTGGGATACCCCTCGGTGGACTGCTAATGATATTCTATAGACAGTTGGTGCACCAGATAGTGGGTGTGCGCTTGATCCATGGCGAGCTAGATGGACCTCAAATCAACAACACGTTCTCGTCATCAATCTCGTGGAGATCCATGCCGGTCCACGACAATGATTCATCGCTGGCTACATCAGTCCCCGTGACAACAGATCTGATCTCAGAACCACCTCTGAGGTCATCTTCACCAACAACTCACCGCCCACCAGGTGCTCGCTGTCAACGCTGACCAGACGCTCTGTCTAAAGCTAAGTCACGCTTTAATATTCTTCCAAATATTCTCCAGTCTCCATATATTGCCGCAATGTTTCTCCGAACTGTTTTCTTCATGTTTGCTCTCCAAACGATTTTCTGAACCCCTAAACAGTCGTGTTGATGCTCGGATGCCTCCAGAGATAGCCCTATCTCTGGCACCTCCCTACACGTGCTACGGGCTCTGCGCTCTGCGTTATGGATGGTCGGTAGCGGCTTCTTGGTCACGCTTGTTCCTCCTACACGTGCACGGGCTCTACGCTCGACGTTATGGACTATGGGCTAGCTAGGGCTAGAGACTCAGCTACACACTAATTGTTTGGGTGGTTTATATTAAATATAAATATATCTGCATGCCAACTGATCACCAAGCTACATACGCTATTTTTCTCCAGAGTTCATTTATCTTTACATCATGTACTACCCATTCTACATGTTTGTATTGTAGGATCATCATCTAGGTGATTGGATGACCTGGTGCTCGGGCTTCTCCACCAATCAACTGGTCGAACTGCTCGGTTCATGGACTCCGTCGCCGACTAGTTGATCGGACTATTCGCCTGTCGCTTCTACTCAATGCTCACTTCGCCATCGACTAGTTGACTAGACTGTTCGTCGCTCATGCTTCATCGCCAGCTACGCTAGTTACTCCTCAGCGCACGGATACTTTATGCTCGAGGACTAAGTGGGCACACTTCACTACATGGGCGTCATAGCTATGTCGGTGCTCGGACCTCGCTGCCTACGCCGGGGACTCCTCGGTGCTCGAACCTCGCCACCTATGCCAAGGACTCCTTGGTGCTCGGTCATCGCTAGCGACACTAGGGACTCCTCGCTCCTTGGTGCTCGGTCATCGCCAGCAACGCCGGGGACTCCTCGCTCCTCGGTGCTCGGTCATCGCCAGCAACGCCAGGGACTCCTCACTCCTCGGTGCTCGGTCATCGCCAGCGACGCCGGGGACTCCTCGCTCCTCGGTGCTCAGAAATCACTAGCGACACCGGGGACTCCTCGCTCCTCGGTGCTCGGTCATCGCCAACTATGCTGGGAACTCCTCGGTGATTGGACATCTCCGCCTATGCTAGGGACTCCTTGGTGCTCGGTCATCGCCAGCAACACCAAGGACTCCTCGCTCCTCGGTGATCGGTCATCGCCAGCGACGCCGGGGACTCCTCGCTCCTTGGTGCTCGGTCATCGCCAGCGACGCCAGGGACTCCTCGCTCCTCGGTGCTCGGTCATCACCAGCGACACCGAAGACTCCTTGCTCCTCAGTGCTCGGACATCGCCAGTGACACCAGGGACTCCTCGCTCCTCGGAGCTTGGACATCGCTGCCTACGCCGGGGACTCCTCGGTGCTTGGACATCGCCAGCGACACCAGGGACTCCTCGCTCCTTGGTGCTCGAACATTGCCGGTGTAACACCCCGGTGTTATGCCTACATTTAGGCACTACAAATCACGCATATCATGCATCATCAAGCATCCAAATCATACACGCTTAATCATGTGCATACCAATTGAAACATTGTTTTGAAACATCTGAAACATGCGTGAAACCTGAATGTTGCATACACCTATTAAGAATTGTTTTGCCCTGAATTTTTCTTGCTAGGTTAGTAAAACATGTTTGGCTACTATTGTAAATCATCTAGAAATGTTTAGTTCAATTTTTGGAGCAATGTTTGTATTCAAATTAATTCAAAATTTGGCTTCAAAAATAAATTCCAAAAATTAGGGTTTTGAGCTAAGCGTGGACTTTGGTCTTACAATTAAAAATCTAGAAAGAATTTGGCTGTGGTCATAAAAGCAAAGTTGTAGAGAATTAAATTCTAAACAACTTTCATTTTTGGTACATTTTCAAAAGAGGTCATTTTCTTGCTCAAAATAATATTTGAAAGATGGCATTTAAAAATTCCTTGAAAATTTTATTTGGAAAAAGGATTTTTCTCCTTCGCGGGCCGCCGCCTCGCTTCTGGCCCGCCTACCGAAGCTGGCCCAGCGCGCCAGCGAACCCGCCCGCGTGCGTCGGCCCACCTTGTGTGCCGGCCTGCTCACGCCATCCCACACTGCGCTCGCCTCGGCCCAGCCCCGCGCCGTTTCCCCTGCTCGCCGCGCACCCACGCGCCGACCGCGGCAGAGAACTCCCGCCACGTGGCAACCATGTGCCGGCGTCGCCCGCCGCGCGGCAGCCGCGGCCTGACCCCATGCCCACACGCTCGCCTACACCTGCTGGTGCCCGTGCGCTCGCTCACTCCCGCCCGCGCTGCCTTCCTTCTCCTCCAGAGCCAAGAGCCCCAAGCTCTGCACTCGCCGCGCCCGTAGCTCCGCCGGCGTCGAGCTCCCGCACCACCGCGCCATTCCCCGATTCCTCCCGCCCGCAACTCTGCCTCGCCCTCCTTCAAGTCACGCTCGAGCTTGCGCCGCCTTTCGAGCACAGGTTGAGCTTCCCCGCGCCTCGCCACCGACGGCCATGGCGCCGCCGTGCTCGGCCGCCATGGAAGTCGTCTTCCTTCTCTTCTCCAGCCTCGCCTAGCTACCCTACCGCACTCACCTTCTCCTCACACATCCCGTGCGCTCGCCAGCTCTCACTGCCGTGGCCGGAGATGGCCGCCGGCCTCATGGCCGAGCCGCGCCGCCGCGCCAGCGCGCACACCGGCGAGGCCTCTGCCTCAGCCAGCCAGCCGGGCCGGCTAGGCCGAGCGGCCATGGGCCGAAGCCCTGCTAGGCCGCCGCGCTCCCCTTTCGCTCGGGCCGCGTAGGCCGATTGTGGCCGTGGGCCAGTTCGTTTCCACGGGCCGGCCCAGTAGGAGTAGAAATAATTCGTTTTCAATTTCTCTTTATTATTTAAAAATAGAAATGGTTTAGAAAATGTTCGGGTACTCAAATTTGCTCCAAATTTGTTGAAATAAATTTTGCTAGGTTCCTTATCATCAGATCTACTTGGAAAAATTATTGCATGTCATTTTTGGGATACTTTTCTATAGGATTTTATTTAATCATGGATATTGCTGATAACTTGAAAAATATGTAGAAAAATCTATAATCTGCAGAAAAATATGATTTCAAGTTTGTTAATCTTCTTATGTCATGTACTTCCTAGGAAAAATATGTTTCATGCATGTGCTGTGGAAAACTTTGGAGGTGTAGTTCAAGTACCTTTAATGGCTGATTTTTGTTATTTTTGCTAGAGAGCAAACTTTGTATAAAACATGCATGTGATAATTTTTGTACAAGTCATTGTATGCTATGAAGAACCTAGGAAAAATATTAATTCTGTTGTTTGACACTTTTCACAGTTCAAAGTATTTTTATGTACAAAATCATGCCATAGTTTGTGATTTTTGTGTAGGCTAATCCACTCATTCAATTATCATGAAAATCTGATGGTAGTCTACTTAGAGTAGTACCATGCTACTGTAATTTTCTCAGATTTTTATAAGCACCAGAAATATAGATTTCTGTTGTAGCCCTAATTTAAAAGGAATTAAAAGAATCCTCTTTAATACAAGGTTAGTTAATAATAATAGCTTTGGTGTATCTTTGAAGCATTTCATAAGATATGTTGACTTAACATATTAGTAGTAGAAGAGAATGCAGTAGATGACATGTGCTTGTAGTATAGTTTCTTGGATGATGTTGACTACCTTGCATTTAAACATATCCATTGCATTCATCTCCTTCGATGCACCGTTTGCATAATCACTTACGCGCATTGCATCATACAGGATCGCAAACCGAGAACCCAGTCATCATACCCGAGGAGCCGGAGGAGCAGCTCGAGGTGCAGCAGTAGGAAGTGCCAGAAGCCGACGAGGAGGACGTTGAGGAACTTCCGGAGTGCCCCGATCACCGCCCGAGCTCCTTCGAGAGAGGCAAGCCCCAGGAGCATTTTTCTCCCAGGTTTGCAATTATTTCATTAAATGCTTTACTTTAATTGATGCATTACGTTCAGGAGTTGTTTGCAACCTGTTGCTGCATTATACCTTGTTTACCTTTGTTATACTATATCCTTGTTACCCTGGTATCCGTAGTCGAGTCATTGCTTAGCTGGCTTAGACCGATAGAAGTCGGGTGATTTCCTGTCACCTGCGAGCTATAGGTGGTTACCTGGATCTGCTTGGATGACTATGAAGTCATGGTATAACTAAGTGTTAAATGAAGTTGAGATCGGACGGAGACTTGCAGAGTTTCGGACTGTAGTGTTTTCCGTCTGTGTCGATTAAGGACCGACCGTTGTTGGGCCTCGAGTCATGTTGAACGCATGCCTTACATTTAGCTGGCCGGATAAAGTACCTTCCGACCGCGAAGCTGGGAGATTTTTCGGGCCGAGTAGATTGCCCGCAACGCACTGTGCCGGAGCAGGTGTGGTAGGACACGGGGGCGGGATGATAAGACCAAAGTGTAGTCGGTCGGCCCCCGGGTACATGTGGTTCCTGGCAAACTCGAGATTCCTGGAAAGTTGACTCGGTGATCAATATCTCACTTTAGCGGGTGAGTGAGGTTTGTGTAAGGAATAAATCACCAGCTGGTTAGGAATCGATTCGAATCGCCATCGCTCCTAGATAGTGAGCACTTGACTTGAGTTACTTCATCGTAGTAAATGTTATGGAACACTTGGACAGTTATAATGAATATGACAGTATGGAAGTTGTTTAATGATCATTGGTTATCATTATCTGCTTAATCACATGTTTACTCTAGTATAGGTGCAAATCTAGTCAACAGGTTAATAATAATTAACTTGGCAATAATGCTTTTCGAAAGGTTCTTGAAATGCTAAAAATGCTTCTTTTTGCAAATGAGTCAGCTACCCTACTATAAAGCCCTTCATAATCCTTGGTGTCACTTATTTTCGGTTATGTCGGGTAAGTCTAGCTGAGTACCTTCTCGTACTCAGGGTTTTATTCCCACTTGTTGCAGATGGGCAGATGTATTACGGCTACTGTATCAACTGCCTTTATCCTGCGATGGGTGATGCTTAGGACCATGGGCATGGTCATTCCTTACGTCTCGTCTGATGCTTTTGTTGGAGATGATCATTCACTGGCACTATATTAAAACTCCGTGTGAGTGTGTGTGGTTTGAACAAATGACTTCCGCTACTTTTATTTGAACTAGTTTTGTAATAACTATGTTGAAACTCTGATGTATCTGAGACTGTGAACTTTTATGTAATATGTGATGGTGACCGCTAAACTTATTACGATCTTGGCTGGAATGGAAGTTAGTTTGAAATCCTTCGCAATTTCACGGACTACCGGGTTATACGGGCTTAAGTTTGCTAAATCGTCTGCCCTAGGCGGATGATTTTCTTACTTAATTTCGTATAATTGGTCGGTTCTGTTACAGCTGGTATCAGAGCATGGTTTAGCATGTTACTGTTCACAAGTGTATTTAAAACAAAAAGGACATTTGGAAAACGTGATTTTAAAACTATAAAGTGTGCCAGTGATCATATCCTTTATGCCCAGTTAAGGACTTTAGGTGGCTTAATTAAGTACTGACTTGGGGTTCTTGCATCATATTTCTCTTTCGTCGCTCATACGGCGTGCTATTGTATGAGTGCCACTTGTTTGAGTGGTAATGAATGGATCATTTGCCTCTACGCGTCGGTAAGTGTGAGTTGTGAGAGCATGATCGGATACACCGCCGATCTAGGGTGAATGCTTATATGATGCTGGAGTAATTACATATTCTACGCATGTTTTACAAAGGTATCTCATGTATGGGTCTTCCGTCTGTTGAGGCGATGCCGTCAGTAGGACGATGGATCGGGTAGTTACTACCGTTGTACACGTATCTGGAGATTCGTGTAGAGCGTGTAGATAAAACTTTACTGCTTTTATGCATTCATTGGAAATTGGGCTGAAATGAATCTTCTGCAGGTACATAACAACGCTATCGTGTAGAACGTATTAGCTACGTATTGAGAGATCGTTGTATGCCACCGAATTCATCGTTAGAAATTATTTATTTCCTAAGTTTGTGAGAACGTACGACACGTACATACATCATGTTACTTATGCATTTCATTCATGTCAGGCATTCCTCCCCTTATAAATTGATTATCTCCTTTTGATAAAAGTTGTATCACCTAAAATATGTTTCCCCGAGGTAATGAAAGAACTTTTGCTATAGATGGCCCGCACGAAGCAGACCGCCCGTAAGTCCACCGGCGGAAGAGCACCTCGACGTCTGTTGGCCCTAAGGGAGCACCGCACCACGGACACCTTCTTGAGCGAGTTTGGCATGCCAACTCTGCTTTGGAGAGTGCTCCATGATGTGGGGTACCTAGAGGGTCAAGAGCCGGTGTACTCTTGGAATGAGAGCCAGTTAGCAGAGGATGGACTCGCAGTGGTGGAGATCACGGTTTCTGCTCTCAGTGATGCTCCAGATTGGGATGGTTGGCATTTGGAGTTTGAGGGTCACACTCCAGCTGAGGGTGCAGAGGGAGCAGCCTTCCGTGTCATCAGGGACATTATGAGCAGATTTCCCTAGTGAGCTTGCAGCAGCTCTAGCTGGTACTTTTCCTAGGGATGATCCTCGTGATGCCATTTGGGTTCAGCCTCAAGGAAGTGCATTGGTTAGAGGTCTAGCTGAAGGACAGGCTAGCGACAACCAGGCAATGAGTGCTATGTTCGCCGCCATCAGAGCATATGAAGGTCTTGAGAGTACCTACTGGACTTTGACTGGCTTGCGTAGTGAGGATAAGCTAAAAGGGAAGAGGCAGAAGAAGAGACAGGCACGTGCTATAGCTAGCTTGCAGGAGCAGTTGGCTGATATGAACTTACAGAGAGATCAGGCGGTTGAGAGAGGTGATAGAGCTATGCAGCGAGTGCATACGTTGACTCAAGCCAACAACAATGCAGACCGCATGATTGGATAGCTGGTTCAGGAAAGGAATGAAGCCTGGAACGCAAGAAACCTTCTGCTATAGAGGGTCAATGAGCTAGAGGAATACAACGGCTACCTGCACGAGGAGTTTCACACGCTCTACAATGGGGTTGGCCCATATGCTCCACCAGACGCCGCTGGCATGGACGTTGATAACGACAACGAGGACGAGCCTGCAGTTTCACCTAGGGGCGATGGTGACGTCTCCGATCCCGATGATGGCCCTGAGGAGTAGGCTAGTTGCCTTGCACTAGTATCTAGGTCTCGTCGCGATGACATTTCTTTTGATGGCATGTAATCTATCGTATGTTGCTTCGAACGTATGAGACTTGGCATGTGGTTGGAACTTGATTTTCAAATGCGATATCTGAACGCATAAAAAGTCCAGTGTATGTATGCTGGCAATGTGATTGTATGGACGCGATGTTTGCCGTTGAAGTAATTCGATTAAGTGCTGTTGTTTTAATTGGGATGTGATTGTTGTGCCTCTATTTTATTGCATGAATTTATTCTCTCCAGTAAATTCAGTACGACATAATTCTTCCTTCACTCGCAATTATTTCAGCTTCACTCAATCGTTACTTGTTGCTAAAATATGCAGATGACAAACACTCGCTGAACCACGTATGAGGCCGCTGAGCCCGGTGCCAATGGTGCGGGGACTGGTGGTGGTGGTGGAAACCACGGCAACAACAATGAACCTCCCCATGAACCACATTTGCCACCTCCTCCCCCGTTTACCCCCGAGATGTTCCTCGCACAGCTGCTCGGGAGTCAGCGCAACGCGGAACAATCCCAGAAGAACATGGAGGATCTTCTTCGAACCATCGCCAACAACGTTCAACGTGGTAACAATCAAGGTGGTGGCATGGGAGTGAACCAATATAGCAGCTTCAAAGATTTCATGGACACCAGGCCGCCAGTATTCAAGGAAGCAACAGAGCCACTCGATGCTGAGGAATGGATCAACACGATGGAAGATAAATTCCATGTGTTGAGGATGACGGAGGTTCTAAAAACGGAGTATGCTGCACTTCAATTGCAAGGACCGGCGGGAATGTGGTGGAAGCACCATCGCACTACCTTCCCTCCAAATGCTCAGATTTCTTGGAGAGAGTTTGCTGAGGCCTTCTGTGGAGCCTATATTCCACCAGGGCTGACCGAGATGAAGTTGGGAGAGTTTCTGGCGTTGAACCAGGGCACCAAAACCGTGACGCAATACCTGCATGCCTTCAACAACTTGTGTCGCTATGCTCCCGACATGGTTGACACAGATGCTAAAAGAATAGCCAGTTTTAAGAGGGGTCTCAATCCAAAAATGATGAAGCATGTTGGTACCAACAACCGCGTCAGATTCAATGACTTCATCAGCGACTGTCTGAAGCAGGAGAAGAATAACAACGCCAGCACCGCAGCCAAGACACGCAAGAGAGCCTTTGAAGGTGGGCCGTCTCAAGCTAGAGCACCTATGGGAGGTCATCCTCCATATCGCCCATCGGCACCTGGCGCTAGGTTTCGGCCACCTCAGCCAAGAAGTCAGAATTTCCGTGGACCTCAAAAGCCGTACAAGATGGCAGTACAGCCCAACAAAGCAGCCGCAACTATGGTACAAGGCAGTTCCAAGGGAGCTGTGGGATCTGCCGGGACAGTAAGAGGACCCTGCTATAACTGTGATCAACCCGGCCATTTCTCGAGGTTTTGTCCATACCCGCCCAAGAAGAAGCAGCAGACTTATAATGCTAGAGTGCATAGTACAACAGTGGATGAAATTCCCGAGGGAGAGCCCGTCACTGCTGGTAAGTTTCCTATCAACGAAAACCCTGCAGTTGTTCTATTTGATTCTGGATCATCGCATTCTTTTATGAGTCAAGCATTTGCACAGAAACATGGACAACTATGCACAGAATTGGGGTATGGGTACCGTATAAGTTCAGCAGGGGCTGATGTTTTGACCAACCGGATGGTTCGAGGGGCAACCCTTGAATTAGGTAGCAGGAAGTTCTGAGTGAACTTGATAGTTATGCCTGGGTTAGTCTTGGATGTCATTATAGGGATGAATTGGATGAAGAATTGGGGAGCAGTCATAGATACTGGAGGTCGAGTACTTACCCTTAAGGATCCACTAGGTGAGGGTACTTTCCAAGTACCATTGCCTCGGAGAACAGACCTTATAAGTGTTACATGTGCTACGGCAGTCATTCCTATTCATCAGATTCCGGTAGTGTGTGAATTTCCGGACGTATTCCCGGATGAGCTACCTGGTCTTCCGCTAGATAGGGAGATTGAGTTTGGAATTGAGCTAGTCCCCGGAACAGCTCCGATTTCAAGGAGGCCCTATCGGATGCCTCTAGATGAGTTAGCTGAGCTGAAGAAGCAATTAGAAGATCTATCAAAAAAGGGGTTTATTCGGCCAAGCAAGTCTGAATGGGGATGTCCCGCTTTGTTTGTGAAAAAGAAGAAAGAGGGCACGTTGAGAATGTGCGTAGATTACAGGCCACTCAACGCTGTGACCATCAAGAATAAGTATCCCTTGCCACATATTGATGTTCTGTTTGACCAATTATCCAAGGCCAAGGTGTTCTCAAAAATAGATTTGAGATCCGGTTATCATCAGATTAAGATTAGGCCACAGGATATACCGAAAACTGCATTTTCCACCAGATACGGGTTGTATGAGTATCTTGTCATGTCTTTTGGCTTGACAAATGCTCCTGCATACTTTATGTTTTTGATGAATACAGTTTTCATGCCAGAATTGGATAAATTTGTGGTAGTGTTCATCGATGACATTCTGGTGTACTCCGAGAATGAGAAAGATCATGAAGAGCATCTGAGAACTGTCTTGACCAGACTTAGAGATCATCAACTATATGCTAAGTTTAGCAAATGCGAATTCTGGTTGAAGGAAGTTCCCTTCCTTGGTCACATTCTGTCAGAGAATGGAGTTTCAGTCGATCCAAGTAAGGTGCAAGAAGTTATGAATTGGAAAGCACCAACCACAGTTCCTGAGATTAGAAGTTTCTTAGGACTAGCCGGTTATTACCGTCGCTTTATACCAGATTTCTCGAAGATCGCCAAACCAATGACTAAGCCTCCTACAGAAGGATCACAAGTTTGTGTGGACAGAGGAGTGTGAAGCAGCTTTCCACACTTTGCGGAAACTGTTGACCACTGCTCCTGTTCTAGCACAACCAGATATCGAGAAACCATTTGATGTGTTTTGCGACGCATCGAAGACTGGATTGGGTTGTGTTCTTATGCAAGAAAGGAGAGTCATAGCTTATGCATCACGTCAATTGAGAAAGCACGAGGTCAACTATCCAACACATGATCTTGAACTTGCTGCAGTTGTGCACGCCCTAAAAATTTGGAGACATTATCTACTTGGTAATGTGTGCAATATTTTCACGGATCACAAGAGTCTTAAGTATATCTTTACCCAACCAGAGCTAAACATGAGATAGCGCAGATGGTTGGAATTGATAAAGGATTACAACTTGAATGTGCAATATCATCCTGGTAAAGCCAATGTAGTGGCAGATGCTTTGAGCAGAAAGTCACATTACTTGAATGTGCAGCCATTACTTGAAGATGGGTTCGATCTAATGCATCCTGCTGTGTTACATAGTATTCAGATTAGTTGCTCTTTGGAAAGTAAGATAATAGAAGGCCAGAAAACTGACAAGGGGATATTCCACATCAAAGAGAAAATAAAAGAAAAGCCGTCTCAACACTTTAAAGTGGATGAACAGGGCGTGTTGTGGTTTGACAATCGTCTTGTGGTTCCCAAGGATCGAGAGCTTAGGAATAAACTCATGGATGAAGCTCACCTTTCTAAGCTATCTATCCATCCCGGAAGTAGTAAGATGTATCAAGAATTAAGATCTCGTTATTGGTGGACCAAAATGAAGAAAGAAATTACAGCATATGTTGTCAGATGTGACACATGTTGTCGAGTGAAAGCCATCCACATGAAACCTGCCGGTATGTTGCAACCCTTATCAGTCCCTAGTTGGAAGTGGGACGATATCAGTATGGATTTTATCACGGGTTTGCCCACTACCCCAAAAGGACATGATTCGATTTGGATAATTGTGGATCGTCTTACCAAGACCGCTCATTTCTTGCCTGTCAAAACAGATTATCGACCACCTCAATATGCCGAGAAGTATATCGCAGAAATTGTGAGGTTGCATGGTATACCAAAGACCATAGTGTCTGATAGAGGCTCACAGTTCATGGCTCATTTTTGGGAACATTTACACAAAGGCTTAGGAACTAGTTTGATTCGCAGTACCGCTTATCATCCTTAGACAGATGGTCAGACTGAACGAGTAAATGCTGTTTTGGAGGATATGTTAAGAGCCTGTGTATTGTCTTCCAAGGGATCATGGGAGTCATGGTTACCGTTAGCTGAGTTTTCTTATAATAATAGTTATCAAGAAAGCATCAAGATGGCCCCATTCGAAGCTTTATATGGCAGAAAATGTAGAACACCATTGAATTGGGTCGAGCCTGGTGATAGAAGGTATTATGGCATTGACTTTGTAGAAGAAGCCGAGAAGAAAGTTCATATTATTCAGCAGAATATGAAAGCTGCCCAATCACGTCAGAAAAGCTATGCAGACAAAAGAAGGAGACCCCTTGCATTTGAAGTTGGTGACTATGTTTATCTGAAAGTCACGCCAATGAAGAAGAAAAGGTTTGGAATCCGAAGAAAGCTTGCCGCGAGATTCGTAGGACCATACAAGATCTTGGAACAAAGAGGTCCGGTAGCCTACAAGTTAGAGTTACCTGAGACTAATGAGCACCGTTTTCCCAGTTTTCCATGTATCACATCTCAAGAAATGTTTGCGTGTTCCGGAGGAAAGAATAGAACCTCGAGGTATCCAACTCAAATCAGATTTGGTGTATCGTGAGCAACCAGTCCGGGTGTTAGACACTAAGGAACGTGCTACTCGGAATAGTGTGGTGAAAACATACAAGATACAGTGGGATCATCATGATGAGGGAGATGCAACTTGGGAAACAGGAGAGTATCTACAAAAAGCTTATGAAGAATTTTATAACAAATGGTTCGTAACCCAAATCTCGGGACGAGATTTTTATAAGGGGGGAGGGCTGTAACACCCCGGTGTTATGCCTACATTTAGGCACTGCAAATCACGCATATCATGCATCATCAAGCATCCAAATCATACATGCTTAATCATGTGCATACCAATTGAAACATTGTTTTGAAACATCTAAAACATGCGTGAAACCTGAATGTTGCATACACCTGTTAAGAATTGTTTTGCCCTGAATTTTTCTTGCTAGGTTAGTAAAACATGTTTGGCTACTATTGTAAATCATCTAGAAATGTTTAGTTCAATTTTTGGAGCAATGTTTGTATTCAAATTAATTCAAAATTTGGCTTCAAAAATAAATCCCAAAAATTAGGGTTTTGAGCTAAGCGTGGACTTTGGTCTTACAATTAAAAATCTAGAAAGAATTTGGCTATGGTCATAAAAGAAAAGTTGTAGAGAATTAAATTCTAAACAACTTTCATTTTTGGTACATTTTCAAAAGAGGTCATTTTCTTGCTCAAAATAATATTTGAAAGATGGCATTTAAAAATTCCTTGAAAATTTTATTTGGAAAAAGGATTTTTCTCCTTCGCGGGCCGCCGCCTCGCTTTTGGCCCACCTGCCGAAGCCGGCCCAGCGCGCCAGTGAACCCGCCCGCGCGCGTCGGCCCACCTCGCGCGCTGGCCTGCTCACGCCATCCCGCGTTGCGCTCGCCTTGGCCCAGCCCCACGCCGTTCCCCTGCTCGCCGCGCGCCCACGCGCCGACCGCGGCAGAGAACTCCCGCCGCGTGGCGACCATGTGCCGGCGTCGCCCGCCGCGTGGCAGCCACGGCTAGACCCCGCGCCCACGCGCCCGCCTACACCTGCTGGTGCCCGTGCGCTCGCTCACTCCCGCCCGCGCTGCCTTCCTTCTCCTCCAGAGCCGAGAGCCCCAAGCTCTGCACTCGCCGCGCCCGCCGCTCCGCCGACGTCGAGCTCCCGCACCACCGCGCCATTCCTCGATTCCTCCTGCCTGCAACTCCGCCTCGCCCTCCTTCAAGTCGCGCTCGAGCTTGCGCCGCCTTCCGAGCATAGGTTGAGCTTCCCCGCGCCTCACCACTGACGGCCATGGCGCCGCCGTGCTCGGCCGCCATGGAAGTCGTCTTCCTTCTCTTCTCCAGCCTCGCCTAGCTACCCTACCGCACTCGCCTTCTCCTCGCACATCCCGTGCGCTCGCCAGCTCTCACTGCCGTGGCCAAAGATGGCCGCCGGCCTCGTGGCCGAGCTGCGCCGCCGCGCCAGCGCGCACACCGGCGAGGCCTCAGCCTCAGCCAGCCAGCCGGGCCGGCCAGGCCGAGCGGCCATGGGCCGAAGCCCTGCCAGGCCGCCGCGCTCCCCTTTCGCTCGGGCCGCGCAGGCCGGTTGTGGCCAGTGGGCCAGTTCGTTTCCACAGGGCCGGCCCAGTAGGAGTAGAAATAATTCGTTTTCAATTTCTCTTTATTATTTGAAAATAGAAATGGTTTGGAAAATGTTTGGGTACTCAAATTTGCTCCAAATTTGTTGAAACAAATTTTGCTAGGTTCCTTATCATCAGATCTACTTGGGAAAATTATTGCATGTCATTTTTGGGATACTTTTCTGTAGGATTTTATTTAATCATGGATATTGCTGATAACTTGAAAAATATGTAGAAAAATCTATAGTCTGCAGAAAAATATGATTTCAAGTTTGTTAATCTTCTTATGTCATGTACTTCCTAGGAAAAATATGTTTCATGCATGTGCTGTGGAAAACTTTGGAGGTGTAGTTCAAGTACCTTTAATGGCTGATTTTTGTTATTTTTGCTAGAGAGCAAACTTTGTATAAAACATGCATGTGATAATTTTTGTACAGTCATTGTATGCTATGAAGAACCTAGGAAAAATATTAATTCTGTTGTTTGACACTTTTCACAGTTCAAAGTATTTTTATGTACAAAATCATGCCATAGTTTGTGATTTTTGTGTAGGCTAATCCACTCATTCAATTATCATGAAAATCTGATGGTAGTCTACTTAGAGTAGTACCATGCTACTGTAATTTTCTCAGATTTTTATAAGCACCAGAAATATAGATTTCTGTTGTAGCCCTAATTTAAAAGGAATTAAAAGAATCCTCTTTAATACAAGGTTAGTTAATAATAATAGCTTTGGTGTATCTTTGAAGCATTTCATAAGATATGTTGACTTAACATATTAGTAGTAGAAGAGAATGCAGTAGATGACATGTGCTTGTAGTATAGTTTCTTGGATGATGTTGACTACCTTGCATTTAAACATATCCATTGCATTCATCTCCTTCGATGCACCGTTTGCATAATCACTTACGCGCATTGCATCATACAGGATCGCAAACCGAGAACCCAGTCGTCATACCCGAGGAGCCCGAGGAGCAGCTCGAGGTGCAGCAGCAGGAAGTGCCAGAAGCCGACGAGGAGGACGTTGAGGAACTTCCGGAGTGCCCCGATCACCGCCCGAGCTCCTTCGAGAGAGGCAAGCCCTGGAGCATTTTTCTCCCGGTTTGCAATTATTTCATTAAATGCTTTACTTTAATTGATGCATTATGTTCAGGAGTTGTTTGCAACCGTTGCTGCATTATACCTTGTTTACCTTTGTTATACTATATCCTTGTTACCCTGGTATCCAGCAGTCGAGTCATTGCTTAGCTGGCTTAGACCGGTAGAAGTCGGGTGATTTCCTGTCACCTGCGAGCTATAGGTGGTTACCTGGATCTGCTTGGATGACTATGAAGTCATGGTATAACTAAGTGTTAAATGAAGTTGAGACCGGACGGAGACTTGCAGAGTTTCGGACTGTAGTGTTTTCTGTCTGTGTCGATTAAGGACCGACCGTTGTTGGGCCTCGAGTCATGTTGAACGCATGCCTTACATTTAGCTGGCCGGATAAAGTACCTTCCGACCAGCGAAGCTGGAGATTTTTCGGGCCGAGTAGATTGCCCGCAACGCACTGTGCCAGAGCAGGTGTGGTAGGACACGGGGGCGGGATGATAAGACCAAAGTGCAGTCGGTCGGCCCCCGGGTACATGTGGTTCCTGGCAAACTCGAGATTCCTGGAAAGTTGACTCGGTGATCAATATCTCACTTTAGCGGGTGAGTGAGGTTTGTGTAAGGAATAAATCACCAGCTGGTTAGGAATCGATTCGAATCGCCATCGCTCCTGGATAGTGAGCACTTGACTTGAGTTACTTCATCAGTAGTAAATGTTATGGAACACTTGGACAGTTATAATGAATATGACAGTATGGAAGTTGTTTAATGATCATTGGTTATCATTATCTGCTTAATCACATGTTTACTCTAGTATAGGTGCAAATCTAGTCAACAGGTTAATAATAATTAACTTGGCAATATTGCTTTTCGAAAGGTTCTTGAAATGCTAAAAATGCTTCTTTTTGCAAATGAGTCAGCTACCCTACTATAAAGCCCTTCATAATCCTTGGTGTCACTTATTTTCGGTTATGTCGGGTAAGTCTAGCTGAGTACCTTCTCGTACTCAGGGTTTTATTCTCACTTGTTGCAGATGGGCAGATGTATTATGGCTACTGTATCAACTGCCTTTATCCTACGATGGATGATGCTTAGGACCATGGGCATGGTCATTCCTTACGTCTCGTCTGATGCTTTTGTTGGAGATGATCATTCGCTGGCACTATATTAAAACTCCGCGTGAGTGTGTGTGGTTTGAACAAATGACTTCCGCTACTTTTATTCGAACTGGTTTTGTAATAACTATGTTGAAACTCTGATGTATCTGAGACTGTGAACTTTTATGTAATATGTGATGGTGACCGCTAAACTTATTACGATCTTGGTTGGAATAGAAGTTAGTTTGAAATCCTTCGCGATTTCACGGACTACCGGGTTATACGGGCTTAAGTTTGCTAAATCATCTGCCCTGGCGGATGATTTTCTTACTTAATTTCGTATAATTGGTCGGTTCTGTTACAGCCGGCAACCCTGGGGATTCCTCGCTCCTAGGTGCTCGGTGATCGGCAACGACGCCGGGGACTCCTCGCTCCTCGGTGCTCGGTCATCGCCAGTGACGCCGAGGACTCCTCGCTCCTCGGTGCTCGGTCATCGTCAGCGATGCTGGGGACTCCTCGCTCCTCGGTGCTTAGAAATCACCAGCGACACCGAGGACTCCTCGCTCCTCGGTGCTCGGTCATCGCCAACTACGCCAAGAACTCCTCAGTGCTTGGACATCTCCACCTACGCTGGGGACTCCTCGGTGCTCGGTCATCGCCAGCGACGCTTGGGACTCCTCGCTCCTCGGTGCTCGGTCATCGCTAGCGATGCCGGGGACTCCTTGCTCCTTGGTGCTCGGTCATCGCCAGCGACGCCGGGGACTCCT
Organism: Miscanthus floridulus; assembly: GCF_019320115.1. NCBI lineage: Eukaryota > Viridiplantae > Streptophyta > Magnoliopsida > Poales > Poaceae > Miscanthus > Miscanthus floridulus. The sequence continues at coordinate 78,818,442 of NC_089586.1, forward strand.
CGCTCCTCGGTGCTCAGTCATCACCAGCGACACCAAAGACTCCTCGCTCCTTAGTGCTTGGACATCGCCAGCGACACCGAGGACTCCTCGCTCCTCGGAGCTTGGACATCACCGCCTACGCCGGGGACTCCTCGGTGCTTGGACATTGCTAGCGACGCCGGGGACTCCTCGCTTCTTGGTGCTCGGACATCGTCAGCAACCCCGAGGATTCCTCGCTCCTTGGTGCTCGGTCATCGCCAACGACGCCAGGGACTCCTCGCTCCTCGGTGCTCGGTCATCGCCAGCGACGCCGGGGACTTCTCGCTCCTCGGTGCTCGGACATCGCCAGTGACGCCAAGGACTCCTCACTCCTCGGTGCTCGGTCATCACCAGCGGCGCTGGGAACTCCTCGCTCCTCGGTGCTCGGACATCGCTAGCGACGCCGAGGACTCCTCAGTGCTCGGACATCACCAGCGACACCGGGGACTCCTCGCTCCTCGATGCTTGGACATCGCCAGCGATGCCGGGGACTCCTCAGTGCTCCCTTGGTGGTCGGATCTTGCTACATCTTGTCAGTGTGCTATGAAGCTACTCCATGCTATTTGGATCAGGGTGCTGATCTTGGGCAGCATGTCTGGGGTCTTGATACGTGTATGTCAGACAACATCATTAAGCTTTTAGACTTCTTTTTCTTTGACCCTGCTACAAGATTCATTCTTCATCTTCTAGCAAGCTCAGGGACTAAGTGGGCACACTTCACCTTGTAGTGAATGTGCTTGTTCTCATCTCGAGGCTACGCCCGGGGACTGGCTGCCTGCTCGGCTGGTTTTCTACTTTATGACCCTGGCACCACGTGACTACATCACCTACTGTCAGGCTCAAGGACTAGCTGTGGGGGTATGGCCCTCAAGACATGGGCCACACCATCAGAGGTGGCCCGACCCACAAGATCAAGGCATGCACGGCGCTGCTCGATGTGCACCGCAAGCTATTGTATAGTACCAAATAGGATAATTTACTTGTAACCCTACCCTTCTAGACTATATAAGGAGAGGCAGGGGTCCCCTAGCGGACAAGCTACTTGGTCGTCTAGATCAACACAATATAACAAAGACACAGGACGTAGGGTATTACGTCGATCAGACGGCCCGAACCTGTCTAAATCGCTATCTCTGCGCCTTGTGTCACCATCCGGTTCCTGATTACACGCACCCCCACCGACAAATCTACCATCGCGGGATACCCCTCGATGGACTACCGATGACATTCTATCAATAGGTCAGCATTGACCGGACGCATCTGGTCACGAAAACTGCCCTCTAGAGCCTTACTGATGTTGATCGGACTCTGGCACCCAACGTCCGGTCACTTTGCTGCTCAGCGTCCAGACAGTAGTCGGAACCTGACCAGCATCCGGTCAGCACTGACCGAATGCATTTGATCAGGATTCTCCCTCTTTGGAACCTTACTAGAGTTGACCGGACTCTGGCACCCAGCGTCCGGTCACATTTCACTCAGCGTCCGATCGCAACCAGACGACTTCACCTTGATCAAATGAACTGACCGGACTCTACGCCAGCGGCCGGTCAATATTTGACCCTCCATTCACTTCCAACTCACAATCATATGTGAATGAAGTTTGCTCCAATTGATCTAAGGGCTACTTAGGAGCTACCTAGTGCTAGATTTGATAAGTGTGCACCACACCTAACCTACTAGACTCACCTAGGTCAAGCTACCCATCCATACCCCCCTTAATAGTACGGCCAAAGGCAAAACAAAGTCCTAAACTACTCTAAGTGTCTCTTCAACACCAAACAACACTTACAACTAGTCCATCCTTAACCTTGTCGTCCATCCTTTGAAAACTGAAACGATTTCCATCATAGGGGCATGATAACCATGATTGCCCAATCAATTGTCATTACCATGACCTAACTTAATTGCATCTACAAAACACACGTTAGTCACAGTAATCTCGTATTGTCATTAATCACCAAAACCCAACTAAGGGCCTAGATGCTTTTAGACGTTTAGAGGGTGATCAGTTTGAGGTGACTGAGGATCAGCAGGGAGACCAGCAATACCAAGAGGAGGACTTTGAGGAAGGCAAGTGTAGCAAAGGCCCCTTGTACCTACGAACTATACAATTTATTTACATGCATGTGTCTAAATTTGAATTACCTTTAAGGACTTTACCTAGATTACTATTTGTACCACATATCCTTGATACCTATGGTTTGACATACATTTTGGATAGATGCTGCAGCGCTCAACATAAAATAATTGTTAAACATGACTAAAGGTATTATGCAATGTGATAAAATAGAGCTTTTTAGCAACAATTAGGGGGCTAGAGTACGGGGTTGAGTGCTCTAGTGCCTCTCCATAAGGACTTAATCCTAAAGTGGCCACCTAGGAGGTTTTCATACAACCCCGAGTGTCATATGGCTCTGACTTTAACCTGTTAACTAGATCATACTAGCTTGTCTGTAGCTTTCCGTAAGGGCAAGAGGGGGGCACTAGTTGGTATGTTTCTTTTCCTGCTAGGGTGTGTATCGTGTCGTGACCATGAGTGCCACTCCTAAAGGAGGGCCACATATGGCTAGACGGCTGAAACCTTAGCAGCTACGACTTGTTAGTGCAACTAGCGAAGGGTTACGTAGTGAAACCTTGCCACACTTCCTAGGTAGAGGTGTTGTGGGTTTTGCAAACCCCAGCATTGGGAATCACAGCTCGGTGGGTAACCTGTTATAACAGCCGTACTCACGGATACAAGCGATCTGAATCCTTCATGATTAGTGGTTACTATGGATGGTTGGGGAATTGGTATAATCTTGATTATTCACTATTACCACTTGGGTTGGGATTATTCACTAAAGTAGTGATACAGGATGCTAAAACTTGAACAACTAAAATTGTGAACTGCAGTCAAACCATGTCTAGCCTTTGAGCCTCATAGATCCCTTTGATATACTTGCTAAGCATGGAGAGCTTACACTTGTTTTACATTCAATGAAAATCCCAGATGGGTAACAGATAACGTGTATGAAGAGTTTCCAGAAGATGTCCAGGACTACTACATTGTTGTTCACCAGTTGGAGTCCGTATGGCAGTTTGGGCTTAGATTTCCGTTTTGTGTAATAATGTTGCCAATGAGCAAGACTATGTGATAACAGTATGATGGCATATGCGATGTAATAAAGTACTTTACTTTGATATTACCACAATTTGATGGTATATGTGTGTTTGGACATCCTGGACGCATATATATGAGTACTTGATTTTGCTATGCAAAATTGGGTGCGACAACAAGAGAGAAAGAATATATAAAAGTGGTTAGAATAATTTAGAAATAGTATATGATACCTGATGTAAAATTGTGTTCTATATTTTAGGAGTGAATTACTGGAAACTGTTGGAGATGGTCTTATTTATTCCTTCTAATAACTTTTGGTGAGTTAGAAAACCCCATGGTTTTGCGAAAAAATTGTTGGGAACTCTTGGAGATGCTCAGTGTCTCCGTTGGGATCTCTAATTAGTAATAGTATAGATAGATAGATGCAAAATTAGGGGGTTAGTTTATGTACTTTCATAATGGCAGAAGTGGATAATTTTTTATAAATTATGTACAATAGATCCGATGACTCTTATTCACGATGATGGTTCTAGGATTTATCTATTTTTCTAGCGTGTCTGGTCGGGATCTTTGATTATTAATAGTATGATGTTACTCTTCCTATCTCAATGAGTAGGCAGAGAAGAAGATGCGAATGGGCACAAGATGGCTACAAACAACCACATCCTCATGTACCCTTTCATTATCATTGAAGTCCAAAAACAATATGCAAGAGAAATTATGAAAGGGAATGACATGAAAATTAGGTTTGCAGAACATTCCAAGTAAAAGCAATTTGTCCACCTAAAATTTGACAGGCAAAAGTATCAACAAAAGCAATGTGTATTACACATCTAAAAGGTTAGTCACACAAATTTCAGTGCCATGTTTATACAACTTGATTTTTTTTGGACAAGTACCGCTTGAATTTGTGTGCGCTACACACATACGAAGGCCATTGACCGGCCAATGGCCCACACCCAAAAGTATGGAATTTCTGTGTGCTGAGTATTTGCACAGTTTGACTAGCATTTTGTTCCTGAAGTTGAAGACTTGCATGACGGTTACAGTCTTGCGTGTGCAATTGCTAGCATAGATAGGTCAAGGATGCCCTTTTAGGAACATTTATGAATTCATGAGCATTTGTTAGCAAACAAGCTAGTGCTGTGTCATGTGCATTCTCACAAGTGATCTTTTCTTTATAGCCTACATGGAACATTCTAACAAAAGATTGGCTCTGCACCTTGAACTGTGCCCTTTTTGCATGATATAGGTCACTCACAACTCAACTACCTTAGCTTTCCTTCGCTTTTGCTTTGGACATGAGCCAGCCCAGGAAATCTTACCGAAATCTAGAGCAGCCGAATCCACCACCGTCACCATTGATGAATGATGATGATTAGCTTGGAATCTGAAAGCTTGGGAAGGTCCAATGATGCTACAAAGCCCCTAATCATGGCATCCACACCCACACCCAGCATTTCCTCAGGGCCCCTGAAAACGGCGTCGAGCTTGTTTTCAACAACGGCCATAAGGCGGTCACCGTCGTCATCACACTTTTCGGTAAGATTGGAGGTGATCAGGGGGAGATCCTGCTGTAAGAGTGGCTGCCTCACTTTGTACCGCTGGAGGGGAGCACTGCCGGTGCCAACTCCTTCCACAGTCCCCCTGAGGTGGAATCAGCCACAATTCCACTCTTCCATTTCTTAAGCTGGATAGATGATTTTGCATCGCTCTTTTCAGGTCAGGATTAAAAGGAGAGAACACAAGGAAAAGGAGATCAGATGTGCCTTTGTTTGTGTCAACCATTCTGATGCGTAATGACGACTGCTCGTACTGTTTAAGGATGAACAGGTTCAGTTGTTTTCAATTAAGTATCAATTGCAATTAGGGGCAAACGAGCTTTGTTGCAAAGGAAACGGCTTTTGAGCAGGCCAATTGAGTATCAATTGCAATTAGGGGCAAACGAGCTTTGTTGCAAAGGAAACGGCTTTTGAGCAGGTGGTTTGGTCTTGGTTCTCAAGAAATGTATGGCTTCCATCTTGCCAGGTGAGTCCAGATCTTCATCCTTCCCAGAGGGAACCAGTCACCAAATGATTGGCTGATTGAATGGATGATCATTGTTCAGCAAAGCGGAAAAGAATGAGTGCACAATCCCAGCAGCTTGGCATCATATAAAGCAGTTTTCATCTTTAGAAATGCCATCATGAGCCAATGATTAGGGCTGAACTTAACAAAGAAAAACTTTGCACGAGAAGGTACATTGATATTATTCCAAAGGATAAGTGGTTCTCTTTATTCTTGTATACAGGTATTTATGTACAATCTACAATTATAACGTCCTTAACTTTACAAGGCTATGCAATATACAGTTGATACACTAGTATCATAAGCCTGATGTATCGTCAAGCAGGATGCTCCCATCAAATGCTGATATACATTCTCCTAAAAAAATGCCATCATTGGTAGTACTTGCATTCCAATTAGAACTAGGGAATTTGCATACTATAGTCTGCAGCAGGTACTTGTTACAAAGTGCTGATGGATTTCTCTTAAGATGTTCCTTCTGATTTGATGTTCCTGTTAACAGATAACACAAATCAGGTTAGTGATTTGTGGACATGTGTACAAGGAGTACGGTCATTTTCTGCTTCTTCATAATCTATGTGCCTGAAGCTAAAACAATTTGTATTTGCAAACATAGAGCAACTTCTGCAGTAAGCACACTATGGTTGAAACATAAGGCATTGGGGTAATATGTGAAAACAGAAGCAACACTCTAAAAGTCTAAATAGCAAAGGTTTTTGGGCACCCAAAATACATTACTGTTACTGTTAGCTATCTTGACAGAACTCATGATACAATTTGCTAGTAAGCACAGTATATTGTAAAGTTATAGGTTGGAATAAACAACAAGCACAGCACTGAGCAATCAAAAGGTTCTAGTCTTCTAGAAAGCATCAAACCATTCCTGACCAAGTTGGAGACGCTCCCAACCACTGCTGCAGCAGGCTTCTAAAACAGCTATCGTAACCTACAAGCAACGGATTCGGTACCATCTAACAATGTTCTTTTGTCCTTAAGTTCTATGTACTTGCCGGTCACTGAAAGGAAGGAATGACATTAAGGAGCAAGTGAAATTGTATGATGAACCAAAGGGTAGCACCTACTTTCTTGCAGTAATGCTAATATTGGCATTGTAGGTCAAGATAAAATATGAAAACTTCAAGGTGTAAGGAGACAGCAAGATAAATCAAATTATAAGAGTTTACAGATAGCCATGTTTCCAGAATACATGCTCATGATGTACAATATACAAAGTGCAATTACTAGTGGTTTAAATGAGAAAGGCTACATAAGCTATTTCAATCACAACTCATTTTTTACTAGATAAACCACATTGATCCTGCTAATGGCTTCACTTTTCTTCCATCCCTATCCAAGTATCCAGTGTTCCCAACTATGCCTAAGTAATTCAATAGATAAATACAGTTTGTGAGAGAATAGGGCTGCAGGTATTCACAATACAAGGTGTAAAAAAAACTTGTGTTTTCGTAAGGAACAAACATGGACATAGTTATAGCTCGAGTCAAAAAATGGAGTAGCTCTCAAGTGCCGGAGGCTCCCACATGAGTGGGGTCTGGGGAACGGAAAAACCGAGGCAAGCCTTCCCCCCGCAAATCCGCAGAGAGGCTTATGGACCAAAGTTTGAAATGTCTAGGCTTTTCTTTGAATGCAACAAACAGTTTTACTTTAGCACCAATAGTAGGCATGAAAAGAAATTTAGGAATTTGAGATGGGCATCCAGAGGGTAAACACGAAGAACACAAAAATGCAGGTAATTATGCCTTGCCTTCAGGTCCTTCAGGCATTGTACCAAACTGCAAATGAAGTTGAATCAGGTTTGAAATAGTGAAATAGACAGCTAAAGCAACTGTCCCCGCTTCAATTTAACTACAATTGCAACCACAAGAAGAGCTGCAGCATCACCATATGCCCAATCAGATCAGATAGTGGGTGGACATGCGGTATGTGGATACAATCCTAATCTACAATCTACTGCACAAAACTGCTTCGCCAATGGCATGAGTCCAGGACTCAACAGCACTGGAGCACTCAATCTGGATCCAATTGAACAAAAGTTGGCCAGTTAGTTTCCACATGAATCAGCACCTAAACATCCTGATGAGCAAAAGCAGGAGGCTTGTGTGGTCGTGCGGAGGTAAAGCTTTGACCTTTGCGCGGCCTCCGCCTGGTTCTGGTAGAACTTGGCGAAGCGGCCGCGGTTGGCTGGCTTGGGTTTAACGGGCTTCTTCGGGCGCAGACCGGCGATCTCCTGCACCAGCGGCACGTGCACCAGCACCGTTCTCCACGCCACGTACCAGCCTGGGGAGACGAAGCGGATCAGGGAACACACGCAACTAGGTAACCGAGGGGAAAAGGAGGGGAGGCATACTGAGGAGGATGAGGGTGAAGACGAAAGCGATGGCGAGGACAGGGCGGACGAGAAAGACGACGGCGAACTCCGACGCAGCCGCCAGGCCGCCGCTCGCCATGGCGCCGGCGGCAGCTCAGTTCCGGCCTTGCAAGGAGGGGATCCGCTCGCGAGGCTGTTGGGTCTATGGCATGCGGGGCCCGCAGAACTCCTTGGCGCAAGCAAAAGCCTGGTTGCGGTTGCAGTTGCAGTTGCAGTTGCAGCGCCCACTTTGCTGGCAATGCAAGCAATCGGAATCGGAATTGCCGAATTGGTGTGCAACCGGTTTCGAAGGAGAAACAGAGTACTAGCCCATGCACTACCCACAGGCTAGATCAAATCCCAAGGCAATAATATTTGCGTAAAATCACCCGTTGTCCCTTTTGTGTAAATCATAAATTTGTGTGACCGACCGTGAGTCAGTCACCAGGAACCCACAACAAAACTTTGCTCAAACGTTCATCAGAAGATGCCGGCCTGGCAGGCTGGCCCGATCCAAGCCAGTATTACCACGGGATGGTATAGGTGGGTGGGTGCAAAAATTACAGAGAACTATTGACCCAATATTTCAATTGAATTTCTCATCGCTGTTTAAATAACAACACGACACGGTTACATTACACGTACCCCTTCCATCTTGATGTTTTTGAGGAACCAAACACTTCATCAGGACTGCTAAGAAAACCATATGCCAACTCAGCAGACACCGAATACCTCCCTCTTCAGCAGAAGATCGTTTGTCATGGTCATGTCACATCATCTTACTGAACGAGAATAGCACAGAAGAATGGCAAACCCACTATCGCTGGTATCCCTGCTCCCTCATGGTCACATGTTCTCAACATGGTTTCGGTTGCACCCCGCGCTTCCTTTTGGTCGGTTTTGTGGTACCATTGTCACTGGTAACTTGAGCCACCACAAGTTTTTGAGCAGGTAGCTGGCCAATGAAGAGAACATTTTGTGCCCAACCAGCGTAGCTTCCAAATCTAGTAACAAAGGCATCGGCAACAATAACACTAAGTTTTGGAGTCAAGCTCTTGCCAGCTAGCTCTGGTAATAGATATTGTGTAGCAACCTGCATTAAAATCCATATAGAGTTTAACACTCACATAAAATAGACTCTGGGTCATATTAAGTATAGACAGCAAACCTTCTTCAGGCTGCATCCTCAAGTTTGATTAAAAAATAATAAGAATTGAAAAAAAAAACACCTTAACAGGTACAGTCATTATGAATGCAGAAGGAATATGTATCTACACATGGTGATTGGTTTACTAGCATTTCAAATAATATTTACCTTCCAAACATGTGTGTCAACAGGAATAGCATGATTTTGATCAAGGGAGAACAGAGCAATGCAGGCAGCGACCTTTGGACCAACACCTGGCAGAGTGCAAAGAGCTTCAATCACATCTGAAAGCTCCTTCTTACGCAGTGAGGCAAACCATTTTTCACCTCCACCAGGTTTGGCCTGCAATTCTTTAGCAGTGCCAACAATGTACTTTGCCCTGCTCGTTTGTCATAAAAAAACACACAGAATTGCCCAAATCAGTAATACTATGAAGCTATCTAGCAATAATGTATACACAAACACAACGGATACTCATGAGCAATTACTAATTTATGATCTATGCAGTTACAATCCATAGAACAAGACTTTTCTGCCTGATAAGATGGTTCCCAAAGGACAAAATGCCAGTATGCTGCAAACACGAAGTTGAGTTTTATACATATTTACATCTATAGTACAAACATCAGCAGCATTATCATCTCCACCATAGCACAAATGTTCGTTGCCTGATTCGATCAACAACTAGCCCAACGTACACATTAGTTTCATTTCTCAACCAAAGCTTCAGTTGAAATAGTAGAAACAATAGCTTAATAACCTAGGACGACCTGCCAATGATGCTATTGCTGCAAATGAAATAGCAGCTACCAGAACAAGATAACAACAATAGAAAGAAAATCTTTGAGCTCCAGCCTACGATCTAGGAATTTAATCATGAAGTAAAACTGGCAAAGCCAAACAAAATTTGACGAGTTGTGCTGAATGATACTCCAAATGGAATGCAAAGTAGGAAGGCACCAAGAGCTGACCTGTACCCAAACCCGGCCTCACGAAGTTCCTGCTCCGACACGCGCGCGAGCCGCTCAATCGTGGGGAACCGGTGGAACACGAACCCACCAACCTCGCCGAGCCGCTCCCCGTAGCCTGCCAGCGTCCACACCATCTTCTCGATCCGGGCAATGTTGTTGTTCGAGGAGCAGAGGAACTGGAAGACGCACTCGACGGGGTCCTGCCTAAGCACCCGCGCGCCGCCGCCACCGAGACGCGCGGAGACCTCAGCGAAGCGCTCGTCTGCGGCGGCGAACTGCCGCCAGAGGTCGGCGAGGGAGACGGCCGCGTTGAGATAGTCGCTGAGCGCGGCGCGGGCAGAGGGCACCGAGGAGGCGGGGTAACCGCCGTCGTTGTGGAGGAGGAATGCGAGGCGGCCATCGTCGGAGTCGGGCAGGTGGGAGAGGGAGACGAGGTGGGGCCCCACGGCACCGGTGAAGCGGAGCGGAGAGAGGGAAGTGCGGCGCCAGAGGAAGGTCTGGCCGGTGGGGAGGGTGAGCGGGAGGGAAAGGTCGGCCGTGGAGAGCGGGAGTGGATGCCACTCTTCCTGCGCCTCGACGGCCCCGGCAGCGAGGGGGAGGCGGCGACGGGCGGAGGGAGTGGGATCGTGGTGGTCGGGGGTTTCAGGTTTGGGGGCCTCTATGGACGGGACCGGCGGCGGGGTAGAAGAGAGTTGTGGAGGAGACGGCGTGAGCGACGGCGCTCTGACAACGCGGCGGCGGCGAGGAGGCATGGCGGCGACAGCGGCGGCGAGGGGAGTAGACCGTGGAAGAAGCGGGAGGCGCATCCTACTTTACGCAAACTAGCCTAGAAGGCGGAAAGGTATTATAGAATTTAAAATATATTTCGCCGCAAGTGCTTCCTTCAGCAGTTCGGCACACCAGTAACGTTCACCTGGAACTATAAACTTCAAAAAAAAAAAAAGTTTACCAGCACCCCCTCAAAGCATTTAAATATATACTCCCTCAGTCCCATTAAAAATATCGTTTTTAACTTTTAGACTTCTTATTTGATCATTCATCTTATTCATTTTTTTTATAAATATTATTTACTTTGTTATGACTTATTTTATCATGAGAGATACTTTAATAATGATTTATTTATTTTATTATTTGCATAAAAATATGAATAAGACGAACGGTCAAACAAGTGGTCTAAAAGTCAAAAATGACACTTTCAATGAGACGGATGGAGTAAGTGCAAACTACAAGAAGGCAAGACCCTTTAGAACAAAAAGGAAAGCATTGGAATTTTGGAGAATTTTAATTACATAGGAAATTTCTTATATCCCTTTAGAACAAAATTAGGTTAGGACAATGTCGATGTTTTACCACCGGCAACCCGTCACGGGGTACCCGGGACGGTGATTTGTTCGGAGGGGTATCAGCATTTGCAGGAACTCGATGGTAAACACAGGGAGACAATGATTTATACTGGTTCGGCACGCCGGAAAGTCACGGCGCCCTACGTCCAGTCTGGTGTGGATAGTATATTGCGCCCTGCGCTATTTGTTGTGTTGCGAGGTATGTTGTGGTTGTGAGTTCTGTCGGTTATGTCTGTCGCCCATGTGTGTGTTAGCTGCCGATCTAGGGACCCCTGTCCTCCTTTATATAGTTCAGGAGAGGCGGGAGTCCTAGTCGGTTACAAAGTAGAGATCCTAGTAGGATTACGTGTAACTAGTCCTAATAGGATTACATGTAGGGAATCCTAGTTGGACTAGGTCTTCTTTTCTCTTCTCCGTGGGGAACCTTATGGGTCCCGCATCGACAAGCCCCCGAGCATTTCATGATTGAGCTTCAAGGGCCGGGTTGTTTGTAGACTTGTTCCGGGTTCTTTCTTGAAGTGAAATCTTGAGATGGTCTTCTTTGTCTTTTCTCCGGCTGATGTGCACTTTTGAACAAAAGTGCACTCAGTGAGTGTAGCCCCCGAGCCTCTTGCTTGTTGGGACAAGAAGCCAGAGGGTCCCTTTAGTCTTCTTGGTTGCTCTGAGTTTTTTTGGGTGGGTGCAATTTTTCGTAAAAATTGCACTCACTGAGTGTAGCCCCCGAGCCTCTTGCTTTTGCTTGCAAAAGTTGGAGGGTCCAGATTCTTGTCTTCAAAAAATTTTTGGGGTTATGTATCCCGCAGCCCCCGAGCCTTCTCCGAGTACTTTTCTTTAGAATAGAAATCGGATGAAGGGTCTTGATGTGTTGTCTTTGTTGTAGTCTTGAGTACTTGAGCCCCCGAGCTTAGTGTTTGACTAAGCCGTGATGCTCTTCCGAGTTGTTTTTATTCATCCAGGTCATTTCTAGACTTCTCTGGTTCTTGATGTACCTCTTCCAGGTTGTTTGCACTTCGTCCAGGTTCTTTCTGAACTTGTATGTACCTTATCCGGGTTGTTTTCTGATCGATCCAAGTTCTTTTTTGTCTTGATTTCTGTTCCCAACTTATCTGTGTTGTTTTTCTTCAATCCGGGTTCTTTCTGATCTTGTCTTGGTCCTTGCCACACCTTGTCGGGGTTCTTTTTTGATTAATTCGGGTTCTTTCTGATCTTGTGTTGGTCCTTGCCGCACCTTGTCGGGGTTCTTTTTTGATCAATCCGGGTTCTTTCTGATCTTGTCTGAGTAAAATAGCTCTCAGGAGCGTGTTTTTCCCGATCTCATGGTATAGATGTAGCTCCCCTGCCTTGGTTTATGGACGAGTCGTTGATCACTGCAGCCGGGTGGTCGATCAGTGCGACGTGCGGCCGAGTAGGTAGAGTAGACTTGATAGCTCTCTTGTTGCTTGGTAGCCGGACAGTTTGGCCGAGTAGTTTGTTGATGGGGTAAACCAGTCGAGTGGCCGGTATGTCGAGTATTCGGAACAACTCGGAACCTGTCATCATGTACTCTGAAGCCTTTGTCGTGGTCGTTGCCGACAGTGTGCGTATGGTGCATCCATCCAGCTTGACGTGTGTGATGAAGTTGTCGCGGGTGCCGGATGAAAGTTGATCTTTGTCTGTGTATGTGTACTAGTTCACATATCCATCTTGTAGTCTTGTATGTGTCCAGTAATCAATTTGGATGGCTTCTGGTCTTGCTTGTACGTATATATACACATACGCCTTCCTTGTATTTGTTTGTTTGTTGTTGTGGCGATGTAGTCAGATGTCTCCGGATATACAGAGTTGAATTCGGATGTCGCGTTCTTGGAGTTGAACTCGGATGTTCTCAGATAAATCCCAGTTGTCCTCCGATCCAGCTACATCCATGAGCCCTCGAGGTGTTCGAGTTGGAGTCGAACTCAGTTGTCTTCTTGTCGAGGTGAAATCCGGGGCTGGTTGTCGGACGTAGCATATACACCATACGTGTTCGTGCGTGTATATACATATATATGCTATCCCTTTTTTTTTGGTAGGCCGTGCGTCTTCTATCTGGTCATACCTCCGTATCCGAGTTGATAATGTTGGGACGTACTCCTTGCCGAAGTTGATGTTAGCTGATCCAACATGTGGTGATGTCGGACTCTTCGTCGTGGCCGAGTAGTTCACTGACTCCTGACTGGTGCCTTGAGTCTTCTGCAAATTTGAACGTGCGGCTTTACTTGCTTGCTTGTTGAATCAGGACGCCTTGGCCTGTTGAGGATGTTGCCGTGATTAGCCGAGTTGTTGTTGATGATGGTCGGCGAGAGTTGTCACGGCGAGTTGTCGACGAGTGCCGTGCGCAGAGATCCGTAGCGAGTTGTTGATCGTGGTTGACGGGAATTGCAGCGTCTTGTTGACAAGGGCCGACGAGAACCACGGCGAATTTTGATCTGAGGTCCACCGAGAGTACCATGGAGATAGCCTGTTAGAATCGATCCACCGGTAGCGGACATATGCTCGAACCCGGGAGGCGCAACCTGCGGCTGCTTTCAATAGAACTCAGCAATTTGTAGGCTTAGTTCAAGACTGCTCTGTTTTGTAGTTGATATATATGCTGTCGTGCTGCACATGCATTTGTAGATGCAAGTCAGAATGGATCTCTGTCTCCGTGCGTGCTCATATTTGCACTTATCTTGCTGATGTAACAATATATAGATCTTTGTTCCCTTGTCACATGTGGCTGTAGCTGATGTGCGGAGCGTAGATCGTCGTGTCCGTGTGATCATCCACGTCTTGATTGACTTAGGACGAGTCGATTTTTTGGTGACCGCCCTATCCCAAGTTGTTTGACGACTCTTGCCTTGAAGAAAAAACTGGAAAATCTCTCTTGAGGATATGTACTCTGCAGCAGCCTCTTACCGGGTTCTTTTTTTAGTGGAAAGAACTCGGATGAAGGGTCCGTTCGAAAATACTCAGGTAGCTGTAGCTTTTAATGCTATTTCTGACTTGTCAGAGGTTGGTGGTGGTTGGCCGTTGAAGAATAAAGGCATCGTGCTCACAAGTTGCACAGTGATTGGATATTCCTTTGGATATGCTGTCAGGGTGCCCTTTGCTCCATGTGAAGCATTTTGGCAGTCTTGAGTAGTCACGTCTTGTCTGTGTCCTCTTTCTTAGGCGCTGCCGGGTTGTTTAGTTTGTGCACTTGGTCCATGTACACTGCTCCTTGGCTTATAAATACCCTCCTGGCAATCATGTTTGCAGTCCAGTGTAGTTGAAGTGTTGAGCTTGAAATTCCTAGCCATGGATATGTTGGTTTGCGAGGTTGGAATGAGTAGCAAATCTTGTAGGCTTTGAAGTCGGTGCAGGATCTGACCGCCAAGTTGTCTGTTGCTGAGGAGAACTGGAAAAATTTGTGTCGATCCTCCCAATGGATAGCCAATCTTCTTCGGATGCCAGAGGATGAAGGGAAATCGTGGGGTCAATTTGCCTCGTTGATCCCCGTTCGTCTCCAGGATTTCCTCAAAGAAGCTGCCCACGCCTGTGTCAAGAACACATTTTTTTTCATATCCGGGTTCTTGCTCCATCGACTCCTCTCGAAAAGCTTGTTGAAGAAGCTTGAGAGCCAAGAATACTCGGACAAGGTCGAGCAGGTGGAGTCTGAAGTTGAAGGCTTGAACATTGTTGTACCTTTGTGTGGTCTGGTTGTAACAAACAATGTTTTTTGATTTGTGTATATATGTCTAGGCTTCGTCCTAGCTTTTGCTTCTTCGTGGCTCCTTTTTGCCTTGTCTTTTTGTCCATTTGGTCAAAATCAGTAGCCGGCTGTGTACGGTTTTTCCGAGTTCTTTCTCCTTGATTCTGCGTGTAGCTTAGCATTTTTAGCTAAGTACGGCGCGTAGAATGCTGGATGTGAGCCAGTCCTTTCTTTCGGCGTATCCTTGGCTTGCGTTGGCTTGATAACCGTATTCGAGTTTTGCAACTCGGGACGATGTGTTTTAGCTATCTTGTAGACGTACTCAGGCGAGTTGTGACTATCTTGTAGTCGCATTCTCATCCGTGGTTGAAGAACCTGAAAAGGTGAGTGTTAGCTATCTTGTAGCTGTACTCGGGCGAGTTGGGACTATCTTGTAGCCGCACTCTCATCCATGGCTGAGAAACCTGGGAAAGGTGAGTGTTAGCTATCTTGTAGCTGTACTCGGGCGAGTTGGGACTATCTTATAGCCGCACTCTCATCCATGGTTGAAGAACCTGGGAAAGGTGAGTGTTAGCTATCTTGTAGCTGTACTCGGGCGAGTTGGGACTATCTTGTAGCCGCACTCTCATCCATGGCTGAGAAACCTGGGAAAGGTGAGTGTTAGCTATCTTGTAGCTGTACTCGGGCGAGTTGGGACTATCTTATAGCCGCACTCTCATCCATGGTTGAAGAACCTGGGAAAGGTGAGTGTTAGCTATCTTGTAGCTGTACTCGGGCGAGTTGGGACTATCTTATAGCCGCACTCTCATCCATGGTTGAAGAACCTAGGAAAGGTGAGTGTTAGCTATCTTGTAGCTGTACTCGGGCGAGTTGGGACTATCTTATAGCCGCACTCTCATCCATGGTTGAAGAACCTGGGAAAGGGCGAGCGTTTGTGTGCTCTGATGTGTAGAAGTGGCTTGCACCCGTGAAGTCTGAGTAGGCCATGGAGGTTCCGGTGTGCGCCGTCTTGCATGTCTCAGGCATATTCACGTACTTGCAGGTCGAAGTTGCATATGTTAGCTTGCATGGCCTTTGGTCTTGCATGCACGCATGGTCTAAATATTAGAAAGCCATGCATGCATCGTCTTTGGTGCTTGAGTGGATAGCTTCTCTCTAAGACTTGTTGTAGCACTCTCGGATAGTACCCGGTTTGAAGACTAAGTAGTACTCGGTTTGGATAGTACTCACTCGGTTTGTTCGCTGCTTGTTTGATGATTTAATAAAACTTACACACGACAACAGCCGTGCCGCTCTCCAAGCGGGTTGATTTCTGATCATCACTGTCCCGTTGCAGATTTGAGATAAGATTTGTAGTCGAATTCTGACTTGATGCAACCGAGTTCTTCGCGGACTCATCAATCCGATGCGCTTTCCGATGAATCGTTGTGTAGTTGACGGCGAGGGCTGAAGCCATTTCCTGTTGACGTTTTGAAGGTTGGAGCTGGGAGTTCAGAGGTTACCGCACCGGGTTGTTTGATAGAGGAAACTGACAACTCTTCTATGAACACTTTAGGTGGGACCTTTGCCCTGTCCGATCCGAGCTTTGCAAGGATGTCTGCTGCAACTTTTGAGTCTTTCTAGGTATTGAAATTGTTGCTTGAGCTTGCGTTCTTCGGCGCGATAAGCGTCCATGTTATCTTCGTCGAGGTATTCGAAATTCGTCCCCGGCTTGGTGCGTTGAGGCACTCGGGATTCGTCTCTGACTGGTGCTTCAGGTGCAATTAGTAGTCGAAGTAGTTTATTGAGGATCTCGGCGAACTAGCTGAGTTGTCGCCGTGGCCGTTGCTGACGGTTTGATGTGGTACTCAGATGAGTATTCAGATGTTTTGATGGCTCCAGAATTTTGCAGAGTAGTTGATCTTGCGTGAAGGAGAGTCGGTACTTGTGGACGGTCGCCTGTACGTACATGTATCTCATTGATAGAGTGTTGTACGTGAAAGCTCCAATAATTATCTGGCTTGCGTCATCTTCATGGTGCTTTAGTTGTACAGCTCCAAGGCTTGTAATATTAGTATGCTTGAAAGATGCGTACGTGCTCATGCCCACGCAAATATCTTAGTTGACTTCCATGTAGATGTACGCCCTCCTGTTGGCTTGTATGTATCTTGGCTCTGTATGAGTATAGGATCCTCTCGTTGTTCGTGCTGGTCATTTGTTAGCTTGTTCTCTCGATTCGGCTCGACGCAGTTGAATGCTCCATGAGGACGTATCGGGTTCAGGAGCCCGGCTGGAATCCTGTCCGCCGGGTGCTGATCCGAGTAGTAGTCAACAATCACCATGTCTGAGTTGCTACGGAGCCTGATCGAGTCGGATTCTGAAACCTTATAGATGCAGGCCACATGTATATGACTTACACGCAAGTTTATTTGCTTCCATGGGCCAATCATGCATGGCTTTCGTTTCTTGGCAGTGCGTGTGCACACATGCATGATATTGCATGGTCTTGTAGATTTGTGCGTACGCGGATCTCTTGTTTGCTTGTTATTGATTAGCGAAGTTTGTGGCAGTAGCAGCCGAAGCCGAGCTTCAGGGACTCTCGTATGGGCCGCTCGATGTGCCGCAGAGGCTTCGGCGAGCCGCTGCTCGCTAGGGTCGCTGCATGACTTGGTACATCATGATGTGTCTGTCACCGGAAACTGGCTTCATGACGTTGATTCTCGTTGCAGGTAGCCAAAAGACATCATCGTGACGTCCCATCGTAGACCGCCGTCGTGTGAATTCGAGTTGTTGTAGATGAATCTTGATCTTGAGGTCCACCGGTAAGTTGATCGGTGGTAGTGGGCGAAATAGAAAATTCTTCATGGTGAACCGAATCTTCGAGGAGACGGCTCTAGAGCTTGCCATCGTCGCCTGCCTCGCAGATCCATGAACCGAAGATGAGGGTTGATCCCGTCGAGAAGTTCATGTTGTCGAGGTCCGTCGAGCTCTCGGATGCAAATTCGCCGAAAGCCCCTACCTGGCGCGCCAGCTGTCGATGTTTTACCACCGGCAACCCGTCACGGGGTACCCGGGACGGTGATTTGTTCGGAGGGGTATCAGCATTTGCAGGAACTCGATGGTAAACACAGGGAGACAATGATTTATACTGGTTCGGCACGCCGGAAAGTCACGGCGCCCTACGTCCAGTCTGGTGTGGATAGTATATTGCGCCCTGCGCTATTTGTTGTGTTGCGAGGTATGTTGTGGTTGTGAGTTCTGTCGGTTATGTCTGTCGCCCATGTGTGTGTTAGCTACCGATCTAGGGACCCCTGTCCTCCTTTATATAGTTCAGGAGAGGCGGGAGTCCTAGTCGGTTACAAAGTAGAGATCCTAGTAGGATTACGTGTAACTAGTCCTAATAGGATTACATGTAGGGAATCCTAGTTGGACTAGGTCTTCTTTTCTCTTCTCCGTGAGGAACCTTATGGGTCCCGCATCGACAGACAAATTTCTTATATCCTCTTTAGACCCTACAAAATTTCTTTTGATTCCTATAGGACATATAAAACTATAGAAATTTTGAAGAAAAACTAGTTTGAGGTTGGATCTAATCGAAACTTTTCATTATGTATATCTCTCTTACAATTCCTTCATTTTTCTATGTTGCATCCAAAAGTCACAATGGAAACTTTCATGCATTTTAAATTCATGTAGGATTGTTTGTTCCATACAACTCTAGCTTGCCACTACCTCCCTAGGACCTCCCACACCGCCATCAATAGGGCCCTCCTCTAGCCATGTGGTGACCTGAGTGGCAGTAAGGAGCACAATAGTTAGGTTTTAGATTGAATAAATTGTGTCTTATGAGCTGTTGGATGGTATCGTCTTTGTCGATTCATTGCCGGATCTTGTGTCTTGCATAGAATTCTTCAAATACCTATCTATGCATCTAGTCCAGTGTTCTTCATGTGGTTTTGATTTTTGTAGAGTTGATGTGATTGGTAAGAGTGGTTGTGTTTCCCTGTTTGCATCAGTATCATAGCTTGCTGGATTTCGATCTTGCGAAGGCCGAGAAGTTATCTAGACTTTAATTTTAGCATGGATGGTACCGATGGTATTAGGTACCTTGATGATCTTTGGTGACTTAAGCGGCCGATGCTCTTTCAATATGGTAGATGCATACGAGAAATTCTTGATGCATTGAATCATGTGGCATTTTCTAGGCTTGGAGACTGTCGTTGTGGACATTGGGAGAGTAATGCTCTGATGGTGGTTGTTGGTGTCGTTGAGTTCTGCCATATTGGAAGTAAGCAATCGTCGAGAACATGGATTAGTTGAATCACTACACGGTAGGGGTATTTGATAATATTACTACAATTCCTAGTTAACAAATAATGATAATAATCTATACACTTTACAAATGGAAGTGGATGCAGGGATGCTATAGTGTTCCAAGCGATTCAATTCAACATTGTGTTTTTCAGTCGTCTACAATACATCCGCTGACTAGCGAGCTTTGTCTACCTTTTGACATCATTTATCCGCATGTAAAATCTTTGCCCTACCACCCTACCGCCGACTTGTCTTTGGTATCCGCCAGTTTGCCACCCGTCACCACCTTAAGTCACTAGGTTTAATTAGTTCCTTGTGTTAGGCTTAATTTGCATTAGACCTTATGTAGCACAATCTAAATCAACATAAATGTATAGTGTTTGCTTGTTTGGTTGTCCTGCATAAACAAGTCACATCCGATAAACTTGTATTTATTTGTTTCTATTTTATTACGTGTAGTCACCTTATATATTCTATTAGAGTTCTTATGTTTCTGGCAAAGATAGAGAATATGAAAATATTTAATTTTATGTGTCTCTCAACTTATGCAAAATATGTACTGCATTCGCCTGTGTACTATACAAGCATGCATAATAATTTGCAGCTACATTAAACAAACTGCACTGTATAAGTCTAAATATAGACTAATGCAGGCAACTAATCAAACCCTAGCCCAATCAGTGTCACACCGCCAAAGGTAGCTTCTCTGCCTTCCGGTCTTCCAAAGTCACCAAGCCGCAGCCGCCACGCTACATTGCTACCTTGTCCCGCACCCATCACCTCCCCCACCAGGCCACGCTGGCCTTCCTAAGTCCATATTCAAGTGAAACCTCAACACAAAGCTCTAACCTTAGACCCCCTAACTTTGTCAAAAGTCTTAGGGAAAAAATAACATGTGAATCAAGTGTAGACGTGGAGGAAGCAAACCTGAGTTTTAGAGAACCACGAAATATTCTCTTAGATCCTTTGATACACCCATTCTCTGAGATTGGAAGGGATTGAAGGGTGGAGGAGATTAGGAGAATGATTGATCCAAAAGAACCCTTACAGATAGGATAATCACAAAAAGATCATAAAAATGGAACACGAGAGTAACAGCCGAAGTATATGGGTGCACAGAGAATATTCGTGAATATCCATACATTCACTGTTTCATAGTAAATAAATCATATATGTAGAGTGCTGATAGTCGGGTCACTATTTCTCAAATACTTGCTATACATTCCTTTTGCTCTAGTCTCTTTCCGAAATTCGTGAAAAACTGTTTACACTGTACGTAGTTCTGATGCTAGTCACTTGGTTGCACGCCGTTTATATATGTTTCACATGCTTTGGTCTTGTTTGATGCGTATGTATTCATCTCAATCCACGTGTGTTGAAGTGGATTGAAGTGAAATAGAACTAAATTCCATTCTCATTCCATTCCACTCCAACACATGTAGATTGAGGTGGATACACATGCATCGAGACCTTACAGAGTTTGCAAAATGGGCAGTCGTAGACTTCAGGAATCGATGATACCGCACTCAGTTCCCGACCAGAGACGTCAAGAAGGCCAGCCCTGCGATCAGGATCATGATGTTGAGGAAGTAGTTGGACTGCATGGGCTTGTCCGGGCTGCCTCCGAACCCCTCATACTCTGCCCTGATCTTTTGCTTCATCGACTCTGACAGCTCCCTCTGTGAGTTCACCCACGACATGCTCCATCAGTTCACCGTCGAGCTGCCCTCTAGTAGATTGTAAGAGTTTAATGGAGTGAGCAAGTAAGTGCTTTTACCTTTCCATACGAGTATTTGGCAGCGACGAAGGGCTCCGGCTGTGGAGCTGCGCCGTTGTTGTCATCGGCTGTCGCTGTTGCTACTGCCGCTGCTACTGGTTCTGGTGTAGGTTCTGCTGCTGGTTCTGGTTCTGGAGCCACTGGTGGCGGTGCTGCTGCTACTGATGGTTCCAGTGTTAGTGCAGTACCCCATGGTTCCAGTGTTAGTGCAGTGCCCCATTTCCAAGGGGTACCGGTTGAAATTCGTTTCAACAAATCCGTCCATAACTTTTTAAGAAAAAATAAAAAGTTTTGAATTTGAAAATTTTTCCAAGAGATGCCTGCTAAAAATTGTTTCAATCTCTCACCAAAAGAGAGAGCAGCTTCCGTCTTTTCGTCTGCAGGTGCAGCGCTCACGTCATCGTCCAGTGAGAATCCCTGCATGGCAATCACATCACATGCATGAAGTTGACTGTAACCAACATACACATAAAGTTTCTGCAAGAACTGGGAACAACAAGGAAAAGTTGACCCAAGCAGCTTTCACAAAAATCAATCATACGTTTCTATGGAATGGTTCAAGACAGACTAATAATTTACTGCCAGTTGCCACTTGTCTATACATCTCAAACTCCCAATATCGGACTAAATTCTGGTCTTGCTGTACTGGTACATTAATGTTTCTTTCATCTCATATGACCGAACATGATCTAGTGAATGCGATAAGGAAACAAAGAACATGCACATTACAGGAAATAAACAAGTCATTCAAATGGAAGACCTCAAGAATAGATATTGACATATTGTCAGTGTGTTTACTCATTTACTAAAGTTGTGACTGGCTGTAGAAGGTCAAAATGGAAGGATTGTAACACACTAACACTAACCTCAGGAGGATCAAACTTTGCACCAAGATCGCTCAGCTTAGCATGAGCTTCAGCATAGTCTTTAAAAAACGCTTCCTGGTCCTCTGCGTACTTTTCTGCGTATACCTGAATGTGCCATAGATTCTCAGTAAATGTAAGAAAGATCTTCAAAAAGATCAGAAGTCGCAAGCTGAGCTCAAGCACTACCTTGAATGATGGGTCCTCAAATAATGCAGCATCTGTGGGCAAAACTAGAAGATCCTGTTCCTTCTGCTCTTCCGAGGGAAGCTGGCTCAAAAACTTCATGTCCTGAAGCGTTGTTAACAGCTTAAATCATCAGAGATTCTCGTGAATAATATGATCTATAAACACGACAAAAAGGAAGCACACCTTGAAGTAACTGTTATCAAACTTCAACCACTCAACTGTCCATGATTGCCCTCCAGGCTCACCAGGCCCATCCTTCTGCAAAATGCAATGACAGGAACACCTCAGTACTGGTTAATTGAAAATACCAAGTTTGTTCAACTCATCAAGATCTACAATTATTGGTTTGGTCAACTTTCCATTTGAGATAGTTTGGATGGTTCAAATTTGTGATTTTTAAATTTTAACACCTACAAACTAGTTTTCGGAACCCTAGATTGTCTCAAATTGAAAAGTTTTGAATACTAAGTTTGTTCAGCTCATCAAGATCTACAATCCTTATATAGGTCATTTTTTCATTTGAGAAAGTTTGAACAAAATGTAGTTCAAATTTCACAAGTGTGTGACATAGTTTTAGAAAGTCTATATGAGATTCAAGAATTTGTGACTAGTGTTTAATAAAACTTTCTCAAATGGGAAAATGAGCTATGTAACAATTATAGATCTTGCTGAGATGATAAAACTTGGTATTCAGAGTTTTTTCATCTGAGGTCATTTAGTGTCTCATTTGAGCAAGTTTGACCAAGTCAAATTTGGTTAAATGAAAAAACAACACTTTGACTCTAGTATTATAAACTCTAAATGAATTCAAATTGAAAAGTTTTGAATACCAAGTTTGTTCAACTCATCAAGATCTACAATTGTTGTTTTGATCAACTTTCCATTTGAGATAGTTTGGATGGTTCAAATTTGTGATTTTTAAATTTTGACACCTACAAACTAGTTTTTGGAACCCTAGATTGTCTCAAATTGAAAAGTTTTGAATACCAAGTTTGTTAAGCTCATCAAGATATACAATCTTTATATAGTTCATTTTTTCATTTGAGAAAGTTTGAACAAAATGTAGTTTAAATTTCACAAGTGTGTGACATAGTTTTAGAAAGTCTATATGAGATTCAAGAATTTGTGACTAGTGTTTGATAAAACTTTCTCAAATGGGAAAATGAGCTATGTAACAATTGTAGATCTTGCTGAGATGATCAAACTTGGTATTCAGAGTTTTTTCATCTGAGGTCATTTAGTGTCTCATTTGAGCAAGTTTGACCAAGTCAAATTTGGTCAAATGAAAAAACAACACTTTGACTCTAATATTATGAACTCTAAATGACTTCAAATTGAAAAGTTTTGAATACCAAGTTTGTTCAACTCATCAAGATCTACAATTGTTGTTTTGGTCAACTTTCCATTTGAGATAGTTTGGACGGTTCAAATTTGTGATTTTTAAATTTCGACGCCTACAAACTAGTTTTCGGAACCCTAGATTGTCTCAAATTGAAAAGTTTTGAATACCAAGTTTGTTCATCTCATCAAGATCTACAATCCTTATATAGGCCATTTTTCATTTGAGAAAGTTTGAATAAAATGTAGTTCAAATTTCATAAGTGTGTGACATAGTTTTAGAAAGTCTATATGAGATTTAAGAATTTGTGACTAGTGTTTGATAAAACTTTCTCAAATGAGAAAATAAGCTATGTAACAATTGTAGATCTTGCTGAGATGATCAAACTTGGTATTCAGAGTTTTTTCATCTGAGGTCATTTAGTGTCTCATTTGAGCAAGTTTGACCAAGTCAAATTTGGTCAAATGAAAAAACAACACTTTGACTCTAGTATTATGAACTCTAAATGACTTCAAATTGAAAAGTTTTGAATACCAAGTTTGTTCAACTCATCAAGATCTACAATTGTTGTTTTGGTCAACTTTCCATTTGAGATAGTTTGGACGGTTCAAATTTGTGATTTTTAAATTTCTCCATCTCGTTTGAATAATATCCGGATAATATCCGTTTGGAATATCCGGATATATCCGATACTTAATCGGATTATCCGATATCCGCCGGATATCGATGATATTACATCCGTATTTGATATCCGCCTAAGATATCCATTTTATTATCCGTATCCGAAAAAAAATACGGATATCCGAGTAACTATCCAGATAAGTGTTCATATTTGTTCGGTCGAACGGACGGTCGAATAAATATCCGTACCGTTTTCATCCATACTGCCTGGTAATGAAGTTTGCAAAGAAGATAGTCTGGGTATGAGAAGTGAGAAGAACAGAAGTTTCATTTGTCAATTAAAAAAAACATCAAGAGGTGGAGAATAGTACAATACCAAGAATACTGGCTATCAGGTAAGTTTTTGCGTGTTGATTATGTTCTGTCACTAAACATAGCAAAAGGAGACAGACTATAGAAGTTATCAAGTCTTATCAAGTAACTCCACTGTAAGGCAAAGAACCCCAGGAATTCTAAGTCACAACATGATAGCAAAGTGTGTATTCTGTAGTCAAAATACAGAATAATGGATAGCGTACGGTTCGAGCATGCCCAAAAACTCCATATTATTGAAAATAACCTATTGTTTCTTATTTAAACTGAAGCAAATAGAACATAGAAACATACGGTATATTTTGTTTCTGGTTTTCCCCAGCCACTCCGGTCAGGCCTTGCTCTTCCAAGTGTATGTGCTCCAGATAGCGCAACAATTTCCTGCACAAATGCCGAGGAAGTTCAATGACATAGCTCAAGAAAATACAGATAGATAAGTAAGTTTCAAAACCCGCCACACCTTGTCATCAAGGCCCATTCTATAGAATACCTCCCTAAGGTGTTCAGCCGGATCACGTGGGCCAGCGTCTGTAGAACATGTGCATTAGCAACAATTTAGTTTGATAGGTACCTCTCATAAGTCACATTTCAAGCATTGAACAAAACAAAAAATGAGGCATTGGTATGGAATGAAGAACCCATTGGAAACACTGACCAGGAAGCCTCCCTTCAGGTGGACACTGCTCAGCTGCTGTGACATCAACCCGCCCATATTTTATTGGAATTTTCGGACCACCAGCTTCCTGTATTATGCGACTGACCAAACATATTACTACATAGACTTGACTGATCAAATGACCAAATGAGATACTTAAGCAGAGAAAGGACAATGACCTCAATTGCCGTAGCACTTGCTAACTGGAACAAATCTGCATAAGTGATACCTGGGTATTTGTCCTTGATAGGTTGGATAAGCTTCAATGCATTAATCAGACCTGTGAAAATCAAGTCAAAATCTGCAAGTTACTACTGACCTAGAACGTATAAGAAATTTAGACTGTCAAGAAAATAGAAAATACCAGCATTGGCTCCATGACTCAACTCAGCATCGAACCTTAAGCTTCCATCAGCTCCACCTCGCTGTGGCCACTCCTCAATATTCTTGTCATAGGTACCAGAATCATGCCACCCCAGACGGACCTGAACAGAGTTGAAAGCATTCACTTATTGACACAACACAATATGACTACAGGGACATGGTAAACTTGCTTCTGCGTATAATTGCAGAAGCACTGGTACATATAGTGACTAAACAATTCCGTGCAATGCTGCACGGAACTAATTTCCACTAATCAGCCCAGTAAAATGCAAGGGAAACAAGCACAATGTCATATAGTAGCGCTGATTTGGATACATCAAGAAAAGCAAGTCACTACGTAGAACAGAGGCAGAAAAATGTGGAAATTGGGTAGCTCCTCCAATGTACATGTTTGCCGTAGCAGGAGTGCAGGACAACCGGATTGAAACAAAAGTGAACATCGCCACTCACTGTATCTAAATACACAGGTTCGCTAGCTCTTTCTGTGATTGTCAGGAACGATCGGAAGCCGTAGAATCGTATACGAAATAGCCTCGAGACTCGAAAGCAAGGAGGACGCTGTGTTGTTGTGTACCAGGATGGGATGGCAGTATGTGGTCCTAAGGAGCTCCTTGATGTCCTCCCGCGCGCCCTTGAGCTGCGCCGCGTCCGACGCAGCCATGCACCGGACCACCCGCACGCCGCGCCCGCGCCCGGCCGCCTTCTGCGCGCACGCAACCCCACCACCACTACACGGTCAGTCAGAGCAGCTCGATTCGATCTGATGTAAGCGAGAATGTAGGCCGACAAACTCATATCGACCGGCGCGCGCGCGCGAATTAAAAGCGAACCTGCGAGAGGAGGGGCTGGCGGGAGCGTAGGCGCAGCCCCGCGCGGGCGGAGCATGGGAAGGGGAAAGAGGCGGCGGCCGCGGCAGCGACCGTTGCGCGGCGGGCGGACGGGGACGGCGAGGCGGAGGGGAGGAGGGAGGCGGCGAGACGCTCCGCCATGGTGCCGCGCGCGAGAGCTTTGGAAATTTGGAGGGAAGCGAGGGAGGATCGCTGCGCGCCTACGTGGCTGGTCCACGGCGAGTTTGAGCGCGCCTTCGCCTCGCCATCGAGGGGCTTCTCGGCGGCGGCTGGTCGGTGACAAGGGTGAGGCCGTGCGCGTGTGTGGCGCGGCGAGACTGGAGTATAATCTTGCGAAGCCAATGGCCAGATGACGCGTGTCCTGGTGGGCCGCGACCGCGACAAGGCGACGGTCTCTGCTGTCCTGAAAGAGAGACTGTCCTTTCGAGTGGCATTTCATAAAAAAATTGTGGATGTTAAACCTAACTTTTTAAGGACTAAATTAAAAAATATATTTTAAGGAATTTGGAAGAATTAAAAGTAGCATTGCTTTTGTTAGCCGCATTTCTAAGGTACATTGACCATACTACAAAGACAAACATACACTGATCTCTCGGCTGCATGTACCGGCCTAGACTTACAAAATCGAGCTTTTGGGGCTACACCAAATGAAAGCTCAAGCTTTTTAGATTTAGGGCAACTCTAAGGAAGAACTATTTCTGACTTTGAATCTATTTTGGACTTTTAGAGGTACAAAATAGCTAATGGTTCATCCCGTCAAATCCAGTTGATAAAGAAAGCTAGCGGATGCCGCTTGCCAATGAGGCTTCCCACAACGATTCCCATTTACTCGCGATGATTCACCCTTTTGACGGAACTGGAATGCGTGTCGGTTTCTCGCGTGCATTCCAGTTCCCTTCTTCCGTGAGTCTGCTCCACACAGACATCTCCACACAGTCACATCAGTAATCACCAGAGGCACTTGGGAGGTCACGGCACCACCATAAGGTTCGCAAGGTCGGCAAGTACTACTACCCCGTGGTCAAGCTTCACAAAGGTACTACTGCCCCGCATGGTCGTTTCATATCCGCCAGCTCCGTAAGGTCCAAAAGCTCTTCGACAAGTACCATTTGGGCTACTTCGTCAAGGTCAGCATGCTCTACTTCTAAGATCTACAACAAGTTCTACTGCCCCATGGTCAACAACGAGCGCCTCTAATCGATGGTGCCTACCTAAAAGGCGAAGGAGGGCGAGTGGCAACAAAGGCTTCGCAGCTCGACGCCACGTAGTTCAGTTATTTTAAGGTAATCGAGAATGGGGTGCAACTGCCCAATCCCATCGTCGCCAAGGCCAAGTTCATCTCCAAGGTCATCGAGAAGAAAATCGAGACTACCGCTGATGTCGTTGGCCGTTGTGCTTCTATAAACCTCGTAGTGACATGGCATGTTTAAATATCGATGATATATAGGTGTTGGACTAGTCTATTTTTTAGGTAGTGTTTATGTTAGGCTATAGCTAAATCAATAAATTTGGTATCTTTTTGTCTAATTTCTTGGACTAAACAATGTAGAAGTTGTACGGGACAATAATGTAGGACACAGTTTTGGTAGCGAAGTCATTGAGGGGCAAAAGTCGTTTTACATTAGGGGAGAAGGAACTTGGATTTATAGTTTTTCCGAACCAACAGAGTGTTAACCCTAACCTTCCAGTCGGAGCTCTCCACCTCACATTGCAAGTGTTCTATACATTGGCACGACACGGCAGCAGCGAATGAAGCCCATAACCATGTAAGGAAACCTTAAGAGGATAAACTAATCAGAGATATTTATAGTCATTCTTGCACGGAAAGAGAGACTGAGAAGCTAATGTGTAACTAAAGGAGAGATATTTATGGGAGAAAATGAAAGTTCAACGAGCCATGTAAGTTGACTAATAATTAGTTAGAAGGCTCTAAATAAATACAATGTATTTTGCAAGATACTAAATAGGGTATAGCGGGTTGGTAGCAGATCGGTCGAGGAGTAGATCGTAGCGCTATTGCGGACGCTAAGTTTCAATAATAACATATGATAATTACATATAAATTTAAGCATATTTATTCGTGAATAATGGATATAAATACTCAAAGAACTGATGTCTCACATACTTAGGGGGTGTTTGATTCCATGGACTAAATTTTAGTCCATGTCACATCGGACGTTCGGATGCTATTTAGGAGAACTAAATATAAGTTAATTATAAAACTAATTACATAGATGGAGACTAATTTACGAGACGAATTTATTAAGCCTAATTAATCCGCCATTAACACATATTTACTGTAGCACCACATTGTCAAATCATGGACTAATTAGGTTTAAAAAATTCATCTTGCAAATTAGCCACAATCTGTGCAATTAGTTATTTTTTTCGTCTATATTTAATACTTCATGCATGTGTCTAAGCATCCGATGGGACAGGGACTAAAATTTTCCTGTAGGAACCAAACACCCCCTTAGATTAAGAAAAAACATGATGTTCCACAACTTATATATAAATCATCGTATATTAGAGTTTATAAAGGAATAAATTATTAGATCCATAAATAGTTTATAAGACAATTATTTGTTATCATTGTTAAAAAGTAGCAATACCGTCATTCTCATGGTCACTTGAACCATCTACATATCTTAAGTGAACTAGAATTATTTATTTGTTGCATGCCATACCACACGCTATGGCAGCCGCTATGAAAAATTACAGAGTGCTTTAGCGGCCGCTACCGCCGTATTTAGTACCTTGGTATTTTTCTCCTACAACTAAAAAGAACAAAGTGTGAACATTTTTTGGTACGACAATCCAACTTCGTCATGTCGCTCTGCCCGTGCGATCCTGTGTATGCCGGCTTCCATCGCTTCCCCCTGCAACCCCATGCCCCACCCGGTAGGTGGCCCCACCGCCGGCCCTCCATCCTCCTCGGCTCCTCTCGACTCGGTCTCAATACGTCGGCCCCACCACATTCGCTGCCTCCCCGGCGTCCCCGCCCCTTCCCGTCAACACCGGCCCTTGATCCTATCCCGTCCCGCATCGATGGCCATGGCGACGAGGACAGGTGAGAATCGGGGAGGAGGGAGCAAGTCTACACGGTCTCCCTTCGCCCCGCTCGCTCCTACTCCATTTTCGCCTCCGCCTCCCGTGCCTACAATCTGCACGCGCCCCTCGCACAAGTGCGCCCAGTCTACGCACCCCGTCCCCTGACGTCACACCCCTACCTGGCTCTACGCCGCCGTTGCCGCAGATGGGACCTGGCCCTGCCGCAGTCCCACACGGCCCCATCGTTCGTCACCCCGACCTCCGGCACCCCTCCCCTCATCGCTCTGCCCTGCCAAGCTCGACCTCGTCAATGTCTGCAGCCCTACCAACCTGCTTCTCCCTGGCAATCATACAGGTAGACAATGAACCCTAGGTGGTTGGTATTCGAATCGCCACCCGGTCTCCATCTGGATAGCGAAATGATGTGTTGCTTCAATGCAATTGCAGGAGCCACGTGTGGATGGACCTGGATTTGGGAGCACATTGGAGCTGCATTTTTGTGCCTCTTGCGCCACCCAGCACCTCATCAGCAAGGGCGCCAAGGTCATCCTATCAAGCCACTTGGTGAGTTCCTGGCCTTCCTGTATCTCATCTGATTTGAGGAAGTAATGTTCTTCCTACGCATGGACACCATAGGAATTGCCTTCCTATCATCCGAGTGTTTGTGATAATCTGATTTGTTTTGGTTAAGTAATACTATATACATGGACACAGGACACTGGCTATTAGTTGTGACTTTCCTTCAAAATAGCTAATATCACTTCTTTTTTTCCGTTGTGAAAGAGAATTATTTTATATGGTCAGGTGCTCACCCAGTCCGATGAACTTAGGGAGGTCTGCTTCCTTGAATCCACAAAGGGGTGCATAATGTAGATGCTTGGCTTTGGGGACGTTGTTGTTGTGTGCCCTGCTTGCAGGAAAAGGTCCCCAAATTTTAGTTGGTTATGATGCCATGCTCCAATTTTACATTCAGGTTTGCCCTGTCAATTCTCTGGCTTTGCTCTGAGATTAACTATTCGTTATTCGGTGATTTGTCATGGCTTTGCAGGTACTGATCAAATTAGTGAAGCAGGATTTGGCATGAAGATCAATAATACAAGGATGTAGCATAGCTGGGCAAGGGGCACCTGCAGCTGTAACTCAGACGTACCCAAGGTTCATTTAGGTTCCCTCCTTGAACAAGTAACATGTTCATGTTTCCACGATGCTAAGGCCAAAAGGCATGACATTTTCTGCTTGACATTAAAATAATAATTTGTTTATTAAATAGTGGTCATGCACGTGCGGTACGTACGTGTCTATGGTACAACAAAATCATATCTAAATGTGTGATAGAAGTTGTTCCTATCAACCAGGAAACTTCTTCATTAGCAATATCATAAGCCTTAGTCAACAATCATAAATTCATAGTCATGTAACAATGAACTTGTCGATGCATAAAGTGACCAACACGTAAATATTTATAGTTTTGCCGTACGTTGTGATCGGATGTGGCCTAGCACTCAATGACACGGGGTTTATACTGGTTTAGGCAACGTGCCCTACGTCCAGTTTGAGTCGGTCGGTGACTTTATTCCTGAGCCTAGGTGCTCGAAGTTTGCTGTGGGGTTACAAACGAGAGGGAGTAAGATGGGGGTGCAAGAGGTCCGGTCGGACTCTAGGTCGAAGGGCTGAGAGAGACGGGAGCTCCTATGTGCGCTAAGTATTTGAGCGTGTGCTCTGTTGGAGTCGTTCGTTGGGTGTTTGACTTGTTAGTGAATCGATCCTGGTGGTCGAGTCGTCCTCATTGGGAGAGAGCGCATCCCCTTTTATATATAAAAGGGATGGCCTTACAAGTGAGAGAGGGAGAGTGTACGTATGCTACTAAGTCTTATTGCCCATGCCGTCGGGTACAAGATGATTGTAGGCGCCCACAACACTATTTATGTCAGACGTATGTGGGAGGTTTTACCGTTTTCACCATGTATGGCAAATGACGGCGCCCACAACACTGCTTGGGTTCTAACATGCCTGGAAGGTGGTAGAGCACCCTTCTAACATGCCTTGTTGGTATTGTCTTGCAGTGTATAGGGTACGGTCTTTGGTATTGCGGTTGACTTGAGTGCCCTGCCTTATTTGCTCCGCCCATTTCCTAGGTCCTCACCGAGCGGACGTCCTCGACCGGTTGGTCCCAGTCGACTCCGACTACGCTAGTTGGAGGAGAGCTATAAGCAGAGATTTGGTGCATCCCCGATCGGAGTCGGAAGCGAACGTCGTTCCTCCTTGGCCAGGCCTTCTGGTCGGAGAGGCGGGCCGGAGTTAGAAGCGAGCGTTGTCCTTTCCATGGCCAGGTCTTCCGATCAGAGAGGCAGGTCGGAGTCAGAGGCGAGCGTCGTTCCTTCTTAGCCAAGCCTTCTAGTCAGAGATTGGATTGCCTTTCTGACCTGTCGTTAGGTTTTTGGGCCGGCCTAGGAGTTGGGCGTTGTTCGCAATGTCATCTGCTAGGCTGAGCTTTTGCTGGGAAGTAGGTCCATGAGGGACACAGGTTTATGAACCCGACAGGAGCCCTCGAGCCCTCGGGCAATTCGGGTAGAATCATCTGGGGGATTTTTGTCTTAACAGCGGGTGCGCGTGAGCGCACCCGCGGGTGTAGCCCCCGAGCGATTCGGGTAGAATCGTCTGGGGTTTTTTTGTTTTGCTAGTGGGGGAATTTTTCATTTCGACAGCAGGTGCGCACGAGCGCACCCGCAGGTGTAGCCCCTGAGCCCCCGGGCGATTCGGGCATAATCGCCTGGGGATTTTGTCATCGGACATGTGTGGTGCACCTTGGTCCTAGGTGTTTGGTCATGACCGAGGGACTAGGCAAGATAGAGTCATCAACCAGGGTGTCGGGCGCACCGAGGGATCGGACGAGACAGACTCACAGATCTAGGCGTCGGGCGCAGCTGAGGGACAATCGAGGGATCAGATGAGATGGACTCATGGACCAGGTGTCGGGCAGCCGAGGGATCAGGCGAGTCAGAGTCATGGATCCAGGCATCAGGAGCGCCGAGGGATCGGGTGAGTCAGAGTCGTGGATCCAGGCATCGGGCACGCCAAGGGATTGGGTGAGTCGGAGTTGTGAATCCAGGTGTTGGGCGTGTCGAGGGATCGGATGAGTCAGAGTCACTGATCTAGGTGTCAGGCGCGCTGAGGGATCGGACGAGTTGGAGTTGTGGATGTCGGGCGCTGGGCATAGCCGAGGTCGTGCCAAGGTGTTGGGCGTCCTGATCCCTTAAGCCCTGTTGGGCTCGATAGGGGTCGGTTGAGTATCATGCGTTACCCCGTCTATGGTTTCCACAACCAGAGGGGATGAGCTAACGTCGCTTGCCTTGATGGCTCGAGTGATGTGCTCGGTGAGCTCGCTAACAGGTACGTTCAAGTGGAATCGGGGTCCATTGTTCGTGATAGGGTCGACGTAGCCCTCATGTGGCATTCCACTATTCCTTAACCCACGTCCCGGTAGATGCTTGGGTCATTCCGGAGACCGACCCAGGTGGCCCGCTGGCCTCCCCTTGATGGAGATTCTGTGGGCATGGCTCAAGGTTAGGATCGAATGAGAAGTTTGAGATGACCCTGTCTGCTTCAGAGCAGACTAGGCGAGGGCCACTGGGGCACATCTATGTTTTCTCCCCTGGCTCTGTTTGACATGAGGCAGCCTCAAGCCCTTGGTGGGCTGGCCTTCGAACCTTGGTCGGTCGTTGCTCATGTTCAGTGAGGCAACTACCGCTTCATGGCACAACACGAAGCGTTGTGATGCATCAATTGCATATGCAATGCTTCAGATGTATGGGATGAATGAATGACTTGTATGAATGAATGTGTTTTATGAGAATGGATGAATGAATGTTTATGCATTCAAAAAATAAAATGAAGTAAGTGGGATTGGTAGAGTAACCTTGATGACTCAAGTGACAGGCTTTGGAGAGCTTTTATCGGAGATGTTCGAACGGGATCCACGCTCATTGTTTGTGATGGAGTCGGCATGGCCCGCATGGGGCATCCCTCTGCTCCTTACCTATCTCTCGGTGTTTGTTTGAGCTATCCGATCGACTCAGGAAGCCCGTTGGTCTCTCCTGGGCGAAGATCCCATTGTTGGGCCCTTCCAAGTCTTGCCTGGGAAGGCAGAGGGCCACCTGCACGCAGTTGCTCCTTATTTCCCACGCCCAGTGTGCGGTAGTGGTGGCCCATACCTAGGCCACGTCCTGTCTAACCAGGCGTTGTCTCGTTGGGTACGGTGCGTCCCATCGGTCAGGGCGCGTCCCATCGTATCCCATCCACATTGAATGGGGGAAGGGAGAGGGTTTCTCACCCCAATCCTTTGCCTTTCCTCAACTGCTATGCCTCCTCTTTAAATAGGGGAAGGGAGAGGGCTTTCATCCTATTCCTTTGCCTATTCCCCAACTACCGCCTTTCCTCCTTCTTCCTTCTTGCCAAGAGCGTTCGTGTGCCACGGTGGTTCCTAGGAAAAAAGGGAGAGCGAGGGAGAGGAGAAACTCATAGATCCATTCATGAATCTAGAGCACAATGTTGAGCTAGAGGTCATCTTGTGTGAGTGAGTCAGTGCTGGCTGCCTTTGCCGAGAAGGGGGTGCTGCCGCCGAAGGAGGTGGCGCACTAGAGGGCTCCTATGGGGGAGGATTTCCCGTGACCTTGGGCCAGCTAGGTTGTCTCCTTCCTCACTTCCATGAGCATAGGTTAGGATACCCCGCGCACTGGTTCCTACATGGGTTCCTTAATGAGTGGGGCCTAGAGCTGCAGCACCTCAACCCGACTGGGGTGCTACACATCATCGGCTTCGTCACCGTCTACAAGGCCTTCCTCGGGATGGAGCCGCATGTGGACTTCTTTCGGTGGATTTTCTCTGGGCGAGCCTTATCAGAGGGGAAGCCAGTCGGGATCATGTTGGTGGGGGGCTTCGTGCTGTAGAAGAAGTCTAGTGCATCAGGCGTCTACCCCATGTACTCCCCCTATGACTCCAACCGGGGGTGGCATGGCGAGTAGTTCTACATTAGGAACCCAGCGGAGGCACCATTCCTACTGTTCACCGATAGAAGGCTAGAGAGGTGGGACAGCTGGTCATGGGTCCCTTCTAGCCGACCGAACAAGCTAGAGGTCATTCGAGCAGAGCTCTAGAAGCTAGTGCAGTAGGGCCTCAATGGGCTATGGGTGTTCCACACCTTCTTCTGCCATCGGGTCACTCTGCTAGTGGAGAGGACACGGCCGATGTACACCGGCCTGATGGACCTTGACAGTGCATCGTCAGAGGAGTTGGCAAAGGACGAAGTCTGGAGCTGACTAGACCAGATGCTGCAACTGAGGGCCAAAGAGACCCTCAAAGGAAAGCTTAGACCTCTTCACGCTTCAAAGCTATCCAACCTAGTATGTTCTTCTCTCCTTATTTCGTGTCCCTTTTGATCCTGCTCTCCTATAATCTTGACTTCGAGTCATCTGTTTCACAAGGACTCGAATGTTACAAGTCTCGGCCGCATCTTTTGAAGGGGACGGAGGGCATGGATTGAGAAGCCGCCCTGAAGGAGGTGGTGGATGCCAAGAAGAAGAAGAGAGCTAAGAAGGCTCAGACGAAGCACCAGAAGGAGCAGGATATCACCCGACATGTGCGGACCGGGGAGAATAGAAGCGATGTCGAGGCGGAGCTTGAGTTGGAGGACCCCATAGAGATGGGTGATGACGTGATATCCTCCAAGGAGGAGGGAGGCTGGGACACCGTCGTGACCTCGGCGGAGCGTCACTAGCCTATGGCCACATCTGCCAGCGGTGGGCGGGACGCAGAGAGGCATGGTGATGCCCCACGCCAAGGAAGTGTGCTATGAGCTCGGACGCTATCAACGAGTGGGAGGCAAAGCAGACATGGTCGTCGCGCCCTTCGGGGGCATCGTCGGCCTTGTCCCTGCCTGTTCTAGGCGTGGCTATGCAGGCCAGGTGGTTGGAGGAGTGGGCTCACACCCTCGCATCGTCAAGGCTGATGCTGGTGCATGACCCACAATGGGGGGGGATGCCCCACCAGCTGCTCTGGTCGGCACACCTTGAGCCGGCGATCATGGCGACTCGTGGGCCGATAGGGAGCCGGTCGGGTCAACTTCCTCCCCCCCCGGTTGAGGTAAGGGGGCATGGCCCATGAGCTATGAGCGGCCCTCATTTGGTGGGCCTATTGCTAGCGGGTCGGGGCTTTAGAGCCCTGCCACTTATGTCCCGGTATGTATTCTTTATTTGCTTTTGATATCATAGTTGAGTTTTTGGAGTGCGACAGACCTGTTCTTTTCGACAGCGACTAGATACTGATGGGACTGAGCATTGCCCAACTCCTATACGAGTGGAGTGGACACCCAGCCTACATCGAGCCACAGTGAGTGGCGGGGAGAATAGGCTAGTGGCAACGAGTCCTTCCCCTCTGGGGGTGGTGCCTTCCCAGCCGATCGCAAGTATGATGGCGGCGGCGTAGGTGATGGTGGCGATCCTAGCGATGGCAGAGGCTGGGTTGGAGGTGACCCTCATGATCCCTCTTGCACTGGCTACGATGAAAGAGGGGAGGGAGACCGGGCTCCCTGCCTCACTGCTCGAAGGGCCGCATGGCTCACCGTCCCGGTTAGAGCTAGAGGTGCCGGGGGAAGACGTGGCTAGGCCAGAGGCGGAACGTCTGCCGGTAGGCCGTGACATTGAGATAGTGGAGGTCCCCTCCAACGGTGAAGCAGGTGATAGGGTGGAGCCACTGGCACCGTCGCAGGAGCTAGCGGTGGTCCGGTCGTCGGTTGGGCCTTCCAACAGGTCTGAGGCAACCACCGACCTGGTGTGGCCCTACCCCGGCAACCCATGGAAGGTTCGGTTCATCTTTTGGGATGAGCATGAGGTGCAGCTCTAGGATGTTCTTAGGGGGAGAGGACTCGCCATGGAGTCCAATCTTGCCCAAACTAGGGTGAAGCTAGAGGAGGCCCTGAAGCGGGTCAAGGTCGTCCAGCAGGCGGTCATGGTCGACCTGCCCTGGGTTGCAGAGGTAAGTTTTCTACATTCGTCCTTGGCTCCTTGGTCTTCCACCAGTTTTCCCAGCACGCCTACCTCTTGCTTTGTAGGGCTTGGAGGAGATGTCGAGCCACAAGTCCCATTTCCTTTGGGAGGAGCATGCTCGGGAGGCCATGACATCATGGTGGGTCGCCAAGCTTGAGCACGAGCTGGAGTCTGCCCATCGTGAGTCTCAAGATTGGGCGGGCGAGGCGATGGAGGCATGGGCGGTGGAGCTGCTCATGATGGAGCGGGCGACCATCGCTGAGCGGGGACTTGAGGCAGCGAAGGTCCGCTAGGCGGAGACCGAGGTAGCGCTCTAGAAGTCCCTAGCGGAGACTGAGGCAACACTCTAGAGTTCCCTAGAGACCCTAGAGTCAGAGCAGAAGGCCCGATCGAAGGTCAACCAGGAAGTGCTCGCACTCTGAGGTTGGGTGCTTAGGACAGAGGAGTTGAATGCCTGGTTGCTCGAGCAGGTGACTCAGCAGGAGGAGGGACTCTCCATCCTCGAGAACACCCACCTCGGTTTGTACCTATTTGGTTTTTGGTTGATGTCTTAGTTTCTTCCTTTAGCTTGCTTTTGAGCTTGTCATCCTTCTTCTAGAGCTAGGCAGAAAGGTTGGGTCACTAGAGCAAGACCTGGAGATGGCCAAGGCGACGATTAGCCGGAATGCGGAGGCACTGGCCAAATCCCTTGAAGAGCAATGTGCTCTCAAGGGGGAACTTGACCAGATGCGCAATGTCACCCAGGTCATCGTCTCGAAGGTCTTCGAGTCAGCACCAAGTACTAGCACGCCCACCATCTGGCTAGCGGAGGTTCTGGATGAGGTTTGGGCCCTCATCTCCGATGGAATGTTCTATTGGACATCGGGCGTGTTGACTTTGGTGGTGATGCACCACTTGGACCTAGACTTTGCCGCCATCTACAGCAGGTACACCGATGGCTAGAGCCCAGACGCCATCCATGCGCTCGGGGAGAGCTTGCTGCCACACACACAGTTGGTGGCAGAGCAAGTCTCTGCGTAATGGGTGATGGAGGCTCGCCGTGTGAACATGGAAGAAGGCCTGGTCCAGGAGGACATCACCTAGCCTATAGATGGAGTGGAGCCCAGGTCGGAGGCAAACGTCACCCCACCTCCGATCGAGTCAAACGTCGTCCAGCCGAAGAGCGAGGAGCCCCTACCTTCGCCGGTCGAGCCAGTAGTCGATGTCGCCGAGCAGCCGTAGTACAAAATAGAGTAGAAGTACTTAGCATATGTAAGGGATAAGTTCGTGGGGGAGCCCTCTTGTAAATGTTTTTGTGTATCCATGAATACATCAACTTCATTTTTGTGATGAATCACTTCATTTGGGGAAGTTTGTCCCATCCGTTCCCTATTTTTACCCTAGCATAGCTTTATTTTTTATTCTTTCTTGTTTGCACCTGCCTATTCGTCTCATAGGCTACAACCTTAAGAGCCTGGGCGTGGCCCATGAGGCTCAGCTGCTCATAACCATAGGTAGTGGCGGGATGTGATCGGTCAGAATGTTAAAAGCAAAGTTACATAAGGTAATTAAAGGAATGGACTACGCTTTTGTTCGGGGTAGAAAAGTATTTACCATAAGATAGTAAAAAAGAGAGGTGGTATCGTACCCTCGTGGAGCCCCCGAGCGACCCAGGCCAAAAGTGTTTGGGCCGGGGTGCTTTGTAGGAGCAAACATTGAATGAAAGAAAATGGTAAGACCAAATTTTTAAGGGAAGAAACGACGTAACTGTTCGATGTTCCAAGTGTTGGTGAGAACATCGCCGTTGTCGTCCTTCAGTCAGTAGGCGCCCGGTCAGATCACTTTGATCACCGTATAGGGTCCTTCCCAAGGTAGAGAGAGTTTGTGTTTGTCCTTGGTTGATTGGGTCCTTCAAAGCACGAGGTCTCCAACCTCGAGGATTCTTCCTCTAATTTTTCTTTCATGGTACCTATGGAGAGTCTGCTAGTAGCGAGTAGAGTAGATGATGGTCATCTCGTGGGCCTCCTTGAGTAGGTCGACTATGGCTTGTTGAGCCTCCGTGGCTCGGTCATGGTCAAAGGCCATCACTCTTGGGACGCCATGGTTGAGGTCGGGGGGTAGCACTACTTCAGCTCCATAGGCCAGGAAGAAGGGTGTGAACCCTATGGACCGGTTTGGGGTCATTCTCATGCTCTAGAGGATCACTGGGACCTCTACAGCCCATCGCCTGACGTACTTGTTGAGTCGGTCAAAGATACATGGCTTAAGTCCTTGGAGGACCATGCCGTTGGCACGCTCGACTTGACCATTTGTACGTGGATGTCTGACCAAGGCCCAGTTGATCCTGATACCGTATCCATCACTGAAGTCCAGGAACTTCTTCCTGGTGAAGTTAGTTTCATGGTCAGTGATGATATAGTTAGGAACGCCCCTGAGTGCCGCTACTCGCCTACCACCTCAGGGGCCATCATCGTCATGGAGGCACTGGGGTTGGAGCCCCCGAGTGCCGGGTCGACAATGGGGTGTGCCTGGATTGAACCTTCTAGGATGCGGGTAGACAGTTTGTGAAGGTCATTGATGAAGACCCCGTTTAGAGACGGAACCCGCATGGCAGCCAATTTTGAGAGAAAATCAGCGGTATCGTTGTCCTTTCAGGGGACATGGTGTAGCTCGATCCCCTAGAATTTGTCCTCGAGCTTACGCACCTCCTGGCAGTATGCTGCCATGAGAGGGCTTTTGTAGGTGGACTCCTTCATGACTTGGTCGACGACCAACTCTGAGTCACCGCAAATGTAGAGTCATGTAATGCCAAGCTCGATGGTGATACGTAGGCCATTGATGAGGGCCTCGTACTCCACAGCGTTGTTTGAGGCTCAAAAGTGGAGGCAGATTGTGTAGCGAAGCCTACTCCTATCTAGGGAGATCAGAACTACTCTAGCCCCCGAGCCAGGCGCCATCACGGACCCATCGAAGTACATCATCTAGTACTCGTGGGTGACGTCCGAAGTCGGTAGCTGGACCTCCATCCTTTCGGTGACAAAATCCGTGAGAGCTTGAGACTTAATAGTGATACAGGGGATATACTTGATGTCATGGCCCATTAACTTGAGTGCCCACTTTGAGATTCGTCCCATGGCGTCGCGGTTGCGGATGATGTCTCTAAGCGGGTATGAAGTGACGACCGAGACTTCGTGGTCGGTGAAGTAGTGCAAGAGCTTCTAGGTCACCATCAGCACGGTGTACATGAGTTTTTGCACCTAGGGGTATTGGACCTTGGGGTCGGTGAGTACCTCCCTGACAAAGTATATTGGTCGTTGGACCTTAAGGTGGTGTCTCGGCTCCTCCCTTTCGATGACTAGGGCGGTGCTTACCATGTGGTTGCTTGCCACGACGTAAGGAGGAGGGGTTCTCCCCATTTGGGAGCAACAAGGATTGGGGCCGATGTCAGAGATGCTTTGAGGCTCTCCAAAGCCTGTTGTGCTTCCTCGGTCTAGATGAAAGCGTCCGTATTTTCGATAAGCTTGTAGAGCGGCATCCCCTATTCGCTGAGCCGAGAGATGAATCAGCTCAGGGTGGCTAAACAGTCGGTGAGCCTTTGAACGCCCTTGACGTTGCGTATAGGGCCGATGTTGGAGATGGCCGTGATTTTTTGGGGTTGGCTTTGATGCCATGTTCGGACATGATGTATCTGAGCAGCTTCCCCTTCTAAACCCTGAAAACACATTTTTCAGGATTTAATTTGATGTTGAACCTTCAAAGGTTCATGAACGTTGCGGCTAAGTTTGCGATTAGGTCACAAGCTTGAGCCGTTTTGACCACTATGTCATCAACATAGATGGCGATTGTTGGTTTCGGCCGCTCGACTTGGTCAGGCTGATCGAGCAGGTCGATTTGATCGGCGAAGAATTGCTGCATGCACCTTTGGTAGGTGGCACCAGCGTTCTTCAGACCAAAAGGCATGGTTACGTAATAGTACAAACCATACGGGGTGATGAATGAAGCCATGAGCTAGTCAGACTCTTTCATCGCGATCTGGTGATAGCCTGAGTAGGCATCCAGAAAGGAGAGGATTTTGCATCCTGAGGTGGAGTCGACTATCTGGTCTATGCATGGTAAAGAAAAATGGTCATTTGGACATGCCTTGTTGAGGCCAGTATAATCAACGCACATTCTCCATTTCTCAGTCTTATTTTTAACAAGAATAGGATTGGCAAGCCAGTCAGAGTGGTATACCTCCTTGATGAAGTCAACTGCCTAGAGTTTGGCGATCTCCTCACCTATGGCCCTGCGCCTTTCATCGTCAAAGCGATGTAGGCGTTGCTTGGCAGGCTTTGAGCCCGAGACGAGGTGTAGTGCGTGCTCGGTGACCTCCCATGGTATGCCTGGCATGTTAGAAGGTTTCCATGTGAAGACATCACAGTTGGCGCGTAGATTGTCGGCGAGCTCGCATTCCTATTTGGCCAGGAGCTGGGTCCCAATCCGCACCGTCTTAGTTGGGTCGATGGGGTCGATCCCCACCACTTTGGTCTCCTTGAGTGGGTGAAAGGTAGTCGGGGAGGTTGGCTTGTTGCAGTCCAGGACTGCTGGGGTCGACAACTCCCCGAGCAATGCGTCTGGTGCGTCCCTACTCCCCTGGTGGGGAGAGAGGCCACGTGTCGGAGTCATGACATGGAGCTCTCCTCCTATTGAACGACGGTGATCTCCAGCAGCACCTGGAGGTTCTAGTGGACCGCCTGCTCCCATGGGTCGACAGGCTCGGGAAGGCTGCGCAGAAGCATCGCCACCGCAGCAATGTTCTAACTAGCCCGAGCGAACTGTGGGGGATCGTTCCCCCCATCGATGATGTTGTGCTGAACCTAGCGGGCGTGGTCCTAGGCGCTGCTCATCGGGTTACGTGCATGGGGCACATCGTGGTGTGCCGTGTGCGCCGACACAGGTGGCGACTAGTTCTGCCACCATTGTCGTAGCTCCTCGCCATGCTCCTAGGCACATGCGAGTGCATCCACACGAGGGTCCGAAGGGTTGTGGGTCTAAAGAGACTCCACCACCATCGGTGGCTGCCCCAGAGCGTCCGCCATAGCACACTCACAGGACAGAGGATGGCTAGGTGCCACGACATCGCCAATGCTAGAGCCGTCGCTCTCAATATCATCATCCATGAGGTCATGAAAAGAGGCGGGAGCATAATCCACCATCCCCATAAATTCAGATGTGAGAGGGGGCAGTGTCAGCATCTTTTGGAGCCCCTCCTGCATACGCGTCCACGGGGGACCCAAGGCCATAGGAGAACCGATCGCATGATGGTCATGGCAGGGATAATGGGGTCCCTCCAGAGAATCGGCGGAAAATAGTAAATAGCGAGTAAATAACAGTATGTACGTTACTCACAGTGAGGTTTGAGCCTAGTGTAGGCTCAGAGCGAAGAGCAGGCGCCTTGTCGTTGAGGTCACCGGGTGGCCTAGAGGCGACGGAGGGTGCCCCTCTGACGGGAGCTAGAACAAGTGCCTTCTCATGAAGGCGAAGCATGCTAAGCTGGTCGGCGATGAAGACCAGGCTTCTGAAGAGGAAGGCCTGTGAAGGCTCGAAGATGGGAGGAACTCACATCCCAATAGGTGGGAGCACGGGAAACTCTAGCGAGCCGAAGCGAGTCGTATCGCTTGAGCCCGCCACGCCAAAGACGGCGAAAAGGTGGGCCATCCGATTACCAAAGTCATGAACGTACGACGTCTTCCCCATGGATGGCGCCAACTGTCGATGCAGAAAGTGACCAACACGTAAATATTTCTAGTTTTGTCATACGTTGTGATTGGATGTGTCCTAGCACTCAATGACATGGGGTTTATACTAGTTCAGGCAATATGACCTATGTCTAATTTGAGTCGGTCGGTGACTTTATTCCTGAGCCTAGGTGCTCGAAGTTTGCTGTGGGGTTACAAACGAGAGGGAGTAAGATGGGGGGTGTAAGAGGTAGGTTGGACTCTAGGCTAAAGGGCTAAGAGAGACAGAAGCTCCTACGTGCTCTAAGTATTTGAGCGTGTGCTCTGTTGGAGTCGTTCGTTGGGTGTTCGACTCGTTCATGAATCGATCCTGGTGGTCGAGTCTTCTTCATTGGGAGAGAGCACATCCCCTTTTATAGATAAATGGGATGGCCTTACAAGTGAGAGAGGGAGAGTGTACGTATGCTACTAAGTCTTGTTGCCCATGTCGTCGGGTACAAGATGATTGTAGGCGCCCACAACACTGTTTATGTTAGACGTATGTGGGAGGTTTTATCGTATTCACCATGTATGGTAAATGACGGTGTCCACAACACTACTTGGGTTCTAACATGCCTGTAAGGTGGCAGAGCACCCTTCTAACATGCCCTGTCGATACTGCCTTGCAGTGTACATGGTACGATCTTTGGTATTGCGGTTCACTTGAGTGCCCTGCCTTATTTGCTCCGCCCGTTTCCTAGGTCCTCACCAAGCGGGTGTCCCTGGTCAGTTGGTCTCAGTCGACTCCGACTGCGCCAGTCGGAGGAGAGCTGTAAGAAGAGGTTTGGTGCATCCCCAGTCGGAGAAGTTGGTCGCAGTCGGAAGCGAATGTCATTCCTCCTTGACTAGGCCTTCCGGTCAGAGAGTTAGGTCGAAGTCGGAAGCGAGCGTTGTCCTTTCCATGGCTAGGCCTTCCGGTCGAAGAGGCGGGTCAGAGTCAGAGGTGAGCGTCATTCCTTCTTGGCTAGGCCTTCTGATCGGAGATTGGATTGCCTTTCTGGTCTGTAGTTTGGTTTTTGGGCCGGCCCAGGAGTTGCGCGTCGTTCGCAACGTCGTCTGTTGGACCGAGCTTTTGCTGGGAAGCAGGTCCATGAGGGACCCCGGGTTTATGAACCCAACAGAACTGAACTGGTGTAGTAAGTTATTGCAAAAATGTTTTCCAGTTCTTAACCGAAACGGATCAATTGTTCATGTGCTTCCAAAAAGCCAGCATAAGCTTCAATGACCCTTACATTTTTAGGTCATGCTATATTGTAAATAAAAACATACCTGTAGATAAAAATCATTTACCCTGCTAGAAATGCAAAAGGATATCGAATATGAGTGTCGAGTTTTTACTTCGATAGGGTCAGATAGAGTCTCTAAATAGAATGGGCAAATATTATGAATAAGATCTCATAAGCTATCTT
Organism: Miscanthus floridulus; assembly: GCF_019320115.1. NCBI lineage: Eukaryota > Viridiplantae > Streptophyta > Magnoliopsida > Poales > Poaceae > Miscanthus > Miscanthus floridulus. Next base: position 78,861,723 of record NC_089586.1, read on the forward strand.
TTTGAACATGGTGTTTATACTCTTTTAGCAGCTATTTCATACAGCAAATGTCAGGGATCAGCTAAAGGATATAGAAGAAATATGTATTTCATTGCATTTTTCCCACAAATTTCATAGTTCAATTGCTAACAATGCAAGCCATAATTGCCAGCTTTATACGCGTCCCTATTTTTTTGCCACTCTTATGTTTGGTGCATATATCTCTCGGAGCTTAGGCCATCGAGGTCCAATTCTGATGGGGTCCACCGTCCACATGCGTGGGCTCTATCATCTTTCTCAATAAACTTACCATGCAGCCCACTAAGATCTTGTAGGAACTCAACCTCTTGTCTCTGCTTATGTGCTTGATCTACTTGTGCTCGCTTCTTGGTAGGTTTGGCTCTTGTTGGCTTCACAATTTTTTTTGGCTTCAGAACTTGCACACGTAGAGATAGTTTTTTTGTAAGAACATTGTGCAATATAAAAAGGATAATACCTCATTCCAGTTCATACGGGTCATTCTCCAAGATCAGGGGTGTGGGAATCATTAAATCATCATCTCAATTTCAAATAAATACTTTAGGGGCACGAAAGCTCATAAGGGAATCACAATGCAGCTGAGAGAACTACTCTATTCATAAACTTGTCTTTGCTGTCCAATTAAGCAAAAGGGGCTTCGGAGTCCAGACCTTGCTCAAGAAGGAAGAGCAGAAAATAGTTTGGGCATGCAGGAATCATTAAATCATCCAATTTCAAATAAATATATATTCAGGGACACGATTATCAGGGAAACACATCGGAGCTGAGAAAACCACTCTATTCATAAACTTGTTTGCTGTCCAGTTAAGCAAAATGAGATCCAGACCTTGCCCAAGACTTAAGAGCAGAGAGTTGTGGTTACTTTTTCAATCCCTTTCTCCAATCCAGTGTTTTCAGAAAGTATACACATAATGCAAAGTCAGATACATCATTGTACCACTCAGTTTTGAACTGCAGTAACATACATATATAGGAGAAATCATTATTTGTTTACTAAAGGGGAATTAACTTACATTAGCCATATCAATTGTAAATCCACCGAATGCCCTGAATAAGAAAACTTTCATGAGTTTACAAATTAATTAAGAATAGCTTCACAAAAAAACTGTTGTTCCCATAAGAGCCAGAAAGTTGTCAATGTAAAGAGTTTCCGACTGAATTTACGAGTGGGTCCGCTTGTCATACCAGACTGAGAGATTTAGATGCGTTGGAACTAGGTTTAAAGTAGATCCAACGAACAAGAATCAAGGTGGTTAGAACATATTTGTGGGAGAATTTATTTTTAATTCCTTCACTCTTTTATAGTATAGATTTACTGTTGTGTTTGTTTCCATATCTCATGAAAAGTTTGTGGCCGTATCTTATATGTAAGGAGGCAGTGAGAAATGTTTTTTTCAATGAATTGGCAAGATATTGTAGCCAACCTTTTCTGATCCTGATTTCATTTTTTCTCTCTCCTTCCATGCATTTGAGCTATTCTTTGTTCTGTATATTTTTATAAGGATTTTTTAGTTAAGGTTGGCTGACTTGTTGACGATCTCCTCTACAGTAGCCTGAAGTAAACCTTCCCTTTGCTGACATGAACACAGTTCATGCCAACCATTAGGCAAGCCGAATACGCAAGGCCAGTCTCTGAACTTTGACAAAAAAAAAATATCTGAATTTTATACCTGAACATTATGCTGACATTTGCGACAAAACAAACAGTGGTTTCAGGACAGCTCAAAGGACATCAAGAGCCTTTGCGGGATGGCTCTGCAGATGCTGCACACCCACAAATGTTGGGAGGTAAGTGCAGTTAAGCTCGTGGAGAACACATGACAATTAGAACACATGACAATTAATGGTGCCATGTGTGTAATCTAAATTCTGAATCAGGATGCTGCAAAAATGTGTGTGTAGGTGCCGTCAGATGTACTTCCATGAGAAGATCTTGGAGACAACCGGCGCGATCATCATGCCGATGACATGGCTGCATACTTAGACTACCACACAGGGCGACAGTGTACGCGCTGCAGGCCGATACATTGAGCACAGGGGAGCTGGACTACATCAACAGAGGTAATGGACTATTCTGATACATCAATAGAGGATTTTTTTATTCCCCTTTTTTGCAAAGCTTGTAGAAAATGAATTTGTTCATTTATGATCTATGTGCTAACACCAGGTGCAAAGATTGATATTAGTTGGAGATGAACTTTGTCTTGTGACCAGTTGACAGGGGATTCACTGAACTTTGCTAGACAGTTCAATGCTTCCTCAAGGTCAACTCCCACTTTTTTCTCTATTCTACATTTTTTTCCTTTTATCCGTTCAACAGGTGGCTAGGTGCTCCTTTTCAGTTAGCAGATGCATTGATATTATACTATTTTTTTTCCAAACCTTTTCTATAAGTCGACTAAAAAGTCGTTGAGTATGATTTAGAGATCCTACCGGTAGGGAAAAATGGTGCAAGATTAAAGCTCCATTCTATTTGTTGAGTTCTGCAAGTTATGATTGCTGGTTTCAATCAAGTTTAGAAATATGTTGATTTCTAGAAGTTTTCCTTGCAGATGGTTTCATCTTACCCAGAAACAATTATTTGCATCTCCAAGTCAATCTTTGCACCTGGTGTTAGCACCTCTATTTATTCATGGTTTTTGTATTTCTTCTAGAGGCATGATCCAATCTTATGTAATACGAGCTAGATGTAGATTTTGATAGTTAACGTTTTGCCTCCACGTAAGCAACCTGAGCCACCGCAGTTGTGGGGAGCGGAGGGCCATCATGATCGGGACAGTGTGGCGGCCGTGGTGTCGGCAGCGGCTTGCGCGGCAGGCACACGATGGCAGATTAGAAGGTTGAACTTTTCATATCTATGTATGCAACAAAAGCAAGAGCTAATGCTCGCGATATGGGATTAAGAATACTGTATTTTAGAGGCAACCCACAAGGCCACAACAAACGAGGTGAAACTAGGAAGGACAATAGATGATTCATGGATTTGTACAACACACGTATTAATTTAAAATTGTCGTGCATTATTTTGTTCTTGTCACAATGGATGTGATGACATTATTTGTTCCCATTGCAACGCACGGAAATGTCTATAAAGTAGATTTATTGCTGAGTCTGCGATACCGCGCTCTTAATGACCATGTTAATTTCTAAAACTTTGTTTTTTTATTATATATCACTTTAATGTCGGTATTTAATTTTACAATATTATTATTTTATCATACAATCCATGCATTTTTAGTAAAAAATTTAATTGCTCCATAGCAATGTATGGGCATACTACCTGGTGGTAATCTAAAGTGTCACAAGTGCGCTAAATAAAGATTGTGCGGGCAGCACGTTGTGCGGGCAGGGGCAAACCTGGTCCTAGGGCCGTGGCCCTAGTTGGGGTCCAAGAAGTCCAAGTACCCATTTAGTTTTTGGCCCAACATCAGGCCGGAGCGAACTAGACCACCGACTAGGGGAACTTGTTCGCGACTCGCCCCTTCCGACGCCGATACCGACCCCGTTCGATCCCTCACCCTTACGCCGGCAGCCCTCAGCTCAGCCCTCGGCAGACCATCTCGCCTACTCCCTACTCCCCACGGTCGTTCTCGTGCAGCCCGGCCGGCGGCACCGGAACAGGGCGCAGTCGGAGCAGCGGCGCCTTGTGCCACTGCCCACATCCAGCAGGGCGCAGGCCGGCGTCCGCAGCTCCAATCCGGCGGTCTGGCCTTCACTGTTCTACTCCTGTTCGTCTTCTCCAATCCAACTACAGCCTCTAATTTGTGGTATTTCCCTACTGTCCACTCCCTAATTTCCAATCCCAACTGTTTGTATTTGTAGTATCTATTCAATTTGATTGAAAATTGAAACTAGAATCATCAATCTAAAATTACAGACGGTGCAAAATGAATGACACCGATACTTTGGCATCTTATTTCCCTTGCGCTGCTGCCACACAACTGAATGGAACATTATTTTTTTATACAATTTAATGTTCTTAACTATTTTGTTGTACTATTAAACATGTAACTCAATCATCATATCAATTTGAAAAATTCCCTTCATTATAGCTGTCAATGTGTGACATACTGTATGGTTAGTTTTTGCCAATGGTAAGTGGCCCTAATTTTGAACAATTCCTGGGTCCGCCACTGCCGGGCAGTACCCTCACTTGCCGCCATTGCCTTAAATCAACCGAATGCCTCGAATCAAGGCAAGTCCACCCCTGGCAGCCCTGCACAGACCCCCTCCATCCCTAATAAATACCTTTGTGATACTATCTGACCATCTTACCTGTCTCTCCTTTCCTTCTAGTAAGGCACGCATGCAAATCATGATTCAAAATGTTTATCTCTGACCAACACTAAGTCTAAAAAATTGTAGATTATACCATATGATTTTGGTAAAATTAGATCCATATTACACTTTCATATAATGCCAATTTCATGCTCGTAGAAATTATAATAGATGAAATATTAACCATCAAAATGTGAATATGAGTTTTTATTGGTATTTTTGAAAAAAAAGGTGCCAAGAGCATAAATTAGCTCTTCCTCCCTTGGTGGTTTGATTGGTCACTTGTTACATACCTGAACTGGAAGGAGGTGGAACTTGCTTCTTTGAGCGAAAGCATCCGTCGATTAATCTGAAAAATCTTCAGAGCTAATAACCGTGCCCCTGCTCTGCAACTCCAATCCGTGAGTTCTTGGCCTAGAAAACCTTTTGCAACTCCAATCATGGTCATCTTTGACTACAAAGGTTTTATAGCCTTTTTCTTGCTCGAACGTGCCAATTGGCTCACAACCAGATGGCAATTTTGTCGAATGGAACATGGTTCGGGTCTCTAATTAAGGCCCTTTTTGCTTGGCAAGAACAGAGACAGACATTCTGTCTTACTTGTTTGCTATTGTCTTTGAAGCTCACATATATGTATATCCCATGGTTATTGTGTCGATAAGTGCAGTTCAGATTGGTGATACTGAAATTAGTGATAGAGGCACATACTCCATCCGATTCTAAATGTAAGCCATTTTAGGATTCTAGCTGGTCAAACTTCTTTACCTTGGCCCATCAATGCTTGAAAAGTTACATAGATTGGCAACATATGCTTGATGTTATTAGATTCATCATGGAAAGTACTTTCACTACATATGACTTTCATTATTTCTAATGATTTACAAAAGATGCTAGTCCAGTGTCGAATTGGAGACTATGTTGCTGTCCTAAACGACCTTTTTGAATCAGAGGGAGTATTGTATACACTTATCCTCATTATGTGTGTCAGTGTGTGGCTTGATTACATACAAAAACTCAGCTTTGTCTCTCTCCTCTGAAACAGCTCCACCATGAAGATAGCCTGGGGTAAGAATTCCAAGGTTAAGAAGCAGTCGGTGGTAGTATCAACTATACCAGGCCTACCATTTGGAGCAGGGAGTGACAACGACAAGGTTGAAAGGGTGGAAAAATCAGATGCAAACACAAACTGTCCTGGAACAAAACCAGTTGAAACTGCTGAGTTGTTCCAGAGTCAGGGAGACAAGCTAGCCGAGGTACCTCTATTTCTTTGAGATTAATTCCCCACAAATTTGTTGTTCCCTCATAGTTGAACGGCTGATATGTGTTTGTGGGGGTTTTGTGCCGTTCCTGTATCGCGCTCCTTGGGAGTTGAATTTTCTCATGGTTCCTTGGCCAGAGAATATTCAGTAATTGCATACTTCATTAAGTGATTCTTATTATTGTGCAGTATTTCAAATAAGGAGTTAAAGCCCAAAATGAATTAGTCTGTCTCAGAAATCGACCTTGGGTATACCCTCTCTTAGAAATCCACATGAAAAGCTGCTGAAATATTCAGTTTTGGCCGTCCACGTGCTTTTGCATTTGCCACTGCCTATAAAACTTGTGGACAACTAGTGAGGTATAAATTTGTAGCTGGGTTCTGTAGGCCTACAAAAATTGTGCAGTCCAGTCATACTCAGCTTCTATGTGATACTAGAAAGAAACTTTTTTTTGTTATTTTTTTAGGAAGGGAAGTACCATGAAGCACTTGCTAAATGGGAGGCGGCGCTTATCTTGACACCTGATAATGCAATACTTCATGAGCAGAAAGCTCAGGTTTTACTTGAAGTGGGAGATGCATGGCGTGCACTGACAGCAGCAACCAGTAAGCTCTCGTTCTTTTGGATGAATGACTTGCTGGACTACGCTATAGAAAATGCCGTGAACTGGGAATAACACCAACCATTTAAGTGATACTACTACTATAGTAGCACCAACCATCCATTGTCTAGAATTTACTCAACCCATGGGGTTTCTTTCCTGGCAAAAGTAAACATTAGTGACACTTCTGTTGTAAACATGCATACAACATTGATGACATAAGTGTGAAGAACCACCCTATTATCACAAAGTCTGTATGATTGTAGCAGCATGTATGAGCTAAGTCAGTTGTGTTAATCCCATTTTCTACAGTAATCAAACCATTTAAAGATATTTTGGGGTTGTCTTGCAGGAGCAACAGAACTGGATCCATTTTGGCCTGAGGTTAGTAGGGATTTCATCAGTGATGCTACTGGCTCTCTTTCAATTTTCGGTTTCTGCCCAGCTTGATCCCTGGGAGAATGCCATCATTACTCAATACTGTCCCCCAATTAATCAGTAGTGTAATCATCTGCATTATCTGATGATTTACAGGCTTGGGTTACACTTGGTAGAGCACAGTTAAATTTTGGGGAGCCAGATTCAGCTATACTGACTTTTGACAAGGCATTAGCTATCAAGGTGCCCATTTTTTTCTTTTTAGCCTAGTATAATCCAGATTATCTCCTATGCAATCATTGGCGATCATACATAAATAAGTTGCCTTTTACGCCTAAACGATCTGTTGGATGCTTTGTGCAGCCTGACTACAAGGACGCAAAAGCTGACCGTGAAACTGCTGCTCGTCTAGTCAAGAAACGAGGGCAGCTGCATACATCAGGTTTAAGTGCTAACAAGAGACGCTTCACAGTTGGGGAGTACACAGAGAAGGGTGCAGAGGGCGAAGAAAAAGGGAAAGAAACAGCTGTATAGTCCAGTTAGTCTGCTCCCTTTTAATCCAGGTATGGCTGGCCTAGAATGGATGGAGCTCATGTAAGATGTAACCGTTTCAGGATTCTGCTCCAATTTTGCATGTCAGGATTCTGGATTTCTGAGCTGCTCGGTTGTGACACTATATGTTTAGAGGGAGATGCATATAGAGGTCTAGAAGATGAGTGTCGTGAAGCCATGTGGTGTTTGTGCATATTCCTGTGAGCCATGTGCTAATGTTGCCTCGTTGGCCCGGCTTATCAGTGTCAGTGTAGACCGATGGGCCAACCAATCTGTTAGAATCTGTAACAAAGCCTTTTTAACTGGCAGCTTCTCAGCAGTGTCACAAGGATTGTTGTCTATTGAGGAAAGAGAGGAATGTGACTATGGGAGAGAAAAATGTTGCGAAGCTATAAAATTTTGGACTGTGAGACTATATACGAGCATTATTTTACAAGTTGCTAGTTGCTACTAGTACAAATTCAGGGATTATGGAATTATACGAGACATCTTAAACAAACCAACTTAATATTGTAACATTTATGTGTCAATGTGAAAGGCTGCTCTCAGGAATCAGGACAGCACCAATGAGCTCATGTTAGTAATTATCGTAGGGTTGGGTTCAGACTTTTGCTGGTGTAGGGCACCCGCAATAGTTAGAGCTAGTTATTGGCTCTAAACCAACTCCTCCAATAATGCTAATTTTTAACACATAATTTTTAACATGGATAGTCACACATAACACTCTTACGTAACCTTAAAGTATGTGCGAGAGTTTAGCTCTGGATTAAGAGCTAGCTTTTCTCTCACTTCTATTAAAATATAAGAAAAATACTTAAAGCTAGGTTAAAAGTTAATTATTGGAGCTGCCTTAATAGCTTGCAAATACCTCCACGCTCCACAAGGCCCTGTCCCCTGAATCCCTGATACATGAGAATTGAGAAGCCGTCCTCTCCTGCACGGAATAAGCTATCAGAGGATTACTGTACTGCGTTCTGTAGCTAGTGTGAATGTATATACGATGATCGGCCAAAACTGCAAGTGCGTCAATCCATTCATCCTATCACCATTCTACTTCGCGACGTGCACGTATTACCCTGTGAACTCCATTTGAAAAAAAATGCATGAGTAGAGGAACCTTTTTTTTTTGTTAAAAAGTATTATAAAACATGTTGCAAGCGGTCCACTCTCTATCTTTCATAATCAATATAGTAGATGAAAGTAGAAAAACAAATAGATACAAGATAGGGAGACTATTCTTTATTCGTCTAAATATTAGTGATTATAACATAGAGCTCCCACGTATATAGTCCTGCTAAGATCTAAGTATTTGGTAAGAGCCCACATGCAAACGGACTGGGATTAAGATTCTTCCTCCTCCTTTCCTTCTAGGATAGAGTCCGTATGTTTTACGACACTCTCCCTTGGCGATTACCACGATATGCACATGCCTCATTAAAAACTCCATCTGAAAACCCAGTGGGAAAAAACGGTTCTTCGAGAAAAGAGTACATCGCATCCGTTAATTGCATTGCACATGTTGTCTCATTAAAAACCTTGCGTGAGAAACCTTCAAGTAAAAACTCACATAGAAAAAAAGAGTACAACATTTAACCTTCTTGGTCATGTATTTTTCAGTATATTCTATTCTTCATGAATAGATATTTATCTTCATAATCTGTGCATAAACTTTAATGTTTTTGAAAGCATCTAGGCTCCTAGTTGGGTTTCGGTGATTAATGACAATACAAGATTACTATGACTAACGTGTGTTTTTCAGAGACAATTGAGTTAGGTCATGGTAATGGAGATCAATTGGACAATCGGGGTGGTCATGCCCCTACGATGGAAATCATTTCGGTTTCTAAGAATGGACGACAAGGTTAAGGATGACTAGTTCTAAGTATCGATTGGAGTTGAAGAGACACTTAGAGTAGTTTAGGACTTTGTTTTTCCTTTGGCCGTACTATTAAGGGAGGTATGGACGGATAGCTTGACCTAGGTGAATCTAGTGAGTTAGATATGGTGCACACTTGTTAAAACTAGCGCTAGGTAGCTCCTACATATGCCTAAGATCCAATGGAGCAAACTTCATTCACGTATGATCGAGAGTTGGAAGTGAATGGAGGGTCAAATAGTGACCGAACGCTGGCTTCAGTGTGACCGGACGCTGGCGCAGAGTCCGGTCAGTTCATTTGACTGAGGTGAAATCATTTGGTGTGACCGGACGCTGGAAGGTCAAGTGACCGGACGCTGAGAGTCAGCGTCCGGTCATTTCCAGTAAGGTTCTAGAGAGGATAAATCGTGACCGGACACGTCCGGTCACACTGTAAACCCTGGAGTTCGGGGTATACTGATCGGAGCGTCCGGTCACCCCGCAGAGGCACATAACGGTTCGTTTTTCAGCCGGTGTTATAAATACCACCTCCACTCGTGTGTGGGGGTACTTTTGCTCATTCCAACAACTGAGAAACACCTTAGAGAGTGCCAAGAAGAGCAAGGTCCTAGTGAGGTGATTGAGATTTGAGAATTCAAAGAGAGACCTCATTAGTGAAGATCAAGAGTAGGAAAGTGTGCATCCACCTTCTCATTAGGCTTGTCGTGGTCAAGTAAGAGTTCATGCTTGTTACTCTTGGTGATCGCCATCACCTAGATGGCTTGGTGGTGTTTGAGAGTTCGGTGATCACCCGGCGGAGCTTGTGGGTGACCCAACTCATGTTGTGAGCAGTTGTGGGTGATTCACCGCGATGGAGTGTCGAAGAATCAATCCATAGAGAGTACTTGATCCTTGCGCGGATCAAGGGGGAGCTACACCCTTGCGCTGGTGCTCCAACGAGGACTAGTGGGGAGTAGCGACTCTTCGATACCTCGGCAAAACATCGCCACGTTCCTTCCTCTTTATTTACTTTGAGCATTTACTTTAAGCATTTACTTTGAACAATTCAATTCATGTCATTACATTCTTAGAATTGCCATGCTAGAGTAGGATTAGAACTTAGGTTGCAAGTCTTTTGTGCGGTAGAACAATTAGGAACACTTTCTAGGCACAAGGAGTTAATTAGGCTATCCATAGGATTTATTTATTGCAAAGAAATTTAGAATTAGCCCAATTCACCCCCCCTCTTGGGCATCTTGATCCTTTCAATTGGTATCACAGCCTCGTGCTCACATATTTAGGCTTAACCGCCTAGAGCAAGATGTCTCACGAGGATGGACCTCCTCCTATCTTTGAGGGAGATGACTTTCTGTATTGGAAAATTCGCATGGAGGAGTATCTAGAGGCTCTAGATGTTGGTGTACTTAGAGCCACCTTACAAGGCTTCCCAAAACCTCAGGATACTACTAACCTACAAGGCGATGAGGTTAATTACGAGAAGTGAAATGCAAAGGCTCAAAACACCATCTTTAGAGGCCTTTGCAAAGATATGTTTAATCGGGTGAGGAACCACAAAGATGCCCATGCACTATGGTCGGACGTTTGCGCGCTCTATGAGGGAACCAAGAGTGAGCATGAGGAACACTATCATCTTGTTATGAAAAAGCTCAACTCTTTTGAAATGCTTCCTAAGGAAAGTGCTAATGAAATGTATTCATGTTTGAATGTTCTTGTAGAGGAAGTCAATGGGCTTGGACTCACTCAAATACAACCATCCGATGTTGTAAGATAGATCTTGAGTGTCCTCCCCATTAACAAATATGGGCATATTATGACCGTGCTACATCAAGGTGATCTTTCCGCCGCTACACCGACACAAATCTTGGGGAAGATCAATGCTCATGAAATGTACATGCACATCATGCCACAAGATGGCTCATCCTCTACCAAGAAGAAAGATAAGGACTTAGCATTCAAAGCTAGCCAAGAGAAGGGCAAGGCAAGACTTGAGTATGAGAGCTCAAGTGAAGATGAAGTTGATGACGAAAGCCTTGCCCTCATGGTGAAGAAGACCGCCAAGATGGTAAAGAAGCTCAACAAGAGTGGCATCAAGTTCGATGGCAAGAAGAAGAAGTTCTTCATAAGCTCAAGAAGAAAGCCAATCTCTGAGATGGATTGCTACAATTGTGGCGAACTTGGTCATCTAGCTCACCAATGCACAAAGCCCAAGAAAGACAAGTTCAAGAATAAGAACAAGGGCAAGAAAGATGACTCAAGCAATGAAGATGAAGATGAGAAGAAAAAGAACAAGCCATACAAGAAGAGAGATGGCAAGAAGGACTTCTACAAGAAGAAGAAGAGTGGAAAGGCTTATATCATCGGTGATTGGCTCACGGACATTGATTCATCTAGTGGATCATCCAATGATGAAAGTGACAACGAGAAAGTGGCCGCCATTGCTATTGACTCATCATCTTCACCACCACCACCACCACCATCCTCTACACACCTATGCCTTATGACCAAAGGTGAACGAAAGGTATCACATGATGATGATAGTAGTGGTGATGATAATGCTCATAATGATGATAGTGATAGTGATAGCGATGATGAATATGAGTCACCTACTTATGATGATCTTGCTAAACTACTAAAGAAATACACTAAGATCATCATAAAGACTAGAGCTAAAAATGAAAAGCTTGAAATTAAGAATGATTCTCTTTTAGCTAAATGTGAGATAGCCGAAAAGGCTAGTGTTGAGCTTAGAGAAGCAAATGATGCTATGTCATCCAAACTCAAGGAGCTCAAATCTTCTAAGAAAGAGCTCAAAGATAAACATGATAAACTTGAGTGGGTGCACAAAGAGCTCATCACTAGCCATAACAAGCTAAAAGATGAATACACTACTCTTAAGGTTAATCATGATACCCTTGTTATTACTCAAGAATTTTTACCCAATGAGCCACATGATGCCACTAATGATGTTGTTAAGATTGATATAGCTACATCATGTGATGATCTAATCGATGAGAGCATTGAGCAAGGGTCTAGTGGTAAAGGCAAGCAAGTGGTTGAGTGCAATGACTATGATGGTATGTCAAGCTCAAGCATGACAATGAAAAGCTAAAGAAAGAGTTTGAAGAGTTCAAAACCTACAACACCATTGTGCTAGAAACTCTTGATCATGATGGCAACTTGATTCTTGAGAATGAGAAGCTAAAAGAAAAAAACAAGAAACTCAAGGAAGAAAGAAACAAGGTTGCACTCAAGGAAGATAAAAGTAGTGATGCACTCAAGGAAGAGAATAAGAAGCTCAAGTTGAAAAAAGAGCATCTCAAGATTGGATTGAGCAAGTTCACTAGAGGCAAATATATTCAAAGTGAGCTCCTAATGAACACCGTCATGAAGATAGATAGAAGTGGCATTGGGTACATGGAAAACAAAGAGAAGAAGGCTCAAGCTCAACAACAACAATCAAAGCCAAAGCCAAAGAGATGCTTTGAGTGTGGACAAGAAGGCCACTTTGCTCATGAGTGCCAAACTCCACCACCACAACCCTTGCTCAAGCATGCTAGACCCTTTGCCTTCAATGCTCACTACATGCTTAGAAAGGATTCTAGTGGAAAGATAAAAGTGATGTTCTTAGGTCCTCCCAACAAGAATAGGCCTAAGAAAATTTGGGTGGCAAAGTTACTTGTTGAGAAGGTGAAGGGCCCTCAACAAGTTTGGGTTCCTAAAGCTTGACCTCTTGTGTGTAGGTGAACTACAAGACTGGTGGAAGTCATTGGGTTATTGATAGTGGTTGCACACAACCTATGACTGGTGATCCTCATATGTTCACCTCACTAGATGAAGAAGTAGATGGGCAAGAAAGAATCATATTTGGAGATAACTCAAAGGGCAAGGTCAAAGGATTGGGCAAAGTGGCAATATCAAATGATCATTCCATCTCCAATGTGCTATATGTTGCTTCATTGAGTTTCAACTTGCTATCCGTTAGACAATTGTATGATCTTGGCTTCCAATGCTTGTTTATCAAGAAGGAGGTTGTTGTATCCAAGAAGGATGATGATCAAGTGATATTCAAAGGGTTTAGATATAACAACCAATATCTAGTGGACTTCACCTCTGAAGATGCAAACTTGAAGACATGCCTATTCACCAAAATAATACTTGAGTGGCTATGGCATAGAAGACTTGCTCATGTTGGGATGAGCTCACTCAAGAAGCTTATAAAGAATGATTTGGTGAGAGGGTTGAAGGATGTGAAGTTTGAGAAGGACAAGCTTTGTAGTGCATGTCAAGCTAGCAAGCAAGTTGCAAATACCCATCCAACAAAAGCTTTCATGTCAACCGCAAGAGTGCTAGAACCCCTTCACATGGACTTATTTGGACCAACAACATACAAGAGTTTGGGAGAAAATCTATATTGTCTTGTGATTGTTAATGATTATTCAAGGTATACATGGGTATTCTTCCTTCATGACAAATCCGAAGTTGCATCTTGCTTCAAGAAGTTTGCCAAGAGAGCACAAAATGAATTTGAAGTGAAGCTCAAGAAGATAAGAAGTGACAATAGGAAAGAGTTTGACAACACAAATATAGAAGCTTATTGTGATGAAGTTGGAATCAAACATGAAGTCTCCGCAACATATACTCCTCAACAAAATGGTGTAGTTGAGAGGAAGAACTAGACATTGATCACTCTTGCTAGAACAATGCTTGATGAGTACAACACCCCCGAAGCTCTATGGGCGGAAGCAATCAACACCGCATGCTATGCATCTAAACGCCTATTCCTTCAAAAGTTCCTTTGCAAGACACCTTATGAGTTGCTCAATGGGAAGAAGCCGAACGTCTCCTTCTTTAGGGTGTTTGGTTGCAAATGCTATATCTACAAGAAGCGACAACACCTAGGGAAGTTTCAAAGCCATTGTGATATTGATTTTCTTGTTGGTTACTCATCAAAGTCCAAAGCATATAGAGTATTTAATCATGTCACTGGCTTGGTTGAAGAAACATATGATGTGAAATTTGATGAATCTAATGGCTCCCAAGGGGCACATGTGAATCTTGATGATGTAGGTGATGAACCATTGAGGGAGGTTATGAAGAACATTCTAGTTGGAGACATCAAGCATAAAGATGATGAAGATGATATACAAGTGATTGATCCACCTTCTTCATCAAGTATGTCACAAGATGATGACAAAGATGGGAGAGTAGAAAATGAAGATACTCATGTCTCCCATGAACAAATGGTGGTACAAGCACAAGATGTTGATGCTCCACAACCTCCCCCTCAAATGGTCAATAGAAGAAATACACCCCTACTTTAAGATCATCCACAAGATCTCATCATAGGGAGTCCATCAAAGGGTGTAATGACTCGATCTTAAAAACTTGCTTTATTTATTGCTCATCACTCTTTTGTCTCTTGCTTTGAGCCTACTAAGGTAGAAGAAGCTCTTCAACATCCAGATTGGATAAATGCCATGCATGAAGAGTTGAACAACTTCACTCACAATGAAGTTTGGACTCTTGAAGAGCGGCCAAAAGGTGCAAGAGTCATTGGAACAAAGTGGGTGTTCCAAAACAAGCAAGATGATCAAGGTGTTGTTGTGAGGAATAAGGCAAGACTAGTTGCAAAGGGGTTCTCTCAAGTTGAAGGTTTGGATTTTGGAGAGACCTTTGCCCCGGTTGCAAGATTAGAAGCCATCCGTATCCTCCTTGCATATGCATCACATCATGAAATAAAACTTTTATCAAATGGATGTGAAAAGTGCATTCTTAAATGGCTTTATTAATGAACTAGTCTATGTTGATCAACCTCCCAGGTTTGAAGACCCTAGATATCCTAATCATGTTTATAGGTTGTCTAAGGCACTATATGGGCTTAAGCAAGCCCCAAGAGCTTGGTATGAGCGCCTTTGGGACTTCCTCATTGAGAAGGGCTTCATCATTGGGAAGGTCAACACCACACTATTCACCAAGAAGTTTGATGGGCATATCTTCATTTGTCAAGTGTATATTGATGATATTATCTTTGGATCATCAAATGAAGATTCATGCAAAGAATTTGGTGAATTGATGTCGAAGGAGTTCGAGATGTCAATGATTGGAGAGCTTACATTCTTTCTTAGTTTTCAAGTCAAGCAAATGAGAGAAGGGATTTTCATCTCTCAGGAAAAATACACTAATGATCTTCTCAAGAGATTTAAGATGGATGAATGTAAGCCAATCAAGACACCAATGCCAACCAATGTGCTAATGAGATGTATTCACGTTTAAATGTTCTTGTAGAGGAAGTCAATGGGCTTGGACTTACTCAAATGTCACCATCCGACGTTGTGAGAAAGATCTTAAGTGTCCTCCCTATTGACAAATATGGGCATATTGTGACCGTGCTACATCAAGGTGATCTTTCCGCCGCTACACCAACACAAATCTTGGGAAAGATCAATGCTCATGAGATGTATATGCACATCACGCCACAAGATGGCTCATCCTCTAACAAGAAGAAAGACAAAGACTTAGCATTCAAAGCTAGCCAAGAGAAGGGCAAGGCAAGACTTGAGTATGAAAGCTCAAGTGAAGATGAAGTTGATGATGAAAGCCTTGCTCTCATGGTGAAGAAGACCACCAAGATGCTAAAGAAGCTCAACAAGAGTGGCATCAAGTTCGATGGCAAGAAGAAGAAGTTCTTCACAAGCTCAAGAAGAAAGCCAATCTCCGAGATGGATTGCTATAATTGTGGCAAACTTGGCCATCTCTCTCATCAATGCACAAAGCCCAAGAAAGACAAGTTCAAGAACAAGAACAAGGGCAAGAAAGATGACTCAAGCAATGAAGATGAAGATGAGAAGAAGAAGAACATGCCATACAAGAAGAGAGATGGCAAAAATGGAGACTTCCACAAGAAGAAGAGTGGAAAGACCTATATCGTCGGTGATTGGCTCACGGACATTGATTCATCAAGTGGATCATCCGATGATGATAGTGACAATAAGAAGGTGGCCGCCATTGCTATTGATCTTTCATCTTCACCGCCACCATCGCTATCATCCTCTACACACCTATGCCTTATGGCCAAGGGTGAACGCAAGGTATCAAATGATGGTGATAGTAGTGATGATGAACATGCTAATGATGATGATAGTGATAGCGATAGCGATGATGATGATTCACCTTCATATGATGATCTTGTCAAAATACTAAGAAAATACACTAAGATCATTAGGAAGAGTAGAGCTAAAAATAAAAAGCTTGATGCTAAAAATGATTCACTTTTAGCAAAATGTGATACATTGGAAAAGGCTAATGTTGAGCTCAAAGAAACAAATGATTCTATATCATCCAAACTCAAGGAGCTCAAATCTTCTAAGAAAGAGCTTAAAGATAAACATGATAAACTTGAGTGGGTGCACAATGAGATCATCACTAGCCACAACAAGCTAAAAGATGAGTATACAACTCTTAAGATCAATCATGATACTCTTGTTATTGCTCAAGAATTTTTACCAAATGAGCCACATGATGCTGCTAACCATATTGTTAAGATTGATATAGCTACATCATGTGATGATTTGATTGATGAGAGCATTGAGCAAGGATCTAGTGGCAAAGGCAAGCAAGTGGTTGAGTGCAATGACTATGATGAATATGTCAAGCTCAAGAACATAAATGAAAAGCTCATGAAAGATCTTGAAGAAATGAAAAGCCACAACACCATTGTGCTAGAAACTCTTGATCATGACAAAAAGTTGATCTTTGAGAATGAGAAGCTCAAAGAAGAAAACAAGAAGCTCAAGGAAGAGAAGAAAGATGATACTCTAAAGGAAGAAAATAAGAAGCTCAAGTTGGAGAAAGAGCATCTCAAGATTGGGTTGAGCAAGTTTTCTAGAGGCAAGCACCTCCAAAGTGAGCTACTCTTGAACACTGTCATGAAGATGGATAGAAGTGGCATTGGATATGTGGCAAGTGTAGAAAAGAAGAAGGCTCAAGTTCAACAATAACAATCAAAGCCAAAGCCAAATCCAAAGAGATGTTTTGAGTGTGGACAAGAAGGCCACTTTGCTCATGAGTGCCAAACTCCACCGCCACAACCCTTGCCCAAGCATGCTAGACCCTTTGCCTTCAATGCTCACTACATGCTTAGAAAGGACTCTAGTGGGAGGATGAAAGTCATATTCTTAGGACCCCCTAACAAGAATAGGTCTAAGAAGATTTGGGTGGCTAAGTCACTTGTTGAGAAGGTGAAGGGCCCTCAACAAGTTTGGATTCCTAAAGCTTGAATCTCTTGTGTGTAGGTAAACTACAAGACCGGTGGAAGTCATTGGGTTATTGATAGTGGTTGCACTCAACATATGACCGGTGATCCTTGTATGTTCATCTCACTAGATGAAGAGGTAGATGGACAAGAGAAAATAACATTTGGAGATAATTCAAAGAGCAAGGTTAAAGGATTGGGCAAAGTGGCAATATCAAATAATCATTCCATCTCCAATGTGCTATATGTTGCCTCATTGAGCTTCAACTTGCTATCCGTTGGACAATTGTGTGATCTTGGCTTCCAATGCTTATTCACCGAGAAGGAGGTTGTTGTATCCAAGGTAGATGATAATCAAGTGATATTCAATGGATTTAGATACAACAACTTATATCTAGTGGACTTCACCTCCGAAGATGCAAATTTAAAGACTTGCCTATTTACCAAAATAACACCTGGGTGGCTATGGCATAGAAGACTTGCTTATGTTGGTATGGGTTCACTCAAGAAGCTTATGAAGAATGATTTGGTGAGAGGGTTGAAGGATGTGAAGTTTGAAAAGGACAAGCTTTGTAGTGCATGTCAAGTCGGCAAGCAAGTTGCAAATACTCATCTAACAAAAGCTTTCATGTCAACTACAAGGGTGCTAGAACTCCTATACATGGATTTATTTGGACCTACAACATACAAGAGTTTGGGAGGGAATCTCTATTGTCTTGTGATTGTTGATGACTATTCAAGGTATACATGGGTATTCTTCCTTCATGACAAATCCAAAGTTGCATCTTACTTCAAGAAGTTTGCCAAGAGAGCTCAAAATGAATTTGAAGTGAAGCTCAAGAAGATAAGAAGTAACAATGGAAAAGAATTTGACAACACAAACATTGAATCTTATTGTGATGAAGTTAGGATCAAGCATGAAGTTTCTGCAACTTATACTCCTCAACAAAATGGTATAGTTGAGAGGAAGAACCGGACTTTGATTACTCTTGCAAGGACAATGCTAGATGAGTACAACACCCCCGAAGCTCTATGGGTGGAAGCAATCAACACCGCATGCTATGCATCAAACTGCCTATTCCTTCAAAAGTTCCTTGGCAAGACACCTTATGAGTTGCTCAATGGGAAAAAGCCGGACGCCTCCTTCTTTAGGGTGTTTGGTTGCAAATGCTATATCTACAAGAAGCGGCAACACCTAGGGAAGTTTCAAAGCCATTGTGATATTGATTTTCTTGTTGGTTACTCATCAAAGTCCAAAGCATATAGAGTATTTAATCATGTCACTGGCTTAGTTGAAGAAACATATGATGTGGAATTTGATGAATCTAATGGCTCCCAAGGGGCACATGTGAATCTTGATGATGTAGGTGATGAACCATTGAGGGAGGTTATGAAGAACATTCCAGTTGGAGACATCAAGCATAAAGATGATGAAGATGATGTACAAGTAATTGATCCACCTTCTTCATCAAGTATGTCACAAGATGATGACAAAGATGGGAGAGTAGAAAATGAAGATACTCATGTCTCCCATGAACAAATGGTGGTACAAGCACAAGATGTTGATGCTCCACAACCTCCCCCTCAAGTGGTCAATAGAAGAAATACACCCCTACTTCAAGATCATCCACAAGATCTCATCATAGGGAGTCCATCAAAGGGTGTAATGACTCGATCTCAAAAACTTGCTTCATTTATTGCTCATCACTCTTTTGTCTCTTGCTTTGAGCCTACTAAGGTAGAAGAAGCTCTTCAACATCTAGATTGGATAAATGCCATGCATGAAGAGTTGAACAACTTCACTCGCAATGAAGTTTGGACTCTTGAAAAGCGGCCAAAAGGTGCAAGAGTCATTGGAACAAAGTGGGTGTTCCAAAATAAGCAAGATGATCAAGGTGTTGTTGTGAGGAATAAGGCAAGACTAGTTGCAAAGGGGTTCTCTCAAGTTGAAGGTTTGGATTTTGGAGAGACCTTTGCCCTGGTTGTAAGATTAGAAGCCATCCGTATCCTCCTTGCATATGCATCACATCATGAAATAAAACTTTTATCAAATGGATGTGAAAAGTGCATTCTTAAATGACTTTATTAATGAACTAGTCTATGTTGATCAACCTCCCAGGTTTGAAGACCCTAGATATCCTAATCATGTTTATAGGTTGTCTAAGGCACTATATGGGCTTAAGCAAGCCCCAAGAGCTTAGTATGAGCACCTTTGGGACTTCCTCATTGAGAAGGGCTTCATCATTGGGAAGGTCAACACCACACTATTCACCAAGAAGCTTGATGGGCATATCTTCATTTGTCAAGTGTATATTGATGATATTATCTTTGGATCATCAAATGAAGATTCATGCAAAGAATTTGGTGAATTGATATTGAAGGAGTTCGAGATGTCAATGATTGGAGAGCTTACATTCTTTCTTGGTTTTCAAGTCAAGCAAATGAGAGAAGGGATTTTCATCTCTCAAGAAAAATACACTAATGATCTTCTCAAGAGATTTAAGATGGATGAATGTAAGCCAATCAAGACACCAATGCCAACCAATGGACATCTCGACCTAGATGAGGGAGGTAACCCGGTTGATCAAACTCTCTACCACTCTATGATTGGTAGCTTATTATATTTGACCGCATCTAGGCCCAACATCATGTTTAGTGTGTGTATGTGTGCAAGGTTTCAAGCTAATCCTAAGGAAACTCATTTGATTGTCGTAAAAAGAATCCTTAGGTATCTTAAGCACACACCAAGCATTGGCCTTTGGTATCCCAAAGGAGCTAGATTTGAATTAATTGGCTATTCTGATTTGGATTATGCCAGATGCAAAGTTGATAGAAAAAGCACATTCGGAGGGTGCCATTTGCTTGGTAGATCACTTGTGTCTTGGTCCTCCAAGAAACAAAATAGTGTGGCTTTATCCACCGCCGAAGCAGAATACATTGCCATGGGTGCTTGTTGTGCACAAATACTTTACATGAAACAAACTTTGCTAGACTATGGTGTAGTTCTAGATAAAGTACCTCTTTTGTGCGACAATGAAAGTGCGGTAAAACTTGCAAATAATCCGGTTCAACAGTCTTGCACCAAGCACATAGATATCCGTCATCACTTTCTAAGAGATCTTGTGGCTAAAAATGATATATCACTAGAAGGTGTAAGGACCGAGGATCAATTGGCGGATATCTTTACTAAACCACTAGATGAGGCAACATTTTGTAAATTGCGAAATGAACTCAATGTGCTTGATTTTAGCAACTTCACTAAAAATTGAGCTTACGTTGTCCCTTGCATTGCATTGTAATATACAACATGTTTAACGCTTTATAATGCATATAGGGCTTGTCTAACATGGTTAAGATAACCGCCGAAAAGCGTGTGAAGAAGCTTAACCTTGGATCAAACTTGACAAGCAACTAAATTTACTTTCAAGTATTGCATTGCATATGCATGAATGTTGTTTTGTCGTTTATATTAAGTCACCATTTTATTGCCTATTTTCTTAAAAAGAATTATAGCCTAAGGCAAAATATTTTGAAAAACTTGAGGGTTTGAGAGAGGTCACTCACATCAGTCCCAATTGGTGTTTATTTGGATCTTATTTTAGTTGGGACTTGATTGGGAACAGGCAGCGCGAAGGACTTTGAAGATTTGCTAAAGAAGGAGTGACTGGACGCTGCATCGGACTCTGATGTCCAGCGTCCGGTCAGTTCACAGGAGGTGAACCCGCTGCCGAAGGAGTGACCAGACGCTGAAATAGTGTTTTTCCAGCGGCCGGTCAGGAGGTGCTTCAGCGTCCGGTCGATCATGAAGACATCAAGGCTAGGTGACTGGACTCTGGCTGCGTCCGGTCGATGTCCACCGGATGCATCTGGTCATGATTCTAGAGGAATTGAACCTCTCTAGAATCGACCGGACGCTGGGTAGTAGCGTTTAGTCACTACCACCAGAGCGTCCGGTCAGTAGTTTTTGTGCGGCTTCAGAACTCTTTCTTCCTTTCCTTTTCGGATCCACCGGGGGGGGCACTTTATTTAATCCTTTCAAGCGTTGACCTTTCCTATTCCTCTCCATCACTGCCTCCTATGCCCATGCATCGAGCCACTGCCTCCAGAGCTCACCACCGCTGTTCCATGCCGCTGCAGCAGCCATGCCTAGTCGCCGGATCCACGCACCATTGCTCACCCACATGCCACCGCCGCTTGCTCCCACGCCACCAGCACCTCCTCGAGCTACATCGTGCCCTAGCCACCGCTTGCCCTTGCTGGATTCACCATGCCAGCGTGCCACCGCAGCAGTGCCGCCGCACGCCACTGCCTCGTGTCACTAGTGCCACGCCATCGTGCTAGGTCCACTACCCAAGCGCCAGCATAGCCCATTGCCATCGTAGCTCACCAGCGTCGCCGAGCAAGGCTGTGCCCTAGAATCATCAAGTTTCTGCCTGAGCTACATTGCATTGCCATCCCCAACCCTCAATTTGGTGGTCTTCCGTGGATCGCTTCTCCTTTCTCCTTGGATCGCCGGTTTGTCAGGTAGCAATGCCCCGTGTTTCAATTTTGTATCCAAATTGCTTGCTTCCTAGGGTTTCGCATCTATTAGATACATTGTATTTATTGTATATCCTATCTATTCCATCGTGCAGCGAGTCGGTGCCGTTGAGATCGTGTGGCAGTTGATAGTTTAACTTGGAGCCAAGCTCGCGAGTAAGGATTGAGGCCAAGCCTCGAAAGTGTCAGCGATAGTTGATCTTCAATAGAGGTAGCTGTTTCTTTGTCAGTGACAGTTCTTCTTTAGATCTTTCAGATGGCTCGGACAAAGAACATCGGAGGTGGTCCAGGAGATGAGGATCCGAGGCGTCCCCCTTGCCAGCCTGTAGAGCCTAAAGGCAAGGCAACGAAGAAGCTAGCAACCCAGAAGCGAAAATATCTAGATGTAGAGACATCGAGAGCAGCAGCAGTTGTAGAGGCCGCAGAGCATGCCGAGAGAGGAGGAGCTCATAGTGGAGTTGTTATTGTAGATCATCTTTCACCAGAGGTGCAGGGTCGACTTCAGTGTATTGAGCGTCTTCATGGTAGTCCACCTGGGACTGTCATGATGGTAGGACAATGTCTTCCCATTATGGATCCTTAGCCTCAGGGGAGTCACAACAGGAGCCACAGCAGCAGCCCCCACTAGTAGAGCCGATAGAGCAGACTTAGGAGGGCCAATAGGCCGAGGAGACAGAGTAGGCACCTTAGCCATAGCCTTGTCGCTCTGGTCATACCCGTGCCCTAGTCACACCGAGGGCTGACACATAGCAGAGGTGTTCTCGTCCACTGCCCAGACCACGGGGTCTGCCTCCAGTGACCCATCTTGACTTGAGGGCCGCCACGGCCAAGTAGGTTCAGCAGCTGAGATTTGTTGATTTTGAGATATGGTTTCCACCGAGGAGGGATGAGAGAGCTTCAGAGGGCTTCTACACTCCACTACATGAGGATTTCTACAATGCCTATCTCAATAGTGGGGCAGTTTTTAGATCTCAGAGGATGTGCCACATTGACTCTATAGTTGCAGCAGTAGGAGAGCACATTCGCCCCTATCTCACATATGTGCTGGGGCTATCAGGTTTGATTGGATGGTCTGGACTATATGTTCCATCTTGGGTTCGACAGTTCTATGCTTCCCTCTAGATTGACCCACAACATAGATATATTCACTTTGCATTCGGAGGAAGAGACTACCGCCTAACGAGTCAGAGAGTCAGGGAGATACTAAGACTTCAGGAGCAGCCAGTCAGACTATCGCAGAACTGACCAATTTATAAGAGTACAAGTACAATGGCAGCCCACAAGCGGACGCACTGTCATACTTGAACCCATATAAACCCGGTAGTCCGTCGAGTACCATGACAGGTCTCGATAAATGATTTACAACAACCAAGATCGTACATGATTCAACATACATGCCACATATTACATAAAGTTCATAGATACATTCTCATCATCAGAGTATGAATAAAAGTTATTACAAACCGAGTTTGATAGATAAAGCGAAAGCAATTAAGTTCGAAAATAAAGTTTCCAATATAGTTTGATATAGTGCCAAGTAGGATCACGGTACACAAAAGAAAATATAGGGATTAATAAAGAAGCCTGCCCATGGCTTACTCCTCATCCACGGCGGGATAGAAGCAACTCTTGCAATAACCATGATACACAGTGCCATCTGCAACAATGGGAAATAAAACCCTAAGTACGAGAAGGTACTCAGCTAGACTTACTCATCATAAACCAGAAATAAAATGACTCCAAGGATTATGCAAGGCTGTATAAGTGGAGATAGCTTGACAATATTTTGCATAAAAGCAATTGACTTAGTTGTACAATTATGATTCCTTTATCAAGTTAATTATAACTATTCATCTCTAGATTAGCAACTATCCTGTGCCAAACATATGGTATATCAATTTAAAAGAATACAATAGTAACCATAGCAGGTATTGTAATTCCATATTCATTCGAACCATCATGTTCCATAATACAGTTACTACGATGTTGGAGCTAGCCAAGTTTCTCACTATCCGGGAGAGACGGCGATTTGAATCGTTTTTCAACCAGCTGGGAATTTATTCCTAACACAAACCCAGGCATACCGCGCGAAGGCAGCCATAGGTCACCTTTGGTACAACTCAGGTACACATTTCACGGGTCCGTACCACGCTGCACAATCTGGGACACCAGATGCTAGGACATTTAGGCCTAGCCTACCCTTGGGCTTAGTCTGATCGCCCCCCGCAAGGAGCGCACAACAGAACAGGTCCCGGCCTAAGTTGAGCTACTCGGCTTCGCGGTCGGAACAAGTTATCCGGCTAGCTAAGTGATAGGCATGCGTTCAATCTTGTCAGAAGTTCCAACAATGGTACGGTCCTTGATCGGCACAGATGGAATCACATGAGTCATCCTACGCATAGACTCCGCCTGGCCTCGATTTTCTTTTACCCCATGGTTCTGTTCCACGATAGCAAATATAGCCAACCGTGCTCCGGTATCCACCTATATCTCGCAGGTGACAGGACATCACCCGACTTCTACCGGTCTAAGCACGGCTAAGCATATATTCGATCCTGAACCTATACCGGTTAAAGGTGTAATATCTGGACAAGGAATTTATATGCATCAAGTGGTTCCATTCAACTCTTATAACCTAATGCATCAATCATAAGTACTTAAGTAATCATTTGTAAAATATTGGGAGACTTAAAATGCTCCGGGGCTTGCCTCGCAGAAAGGAAGTGGGGCGGTGGTCAGAACACTCTGGAAGCTCTTCAGGATTCTGCTCCACGCCTTCAGGAGCTGCAACTTGAGGATTCTCCTGCTGGTCCCCTTCCTCTACTTCATCGAATTCTAGCAACGATATTTCTTCCTCCGATCCTAGATGCATGAATATGGCATAAGATATTGTGAATGCAAATATGTTAACAAGTGTGGTGTGATGATACATGAAGAATGCATTCTTGCAAATATTCTTAACAGCATGTGGTTTAAGTAACAACAAGTGCACCGCGTTTACTGAGTAGGTGCATATCTCTTCTTGATTATGTAATTAACTACTTCAACAATTCATCAACTATTTCACAAACAGCAGCTACTTGTTTTACTCATAACTGGAGTTCTAATTATCCAAATGTAGTGATCCTAGACTTTCTGGAAAGCTTACAAAATTACCTACAACTCTTATTTAATTCACAAAAGCTAATTCACAACTTATCATTGCCAAAACAGACAATCATATCAGTGCTTTCTAGAATTTCCAGAGAGCAAGCAAATTCGGAAAAGCTAACTTTTAAACAGCTGTAACTCCTAAACTGTTTGACCTATGATCCTGAAATTTTAACCCAAGACATATGATGAAGTTATCTACAACTTTGTTATTAACCATTTTTACAATAAACATCATTTTTATCATGCAACTTATCAAACTCCATAATCTGTTCGGAAACTATTCCAATTCGCATTATAAAGCAACAATACTTCTACTTCATGTAATTATTCAAAGTTTGACAACACAAAGTCTACCAACAGTTTAAGCATACCAAATACACTCAAGAAAACCTAATGGTGAAGCCAAAACTATTTATTTAAGTGCCTTTATTATTTTACTTAGATACATAGGTTAAATAATAAACATATACCAAATGTGCATCATAAATTCTTAAAAATTTACAGTGCCTTACTAATGCTACCAAAAGACTACTGTAAAAGTTTCATGCCATTTTATATAGTAAAACATTCTATACAAAAAAAAGACAAGGCATAAAGGCTTAAAATAGCATAAATAGAAAACCCTAGTGAAAAGTGTCAAGCAACAGATTTCCTATTTTTCATATCATCCTTATGGTACTAGGTTAACCTCCAACAAATTTCATAAATATTGGATTCCTAAATAATTTATAAAAATTCATACAAGGATTACCTATTTATAAAAGAAAAATGTATAACTACAAATCTATACATGCACTAATCCTCAAATTTTTACCAAAGCTCATACATGTCAAGAATAGCTTACCACAAAAATTTCATAATTTTTGGAGCAAAAGAACTCTAGATATAAAATAAACAAGTTTGCATGCATTCAAAAACACATTTCAAATTTCCATTTAAATCCTCCAAAATTTCTACTAAACTTGCTAATATAATATTTTTCATAAATATTACACTTCATCCAGATCCTAACAAAATTTGAACCAACAGATTTGGACCTACACAACTCCACTTATAAAATTTACAGAACATCATGAAATCAGGATTTAAATGAACTATCCCTTTTTACTACTATCGCTGACCGGTGGGACCCGTGAACCAGTGACCCCACACGTCAGCGAAACAAGAACAGAGCAGGCGGCGCTGCATGAGCTTGCGCGGCCATGGCTCATCGACGGCGAGTTCACCGGCGGTGACATCATAACTACGTGATCCCCTTGACTTCCTAGACCCCTTGACCTACTTGGCTAGGACTCTCGACGAAGCTAAGCGCGATGGCGGCGCTCATGGCGGCACGGCGTGGTGGGACGATGGCGGTATGCCGGTGACAACCTCGGCGGCACAAGTACAAGCTCAGACGAGCATCTATGAGCTATGGTGGACCTATTACACAAACTAGCGTAGCAAGAGGTGGACTATGGCGGCGTGGCCACGACGATGGAGTCGGCGGCGGAGCTCCAGTGAGCACTTGCACGGCGCTAGAGCTTATCGAGCACAGTCAATGGACACGGGTGGACGTAGTGGGTTGCTAGGGTGGCGGTGAAGCTATAGTGGGACAGAGGAACGGCGAGGGCGAGCTGTCGTCGGCAAGGGCGACGGCGGACTCTCTGCGCTGGGATGGCTGCTGCTACGAGTGAGAAGGAAACCGAGGCAATGCAAATGGGGTGCGTGGCTGAGTGTGGGCGGGTGCTGGTGGTGTTAAGGCGCGCGCTGGCCTGCCTTGGCCACACGCGGCGGGGCGCTGGCGACGCGCGATGTCCGCTGGCCACCACACGGCGGCTCGGCTTTGAGCCGGTCGGCCACTGAAGCCAGCGTTTCGGATTTGATTCAGTTCGTCAAAAAATGTGATGGCCACCTGACAGCGAGTTTTCACGAAGATCAAACTTCTAATCCGTGGCTCCTTCATGCAAACATCCTAAACCAAAATGGTAGACCTATGTACCAGCTTCAATTCTTGTTCAAGGATCTCGTACCAATTCCCAACCGAAACCGAGTTACACCATCGCAAAGTTGGCTTGTCAGTCGATCAGTTAAAAGAACTTAGAAAGATTTTGACAAGTGTTGAAAAGGTGAATTTGCTGATTTTTGTGATCCAAATTCAAGCATGTTAGGAGCTAAATCAGTCAATGACCCAAAAATAAAAGTTGTTCCCCTTGCCAAACACTACAACTTTGCTTTAGTGACCACCTCCATGCAAGGTCTCTAACACCTAGTTCAAACTTGGTCAAACATGTCACATTTAAATGATGATACACTTCAAACTAGGGCTTAATGACCTATTTACCCCTAACCATGAGTATCAAAGTTGTTCATAATGATACTCTAAACATGTTTAAGCAAATTGCAAGGTCATACAATCTTTTCATGTATTAGTCACACATAGTGCTATCTAGGTTAACACATGAAATCTTAGTGTTTGGTCATGAAAGGTGACCTTCATGAACAATGTCCTATTTGCTAACCCATGTGTTGTTAAATGTTTTTTTGTGACTCACATCCACCAAGTACATGTTTACACTCATGATCATTTACATATGTACAAGGAAACATGCAATAACAAGCAAATGTTGCATATGTTTCAGTCTAGTGTTTCAATTGTAATTGCTTGTTTATGAATGCTTGATGATCATGCTCATGCTATGCAAGGCTAACACCTAGGGTGTTACAGCCCCTCCCCCTTATAAAAATCTCATCCCGAGATTTGCAAGACCTACCATTCTTGGAAAAAGGCGGGATAAACTTCTCGTAAATAATCTTCTCTTTCCCAAATAGCGTCTTGTTCACTATGATTGTTCCATACCACCTTATAGAACTTAATAATCTTACTCCATGTTACTCTTTCCATCTCCTCTAATACTCGAATTAGCTTTTCTTCATAGGTCAAATCTGATTGAAGCTGTACGTAGGTGGGTGCAATAGCTTCTTTAGGTACTCGAAGACATTTCTTCAACTGAGAAACATGGAAGACATCGAATATTATACTCATCTCAGATGGAAGTTGTAACTTATAAGCAACATTCCCTTTTCATTCCAAAATCTTGTATGGCCCCACATATCTAGGTGAAAGCTTCTTTTTCATCCCAAATCTCTTCACCTCTTTCATGGGCGATACTTTCAAGTATACATAGCCACCCACTTCAAAAGTCAGTGGTCTCCTCCTTCTATCAGCATAACTCTTTTGTCTCAATTAAGCTACCTTCATATGCTGTTGGATAATACGTACTTGCTCTTCAGCTTCATTGACAAAGTCAATACCAAAGTATCTCCTTTCACCGGGCTCAATCCAATTCAATGGAGTTCTACATTTTCTGCCATACAAGGCTTCAAATGGAGCCATCTTGATACTTGCTTGATAACTGTTATTATAGGAGAACTCAGCTAAAGGTAACCATTTCTCCCATGAACCTTTTGAAGATATAACACAAGCTCTAAGCAAATCTTCTAGGATTTAGTTCACTCGCTCCGTCTGTCCTGAAGTTTGCGGATGGTATGTCGAACTTTTGATTAGCTTGGTTCCCAAAGCCTGGTGTAAGTGCTCCTAGAAATGAGCTATGAACTGTGGTCCTCGATCTGAGATTATGGTCCTAGGCACTCCATGTAGTCTCACAATTTGAGAAACGTACATCTCGGCATACTTCCCCACATGATATGTGGTGTGAACTGATACAAAATGTGCTGACTTGGTGAGATGATCTACGATGACCCATATTGAATCATGACCTTGTGGTGTCATTGGAAGGCCTATGATAAAGTCCATACTGATTTCCTCCCATTTCCAACCTAGAATAGGCAATGGCTAAAGTAATCCGGTAGATTTCATATGAACAACTTTCACTCTGCTGTAGTTATCACACCTAGTGACATAGGCTGTGATCTCTTTCTTCATCTTAGTCCACCAAAAACGGTTTTCAAATCTTGGTACATCTTACTACTACCTGGATGGATAGACAATTTAGACGAGTGAGCTTCATCTAAAATTTGGTTCCTCTGCTCACGATCTTTTGGTACCACAAGTCGGTCCTCAAACCATAACACACCTCTTTCGTCCAATTTGAAATGCTTGGTCTCTTGCTCTTGCATTTTCCTCTTGACATGACTTATTCCTACATCTGTCTACTATAGCTCTATGATTTTGCTCTCCAGTGAATAACTGATCGTGATATTGTGTAGTACAGTAGGGTGTAACAAGTTGAATCCATCTTCCAATAATGCTTCTATAGTGTTGCATTGAGACTTTCGACTGAGTGCATCTGCTACTACATTAGCTTTTCTTGGATGGTAGTGCACTTCTAAATTGTAGTCCTTAATCAATTCTAACCATCTTCGTTGTCTCATGTTCAGCTCTGGTTGGGTAAAGATATACTTGAGACTTTTGTGGTCAGTATATATACGACATACATTTCCCAACAAATAATGTCTCCGTATCTTTAATGCATGAACAACTGCTGCAAGTTCTAAATCATGTGTAGGGTAGTTGACTTCATGCTTTCTCAATTGCCGAGAAGCATATGCAATAACTCTTCCTTCTTGCATAAGCACACATCCCAAACCTATTCCCGATGCATCACAAAATACATCAAAAGGCTTTTCAATGTCTGGTTGTGCTAGCACAGGTGCTATAGTCAACAAAGTTCTGAGGGTGTGAAAAGCTGCTTCGCATTCTGGTGTCCATTTATACTTCTCATCCTTCTGAAGTAGTCTGGTCATGGGCTTAGCTATCTTTGAGAAATCTAGAATAAAACGACAATAATATCCTGCTAACCCTAGAAAACTCTGAACTTCATGAACCGAAGTTGGGGCTTTCCAATCCATGACCTCTTGTACTTTTGATGGGTCTATAGAGATTCCATCTCTTGATAAGATGTGACCTAAGAAAGGTACTTTGCTCAACCAAAATTCACACTTGCTAAATTTTGCATATAGCTTATGCTCCCTCAGTCTAGATAAAACAATCCTCAGATGCTCTTCATGATCTGACTCATTTTCTAAATAAATTAATATATCATCGATAAACACGAACACGAACTTGTCGAGCTCGGGCATGAATACCGAGTTCATCAGGTACATGAAGTAGGCTGGAGCATTTGTTAGTTCAAAAGACATAACCAAATACTCATATAAGCCGTACCTAGTAGAGAAAGTAGTTTTTGGTATGTCCTCCGGTCTAATCTTTATCTGATGGTAGCCTGATCTCAAGTCAATTTTGGAGAATACCTTTGTCTTCGCTAGCTGATCGAACAAGATGTCGATGCGAGGCAACGGATATTTGTTCTTAATGGTCACAACATTGAGTGGTCTGTAATCTACACACATTCTCAGTGACTTATCCTTCTTTTTCACAAACAATGCTGGACATCCCCACGGAGATGAGCTAGGTTGGATAAGACCCTTATCCAATAGATCTTGCAATTGAACCTTAAGTTCCGCTAACTCATTGGGTGGCATTCTATAGGGCCTTCTTGATATGGGTGCCGTACCTAGCACTAACTCAATCTTAAATTCCACCTCCCTATCAGGTGGTAAGCCTGGTAATTCCTCTAGAAATACATCCAAAAACTCACAAACCACTGGGATATCACAAAGTGTGGTGGTTTGGATAGCACAAGCTAAATGTTGGAGTTCAAAATCGCAGGAGAGTGGTACTAGAAAAGCATTCCCTCCCATGGGTTCTCTCAACATAATAGTACGGGTGCTGGTGTTAATAAGAACACCATGATCCTTCATCCAATTCATGCCTAAGATTACACTTATCGATAACCCAAGCAATATTATCAAATCCATTGTGTACTCCCTCCCTTGTATAGAGATGAACACATTTTTGACTATCTTATTTGTAGCAATAGTTGCCCCTACTGAACTTATATTATAACCCCCTTTGCTTACTTCAATTATTTCTTGATCATGTCTAGATGCAAATGCTTGACTCATAAATGAATGAGAAGCTCCCGAATCAAATAAAACAACAGCGGGATGCTTGTTGACAAGAAACATACCAGCCATGACAACTTCTCCAGCAGGCACTTCCTCAATAGCGGTATAATGCACGTATCTCGGATGTGCCCTTGCATTCGCCTGCCTCTGATTGTTCTAATTTGGGTTGCCATTCTTCTTGGGGTGGGGGCATTCCTTGGCCCAATGACCCATTTGATTGCAGTTGAAACATGGCTGATTATTCCTAGGTCATGTGGAGCTCCCCTGACTGCCAGTCCCTTTTGGTAAGGCAATAGTGAATGCCTTATAGAATGGTTTCTAAGGTCTGCTGTTCTGAGCTTTAGGTGGTGGAGGCCTAAACTTGGGTGTAGGTGGATGGAATTGTGGCCTAGCTATGATAGGTGCTCTTGCCTATGATGATCCAGAGGCACCTGCCTCATATGCCCTCTTGCGACCCTTAGCAACTACATGCATGTTGTTGTGGTTTTCTTGAGTCAAAGCATCACTAATAAACTCGTTGTATGTGGCGCACCTAGAATTGGCCATGGTCTTCATCAGTTTGGTACCTAGACCCTGCTTGAAGCTCTCTATCTTCTTCTCGTCAGTATCCACAAAACCTGGAGCATATCTGGATAGGTTGTTGAATACGTGCATATATTCTGTGAGGGTCTTTGTCCCCTGAGTGAGCCTCATAAATTCAGCCGCTTTCATGCGCATTAGGCCCGAGGGAATATGATGTCCCCTAAAAGCTAGCTTGAACTGCTCCTATGTCACTCGTGCATTAGCAGGTAGAGATGATAAGAAATGTGTCCACCAGATTCCTGCTGGTCCTTACAGCTAATGAGAAGCATACTCAGCTTTTAGATGCTCGGTGACCCTTAGCAGATGAAACTTCTGCTCAATGGTGTTGAGCCACTCATCAGCCTATAGTGGTTCCTCAGCCACCTTGAAGATAGGAGGCTTCGTATCCAGAAAGTCCTTGAATGTACTATGCTGATTTGGCTCGGCCCTTGGTTGATGTGGGTGGCCA
The DNA here is from genome assembly GCF_019320115.1 of Miscanthus floridulus. Taxonomy (NCBI): domain Eukaryota; kingdom Viridiplantae; phylum Streptophyta; class Magnoliopsida; order Poales; family Poaceae; genus Miscanthus; species Miscanthus floridulus. The sequence continues at coordinate 78,893,628 of NC_089586.1, forward strand.
CGAGCGGTGTTTTGCACGATGAGGCGCAGAGCTTCTTCCATTGTCCTTTGGCTCCCCAAGAACTAGGTAAAGAACTCCTGAGTGGACAGCGGTGGTGGTGGTGGTAAGTCATCATTATTGCCATCATGGCTGCTACCAGCTCCTACATGGGTGCACGTCATCTGCGAAGTTACAACAATAAGCGATTATTGGTTGATGCCACAAGATTGCAGATGAATCATAATCATGCCAAACTAAAATTACTGGAGAAAATTCTCAAATTCACAATAAAAATAGAGGCATAACAATTCATTCTCACAACATGACATCACCAATTTGATCGCTCATCAGACTCATAGCACGTTAATATCCAAATCATGAGCTCAGATAGATCAACTGGAATTAGAGTTTTAACCGAACAAGCGATAATCATGCAAATAACAATATTACATGATAGTTCAAATCACCAACACCAAATCCAAACTACAGGTCCATTACATAACCAACGATGATACATTAAGTACTTATACTAAGTACTACATGATCTAATCCTCGTCTTGATCACTATCGAGGTCAGAGATAGGATCATCTCCTTCCTCAGGCTCCACCTCTTCTTCTTCTTCATCATCTTCTTCCATATTTGGACCATCCTCTTCCCCATCAAGGATAGGGTTCAGCTGGTTGTTCAAATAGTGCACTTCATGCTGAAGGTTCATTACTTGAAGTTGAGCTTGTGCAAGCTATTGACGTAGGCCCCTTTCAGCACGATCTTGACCGTGGCTCATGTCGTGGTGCCTATCTCGCTCTATCCTTATGTTAGCGACACGGTTTTTTGCTGCATCACGCTGGCGTCTAGCTGTGGACACCTCCGCACGGGCGGTCTCCAACTGCTCCCATAGTTCTACAAGTACTACCTGATCATTAGCTCTAGCTTCTTGAGCTACTGCTCTCTGCTGATCCACTTGCTCCATTTGGGCATGAAGAGTGCCCAAAGCTGCATAAGCTTGGTCAGATTCCCATCAGGCTTTACTTGCAGCTTTCTTTTGCTTGTGCACACACTTCTTGAGCTTGTTTTGCATGGCTTCAGCTCTCATGAGTTTGTCCATGCAGATGGTGTATGATTCCTGCCAGAAATCCCTAGTGTCCTAGCGTGCACAAAACATCTTCATCACGGCAAACATTGCACTCAAGGAGGGACTAGAGCTATCTACACGCTCATCCCGATCTCTAATCAAAGCATTTTGGCTACATTGTTCCCAATTTGTGGTGGATGGATCCACCCAAGGAAACATACTTGCTGCACTACCAGTGAGTACATCCCCATGCTGTTGGCAGATCTGCCTCAGAACCTCAAAGGCCACAACTTGGGCAGCCTCCCAAGGAGTCTTCCCTTCTGATTCTGCCTTCCACTCCTGCTAGAAGGGTGGTTGTGTGCAGGCTGGTATAGTGAGTTGCACCTCGTACCATGGCTGTCCTTCCAAGTACTCTTCAATCCAATGATAAAGGGGCAGTTCATGGTACCCCGCAAAGTGCAAGAACTCTCCACAAGAGGGTAGGTGTTCCGAAAACCATCAAAAAATTCTCACTTCCGACGGGTGCTGCCATCTGTACCATCAACATGTACACTTTGTGAGACAAGGCCATAATGGATAAGAGTTACATAACCGAGTAAGAAATTTATAAGGGGAGGAATAATGTAATTATGTGAATGGTAATTATCATGATGCATGCTCGTTCTGTACGTCCTCACAAACTTAGGAAAAATTTGTTTCTAACGGTAGACACGGTGGCATACACACGTTCTCTCATATATATCGTAACTAGTTGAGCTACACGTTTCATTGTTAGCGTACCTGCATAAGAATTTTATTTCAGCCCAAACCCATAATGAAATATGCAGAATGTAAATTTAAATACTTTCATATATGTACACCCATACATATACTTCCGTATCAAGCTACCCGATAATAATTTAAACCCACAATTAAATGCGTACCATATACACATGCAAGCATGCATACATAGCCGTACCAAAGCTAACTCTCCCCGACCGCACGCTCACATCTTGCGGTCATACACTCATCATCTTACCTTGGCGTAGAGGCATTTAATCCATACATTACCATTCAAGTGAATGGCATCCATACAATAGCACGCCGTATGGACGACGAAGTAAAAACCCCATGTTAGTACTTAAATAGCCACCTAATAGTCCTTAATTTGGCCATAAGGAAAGTGATCCTTGGCACACTTTAGATTTCAAATACCTATATATATAGCTATTAGTTGCTTGAGAAGGGTTTTTGGAAAGCAAAAACTTTTGTTTTAAATACTCATGTGGCAATTAACGTTGAACTTGCTCTGATACCAGCTGTCATAGAACTGACCAATTTATAAGAGTACAAGTACAATGGCAGCCCGCAAGCGGACGCACTGTCATACTTGAACCCATATAAACCCGGTAGTCCATCGAGTACCATGACGGGTCTCGATAAACGATTTACAATAACCAAGATCGTACATGATTCAACATACATGCCACATATTACATAAAGTTCACAGATACATTCTCATCATCAGAGTATGAATAAAAGTTATTACAAACCAAGTTTGATAGATAAAGCAGAAGCAATTAAGTTTGAAAATAAAGTTTCCAACATAGTTTGATACAGTGCCAAGTAGGATCACGGTCCACGAAAGCAAAGATAGGGATTAATAAAGAAGTCTGCCCAAGGCTTACTCCTCATCCACGGCAGGATAGAAGCAACTATTGCAATAACCATGATACACAGTGCCATCTGCAACAATGGGAAATAAAACCTTGAGTATGAGAAGGTACTCAGCTAGACTTACCCGTCATAAACCAGAAATAAAATGACTCCAAGGATTATGCAAGGCTGTATAAGTGGAGATAGCTTGACAACATTTTGCATAAAAGCAATTGACTTAGTTGTATAATTATGATTCCTTTATCAAGTTAATTATAACTATCCATCTCTAGATTAGCAACTATCCTATGCCAAACATGTGGTATATCAATTTAAAAGCATACAATAGTAACCATAGCAGGTATTGTAATTCCATATTCATTCGAACCATCATGTTCCATAATACAGTTACTACAATGTTGGAGCTAGCCAAGTTTCTCACTATCCGGGAGAGACGGCGATTCGAATCGATTTTCAACCAGCTGGGAATTTATTCCTAACATAAACCCAGGCATACTGTACGAAGGCAGCCTTAGGTCACCTTTGGTACAACTCAGGTACACATTTCGTGGGTCCGTACCACGCCGCACAATCTAGGACACCAGATGCTAGGATGCTCAGGCCTAGCCTACCCTTGGGCTCAGTCTGATCGCCCCCCGCAAGGAGCGCACAACTGAACGGGTCCTGGCCTAAGTTGAGCTACTCGGCTTCATGGTAGGAACGAGTTATCCGGCCAGCTAAGTGATAGGCATGCGTTCAATCTTGTCAGAAGTTCCAACAATGGTACGGTCCTTGATCGACACAGACGGAATCACATGAGTCATTCTACGCATAGACTCCGCCCAGCCTCAATTTTCTTTTACCCCATGGTTCTGTTCCACAATAGCAAATATAGCCAACCGTGCTCTGGTATCCACCTATATCTCGCAGGTGACAGGACATCACCCGACTTCTACCGGTCTAAGCATGGCTAAGCATATATTGGATCCTAGACCTATACCGGTTAAAGGTGTAATATCTGGACAAGAAATTTATATGCATCAAGTGGTTTCATTCAACTCTTATAACCTAATGCATTCAATTATAAGTACTAAGTAATCATTTGTAAATATTGGGAGACTTAAAATGCTCCGTGGCTTGCCTCGCAGAAAGGAAGTGGGGCGGTGGTCAGGACACTTCAGAAGCTCTTTAGGATTCTGCTTCATGCCTTTGGGAGCTGCGACTTGAGGATTCTCTTACTGGTCCCCTTCCTCTACTTCATCGAATTCTAGCAACGTTTATTTCTTCCTCCGATATCCTAGATGCATGAATATGGCATAAGATATTGCGAATGCAAATATGTTAACAAGTGTGGTTTGTGATGATACATGAAGAATGCATTCTTGCAAACTATTCTTAAACGCATGTGGTTTAAGTAACAACAAGTGCATCGGTTTACTGAGTAGGTGCATATCCTCTTCTTGATTATGTAATAACTACTTCAACAATTTATCAACTATTTCACAAACAGCAGCTACTTGTTTTACTCATAACTGGAGTTATAATTATCCAAATGCAGTGATCCTAGACTTTATGGAAAGCTTATAAAATTACCTACAACTCTTATTTAATTCACAAAAGCTAATTCACAACTTATCATTGCCAAAACAGACAATCATATCAGTGCTGTCCAAAATTTCCAGAGAGCAAGCAAATTTGGAAAAGCTAACTTTAAACAGCTGTAACTCCTAAACCGTTTGACCTATGGTCCTGACATTTTAACTCAAGACATATGATG